>NC_134355.1:689399951-689999951 GCF_048569485.1 Anomaloglossus baeobatrachus | reverse complement strand
TGACCTGTGGCGACGGAAGCCTCAGGGGCGCCATATTTGCACTCATGAACTCCTGGGTAGCTTTGGCTGTATGCTTGGGGTCATTGTCCATCTGTACTATGAAGCGCCGTCCGATCAACTTTGCGGCATTTGGCTGAATCTGGGCTGAAAGTATATCCCGGTACACTTCAGAATTCATCCGGCTACTCTTGTCTGCTGTTATGTCATCAATAAACACAAGTGACCCAGTGCCATTGAAAGCCATGCATGCCCATGCCATCACGTTGCCTCCACCATGTTTTACAGAGGATGTGGTGTGCCTTGGATCATGTGCCGTTCCCTTTCTTCTCCAAACTTTTTTCTTCCCATCATTCTGGTACAGGTTGATCTTTGTCTCATCTGTCCATAGAATACTTTTCCAGAACTGAGCTGGCTTCATGAGGTGTTTTTCAGCAAATGTAACTCTGGCCTGTCTATTTTTGGAATTGATGAATGGTTTGCATCTAGATGTGAACCCTTTGTATTTACTTTCATGGAGTCTTCTCTTTACTGGTGACTTAGAGACAGATACACCTACTTCACTGAGAGTGTTCTGGACTTCAGTTGATGTTGTGAACGGGTTCTTCTTCACCAAAGAAAGTATGTGGCGATCCTCCACCACTGTTGTCATCCGTGGACGCCCAGGCCTTTTTGAGTTCCCAAGCTCACCAGTCAATTCCTTTTTTCTCAGAATGTACCCGACTGTTGATTTTGCTACTCCAAGCATGTCTGCTGTCTCTCTGATGGATTTTTTCTTTTTTTTCAGCCTCAGGATGTTCTGCTTCACCTCAATTCAGAGTTCCTTAGACCGCATGTTGTCTGGTCACAGCAACAGCTTCCAAATGCAAAACCACACACCTGTAATCAACCCCAGACCTTTTAACTACTTCATTGATTACAGGTTAATGAGGGAGACGCCTTCAGAGTTAATTGCAGCCCTTAGAGTCCCTTGTCCAATTACTTTTGGTCCCTTGAAAAAGAGGAGGCTATGCATTACAGAGCTATGATTCCTAAACCCTTTCTCCGATTTGGATGTGAAAACTCTCATATTGCAGCTGGGAGTGTGCACTTTCAGCCCATATTATATATATAATTGTATTTCTGAACATGTTTTTGTAAACATCTAAAATAACAAAAATTGTGTCACTGTCCAAATATTTCTGGACCTAACTGTATATATATAGATGTTGTTGTGTGTAGTTGCCAAGTGTTTGTGTAGGGCGCTGTACATGTTCTGGGTGTTGTCTGGGTGTGGGGGTGTGTGAGAGCGGTGTTGTTTGTGTTGCGTTGTGTGTGCTACATTGTTTGTAGAGCACTGTGTGTCTGCAGCGTTGTGTGTGTTTGGTGCTGTGTGTGTTGAGCGGTTTGTGTGTGGATGTGTGTGGGATGCGTGTGTGTGTTTTGGGGGAGGTAAGTTTTGTGCAGTGTGTGTGTGTTGCGCGGTGTGTGTGTGTGTGTATATTTGTCTCTGTGTGCTGCTGTGTTTGTGTGTGCGTAGTGTTTTATGTGTTGGGTGTTGTGTGTGCGGGTGGCTTTGTAGGGCGGTGTTTGTGGTTCCCAGTGTGTGGGTGGTGTGTGTGTTTTGGGGGGAGATGTGCACTGCCATCGTGCTCCATCCCCCATGCTGCGCACCCCCCATCGTACTCCATCCCCCATGCTGCGCACCCCCCATCATGCTCCATTCCCCATGCTGCGCACCCCCATCGTGCTCCATCTCCCATGCTGCGCACCCCCATCGTGCTCCATTCCCATGCTGCGCACCCCCCATCGTTCTCCATCCTCCCCATGCTGCACACCCCCCATCGTGCTCCTTCCTCCCCATGATGCGCACCACCCATCATGCTTCATCCCCCCATGCTGCGCACCCCCATCGTGCTTCCTCCCCCCATGCGGTGCTCCCCCCATTGTCCTTCCTCCCCCCATCGTGCTAGGAGGAGTATAATAGGAGGAGTATAATAGGAGGAGTAGTCCTGGGCAGAGGGCGTATAATAGGAGGAGTACTCCTGGGGGGAGGTGTATAGGTGCCCAATGTGTGTGAGGGGGCATGGCCGAGCTGTCGACGTGTGTGGGGGGCGTGGCCGAGCAGTCGATGTGTGCTTGGGGCATGGCCGAGCTGGTGATGCATGTGGGGGCGTGGCCGAGTGGGCGATGCGTGTGGGGGGCGTGGCCGAGCGGGCAATGCGTGCGGGGGGCGTGGCCGAGCGAGCAATGCATGCGGGGGGCATGGCCGAGCGGAGCAGCCAATGCGATGGCTGTCACTGTAATGACGTCATTTTGGAGCAAGACAGACAGACAGACAGAATAAGGCAATTATATATATAGATATCATACTGGAGAAACAATTCATAGCCTAGGCCTTCACAGTCCCCCCTTAATAAGATTATCTGTCTACTTACCCCGTGAGGGCTACCCAGAGACTACAGTGTCCCACAGCTATGGTATATAGGTGTGTGCTAATCATACCCTCTGGTCTTTCCTAACATCTTCACCTCAGTTCCCACAGAGGGGATCCGAGCCCTGTGGCGCCCTTCTATAATAACCTCCTAAGTTTGACTTTGGGTCGTTGAACTTTGATGATAACCATTGTGTCAGATTTGGAGGGGGCTACTGGTGTGTGTAATACTGAAGGGAAGGTGGCCATGGCTATAGCCTTGTTTGTCCCCTTATTACAAATTTTCTTACAGCAAGGCAAAATACAGTAAACAATAATTATAGCAAAAAACAACACTAGAAGGGTTATAATCCCTATCTGAATTAATATCCCTTTCAGAGAAGTCATACAACTAAACCAGTCACCCCAAGGATTGGTTACCCCTGAATTTTCTTTCAATTCTTTAGATAGGGAATTTAATTGTTTCGGGCCTGGGTGACCTTACCATTTGGGCCTGTTTCATCTGGGACATAAGTACAACAGGCCTCTCCTATCATTGCACAAACACCTCCTTTTCTGCTAATAACATATTCAAAGCCATCCGGTTCTGGTCGGCCAGCAGAGTAGTCTGACCCAACTGAGAAGCTAACCCAGTTAAGGCATTTCTGGAGTACTTAACAAATCTCTGTTGATTATAATAGAGATAATTGATCCATGCAACATTCTTGTTCACAGTAATAACGGGAAGTAAGGATTCAAATCCTGCTGCTGCTACTTCATCTCTGGCCTTACACTCGTCTGGGACCCACCTTGGGACTCCAATTACATCAATATATACATGGGGGTCTTCCAATAGGTCATTATTTGACACAGCTCTACAGGGCTCTGGCTCCACCCTTGGATACCTATTATATCTGTTCGAGGTTAACTCCATGATTTACAGGGGTTATTAGGATTGGCATTATTACTTTCATTAGGGCACATTGTCCTGGCCAAGGAAGTTTGAGTCTAGATCTTATCTTGAAGTCAGCACATAACCAAAAAACATTTGCTACACATTGTCTGTGGTTCTTTTTCAGATGTTAACTGAGAAGGAGGATACTTGGTCAGTGCTAGTCCATCCAGGGCCGACTCGTGAACCTTGGTGATCTGCTCTTGATAAAAAGCCAAAGCGTGATGAGGCTTCATGTGAACAGTTTGAGGCGTTGACTCAGAGAAGCCTTCTGAGATAATGGGTGGAATGGCAGACGCTTTCTGCTTCAATTGTTTCAGGTCCATTGGTTTCTGAGGTGAGACGTTAACTCGCGTGTCACTGCCAGTGCTCAGTAGACTAGGCCGGGAAGACATCAGCCTGGTGGGATGGGCTTTCCCAAAACTTTCCCCGGGATTAGAGGGTTTTGTATTAAGGAAAATCACCGAATATATTTGTGTATGTCGTAGTAGAAAACAAAAGCATTTATAAATATGTATGTTAGGCTACATCAACTAAACTACATATTTGGGTCTGTCAAATGGCTGAATTAAGTATTTCAGGTTGCTCAATTCTTTCGGTGCCAGTCCCCCCTAAAGACTTATTTCTGCCATTTCCGAATACTAAGGGTATTGTGTTCCCTTAGGAAGAGAGGAAGAGAGATCTGTTGGGAAAACCTGCCTAACTGAACGTTGAGGCATAGGTGGAGAGGGGAAAGGTTTTCTTCACCGGTTTGAGACCAAGGACTCCTAGGCGAGTCCTCACCCTTTTATACTTTCCCATGTCTCAAGTCCTCTCTTCTACCTGTTTTAGCAATGGTGGCCTGAGACTGTACAGGTCTTTTAAAAAGGATAGATACAAGCAAGATGCTCAGTGCAGCTCCGGTGGATCGACCCTTCTGCAATGCGAGGCGTGAATCCATGTTGTCCTGCCTTCAAGCTTCATCGAAATTTCTGTTGTTGGGAAAAGCTGGATCAGCTCATCTAGTCTTGACTCATGGCTCTTTCTTGCTTGTCCTTTTACGATCAATCAGTCCCCTGACTGAAGACCATATGCTACCAGCTCTGATTTAAAATCTGGAATTGGAGAATACACCTGTTTATAACACTATTTAGTCAATCATATAAAAAATTGTACATGCCTGTGCTAAACCAAAAATATCTTACAAATAGACCTTGTTATTAAGAAAAGAAAACAAAACATACATTTGGTTCACAACTTGTCAGTTTCCACCTTTCTATAAAATATACACTTTTTTTACTTCTGTAAACCCATTTTTTACATACCACCTTCATCATGTGCTTTTCAGCAATAACGTCGCTTTCTGCAATGGAATACCTTTGACCAAACCTGGAAAGAAATTTACACAACACGCAAAAACTCACATAAACCTACTCATGGTAGATGTATATGTCACGGCCGGGCGGTCGGGCCGACCCAGGAGGTGGATCCACTGGACCGAACTCTTAAGATGGTGGTAGGGAGTCCGGCAGCTGAAGCACTGATGGGCAGCAGAACAGTCCGTGCAAGTGAAGGCAGCGGAGGAGTCCCTGGGACCACGGTGTCACAGATGGTAGTCCTGGTGACGTAGCTCAGGTTCGGAAGCCGAGATGATATCAGGCGGGGTCCGGAACCTCAGGAGCGAGATGACGGGTCACCGCAGGGATCCGAGATGGTACGGACTGTCAGATGGCAGACGGACAGTGTGCGGGGTTCAGGATACGGCAGACGGGATGGCGAGGCAGGTACGGCTCTACAAAGAGAGATAGGTGAGTACAGGCACATAAACACCAGGAGACCTGATTCCTAGCTCAGGGAACACGAAGATCAGGCCCCGCCCCCTTGGACACTAACCCCCTTTATACCCAGTACCTGTTCAACCTCATTTCCTGTTAATGGACGCTGGCCCTTTAAGAAAGGGTCAGTGACCGCGCGCGCGCCCTAACGCGCATGCGCGCCGCCCGGGTGCCAGAAGCCAGGGAAGGAGGCTGAGGGGAGGACGCAGGGGAGCCGGCCAGGTCCTGGGAAGCCGTCGGGCGCCGGGATCGGGGACCAGGGGGCCTGGGACGGACGGAATCCGGGGGCTGAGGAGCGGGCAGCGTGGCAGGTGAGCCGGGGAGCGGGGGTGAGGACCCGGGGAGCGTGACAGTACCCCCCCCCCCCCACGCCCCCCACCCCGCAACCGGGACATGAAGGCACGGATAAGAGGAGTGCCCACGTTCTCCCTGGGCTCCCAAGACCTATCCTCAGGACCATACCCCTCCCAGTCCACCAGGAAGAACTGCCGACCTCGTACGGTCTTCATGGCCACGATATCCCTTACCGCATAGATGTCGTCATCGGCAATAGGTGGAGGGGCCGGACTGGCAGCATTGGAGAAGGGACCAAGGACAACCGGCTTGAGCAGGGAGACGTGGAATGAGTTGGGTATCCTCATCGTGGCCGGGAGCTGTAGCTTGTAGGAAACCTCATTGATCTTGCTGAGGACTTTAAACGGCCCAATGTAGCGAGGACCCAGCTTGTATGACGGTATCTTCAGGCGGACGTACTGGGAAGCAAGCCAGACGAGGTCTCCAGGAGAGAAACACGGAGGGTCTAGACGCCTTTTGTCAGCGTGTTTCTTCATCCGCTGGGAAGCGCGTCCAAGGGACGCCTTGACAGAGTCCCAAATGGTAGCGAAGTCACGGGCTACAGTATCAGCCGCAGGGACATCCGAAGAAGGGGATATAGGCAATGGAACGGAGGGCTGAAGTCCGTAAACGACATGGAAGGGAGATTTGGAGGACGACTCACTGATGTGGTGGTTATGTGAGAACTCAGCCCAAGGCAGAAGCGTGGACCAGTCGTCGTGATGGGTGTTGACATAGTGACGTAAGAAGGATGTCAAGATTTGATTGACCCTCTCCACTTGGCCATTAGACTGAGGATGGTATGCGGAAGAAAAGTCCAGAGTTACTCCCAGGTGTTTGCAGAGCGCCCTCCAGAAGCGGGAGGTGAACTGAGTTCCTCTGTCGGACACGATGTGGGATGGAAAGCCATGCAAGCGGAAGATGTGATGGATATAGGCTTCCGCGAGTTCCTGAGCAGAGGGCAGTCCAGCCATGGGGATGAAGTGGGCCATTTTGGAGAACCGGTCCACCACGACCCATATGACTGTGTGTCCAGAGGATAATGGCAAGTCCGTAATAAAGTCCATCGCAATGTGTTGCCAGGGAACTGAGGGTATCGGTAGAGGCAGAAGACGGCCATAGGGCAGGTGTTTGGGCGTCTTGTTCCTGGCACAAGAGGAGCAGGCAGAGACAAAGGCGGCGACGTCAGTGCGAAGGGATGGCCACCAGTAATGGCGTACAATCGCACCCCATGTTCTCTTCTGGCCTGCATGGCCGGCTGTTTTTGAGGCATGACCCCAGTGTAACACTTTTTGCCTGTCGGTCTCCGAGACATAGGTCTTCCCGGGTGGTATTTGGGCCAGAGTGACGGGAGCCACCGGAACAATCTTGCTAGGAGGGATGATAGGTTGGGTAGTCTCTTCCTCCTGCTCCATGGACATGAGGGACCTAGACAAGGCATCGGCGCGTACATTCTTGTCCGCGGGTCGGAAGTGGAGCTGGAAGTCAAACCTGGCAAAGAATAAGGACCACCTGGCTTGCCGCGGGTTCAGTCGCTGAGCGGACCGCAGGTATTCCAGGTTCTTGTGGTCCGTGTAGATGGTCACGGGGTACACTGCTCCTTCCAGGAGGTAGCGCCACTCCTCTAGAGCTAGTTTGACCGCCAATAATTCTCGGTCACCGATGGTGTAATTCCGTTCTGGTGCTGAGAAGCTCTTAGAAAAGAAACCGCAAGTCACCATCTTCCCGGAGGAGGATTTTTGCATGAGCACTGCTCCGGCTCCTGAGGAGGAGGCATCCACCTCCAAGGTGAACTGGCGGTTTAACTCCGGTCGGTGGAGTACAGGAGAGGAGGCGAAAGCTCGCTTCAAAGAGCAAAACGCGGCGTCGGCCGCAGGTGACCAGTCCTTTGGTTTAGCCTCCTTTTTGGTCAAAGCGGAGAGAGGGGCAGTCAGGGCGGAGAAGTGCGGGATAAACTGGCGGTAGTAGTTGGCGAATCCCAGGAACCGTTGGATTGCCTTCAGTCCCGAAGGAGGAGGCCAGTTGAGTATGGAGGAGACCTTCTTTGGATCCATCTGCAACCCAGTACCCGAGATGATGTATCCCAGGAAAGGGAGAGAAGACTGCTCAAAGACGCACTTCTCATATTTGGCGTAGAGACGATTCTCTCTCAGTCTTTGTAGGACCAGCTTTACGTTCTCTCTGTGGGTCTGGAGGTCCGGAGAGAAGACAAGGATGTCATCCAGATAAACTACTACACAGAGGTAGAGGAGGTCCCGGAATATGTCGTTCACCAGTTCTTGGAATACGGCAGGAGCGTTACACAGACCGAAGGGCATCACGCAGTATTCGTAGTGCCCGTCGCGAGTATTAAATGCGGTCTTCCATTCGTCCCCAGAGCGGATACGAACTAGGTTGTAGGCACCCCGAAGATCCAGTTTGGTGAACACACGGGCTCCTCTGAGCCGGTCGAACAATTCGGGGATGAGCGGTAGGGGGTACTTGTTTTTTATGGTGATCTGATTCAAGCCCCGGTAGTCAATGCATGGGCGTAGGTCACCCTCTTTCTTCTTAACAAAGAAGAAGCCTGCTCCCGCAGGAGAGGAGGATCTCCGGATGAATCCCTTTGCCAGGCTTTCCGTGATGTATGTGGACATGGCCCTGGTTTCCGCTGGAGACAACGGATATATCCGTCCTCGAGGTGGTGTTGTTCCTGGGAGCAGGTCGATGGCGCAATCGTAGGGACGGTGTGGCGGAAGTACCTCAGACTCCTTCTTGTCAAAAACGTCCGCGAAGGACCAATAGGCCGAGGGCAGTTCCGGTAGGTTCTCTGGAGCCGGGGGACGTCGGATTGGTTGTAGGGACTTTAGACATCTCTCATGACAGGCAGAGCCCCAACGAGTGATTTCGCCAGTACCCCAGCTGACTGATGGTTCGTGTGTCCGCAACCAAGGAAGTCCCAGCAGGATTTGATGGGACATGTGTGGAAGGACGTAGAGAGCGATGTTCTCGGTGTGCAGAGCACCTATACGCAATTCCACCGGCTTGGTGATCCAGGAGATGGTATCAGAGAGGGGTCTCCCATCCACCGAGGCAATCATTAGGGGCTTATCGAGTGGAGTAACAGGCAGCTGGTACTTGTCCACCGTGGCCTGCTGGATAAAATTGCCTGCTGCTCCGGAGTCGAGGTATGCCTCAGCCGTGAAGCGCGTCTCTCCTGTTGACACTTGTACCGTCCACATAACTGGGTCTGAGAGAGTCCCAGCACCTAGGGTGGCCTCTCCTACCAACCCTAGGCTTTGGAGTTTCCCGGCCTTTCCGGACAGGAGCGTAAGAGATGTGTGCCCTCTCCGCAGTAAAAGCAGAGGCCTTTGGCGAGCCGCTCTGCTCTACGTTGGTCAGACTGTCGTACTCGGTCAACCTGCATGGGCTCGTGGACAGGAATCCCAGCTGTTGAAGAGTGAGGCACAGAGGACTTCTGTGGAGGAGGGGAGTGCCGTACTGCACGTCTCTCACGATACAGCTCTTTGGAGCGTTCCTGGAAACGAATGTCCACTCGAGTGGCTAGGGCAATCAGGGCATCTAGGGTGGAGGGCACGTCACGACCCGCCAACTCATCCTTGATGCGACTCGAGAGTCCTTCCCAGAAGGCGGCTGTCAGGGCCTCATTATTCCACCCGAGTTCAGAAGCCAAAGTACGGAAACGGATGGCATATTGACCCACCGTCAGTGTTCCTTGACGTAGGCGGAGGAGGGATGAAGCAGACGCAGAGGCGCGTCCCGGCTCGTCGAAGGTGCTGCGAAAGGCCTGCAGGAACTCTTGAAGGTTCTTGGTCATGGGGTCCTCCTTCTCCCACAAGGGGTTCATCCATGCCAGCGCCTCGCCCTCCAGATGAGACATTATAAAGGCGACCTTGGCTTGGTCAGAGGCGAACAGATGTGGCAGCTGCGTGAAATGAAGGGAACACTGGTTTATGAAGCCCCTGCAGGTCTTGGGATCTCCAGCATAACGAGGTGGTGACGCCAAACGGAGACGGGAAGCATCTGAAGAGGCTGCCACTGGTGCGGGAGCCATGGCTTGCATAGCTGGGGACCTGGGTGCCGCAGGCGTCATTGATGCTTGTAACGTGTACAGGCGGGTGTCCACGGAGGTCATAAATTGCAACATGCGGGTCTGGACTTCATGCTGACGTCGGAGTTCCTCTTGCAAGGCCGCTAGTGCTGCAGCGGGATCCATGGCCTGATCTTACTGTCACGGCCGGGCGGTCGGGCCGACCCAGGAGGTGGATCCACTGGACCGAACTCTTAAGATGGTGGTAGGGAGTCCGGCAGCTGAAGCACTGATGGGCAGCAGAACAGTCCGTGCAAGTGAAGGCAGCGGAGGAGTCCCTGGGACCACGGTGTCACAGATGGTAGTCCTGGTGACGTAGCTCAGGTTCGGAAGCCGAGATGATATCAGGCGGGGTCCGGAACCTCAGGAGCGAGATGACGGGTCACCGCAGGGATCCGAGATGGTACGGACTGTCAGATGGCAGACGGACAGTGTGCGGGGTTCAGGATACGGCAGACGGGATGGCGAGGCAGGTACGGCTCTACAAAGAGAGATAGGTGAGTACAGGCACATAAACACCAGGAGACCTGATTCCTAGCTCAGGGAACACGAAGATCAGGCCCCGCCCCCTTGGACACTAACCCCCTTTATACCCAGTACCTGTTCAACCTCATTTCCTGTTAATGGACGCTGGCCCTTTAAGAAAGGGTCAGTGACCGCGCGCGCGCCCTAACGCGCATGCGCGCCGCCCGGGTGCCAGAAGCCAGGGAAGGAGGCTGAGGGGAGGACGCAGGGGAGCCGGCCAGGTCCTGGGAAGCCGTCGGGCGCCGGGATCGGGGACCAGGGGGCCTGGGACGGACGGAATCCGGGGGCTGAGGAGCGGGCAGCGTGGCAGGTGAGCCGGGGAGCGGGGGTGAGGACCCGGGGAGCGTGACAGTATATGACTAATCTGCAATCACCGGAGCAGTAGAGCGGATGAGGGGGGTGTTTCTACGAGATCTTTTTAGTTTTTCTACCTTGTAATAAGCACAGGTCTTACAAGACTGGGTGTGTCTGGCCACCTGGGTACTGAACACTTTTGCTGCCCATATCTTGTCCACCATCACACTTATAATGATCTTTGTTACATGTGTTCATAGGTTACTGGGGCCATTATTGAGTAGAGCACTCATGGCAGAAAAAGCTTACCGCCCTTTATCCACAGACCTTCCTCAGTCACTGGCTCCCTGCGTCTTACACTCCGTTCCTTGCTGAATTGCTTGTTCCTGTAAGGATTTAAGAACACGACGAGTGACAGGTGCCACCAAGGTATGGTACTGGTCTGCATTGGTAAAGAACTTTCAACTCTAGGCCCATTCACTGCTTCTTTGTTGTCTGCACCTGTGCGAGGATCTCCTCCAGCTCCATCAGTCACCGGCTCCTTTGATAACAGGAGAGCCTCCACCTGGGCTCACACTCACGCTACGGTCTGTATAGGTTTATCACGTCACAATCCACATTTGACTATCTTACCCCCCTCCGCTCTACGAACCACAGCGATCGCAAATCTTCATCTCGTTCTCCTATTCTGATGGGAGAGGAGCGAGTGGTTTGATTTTAATTACCGCTTGTTGCGTAACTTCAGCATATCCAGTGCAGAATCAACCAGCATCTTGGTATCTGGATCCATCTATGAAAAAACTCAAAATCTGCTTTAGCAATGGGCTCATCTGAGACATGTTCAAAATCTGACAATTCTTGTCACATCAGAGCAATCATGACATATATGTGTGTCTGCTGTATCCTCCTTACAGATAAAAATATAAAAACGACTTAATAGAAAAACTCAATCGATGAACAAATTAAAACCTTAAATAATATGTGTGATTTTCCACATCTTCTTTCCCCCCTTTTTGAATCTATTATCCAAAACATAATTAGATTAAAAAAGTGTGTGGCCCCGGAGCGCTACATTTAGGCATAAAAGTCACATTGTGTAGATTGTACCTAACCGGGAACACCATAAATATTGTGTTATGTGTAACCTGATAATGGAAAACTATTTCAATAGCTTTTTAACCTTTGCTTGAACCACATAAATCTGCATTACAATCTTTCTTTCTATAAAAAGAGAACAGATGATTCAATACATTAAATATCAAACACAGAATGCCATAAATCATCCACATTCCTTAAACCAAATTATTGTAATTATTAATAAATTAGATTATTAATAAAGATTATAATAATTAACTAATTGTACACAGCCTGATCTCTATGCTCCAATATCTACCAATACAGTCATATGAAAAAGTTTGGGCACCCCTATTAATGTTAACCTTTTTTCTTTATAACAATTTGGGTTTTTGCTATTTCAGTTTCATATATCTAATAACTGATGGACTGAGTAATATTTCTGGATTGAAATGAGGTTTATTGCACTAACAGAAAATGTGCAATCCGCATTTAAACAAAATTTGACCGGTGCAAAAGTATGGGCACCCTTATCAATTTCTTGATTTGAACACTCCTAATTACTTTTTACTGACTTACTGAAGCACTAAATTGGTTTTGTAACCTCATTGAGCTTTGAACTTCATAAGCAGGTGTAACCAATCATGAGAAAAGGTATTTAAGGTGGCCACTTGCAAGTTGTTCTCCTATTTGAATCTCCTATGAAGAGTGGCATCATGGGCTCCTCAAAACAACTCTCAAATGATCTGAAAACAAAGATTATTCAACATAGTTGTTCAGGGGAAGGATACAAAAAATTGTCTCAGAGATTTAAACTGTCAGTTTCCACTGTGAGGAACATAGTAAGGAAATGGAAGAACACAGGTACAGTTCTTGTTAAGCCCAGAAGTGGCAGGCCAAGAAAAATATCAGAAAGGCAGAGAAGAAGAATGGTGAGAACAGTCAAGGACAATCCACAGACCACTTCCAAAGACCTGCAGCATCATCTTGCTGCAGATGGTGTCAATGTGCATCGGTCAACAATACAGCACACGTTGCACAAGAAGAAGCTGTATGGGAGAGTGATGCGAAAGAAGCCGTTTCTGCAAGCATGCCACAAACAGAGTCGCCTGAGGTATGCAAAAGCACATTTGGACAAGCCAGTTACATTTTGGAAGAAGGTCCTGTGGACTGATGAAGCAAAGATTGAGTTGTATGGTCATACAAAAAGGCGTTATGCATGGAGGCAAAAAACACGGCATTCCAAGGAAAGCACTTGCTACCCACAGTAAAATTTGGTGGAGGTTCCATCATGCTTTGGGGCTGTGTGGCCAATGCCGGCACCGGTAATCTTGTTAAAGTTGAGGGTCGCATGGATTCAACTCAGTATCAGCAGATTCTTGACAATAATGTGCAAGAATCAGTGACGAAGTTGAAGTTACGCAGGGGATGGATATTTCAGCAAGACAATGATCCAAAACACCGCTCCAAATCTACTCAGGCATTCATGCAGAGGAACAATTACAATGTTCTGGAATGGCCATCCCAGTCCCCAGACCTGAATATCATTGAAAATCTGCGGGATGATGTGAAGCGGCTGTCCATGCTCGGCGACCATCAAACTTAACTGAACTGGAATTGTTTTGTAAACAGGAATGGTCAAATCTACCTTCATCCAGGATCCAGGGACTCATTAAAAGCTACAGGAAGCGACTAGAGGCTGTGATTTCTGCAAAAGGAGGATCTACAAAATATTAATGTCACTTTTATGTTGCGGTGCCCATACTTATGCACCGGTCAAATTTTGTTTAAATGCGGATTTCACATTTTCTGTTAGTACAATAAACCTCATTTCAATCCAGAAATATTACTGAGTCCATCAGTTATTAGATATATGAAACTGAAATAGCAAAAACCCAAATTGTTATAAAGAAAAAAGGTTCACATTAATAGGGGTGCCCAAACTTTTTCATATGACTGTATTTGAAGGGAGGCCACAGAGCAGGGGGTTACAGTAGTCCAGGAGGGAGATAATAAGGGTATGCACTAGGGTTTTTGCAGCTTCATGGGAAATGAATGTACAAATCCAGGAAACATTTTTGAGTTGGAGGTGGCAGGAGATGAAGAGGGTTTAGATGTCATTCACAAATTTCTGCATTGCAACAATAATGCACAATGTCCTCCCCGAGATGACTCCAACTCTGACTGACCTTTGAAAATTAGGCTGGTCATCGATCATTTCAGCAACAAGTTTGCTGAAGTTTACATTCCCCGAAGAGATCTGTGTGGTGGATGAGTACCTTATCCACTTCAAGGGCAGGCTGAAATTCCAGCAATGCCTACCCAGTAAGAGGGCCTGATACAGGTTTAAACTCTATAGGCTGTGCAAGAGTACCACAGGGTACACCCTCAGATTTAGAGCTTATGAAGGCAAGGACACCCAAATTCACCCCCCTGAATGCCCCCCTATCCTGGGAGTGAGTGGGAAAATTGTGTAGGATTTTGTGCACCCATTCTTGGATTAGGGTTGTCACCTGTATGTAGATAACTTTTATAACATCATCCTGTCAAGGGAGAAATTTGGGTGAAGACTGCTAATGGAGTCTTTGTTTGGAATACGCAGAGACGGTGCCGTATTAGCTGTATACCAGTGCCGATATATCAATGTATCAGACAATGAACACACAGACATGCTTTCCTTGAGCCAGCGTCATCAACTGAACTCGTGTATTCCAAGACACGCAATTATACAGTTTGCATCTCTAACCTTGAAGCTAGAAAAAGGGAGGAAGAGTATTTCACTCCCTATTTTCTCCCAGCACATTGTTTGTTTCTTGTACATTCTTTCTGTGTGAACATTACTGATAAGACTTTTGCTCATTATTTGAAAACTTCCATTATTTGTACATCTGTTCACTTATCCTTGGTAACCCCTTCATGACTATACAACTTTGAACAGGGAGTATTATAGATCTGTGCAATTGCTACATAGAAAGACAGATTATTATACAACTACATCTACATTTTGATTATTTACATACACAGAAATTCTTATTACGTTTAAACAAACATACTACAGCTCAGGCCACCTCCACAATCCCACTATTCAAGTCCCTCTCTGCCAGATCTACCACAGCTTGCGGTACTGTGCAGGAAAACCAGAGGGGCCTCCCTAAGACGCTAATTGGGCAGCTGCTCAGAAAAGGCGAGAGCAGAGCCCAATGTAGCACCAACATGCTTGTGGTTAAGTATAAGGGCAAGAGGGATGTCCTTTTCTTGACCACAATATATGGTCCTGGCACCACCGCCACCGCTCTTTGAGGTACCTCTGCATCGGTCAACAAACCAAACTGTGTCCTCAGGTACAACAAAAACATGGGAGTTGAGCTCTCTGATCCAGTCCTTCAGCCCTACCGAGCCATCTACAAAACTAGAGTATGGTACGAGAATCTGGCCGTGCACTTAGTACAAATGCCACTATACAACGCTTTCATGCTATCACGGTCCTTTCTTCAGTTTCAGAAAGTAGTGATGAAGGGCCTGATGTTTGGAAGTCAGGGACGAGCGGGCCCCAGTATTTCTGGAACTGAAAATACCTGTATAGGAAGGAAACCATTTAGCAATGCGACACCTGCCCCCAAATAACCTGGCCTGTGTGTAAAACAATGTTTCAAAGACTACCACACATCCATAGACTACTAAATTTATTTCTACACAACTCACAGATTCCTCCTCATTTTAAAATTTACATACCAGGAAACCCTAGATCAGTTCCATTACAGGGTCACTTGTGGGGTGATTAAACTGTTTAGGCACATCATGGCCTCTACAAACATGACATGATGCCTACAGACCATTGCATCCTGGGGGTCCAAAGTGCTGACCTCACATCTAGAAAAGTTCCTTGAGTTTCCAAAAATCTCTTGTGGGGGCTCTACACTGTTTAGCCACATCAAGGACTCTTCAAATTTTCCTCTTGAAAAGTCAAATGGCGCTCCTTCTCTTCTGACCCCTGACGTGCACCCAAACAGTAGTTTTCCACCACGTATTGGGCATAGGCATACTCAGGAGAAATTAAGCAACACAATTTGTTGTCCATTTTGTTGACACTTTATTTTTCATTTTCATTTTTTCCTTCCACATAGATTTAGCATCTGTGAAGCACCTCAAGGGTTAATAAACTTCATGGATGTGGTTTTGAGCAGTTTGAGGGGTGCAGTTTTTAGAATGGTCTCACTTTTGGGTATTTTTTGTCACTCATAACTAGTGATGAACGGGTACTACCATGCTCAGGTGCTCAACACTCATAACTAATGATGAGCGGGCACTACCATGCTCAGGTGCTCGGTACTGGTAACTAGTGATGAGCGGGCACTACCATGCTCAGGTGCTCGGTACTGGTAACTAGTGATGAGCGGGCACTACCATGCTCGGGTGCTCAGTACTGGTAACTAGTGATGAGCGGGCACTACCATGCTCGGGTGCTCAGTACTGGTAACTAGTGATGAGCGGGCACTACCATGCTCAGGTGCTCGGTACTGGTAACTAGTGATGAGCGGGCACTACCATGCTCGGGTGCTCAGTACTGGTAACTAGTGATGAGCGGGCACTACCATGCTCAGGTGCTCAGTACTGGTAACTAGTGATGAGTGGGCACTACCATGCTCGGGTGCTTAACACTCATAACTAGTGATGAGCGGGCACTACCATGCTCAGGTGCTCAGCACTGGTAACTAGTGATGAGCGGGCACTACCATGCTCGGGTGCTTAACACTCATAACTAGTGATGAGCGGGCACTACCATGCTCAGGTGCTCAGCACTGGTAACTAGTGATGAGCGGGCACTACCATGCTCGGGTGCTCAGTACTGGTAACTAGTGATGAGCGGGCACTACCATGCTCGGGTGCTCAGTACTGGTAACTAGTGATGAGCGGGCACTACCATGCTCAGGTGCTCAGCACTGGTAACTAGTGATGAGCGGTCACTACCATGCTCAGGTGCTCGGTACTAGTAACTAGTGATGAGCGGGCACTACCATGCTCGGGTGCTCAACACTCATAACTAGTGATGAGTGAGCACTACTATGCTCGGGTGCTCAGTACTGGTAACTAGTGATGAGCGAGCACTACCATGCTCAGGTGCTCAGTACAGGTAACTAGTGATGAGACGGCACTACCATGCTCGGGTGCTCGGTACTGGTAACTAGTGATGAGCGGGCACTACCATGCTCGGGTGCTCAGTACTGGTAACTAGTGATGAGCGGGCACTACCATGCTCGGGTGCTCAGTACTGGTAACTAGTGATGAGCGGGCACTACCATGCTCGGGTGCTCAGTACTGGTAACTAGTGATGAGCGGGCACTACCATGCTCAGGTGCTCAGTACTGGTAACTAGTGATGAGACGGCACTACCATGCTCGGGTGCTCAGTACTGGTAACTAGTGATGAGCGGGCACTACCATGCTCGGGTCCTCAGTACTGGTAACTAGTGATGAGCGGACACTACCATGCTCAGGTGCTCAGTACTGGTAACTAGTGATGAGCGGGCACTACCATGCTCGGGTGCTCAGTACTGGTAACTAGTGATGAGCGGGCACTACCATGCTTGGGTGCTCAGTACTGGTAACTAGTGATGAGCGGGCACTACCATGCTCGGGAGCTCAGTACTGGTAACTAGTGATGAGCAGACACTACCATGCTCGAGTACTCAGAACTCGTAACTAGTGATGAGCGGGCACTACCATGCTCGGGTGCTCAGTACTGGTAACTAGTGATGAGCGGGCACTACCATGCTTGGGTGCTCAGTACTGGTAACTAGTGATGAGCGGGCACTACCATGCTCGGGAGCTCAGTGCTGGTAACTAGTGATGAGCGGGCACTACCATGCTCGAGTACTCAGAACTCGTAACTAGTGATGAGTGAGCACTACCATGCTCGGGTGCTCAGTACTCGTAACTAGTGATGAGTGGGCACTACCATGCTCAGGTGCTCAGTACAGGTAACTAGTGATGAGCGGGCACTGCCATGCTCGGGTGCTCAGTACTAGTAACTAGTGATGAGCGGGCACTACCATGCTCGGGTACTCAGGACTCGTAACTAGTGATGAGCGGGCACTACCATGCTCGGGTGCTCAGGATTCATAACTAGTGATGAGCGGGCACTACTATGCTCAGGTGCTCAACACTCATAACTAGTGATGAGTGAGCACTACTATGCTCGGGTGCTCAGTACTGGTAACTAGTGATGAGCGAGCACTACCATGCTCAGGTGCTCAGTACAGGTAACTAGTGATGAGACGGCACTACCATGCTCGGGTGCTCGGTACTGGTAACTAGTGATGAGCGGGCACTACCATGCTCGGGTGCTCAGTACTGGTAACTAGTGATGAGCGGGCACTACCATGCTCGGGTGCTCAGTACTGGTAACTAGTGATGAGCGGACACTACCATGCTCAGGTGCTCGGTACTAGTAACTAGTGATGAGCGGGCACTACCATGCTCGGGTGCTCAACACTCATAACTAGTGATGAGTGAGCACTACTATGCTCGGGTGCTCAGTACTGGTAACTAGTGATGAGCGAGCACTACCATGCTCAGGTGCTCAGTACAGGTAACTAGTGATGAGCGGGCACTACCATGCTCAGGTGCTCAGTACAGGTAACTAGTGATGAGCGGGCACTACCATGCTCAGGTGCTCAGTACAGGTAACTAGTGATGAGCAGGCACTACCATGCTCGGGTGCTCAGGATTCATAACTAGTGATGAGCGGGCACTACTATGCTCAGGTGCTCAACACTCATAACTAGTGATGAGTGAGCACTACTATGCTCGGGTGCTCAGTACTGGTAACTAGTGATGAGCGAGCACTACCATGCTCAGGTGCTAAGTACAGGTAACTAGTGATGAGACGGCACTACCATGCTCGGGTGCTCGGTACTGGTAACTAGTGATGAGCGGGCACTACCATGCTCGGGTGCTCAGTACTGGTAACTAGTGATGAGCGGGCATTACCATGCTCGAGTACTCAGAACTCGTAACTAGTGATGAGCGGGCACTACCATGCTCAGGTGCTCAGTACTGGTAACTAGTGATGAGCGGGCACTACCATGCTCGGGAGCTCTGTACTGGTAACTAGTGATGAGAAGGGCAGTGAGCCCCATAGGGGTGAATGGACCCCATGACGATCGGGAGGGTGCAAGGTTAGGAAAGGGTTAATAGGTTTGCATGGGATGGGGGATGTGTGGGAGTACAGGATTGGTAGTAGGGAGCTGTAAGGGGATTGGGGGGGAGCAAGGAAGGGGTGGGGTGTTGGGAGAGGTATAAGAGAGGGGGGTGTGCTGTTTACCTCCCCTTTCGTCGATTGATCTTTGTGTCCCAGGACGTAGTGCTGCTGCTGCTTCCTGCCATGGCTGCCCTTGCTGAACTCCTGGAGATGGTGCGGGGGGCATCCGAGGTCATGGGAGTGGATGCCCTGAGGCAGCAGCTGGCAGCGGTCTGTGGGGCTGGAGCGGCGCCGCCTGCTGTTCCAGCGCCCGGGCCGTGGCTACGTGCTCGGCGGGCGCGACCGCCGGAGCGCTACTCCCCCAGCTGGAGGGGGAGAATCAGATCAAGGAGCCCCTGCGGGGACCCTCCGGAGCAGCGGCGGAGCCCTCCAACTAACCTAGGGGAGCAGCCGGCCACCGGGAGGAATCCGCGACGGAGATCCCGTGGGTCGGGGGTGGGCGGAGCCTCTGCGAGGCCCACTTCCGGTCCGCGGCCTGCGCAGCACCAGACCGGAGCATGGATGACGGCAGCCCCCAGTGATGTGCCGGCTGGGGGTGGCGCTCGGCGTGCCGGATTGCCGGAGGAGACTCCCTGCAGGCCGCAGGGGAGAGCAACAGGACGGGGGATGGGAGCGGATGTGAGCGGCGAGGTCAGGAGATCGGAGGAGGGGTACGGTGGCCCGCAGGCACAGAGGAGATCGGTAGTCACGGTCCCCCCCGGCGAGGAGCGTGCTGGGGGTGGGTCCCGGCGAGGAGCAAGCTCGGCACGGCCTTCCGGCAGTCGGCAGGGAGGGAGCCCACTGAGGACGACAGGAGAAGGGGCGGCGCAGCAGGATATCACGATTACAGCGGGAAGAGACGGCGGCAGGGCGCCACGGCGGGAGAAAAGGAAGAGGTCAAGCAGGAGTCGCCCGGACGAGCGGGGTGCGGTGACCGTGGGGGTCGACGGCCGCCAGGTGCGGGCTGTCCCCTCGCTGGTCCCCCCTGAGGATTTCGGCAGCGCATCAGACTCCAGCGAGGAAGAAGGAGCAGCGGCAGGTCGGACGGAGCGGCAGCTGGAAGATCGTGGCACGGCTGTTCCGGCGTCGGCTCAACGGCAGCCTGGTGAGCAGACAACAGAAATGTTACATGCTGTGGGTAGCGCGGGCGAGGGCGGGGGTTCCGTCGCGGGACGCGTTGCGCTGGGGGCGAGTGCGGTCGGGCAGTCTGGTTTACCGGGTCCGGAGTTTTGGGGGCAGCTTTTGGGGGTGTTGCAGGGGTTGTCTGCGGAATGGGTTAGTCGGACTGGGCCTGGGGCTCCGGTGGGGGCGTGGGTGGGCCCCACGGAGGTGGTGCGGACAGAAGCGCCGGTGCGCGATGTTGCTGCGGGGGACACGACCTCGGCGGCAGGTACGGGACAGGAGGCTGGTGGGGCGGCTTCCGTGGGTGCGAGTAAGGAGGCGGAAAAGGAAAAAGAAAAGGAGGATGAGGTAGTGCGTTTGGATGATAGGGCACGGAGTGAAATTTATGTGTGCTTTGAAGGTCAGTTAGGGGTTCATTTGAAAAAGGAGGTGAGGGAAAAGATTTGGAAGGGGGAGTATGTGGAAATTTTTTCCCTGCTTCCCTTGGAAAAGTTTAATTTGGATAAGGTGAAACCTAGTGATACAAAAAAGGAGAAGGAGGATGAGGAAAAACGGCGGTATAGGTTGATCCCGAGGACGTTTACCAATTGGTTGCAGGCCTTTGCTATCTTAGCCAGTGTGATCGGGGAAAAGGAGCCGGAGCATTGTTCCGCCCTATTTGGATATATGGACGCGATAGGGGAAGCGTATAGAGTATACGGCGGTTTGGGGTGGTTGAGATATGATGAGCAGTTCCGGCAGCGGAAGGCTCTGCGGCCGGGAGTCCAGTGGGGCCACAAGGATATTTCTTTGTGGATGCGGTTAATGACGGCGCCGGCTCGGCCCTTTCGAGGGGGTGCCGGGAGCCCGGGTGCGAGTGGCGGGTCCTCGGCTGGACAGAAAAAGGGGGCTTGTTGGCAATATAACGAGGGACAGTGTAAGTTCGGGGCCTCTTGTCGGTTCAGACACGAGTGTTCCGGATGTGGAGGGTCCCACCCTCTGGCCAGGTGCTTCAAGAAAGGCAAAGGAAAGGCGGGGGAGGGGTCTGGAAAAAGGGAGGACGCCAGTGAGGGTAGAGGCGATGCTTCCCTATTTAAGTAGATACCCGGATGTGCGGGCGGCGGAGTTGTTGGAACGTGGTTTTACAGAGGGCTTTCGGATTCCGTTTGAATCTGAGGCGCCGGTGTTTCGCCCGGGAAACTTGCGGTCCGCAAAAGAACATCCGGCGGTGGTGAAGGAAAAGCTGCAGAAGGAGGTGGAGTTGGGGAGGATGGCGGGCCCATTCCAGGACCCGCCATTCTCTAATTTACGGATTTCCCCCCTTGGGGTGGTACCTAAGAAGGAGCCGAACAAATTTCGGCTCATTCATCATTTATCTTATCCGGCGGGATTGTCGGTGAATGATGGGATATCACCGGAATTGTCGGCGGTATGTTATGTATCGTTCGATAGGGCCTTGGAGCTGGTAAGGGTAGCGGGGCGGGGGGCCCTGATGGCAAAGGCGGATGTGGAAGCAGCTTTTCGTTTACTCCCGGTGCATCCAGAGAGCCTTCATCTCTTAGGGTGTATGTGGGATGGTGAATACTATGTGGATCGCTGCCTGCCGATGGGCTGTTCCATTTCGTGTGCTTATTTTGAGGCATTCAGTACATTTGTGGAATGGGTAGTCAAGGAGGTGGCAGGAGTCCATTCAGTGATTCACTATTTGGATGACTTCTTTTGCGTGGGCCCGGCGGGCTCTTCGGTTTGCTCCTTGTTGTTGTTTACGTTAGAGCGGATCGCGCGGAGCCTGGGTATTCCGTTGGCAAAAGACAAAACAGAAGGGCCGGTGACGGTATTATGTTTCTTAGGTATCGAAATTGATACACTGGCAATGGAATGCCGGTTGCCGGAGGGAAAGCTGTTGGATTTGAAGGCGTCGGTGCGGTTTTTGTCTCAGGCCAAGAAGGTGCGGTTGCGCGAGTTGCAGTCAGTGCTCGGAAAATTGAATTTCGCTTGTCGCATTATGCCGATGGGGCGGATATTTAATAGGAGACTGGCGAGCGCAACCGCAGGGGTAAAAGCTCCAAATCACTTTGTCAGAGTGACAAAAATGATGAAAGGGGATTTGTTGGTGTGGGAGGAGTTCTTGGACCGGTACAACGGTCGGACCCTTTGGATGAGCGAGGCGGTGTCCAATAGCCAGCTGGAATTGTACACGGATGCGGCTGGGGCGACAGGTTTTGGAGCAATTTTTCAAACGCGCTGGTGCGTGGGAAAGTGGCCGCGGCGGTGGGTGGAAGCAGGTTTGGTGAGGAATTTGGCGCTGTTGGAATTGTTTCCCATTATTGTGGCGGTGGAGTTGTGGGGCCCTGTTTTTGCTGGAAGAAGGGTTTGCATGCATTGTGACAACATGGCGGTGGTGCATTCCATCAACGCACTGTCGGCAAAATCCCCGCCGGTTGTGGGGTATTTAAGGCATCTAGTGTTGCGTTGTTTGGAGTTAAACATTTGCGTGGTGGCTCGGCATGTGCCTGGGATTCGCAACGAGGTGGCTGATGCGCTATCACGGTTTCAGTTTTGCAGGTTCAGGAAGCTGGTGCCGGAAGCGGACGCGGAGGGGGAACCTTGCCCGAACTGGCTGTGGGACCTGGCATCGGTGTAGCTTTTGAGGGAATTCAGAGATCGGTGTCTGAGGCTACTTGGTGCCGATATCAGGCGGTGTGGCAGGAATGGGCAAAGTTGGAAAGTAGGGAGTTCATGGAGTCGGGTTACCAGGGTCGAGTGTTGGGGGTACTGATGTTAATAAGTGGGGATTTTTCGGAAGGCAGGTCTGTTTCGGTGATTGGTTGCAAGTTGGCGGCGTTGGCCTTTTTGTTCCAGATGCAAGGGGTTCGGGACGCGACTAAGGATTTTCTGGTGCGACAGGCGATGAAGGGTTTTCGAAAAGGGGCTCAGTCGCGTGACTGTAGGCGGCCGGTGTCATTGCCATTTGTTGGTGCGTTTGGTGGGGTGTTTAGGGGAGTTGTGTTCGTCTCCTTATGAGCGGGTGTTGTTCTCGGTAGCTTTTGTACTGGCGTTTTTTGGGGCCTTTCGTATTGGCGAATTGGTCAGCCTGACTAAGCAAGCGATGGGTGGTTTGCTGTTGGGTGATGTGATGCTGGGGGAGGATAGAGTGGAATGTCGGCCTCGTTTTTCTAAGACGGATCAGAGGGGCCGGGGGCGCTTAGTAGTGTTGTACGCTTTACCGGGGCACCAGTTGTGCCCAGTGTTACATGTGTCAGAGTTTTTAAAGGTGCGCGGCGGTTACCCTGGTGTTTTTCTTAGACATACGGACGGATTGGCTTTGTCGCGGTATCAATTCAATGCGGTGCTGAAGATGGCTCTAGCAAGGGTGGGGGAGGAGCCACGTGAGTACGGGTCTCACTCCTTCCGGATTGGGGCGGCAACGGAGGCCGCCAGGTGGGGCTTGAGTGAGGATTGTATCCGGCGGATTGGGAGGTGGGAGTCTTCCAGGTTCCGTTTGTACATTAGGCCTCACTTGGTCAGGTGATGGTCAGGGGTGGGGGATTCAAGGTTGGTGTTAGATGCCGGTTTGTGGGCAATTTCTTGTGCTGTTGCTGTTTTTATTCGTGGTCTTTGTATTTTATAGGTCCATGCCTTGTGTGGATCCTCGGGCACTCCTATGTGTATTGGGGAGCGTTGCGGGCGGATGTGCGGCGTGACGGTCGGCAGCTCGGAGTGTCGGTGTCGGAAGCTCGAGTAAAGTGGCTCGGAATTCGGGGCATGACCTAGGGTAGGGTGCGCCCTGAGGTGGCTTATTATAGCCGTATGGATCGTGTCCCTGATGTGTTAATTTTGCATGTGGGAGGGAACGATTTGGGAGTAAGGTCGGCGAGGGAATTGAAAAGGGATATTAAGCTGGACCTGTTACATTTGTGGAGGGCGTTCCCGGGCATAGTTATCGTTTGGTCGGACATTATAGCTCGGACGCAGTGGCGTTTTGGGAGGTCGGTGGACCGTATTAATAGGGCTCGGAGCAAGCTGAACCGGGCTATTGGCAGGTTTGTGGCGAGAAATGGTGGGTTGGTGGTGCGGCATAGAGAATTGGAGGAGTCCACGGAGCAGTATCTAAGGAGAGATGGGGTTCACCTGACTGATGTGGGTCTGGATTTATGGATGTTGGGTTTGAGGGATGGCCTAGAGCAAGCACTGGGGGTGTGGGGGGCCCGGGCCAAGTAAGGGTGTCACTTGGCCGGCCTGTGGCGGGGTGATAGGTCCGTCTGAGAGGTTGGGAGTACCGACAGTCGGCTTGTTGGTACGAAGTCGCTCAAGGGGAGTGGCTTCGGAGTGGATGGGAACTTGTGGGCGGAGGTCCCGCAGGTTCTGGGTAGGGGTAATTAACGATGGAACGTTGTTACCCCTCACCTCGGGCCGGGTGGTCACGGCCGAGGTGGTCCTCTGGGCCGGTTTGGAGGTTACGGCCGGGGGGTTAGGAATGATGGTTTGCCTCTCGGACGGATCTATCGGTGTTTCTGGTTTTACGGGTATATATATGTATAAGGTTAAGTTTAACAATTGAGTGGCATGTTGGGCCACAAGTTTGGTATACATATATACGGTAAAATAAAACTGTGGCCATTCCTGCAATAAAGTCGTGGTTCTCGTCTTCATTTAGGTAGATATGGTACGGGGGGGTGTGTTTTACAGGATAACCTGCTTATCCCTTATAGATGCGTCAAGCAGACACTACCATGCTCGAGTACTCAGAACTCGTAACTAGTGATGAGTGAGCACTACCATGCTCGGGTGCTCAGTACTCGTAACTAGTGATGAGTGGGCACTACCATGCTCAGGTGCTCAGTACAGGTAACTAGTGATGAGCGGGCACTGCCATGCTCGGGTGCTCAGTACTCGTAACTAGTGATGAGTGGGCACTACCATGCTCAGGTGCTCAGTACAGGTAACTAGTGATGAGCGGGCACTGCCATGCTCGGGTGCTCAGTACTAGTAACTAGTGATGAGCGGGCACTACCATGCTCGGGTACTCAGGACTCGTAACTAGTGATGAGCGGGCACTACCATGCTCGGGTGCTCAGGATTCATAACTAGTGATGAGCGGGCACTACTATGCTCAGGTGCTCAACACTCATAACTAGTGATGAGCGGGCACTACCATGCTCGGTGCTCAGGACTCGTAACTAGTGATGAGCGGGCACTACCATGCTCAGGTGCTCAGTACTGGTAACTAGTGATGATTTGGCACTACCAAGCTCGGGTGCTCTGTACTGGTAACTAGTGATGAGCGGGCACTACCATGCTCGGTGCTCAGGACTCGTAACTAGTGATGAGTGTTCACTACCATGCTCAGGTGCTCAGTACTGTTAACTAGTGATGAGCGGGCACTACCATGCTCGGGTGCTCAGTACTGGTAACTAGTGATGAGCGGGCACTACCATGCTCGGGTGCTCAGTACTGGTAACTAGTGATGAGCGGACACTACCATGCTCGGGTGCTCAGTACTGGTAACTAGTGATGAGCGGGCACTACCATGCTCGGTGCTCAGGACTCGTAACTAGTGATGAGTGGGCACTACCATGCTCAGGTGCTCAGTACTGTTAACTAGTGATGAGCGGGCACTACCATGCTTGGGTGCTCAGTACTGGTAACTAGTGATGAGCGGGCACTACCATGCTCGGGTGCTCAGTACTGGTAACTAGTGATGAGCGGGCACTACCATGCTTGGGTGCTCAGTACTGGTAACTAGTGATGAGCGGGCACTACCATGCTTGGGTGCTCAGTACTGGTAACTAGTGATGAGCGGGCACTACCATGCTCGGGTGCTCAGTACTGGTAACTAGTGATGAGCGGGCACTACCATGCTCGGGTGCTCAGTACTGGTAACTAGTGATGAGCGGGTACTACCATGCTCGGGTGCTCAGTACAGGTAACTAGTGATGAGCGGGCACTGCCATGCTCGGGTGCTCAGTACTAGTAACTAGTGATGAGCGGGCACTACCATGCTCGGGTACTCAGGACTCGTAACTAGTGATGAGCGGGCACTACCATGCTCGGGTGCTAAGGATTCATAACTAGTGATGAGCGGGCACTACTATGCTCAGGTGCTCAACACTCATAACTAGTGATGAGCGGGCACTACCATGCTCGGTGCTCAGGACTCGTAACTAGTGATGAGCGGGCACTACCATGCTCAGGTGCTCAGTACTGGTAACTAGTGATGATTTGGCACTACCAAGCTCGGGTGCTCTGTACTGGTAACTAGTGATGAGCGGGCACTACCATGCTCGGTGCTCAGGACTCGTAACTAGTGATGAGTGGGCACTACCATGCTCAGGTGCTCAGTACTGTTAACTAGTGATGAGCGGGCACTACCATGCTCGGGTGCTCAGTACTGGTAACTAGTGATGAGCGGGCACTACCATGCTCGGGTGCTCAGTACTGGTAACTAGTGTTGAGCGGGCACTACCATGCTCGGGTGATCTGTACTGGTAACTAGTGATGATTTGGCACTACCATGCTCAGGTGCTCAGTACTGTTAACTAGTGATGAGCGGGCACTACCATGCTTGGGTGCTCTGTACTGGTAACTAGTGATGATTTGGCACTACCATGCTCAGGTGCTCAGTACTGGTAACTAGTGATGAGTGGGCACTACCATGCTCGGGTGCTCAGTACTGGTAACTAGTGATGAGCGGGCACTACCAAGCTTGGGTGCTCTGTACTGGTAACTAGTGATGAGCGGGCACTACCATGCTCGGGTGCTCAGTACTGGTAACTAGTGATGAGCGGGCAGTACCATGCTCGGGTGCTCAGTACTGGTAACTAGTGATGAGCGGGCACTACCATGCTCGGGTGCTCAGTACTGGTAACTAGTGATGAGTGGGCACTACCATGCTCGGGTGCTCAGTACTGGTAACTAGTGATGAGCGGGCACTACCATGCTCGGGTGATCTGTACTGGTAACTAGTGATGAGGGGGCACTACCATGCTCAGGTGCTCAGTACTGGTAACTAGTGATGAGTGGGCACTACCATGCTCGGGTGCTCAGTACTGGTAACTAGTGATGAGCGGGCACTACCATGCTCGGGTGATCTGTACTGGTAACTAGTGATGAGGGGGCACTACCATGCTCAGGTGCTCAGTACTGGTAACTAGTGATGAGCGGGCACTACCATGCTCAGGTGCTCAGTACTGGTAACTAGTGATGAGACGGCACTACCATGCTCGGGTGCTCAGTACTGGTAACTAGTGATGAGCGGGCACTACCATGCTCAGGTGCTCAGTACTGGTAACTAGTGATGAGCGGGCACTACCATGCTCGGGTCCTCAGTACTGGTAACTAGTGATGAGCGGGCACTACCATGCTCAGGTGCTCAGTACTGGTAACTAGTGATGAGCGGGCACTACCATGCTCGGGTGCTCAGTACTGGTAACTAGTGATGAGCGGGCACTACCATGCTTGGGTGCTCAGTACTGGTAACTAGTGATGAGCGGGCACTACCATGCTCGGGAGCTCAGTACTGGTAACTAGTGATGAGCAGACACTACCATGCTCGAGTACTCAGAACTCGTAACTAGTGATGAGTGAGCACTACCATGCTCGGGTGCTCAGTACTCGTAACTAGTGATGAGTGGGCACTACCATGCTCAGGTGCTCAGTACAGGTAACTAGTGATGAGCGGGCACTGCCATGCTCGGGTGCTCAGTACTAGTAACTAGTGATGAGCGGGCACTACCATGCTCGGGTACTCAGGACTCGTAACTAGTGATGAGCGGGCACTACCATGCTCGGGTGCTAAGGATTCATAACTAGTGATGAGCGGGCACTACTATGCTCAGGTGCTCAACACTCATAACTAGTGATGAGCGGGCACTACCATGCTCGGTGCTCAGGACTCGTAACTAGTGATGAGCGGGCACTACCATGCTCAGGTGCTCAGTACTGGTAACTAGTGATGATTTGGCACTACCAAGCTCGGGTGCTCTGTACTGGTAACTAGTGATGAGCGGGCACTACCATGCTCGGTGCTCAGGACTCGTAACTAGTGATGAGTGGGCACTACCATGCTCAGGTGCTCAGTACTGTTAACTAGTGATGAGCGGGCACTACCATGCTCGGGTGCTCAGTACTGGTAACTAGTGATGAGCGGGCACTACCATGCTCGGGTGCTCAGTACTGGTAACTAGTGATGAGCGGGCACTACCATGCTCGGGTGATCTGTACTGGTAACTAGTGATGATTTGGCACTACCATGCTCAGGTGCTCAGTACTGTTAACTAGTGATGAGCGGGCACTACCATGCTTGGGTGCTCTGTACTGGTAACTAGTGATGATTTGGCACTACCATGCTCAGGTGCTCAGTACTGGTAACTAGTGATGAGTGGGCACTACCATGCTCGGGTGCTCAGTACTGGTAACTAGTGATGAGCGGGCACTACCAAGCTTGGGTGCTCTGTACTGGTAACTAGTGATGAGCGGGCACTACCATGCTCGGGTGCTCAGTACTGGTAACTAGTGATGATTTGGCACTACCAAGCTTGGGTGCTCTGTACTGGTAACTAGTCATGAGCGGGCACTACCATGCTCGGGTGCTCTGTACTGGTAACTAGTGATGAGCGGGCAGTACCATGCTCGGGTGCTCAGTACTGGTAACTAGTGATGAGCGGGCACTACCATGCTCGGGTGCTCAGTACTGGTAACTAGTGATGAGTGGGCACTACCATGCTCGGGTGCTCAGTACTGGTAACTAGTGATGAGCGGGCACTACCATGCTCGGGTGATCTGTACTGGTAACTAGTGATGAGGGGGCACTACCATGCTCAGGTGCTCAGTACTGGTAACTAGTGATGAGTGGGCACTACCATGCTCGGGTGCTCAGTACTGGTAACTAGTGATGAGCGGGCACTACCATGCTCGGGTGATCAGTACTGGTAACTAGTGATGAGCGGGCACTACCATGCTCAGGTGCTCAGTGCTCGTAACTAGTGATGAGCGGGCACTACCATGCTCGGGTGCTCAGTACTGGTAACTAGTGATGAGCGGGCACTATCATGCTCGGGTGCTCAGTACTGGTAACTAGTGATGAGCGGGCACTACCATGCTCGGGTGCTCAGTACTGGTAACTAGTGATGAGCGGGCATTACCATGCTCAGGTGCTCTGTACTGGTAACTAGTGATGAGTGGGCACTACCATGCTCAGGTGCTCAGTACTGGTAACTAGTGATGAGCGGGCACTACCATGCTCGGGTGCTCAGTACTGGTAACTAGTGATGAGCGGGCACTACCATGCTCAGGTGCTCAGTACTGGTAACTAGTGATGAGCGGGCACTACCATGCTCGGGTGCTCAGTACTGGTAACTAGTGATGAGCGGGCACTACCATGCTCAGGTGCTCAGTACTGGTAACTAGTGATGAGCGGACACTACCATGCTCAGGTGCTTAGTACTGGTAACTAGTGATGAGCGGGCACTACCATGCTCAGGTGCTCAGTACTGGTAACTAGTGATGAGCGGGCACTATCATGCTCGGGTGCTCAGTACTCGTAGCTAGTGATGAGCGGGCACTACCATGCTCAGGTGCTCAGTACTGGTAACTAGTGATGATCGGGCACTACCATGCTCGGGTGCTCAGTACTGGTAACTAGTGATGTGCAGGCACTACCATGCTCGGGTGCTCAGTACTGGTAACTAGTGATGAGCGGGCACTACCATGCTCAGGTGCTCAGTACTGGTAACTAGTGATGAGCGGGCACTACCATGCTCAGGTGCTCAGTACTGGTAACTAGTGATGAGCGGGCACTACCATGCTCGGGTGCTCATTACTGGTAACTAGTGATGAGCGGGCACTACCATGCTCGGGTGCTCAGTACTGGTAACTAGTGATGAGCGGACACTACCATGCTCAGGTGCTCTGTACTGGTAACTAGTGATGAGCGAGCACTACCATGCTCGGATACTCAGTACTGGTAACTAGTGATGAGCGAGCACTATCATGCTCGGGTGCTCAGTACTGGTAACTAGTGATGAGCAGGCACTACCATGCTCGGGTGCTCAGTACTGGTAACTAACTAGTGATGAGCGGGCACTACCATGCTCGGGTGCTCAGTACTGGTAACTAGTGATGAGCGGGCACTACCATGCTCAGGTGCTCAGTACTGGTAACTAGTGATGAGCGGACACTACCATGCTCGGGTGCTCAGTACTGGTAACTAGTGATGAGCGGGCACTACCATGCTCGGGTGCTCAGTACTGGTAACTAGTGATGAGCGGGCACTACCATGCTCGGGTGCTCAGTACTGGTAACTAGTGATGAGCGGGCACTACCATGCTCGAGTGCTCAGTACTGGTAACTAGTGATGAGCGGGCACTACCATGCTCAGGTGCTCAGTACTGGTAACTAGTGATGAGCGGGCACTACCATGCTCGGGTGCTCAGTACTGGTAACTAGTGATGAGCGGGCACTACCATGCTCGGGTGCTCGGTACTGGTAACTAGTGATGAGTGGGCACTACCATGCTCGGGTGCTCGGTACTGGTAACTAGTGATGAGTGGGCACTACCATGCTCGGGTGCTCAGTACTGGTAACTAGTGATGAGCGGGCACTACCATGCTCGGGTGCTCAGTACTGGTAACTAGTGATGAGCGGGCACTACCATGCTCGGGTGCTCGGTACTGGTAACTAGTGATGAGCGGGCACTACCATGCTCGGGTGCTCGGTACTGGTAACTAGTGATGAGTGGGCACTACCATGCTCGGGTGCTCGGTACTGGTAACTAGTGATGAGTGGGCACTACCATGCTCAGGTGCTCAGTACTGGTAACTAGTGATGAGCGGACACTACCATGCTCGGGTGCTCAGTACTGGTAACTAGTGGTACTGGTAACTAGTGATGAGCGGGCACTACCATGCTCGAGTGCTCAGTACTGGTAACTAGTGATGAGCGGGCACTACCATGCTCAGGTGCTCAGTACTGGTAACTAGTGATGAGCGGAGACTACCATGTTCGGGTGCTCAGTACTGGTAACTAGTGATGAGCGGACACTACCATGCTCGGGTGCTCAGTACTGGTAACTAGTGATGAGCGGGCACTACCATGCTCAGGTGCTCAGTACTGGTAACTAGTGATGAGCGGGCACTACCATGCTCGGGTGCTCAGTACTGGTAACTAGTGATGAGCGGGCACTACCATGCTCGGGTGCTCGGTACTGGTAACTAGTGATGAGTGGGCACTACCATGCTCGGGTGCTCGGTACTGGTAACTAGTGATGAGTGGGCACTACCATGCTCGGGTGCTCAGTACTGGTAACTACTGATGAGCGGGCACTACCATGCTCGGGTGCTCAGTACTGGTAACTAGTGATGAGCGGGCACTACCATGCTCAGGTGCTCAGTACTGGTAACTAGTGATGAGCGGGCACTACCATGCTCGGGTGCTCAGTACTGGTAACTAGTGATGAGCGGGCACTACCATGCTCAGGTGCTCAGTACTGGTAACTAGTGATGAGCGGGCACTACCATGCTCGGGTGCTCAGTACTGGTAACTAGTGATGAGCGGGCACTACCATGCTCGGGTGCTCGGTACTGGTAACTAGTGATGAGTGGGCACTACCATGCTCGGGTGCTCGGTACTGGTAACTAGTGATGAGTGGGCACTACCATGCTCGGGTGCTCAGTACTGGTAACTAGTGATGAGCGGGCACTACCATGCTCGGGTGCTCAGTACTGGTAACTAGTGATGAGCGGGCACTACCATGCTCAGGTGCTCAGTACTGGTAACTAGTGATGAGCGGGCACTACCATGCTCAGGTGCTCAGTACTGGTAACTAGTGATGAGTGGGCACTACCATGCTCGGGTGCTCAGTACTGGTAACTAGTGATGAGCGGGCACTACCATGCTCGGGTGCTCAGTACTGGTAACTAGTGATGAGCGGGCACTACCATGCTCGGGTGCTCGGTACTGGTAACTAGTGATGAGTGGGCACTACCATGCTCGGGTGCTCGGTACTGGTAACTAGTGATGAGTGGGCACTACCATGCTCGGGTGCTCAGTACTGGTAACTAGTGATGAGCGGGCACTACCATGCTCAGGTGCTCAGTACTGGTAACTAGTGATGAGCGGGCACTACCATGCTCAGGTGCTCAGTACTGGTAACTAGTGATGAGCGGGCACTACCATGCTCAGGTGCTCAGTACTGGTAACTAGTGATGAGCGGGCACTACCATGCTCGGGTGCTCAGTACTGGTAACTAGTGATGAGCGGGCACTACCATGCTCGGGTGCTCGGTACTGGTAACTAGTGATGAGTGGGCACTACCATGCTCGGGTGCTCGGTACTGGTAACTAGTGATGAGTGGGCACTACCATGCTCGGGTGCTCGGTACTGGTAACTAGTGATGAGCGGGCACTACCATGCTCAGGTGCTCAGTACTGGTAACTAGTGATGAGCGGGCACTACCATGCTCGGGTGCTCAGTACTGGTAACTAGTGATGAGCGGGCACTACCATGCTCAGGTGCTCAGTACTGGTAACTAGTGATGAGCGGGCACTACCATGCTCGGGTGCTCAGTACTGGTAACTAGTGATGAGCGGGCACTACCATGCTCGGGTGCTCGGTACTGGTAACTAGTGATGAGTGGGCACTACCATGCTCGGGTGCTCGGTACTGGTAACTAGTGATGAGCGGGCACTACCATGCTCGGGTGCTCGGTACTGGTAACTAGTGATGAGCGGGCACTACCATGCTCGGGTGCTCAGTACTGGTAACTAGTGATGAGCGGGCACTACCATGCTCGGGTGCTCAGTACTGGTAACTAGTGATGAGCGGGCACTACCATGCTCAGGTGCTCAGTACTGGTAACTAGTGATGAGCGGGCACTACCATGCTCGGGTGCTCAGTACTGGTGACTAGTGATGAGCGGGCACTACCATGCTCGGGTGCTCAGTACTGGTAACTAGTGATGATTTGGCACTACCAAGCTTGGGTGCTCTGTACTGGTAACTAGTCATGAGCGGGCACTACCATGCTCGGGTGCTCTGTACTGGTAACTAGTGATGAGCGGGCAGTACCATGCTCGGGTGCTCAGTACTGGTAACTAGTGATGAGCGGGCACTACCATGCTCGGGTGCTCAGTACTGGTAACTAGTGATGAGTGGGCACTACCATGCTCGGGTGCTCAGTACTGGTAACTAGTGATGAGCGGGCACTACCATGCTCGGGTGATCTGTACTGGTAACTAGTGATGAGGGGGCACTACCATGCTCAGGTGCTCAGTACTGGTAACTAGTGATGAGTGGGCACTACCATGCTCGGGTGCTCAGTACTGGTAACTAGTGATGAGCGGGCACTACCATGCTCGGGTGATCAGTACTGGTAACTAGTGATGAGCGGGCACTACCATGCTCAGGTGCTCAGTGCTCGTAACTAGTGATGAGCGGGCACTACCATGCTCGGGTGCTCAGTACTGGTAACTAGTGATGAGCGGGCACTATCATGCTCGGGTGCTCAGTACTGGTAACTAGTGATGAGCGGGCACTACCATGCTCGGGTGCTCAGTACTGGTAACTAGTGATGAGCGGGCATTACCATGCTCAGGTGCTCTGTACTGGTAACTAGTGATGAGTGGGCACTACCATGCTCAGGTGCTCAGTACTGGTAACTAGTGATGAGCGGGCACTACCATGCTCGGGTGCTCAGTACTGGTAACTAGTGATGAGCGGGCACTACCATGCTCAGGTGCTCAGTACTGGTAACTAGTGATGAGCGGGCACTACCATGCTCGGGTGCTCAGTACTGGTAACTAGTGATGAGCGGGCACTACCATGCTCAGGTGCTCAGTACTGGTAACTAGTGATGAGCGGACACTACCATGCTCAGGTGCTTAGTACTGGTAACTAGTGATGAGCGGGCACTACCATGCTCAGGTGCTCAGTACTGGTAACTAGTGATGAGCGGGCACTATCATGCTCGGGTGCTCAGTACTCGTAGCTAGTGATGAGCGGGCACTACCATGCTCAGGTGCTCAGTACTGGTAACTAGTGATGATCGGGCACTACCATGCTCGGGTGCTCAGTACTGGTAACTAGTGATGTGCAGGCACTACCATGCTCGGGTGCTCAGTACTGGTAACTAGTGATGAGCGGGCACTACCATGCTCAGGTGCTCAGTACTGGTAACTAGTGATGAGCGGGCACTACCATGCTCAGGTGCTCAGTACTGGTAACTAGTGATGAGCGGGCACTACCATGCTCGGGTGCTCATTACTGGTAACTAGTGATGAGCGGGCACTACCATGCTCGGGTGCTCAGTACTGTTAACTAGTGATGAGCGGACACTACCATGCTCAGGTGCTCTGTACTGGTAACTAGTGATGAGCGAGCACTACCATGCTCGGATACTCAGTACTGGTAACTAGTGATGAGCGAGCACTATCATGCTCGGGTGCTCAGTACTGGTAACTAGTGATGAGCAGGCACTACCATGCTCGGGTGCTCAGTACTGGTAACTAACTAGTGATGAGCGGGCACTACCATGCTCGGGTGCTCAGTACTGGTAACTAGTGATGAGCGGGCACTACCATGCTCAGGTGCTCAGTACTGGTAACTAGTGATGAGCGGACACTACCATGCTCGGGTGCTCAGTACTGGTAACTAGTGATGAGCGGGCACTACCATGCTCGGGTGCTCAGTACTGGTAACTAGTGATGAGCGGGCACTACCATGCTCGGGTGCTCAGTACTGGTAACTAGTGATGAGCGGGCACTACCATGCTCGAGTGCTCAGTACTGGTAACTAGTGATGAGCGGGCACTACCATGCTCAGGTGCTCAGTACTGGTAACTAGTGATGAGCGGGCACTACCATGCTCGGGTGCTCAGTACTGGTAACTAGTGATGAGCGGGCACTACCATGCTCGGGTGCTCGGTACTGGTAACTAGTGATGAGTGGGCACTACCATGCTCGGGTGCTCGGTACTGGTAACTAGTGATGAGTGGGCACTACCATGCTCGGGTGCTCAGTACTGGTAACTAGTGATGAGCGGGCACTACCATGCTCGGGTGCTCAGTACTGGTAACTAGTGATGAGCGGGCACTACCATGCTCGGGTGCTCGGTACTGGTAACTAGTGATGAGCGGGCACTACCATGCTCGGGTGCTCGGTACTGGTAACTAGTGATGAGTGGGCACTACCATGCTCGGGTGCTCGGTACTGGTAACTAGTGATGAGTGGGCACTACCATGCTCAGGTGCTCAGTACTGGTAACTAGTGATGAGCGGACACTACCATGCTCGGGTGCTCAGTACTGGTAACTAGTGGTACTGGTAACTAGTGATGAGCGGGCACTACCATGCTCGAGTGCTCAGTACTGGTAACTAGTGATGAGCGGGCACTACCATGCTCAGGTGCTCAGTACTGGTAACTAGTGATGAGCGGAGACTACCATGTTCGGGTGCTCAGTACTGGTAACTAGTGATGAGCGGACACTACCATGCTCGGGTGCTCAGTACTGGTAACTAGTGATGAGCGGGCACTACCATGCTCAGGTGCTCAGTACTGGTAACTAGTGATGAGCGGGCACTACCATGCTCGGGTGCTCAGTACTGGTAACTAGTGATGAGCGGGCACTACCATGCTCGGGTGCTCGGTACTGGTAACTAGTGATGAGTGGGCACTACCATGCTCGGGTGCTCGGTACTGGTAACTAGTGATGAGTGGGCACTACCATGCTCGGGTGCTCAGTACTGGTAACTACTGATGAGCGGGCACTACCATGCTCGGGTGCTCAGTACTGGTAACTAGTGATGAGCGGGCACTACCATGCTCAGGTGCTCAGTACTGGTAACTAGTGATGAGCGGGCACTACCATGCTCGGGTGCTCAGTACTGGTAACTAGTGATGAGCGGGCACTACCATGCTCAGGTGCTCAGTACTGGTAACTAGTGATGAGCGGGCACTACCATGCTCGGGTGCTCAGTACTGGTAACTAGTGATGAGCGGGCACTACCATGCTCGGGTGCTCGGTACTGGTAACTAGTGATGAGTGGGCACTACCATGCTCGGGTGCTCGGTACTGGTAACTAGTGATGAGTGGGCACTACCATGCTCGGGTGCTCAGTACTGGTAACTAGTGATGAGCGGGCACTACCATGCTCGGGTGCTCAGTACTGGTAACTAGTGATGAGCGGGCACTACCATGCTCAGGTGCTCAGTACTGGTAACTAGTGATGAGCGGGCACTACCATGCTCAGGTGCTCAGTACTGGTAACTAGTGATGAGTGGGCACTACCATGCTCGGGTGCTCAGTACTGGTAACTAGTGATGAGCGGGCACTACCATGCTCGGGTGCTCAGTACTGGTAACTAGTGATGAGCGGGCACTACCATGCTCGGGTGCTCGGTACTGGTAACTAGTGATGAGTGGGCACTACCATGCTCGGGTGCTCGGTACTGGTAACTAGTGATGAGTGGGCACTACCATGCTCGGGTGCTCAGTACTGGTAACTAGTGATGAGCGGGCACTACCATGCTCGGGTGCTCAGTACTGGTAACTAGTGATGAGCGGGCACTACCATGCTCAGGTGCTCAGTACTGGTAACTAGTGATGAGCGGGCACTACCATGCTCGGGTGCTCAGTACTGGTAACTAGTGATGAGCGGGCACTACCATGCTCAGGTGCTCAGTACTGGTAACTAGTGATGAGCGGGCACTACCATGCTCGGGTGCTCAGTACTGGTAACTAGTGATGAGCGGGCACTACCATGCTCGGGTGCTCAGTACTGGTAACTAGTGATGAGCGGGCACTACCATGCTCGGGTGCTCGGTACTGGTAACTAGTGATGAGTGGGCACTACCATGCTCGGGTGCTCGGTACTGGTAACTAGTGATGAGTGGGCACTACCATGCTCGGGTGCTCAGTACTGGTAACTAGTGATGAGCGGGCACTACCATGCTCGGGTGCTCAGTACTGGTAACTAGTGATGAGCGGGCACTACCATGCTCGGGTGCTTAGTACTGGTAACTAGTGATGAGCGGACACTACCATGCTCGGGTGCTCAGTACTGGTAACTAGTGATGAGCGGGCACTACCATGCTCGAGTGCTCAGTACTGGTAACTAGTGATGAGCGGGCACTACCATGCTCAGGTGCTCAGTACTGGTAACTAGTGATGAGCGGGCACTACCATGCTCGGGTGCTCAGTACTGGTAACTAGTGATGAGCGGGCACTACCATGCTCAGGTGCTCAGTACTGGTAACTAGTGATGAGCGGACACTACCATGCTCGGGTGCTCAGTACTGGTAACTAGTGATGAGCGGACACTACCATGCTCGAGTGCTCAGTACTGGTAACTAGTGATGAGCGGAGACTACCATGCTCGGGTGCTCAGTACTGGTAACTAGTGATGAGCGGGCACTACCATGCTCGGGTGCTCAGTACTGGTAACTAGTGATGAGCGGACACTACCATGCTCGGGTGCTCAGTACTGGTAACTAGTGATGAGCGGGCACTACCATGCTCAGGTGCTCAGTACTGGTAACTAGTGATGAGCGGGCACTACCATGCTCGGGTGCTCAGTACTGGTAACTAGTGATGAGCGGGCACTACCATGCTCAGGTGCTCAGTACTGGTAACTAGTAGCGGGCACTACCATGCTCAGGTGCTCAGTACTGGTAACTAGTGATGAGTGGCACTACCATGCTCGAGTGCTCAGTACTGGTAACTAGTGATGAGCGGGCATCTACCATGCTCGGGTGCTCAGTACTGGTAACTAGTGATGAGCGGGGCACTACCATGCTCGGGTGCTCGGTACTGGTAACTAGTGATGAGTGGGCACTACCATGCTCGGGTGCTCAGTACTGGTAACTAGTGATGAGTGGGCACTACCATGCTCGGGTGCTCAGTACTGGTAACTAGTGATGAGGCGGGCACTACCATGCTCGGGTGCTCAGTACTGGTAACTAGTGATGAGCGGGCACTACCATGCTCAGGTGCTCAGTACTGGTAACTAGTGATTGAGCGGCGCACTACCATGCTCGGGTGCTCAGTACTGGTAACTAGTGATGAGCGGGCACTACCATGCTCAGGTGCTCAGTACTGGTAATTAGTGATGAGCGGGCACTTCATGCTCGGGTGCTCAGTACTGGTAACTAGTGATGAGCGGGCACTACCATGCTCGGGTGCTCGGTACTGGTAACTAGTGATGAGTGGGCACTACCATGCTCGGGTGCTCGGTACTGGTAACTAGTGATGAGTGGGCACTACCATGCTCGGGTGCTCGGTACTGGTAACTAGTGATGAGCGGGCACTACCATGCTCGGGTGCTCAGTACTGGTAACTAGTGATGAGCGGGCACTACCATGCTCGTGAGTTGCTTAGTACTGGTAACTAGTGATGAGCGGACACTACCATGCTCGGGTGCTCAGTACTGGTAACTAGTGATGAGCGGGCACTACCATGCTCGAGTGCTCAGTACTGGTAACTAGTGATGAGCGGGGCACTACCATGCTCAGGTGCTCAGTACTGGTAACTAGTGATGAGCGGACACTACCATGCTCGGGTGCTCAGTACTGGTAACTAGTGATGAGCGGGGCACTACCATGCTCAGGTGCTCAGTACTGGTAACTAGTGATGAGCGGGCACTACCATGCTCGGGTGCTCAGTACTGGTAACTAGTGATGAGCGGGCACTACCATGCTCGAGTGCTCAGTACTGGTAACTAGTGATGAGCGGGCACTACCATGCTCAGGTGCTCAGTACTGGTAACTAGTGATGAGCGGGCACTACCATGCTCGGGTGCTCAGTACTGGTAACTAGTGATGAGTGGGCACTACCATGCTCGAGTGCTCAGTACTGGTAACTAGTGATGAGCGAGCACTACCATGCTCAGGTGCTCAGTACTGGTAACTAGTGATGAGCGGGCACTACCATGCTCGGGTGCTCAGTACTGGTAACTAGTGATGAGCGGGCACTACCATGCTCAGGTGCTCAGTACTGGTAACTAGTGATGAGCGGACACTACCATGCTCGAGTGCTCAGTACTGGTAACTAGTGATGAGCGGGCACTACCATGCTCGGGTGCTCTGTACTGGTAACTAGTGATGAGCGGGCACTACCATGCTCGGGTGCTCAGTACTGGTAACTAGTGATGAGCGGGCACTACCATGCTCGGGTGCTCAGTACTGGTAACTAGTGATGAGCGGACACTACCATGCTCGGGTGCTCAGTACTGGTAACTAGTGATGAGCGGGCACTACCATGCTCAGGTGCTCAGTACTGGTAACTAGTGATGAGCGGGCACTACCATGCTCGGGTGCTCAGTACTGGTAACTAGTGATGAGCGGGCACTACCATGCTCGGGTGCTCGGTACTGGTAACTAGTGATGAGTGGGCACTACCATGCTCGGGTGCTCGGTACTGGTAACTAGTGATGAGTGGGCACTACCATGCTCGGGTGCTCGGTACTGGTAACTAGTGATGAGCGGGCACTACCATGCTCGGGTGCTCAGTACTGGTAACTAGTGATGAGCGGGCACTACCATGCTCAGGTGCTCAGTACTGGTAACTAGTGATGAGCGGGCACTACCATGCTCGGGTGCTCAGTACTGGTAACTAGTGATGAGCGGGCACTACCATGCTCAGGTGCTCAGTACTGGTAACTAGTGATGAGCGGGCACTACCATGCTCGGGTGCTCAGTACTGGTAACTAGTGATGAGCGGGCACTACCATGCTCGGGTGCTCGGTACTGGTAACTAGTGATGAGTGGGCACTACCATGCTCGGGTGCTCGGTACTGGTAACTAGTGATGAGCGGGCACTACCATGCTCGGGTGCTCGGTACTGGTAACTAGTGATGAGCGGGCACTACCATGCTCGGGTGCTCAGTACTGGTAACTAGTGATGAGCGGGCACTACCATGCTCGGGTGCTCAGTACTGGTAACTAGTGATGAGCGGGCACTACCATGCTCAGGTGCTCAGTACTGGTAACTAGTGATGAGCGGGCACTACCATGCTCGGGTGCTCAGTACTGGTGACTAGTGATGAGCGGGCACTACCATGCTCGGGTGCTCAGTACTGGTAACTAGTGATGAGCGGGCACTATCATGCTCCGGTGCTCAGTACTGGTAACTAGTGATGAGCGGGCACTACCATGCTCGGTAAAGAGCAGTTACGGTAATGCCAGTAAATTGATCCCTGTTCGCTCCTCCCACAAAGTGATAGTTTTTCTGTGTATTTGGCGATAGTAAAGATACTTATATCCAGATTTTCATCTTTTAACAATATTATGCTAACTCCATTAAATCTGATTAAACTGAAAATCGGGAGGAGAAGCTGCACACGTAGTGCACAAAAATATTTTATGACAAGTATTTTCATCAAAGACATACAAAAAAGCCATAAAACACATTGTATAATTGAAGTGCTGCAGTGTACGATGCTGCGTGTGCAGTGGACGTACTGCGCTGTGATACTGCTCGGTAACAGGCTCCACCGTCCGGCGATTGTACCCTTCATTTGCCTGCATTTACAATGTTGTCGTTATCTAACTATACAGCAGAACTATGTGTACCTAGCAATTAGAGCTGAGAAGAGTCTCCATTATATTTATATATACAGTCATATGAAAAAGTTTGTGCACCCCTATCAATGTGAACCTTTTTTTCTTTATAACAATGTGGGTTTTTGCTATTTCAGTGTCATATATCTAATAACTGATGGACTGAGGAATATTTCTGGATTGAAATGAGGTTTATTGTACTAACAGAAAATGTGCAATCCGTATTTAAACAAAATTTGACCGGTGCATAAGTATAGGCGCCTCAACATAAAAGTGACATTAATATTTTGTAGATCCTCCCTTTGCAGAAATCACAGCCTCTAGTCGCCTCCTGTAGCTGTTAATGAGTTCCTGGATCCTGGATGAAGGTAGATTTGACCATTCCTGTTTACAAAACAATTCCAGTTCAGTTAAGTTTGATGGTTGCCGAGCATGGACAGCCGCTTCACATCATCCCACAGATTTTCAATGATATTCAGGTCTGGGGACTGGGATGGCCATTCCAGAACATTGTAATTGTTCCTCTGCATGAATGCCTCAGTAGATTTGGAGCGGTGTTTTGGATCATTGTCTTGCTGAAATATCCATCCCCTGCGTAATTTCAACTTCGTCACTGATTCTTGCACATTATTGTCAACAATCTGCTGATACTGAGTTGAATCCATGCGACCCTCAACTTTAACAAGATTCCCGGTGCCGGCATTGGCCACACAGCCCCAAAGCATGATGGAACCTCCACCAAATTTTACTGTGTGTAGCAAGTGCTTTTCTTGGAATGCCGTGTTTTTTTGCCTCCATGCATAACGCCTTTTTGTATGACCAAACAACTCAATCTTTGTTTCATCAGTCCACAGGACCTTCTTCCAAAATGTAACTGGCTTGTCCAAATGTGCTTTTGCATACCTCAGGCGACTCTGTTTGTGGCGTGCTTGCAGAAACGGCTTCTTTCGCATCACTCCCCCATACAGCTTCTCCTTGTGCAATGTGCGCTGTATTGTTGATTGATGCACATTGACACCATCTGCAGCAAGATGATGCTGCAGGTCTTTGGAGGTTGTCTGTGGATTGTCCTTGACTGTTCTCACCATTCTTCTTCTCTGCCTTTCTGATATTTTCTTGGCTTGCCACTTCTGGGCGTAACAAGAACTGTACCTGTGTTCTTCCATTTCCTTACTATGTTCCTCACAGTGGAAACTGACAGTTTAAATCTCTGAGACAACTTATTCCCCTGAACAACTATGTTCAATAATCTTTGTTTTCAGATCATTTGAGAGTTGTTTTAAGGAGCCCATGATGCCACTCTTCATAGGAGATTCAAATAGGAGAACAACTTGCAAGTGGCCACCTTACAGTGCCTACAAGTAGTCTTCAACCCCCTGCAGATTTATAATATGTACAGTGCCTACAAGTAGTCTTCAACCCCCTGCAGATTTAGCAGGTTTGATAAGATGCAAATAAGTTAGAGCCTGCAAACTTCAAACAAGAGCAGGATTTATTAACAGATGCATAAATCTTACAAACCAACAAGTTATGTTGCTCAGTTAAATTTTAATACATTTTCAACATAAAAGTGTGGGTCAATTATTATTCAACCCCTAGGTTTAATATTTTGTGGAATAACCCTTGTTTGCAATTACAGCTAATAATCGTCTTTTATAAGACCTGATCAGGCCGGCACAGGTCTCTGGAGTTATCTTGGCCCACTCCTCCATGAAGATCTTCTCCAAGTTATCTAGGTTCTTTGGGTGTCTCATGTGGACTTTAATCTTGAGCTTCTTCCACAAGTTTTCAATTGGGTTAAGGTCAGGAGACTGACTAGGCCACTGCAATGCCTTGATTTTTTCCCTCTTGAACCAGGCCTTGGTTTTCTTGGCTGTGTGCTTTGGGTCGTTGTCTTGTTGGAAGATGAAATGACGACCCATCTTAAGATCCTTGATGGAGGAGCGGAGGTTCTTGGCCAAAATCTCCAGGTAGGCCGTGCTATCCATCTTCCCATGGATGCGGACCAGATGGCCAGGCCCCTTGGCTGAGAAACAGCCCCACAGCATGATGCTGCCACCACCATGCTTGACTGTAGGGATGGTATTCTTGGGGTCGTATGCAGTGCCATCCAGTCTCCAAACGTCACGTGTGTGGTTGGCACCAAAGATCTCGATCTTGGTCTGATCAGACCAGAGAACCTTGAACCAGTCTGTCTCAGAGTCCTCCAAGTGATCATGAGCAAACTGTAGACGAGCCTTGACATGACGCTTTGAAAGTAAAGGTACCTTACGGACTCGTCTGGAACGGAGACCATTGCGGTGGAGTACGTTACTTATGGTATTGACTGAAACCAATGTCCCCACTGCCATGAGATCTTCCCAGAGCTCCTTCCTTGTTGTCCTTGGGTTAGCCTTGACTCTTCGGACAAGCCTGGCCTCGGCACAGGTGGAAACTTTCAAAGGCTGTCCAGGCCGTGGAAGGCTAACAGTAGTTCCATAAGCCTTCCACTTCCGGATGATGCTCCCAACAGTGGAGACAGGTAGGCCCAACTCCTTGGAAAGGGTTTTGTACCCCTTGCCAGCCTTGAGACCCTCCACGATCTTGTCTCTGATGGCCTTGGAATGCTCCTTTGTCTTTCCCATGTTGACCATGTATGAGTGCTGTTCACAAGTTTGGGGAGGGTCTTAATTAGTCAGAAAAGGCTGGAAAAAGAGATAATTAATCCAAACATGTGAAGCTCATTGTTCTTTGTGCCTGAAATACTTCTTAATACTTTAGGGGAACCAAACAGAATTCTTGTGGTTTGAGGGGTTGAATAATAAATGACCCTCTGAATAAACTTTTCACAATTTAAAAAAAAAAAAAAGAAATAACATTCTTTTTTGCTGCATTTCACACTTCCAGGCTGATCTACAGTCCAAATGTCACAATGCCAAGTTATTCCGAATGTGTAAACCTGCTAAATCTGCAGGGGGTTGAATACTACTTGTAGGTACTGTAAATACCTTTTCTCATGATTGGATACACCTGCCTATGAAGTTCAAAGCTAAATGAGGTTACAAAACCAATTTAGTGCTTTAGTAAGTCAGTAAAAAGTAGTTAGGAGTGTGCAAATCAAGAAATTGATAAGGGTGCCCATACTTATGCACCTGTCAAATTTTGTTTAAATGCGGATTGCACATTTTCTGTTAGTACAATAAACCTCATTTCAATCCAGAAATATTACTCAGTCCATCAGTTATTAGATATATGAAACTGAAATAGCTGCTGCAAAAACCTAATTTGTTATAAAGAAAAAAGGTTAACATTAATAGGGGTGCCCAAATTTTTTCATATGACTGTAGAGCAGGTACATCGGTGTAAGGGTACCGTCTCACTAAACAACGTACCAGCTATTCCAATCACGATTTGACCTTATCAGGATCGCTTGTGCGTCGCTACATGGTCGCTGGTGAGCTTTCAAACAGGCAGATCTCACCAGCGACCAGCCACCAGCGACTCTGCACTTGGTAACCAAGGTACACATCGAGTTACTAAGCAAAGCGCTTTGCTTAGTTACCCGATATTTACCCAGGTTACTTGTGCAGGTAGCTAGCGCTAAGCAGTGTACGTTGGTAACCAGGGTAAATATCGGTTAACTAATTAAAGCGCTTTGCTTAGTAACCCGATATTTACCTTGCTTACCAGCGTACACCGCTTAGCGCTGACTCCCTGCACACGTAACCAGGGTACACATTGGGTTATTAAGCAAAGCACTTTGCTTAGTTACCCGATATTTACCCTGGTTACGTGTGCAGGTAGCTAGCGCTAAGCGGTGTACGTTGGTAACCAGGGTAAATATCGGTTAACTAATTAAAGCGCTTTGCTTAGTAACCCGATATTTACCTTGCTTACCAGCGTACACCGCTTAGCGATGACTTCATGCACTCGTAACCAGGGTACAAATTGGGTTACTAAGCAAAGCACTTTGCTTAGTTTCCCAATATTTACCCTGGCTACGTGTGCAGGGAGCCAGCGCTAAGCGGTGTACGTTGGTAACCAAGGTAAATATCGGGTAACCAAGCAAAGCGCTTTGCTTGGTTACCCGATATTTTCCCTGGTTACCAGCTTACACACTTACAGGCGGCTGCCAGCGCTGGCTCCCTGCACAGATAACCAGGGTAAATATGGGGTAACTAAGCATTATGATATGGTACTAAGGTCTATGATATGCACATTTTCCTTGAAATATCGGTCCTGTGATTTTGACTTTATATGCAGTATATACTCTTTAAAGGGACTTCATTGGAAGTGATGTGAGCAGTGTGTATCGATAGACAGAGCATATGTAGTCATTTATACTTCCAGCAGCGTGGCGGTGACCCAGCCTTACCTTGTGTGTATCGTACACTGCAGCACTTCAATTTTGAAATGTATTTTATGTATTTTTTTGTATGTCTTTGATGAAAATACTTGTAATAAAATATGTTTGTACTCTACGTGTGCAGGTTCTCCCTCCTGTTTTTGAGTTTAATCATAATTGGAGATAGAAAATATAAGAGCAAATATTAGTAGATACGTTTCGTACGCGGCTAATATTTGTCGTCTTATCACAGTCATTATCAGTGGGTGGAGACTTTATTTTTCTATTTAATCCTCGCTCTGAACATTAAAAAGTGCAATAAGAGAAGAACCCAGAGCCCTAATAACAGCCGGACGTCTCCTCTCTGAAGCCTCCACGTGAGTCACCAATAATGTAATCACTGACTGTAATGTTATGTGAAGCAGAAATATCAGTGCCGGCGCTCAATGCCAGTCTGCTGCATCACAAGCCCACAAGATTCTGTCTGATGTTAGAAAGCGCCCGGCTTCTAGAGAAGAAAGCAGAATATATGGTTATTAATACTAATATTACATAGAATTTTAAGTAGACATTGCAGTACGTGACTTATAATACTAGAATAGAAGAGCTTAAAGGGATTTTCTTAACAAGAGAGAACATTGCAAAGTCCTTGTAGAAACAAACAGGTGTGCTATTTCCATTTCAAGAAAAATCCTCTCTGCGCTCAAGAACAAAGGAATTTTTTATTTTTTTTGTTTAATGCTCTTTTTCTAGCAGCGATGGCCGAGTATGGGCAGTGCTTACAAGCTCTTTTCAATAAAAATCTTGTAAGCACTGGTTTAAAGATGGCCGGATTGTGAGAGAGCATAAAATGGGCAGCTTTAGAGTCTTATAGCCTCTCTGATGTGGCTGCAGCATTTGAGAGGGCACAGTTCAAACCAAACACCACTGGTGGACAGATGTGTCAACTTTCAGGAGCACACTGCTCCCCAGCATAAAGGAAGCTAGGAGGCAGAGGAGCAGTGCAACCATGTTCTTCTGGTGAATGGAAGTGTCCATCTTCAGGAGCACACTGCTCCCCGGCATACAGGAAGCTAGGAGGCAGAGGAGCAGTGCAACCATGTTCTTCTGGTGAATGGAAGTGTGAGTCTTCAGGAGCACACTGCTCCCCAGCATACAGGAAGCTAAGAGGCAGAGGAGCAGTGCAACCATGTGCCGCTGGTGAATGGAAGTCTTCAGGAGAACACTGCTCCCCGGCATACCGGAAGCTAGGAGGCAGAGGAGCAGTGCAACCATGTTCTTCTGGTGAATGGAAGTGTGAGTCTTCAGGAGCACACTGCTCCCCAGCATACCGGAAGCTAGGAGGCAGAGGAGCAGTGCAACCATGTTCTTCTGGTGAATGGAAGTGTCAGTCTTCAGGAGCACACTAATCCCCAGCATACAGGAAGCTAGGAGGCAGAGGAGCAGTGCAACCATGTTCTTCTGGTGAATGGAAGTGTGAGTCTTCAGGAGCACACTGCTCCCCAGCATACAGGAAGCTAGGAGGCAGAGGAGCAGTGCAACCATGTTCTTCTGGTGAATGGAAGTGTCAGTCTTCAGGAGCACACTGCTCCCCAGCATACAGGAAGCTAAGAGGCAGAGGAGCAGTGCAACCATGTTCTTCTGTGAAAGGAAGTGTCCATCTTCAGGAGCACACTAATCCCCAGCATACAGGAAGCTAGGAGGCAGAGGAGCAGTGCAACCATGTTCTTCTGTGAAAGGAAGTGTCCATCTTCAGGAGCACACTGCTCCCCAGCATACAGGAAGCTAAGAGGCAGAGGAGCAGTGCAATCATGTTCTTCTGGTGAATGGAAGTGTCAGTCTTCAGGAGCACACTGCTCCCCAGCATACAGGAAGCTAGGAGGCAGAGGAGCAGTGCAACATGTTCTTCTGGTGAATGGAAGTGTCAGTCTTCAGGAGCACACTGATCCCCAGCATACAGGAAGCTAGGAGGCAGAGGAGCAGTGCAACCATGTTCTTCTGGTGAATGGAAGTGTCAGTCTTCAGGAGCACACTGCTCCCCGGCATACAGGAAGCTAGGAAGCAGAGGAGCAGTGCAACCATGTTCTTCTGGTGAATGGAAGTGTCAGTCTTCAGGAGCACACTGCTCCCCGGCATACAGGAAGCTAGGAGGCAGAGGAGCAGTGCAACCATGTGCTGCTGGTGAATGGAAGTGTCAGTCTTCAGGAGCACACTGCTCCCCAGCATACAGGAAGCTAGGAGGCAGAGGAGCAGTGCAACCATGTTCTTCTGTGAAAGGAAGTGTCCATCTTCAGGAGCACACTAATCCCCAGCATACAGGAAGCTAGGAGGCAGAGGAGCAGTGCAACCATGTTCTTCTGGTGAATGGAAGTGTGAGTCTTCAGGAGCATACTGCTCCCCAGCATACAGGAAGCTAGGAGGCAGAGGAGCAGTGCAACCATGTTCTTCTGGTGAATGGAAGTGTCCATCTTCAGGAGCACACTGCTCCCCAGCATACAGGAAGCTAGGAGGCAGAGGAGCAGTGCAACCATGTTCTTCTGGTGAATGGAAGTGTGAGTCTTCAGGAGCACACTGCTCCCCAGCATACAGGAAGCTAGGAGGCAGAGGAGCAGTGCAACCATGTTCTTCTGGTGAATGGAAGTGTCAGTCCTCAGGAGCACACTGCTCCCCGGCATACAGGAAGCTAGGAGGCAGAGAATAGGTGCAACCATGTTCTTCTGGTGAATGGAAGTGTCAGTCTTCAGGAGCACACTGCTCCCCAGCATACAGGAAGCTAGGAAGCAGAGGAGCAGTGCAACCATGTTCTTCTGGTGAATGGAAGTGTCAGTCTTCAGGAGCACACTGCTCCCCAGCATACAGGAAGCTAGGAGGCAGAGGAGCAGTGCAACATGTTCTTCTGGTGAATGGAAGTGTCAGTCTTCAGGAGCACACTGCTCCCCAGCATACAGGAAGCTAGGAGGCAGAGGAGCAGTGCAACCATGTGCTGCTGGTGAATGGAAGTGTCAGTCTTCAGGAGCACACTGCTCCCCAGCATACAGGAAGCTAGGAGGCAGAGGAGCAGTGCAACCATGTTCTTCTGGTGAATGGAAGTGTGAGTCTTCAGGAGCATACTGCTCCCCAGCATACAGGAAGCTAGGAGGCAGAGGAGCAGTGCAACCATGTTCTTCTGGTGAATGGAAGTGTCCATCTTCAGGAGCACACTGCTCCCCAGCATACAGGAAGCTAGGAGGCAGAGGAGCAGTGCAACCATGTTCTTCTGGTGAATGGAAGTGTCAGTCTTCAGGAGCACACTGATCCCCAGCATACAGGAAGCTAAGAGGCAGAGGAGCAGTGCAACCATGTTCTTCTGGTGAATGGAAGTGTCAGTCTTCAGGAGCACACTAATCCCCAGCATACAGGAAGCTAAGAGGCAGAGGAGCAGTGCAACCATGTGCTTCTGGTGAATGGAAGTGTCAGTCTTCAGGAGCACACTGCTCCCCGGCATACAGGAAGCTAGGAGGCAGAGAATAGGTGCAACCATGTTCTTCTGGTGAATGGAAGTGTCAGTCTTCAGGAGCACACTGCTCCCCAGCATACAGGAAGCTAGAAGGCAGAGGAGCAGTGCAACCATGTTCTTCTGGTGAATGGAAGTGTCAGTCCTCAGGAGCACACTGCTCCCCGGCATACAGGAAGCTAGGAGGCAGAGAATAGGTGCAACCATGTTCTTCTGGTGAATGGAAGTGTCAGTCTTCAGGAGCACACTGCTCCCCAGCATACAGGAAGCTAGGAGGCAGAGGAGCAGTGCAACCATGTTCTTCTGGTGAATGGAAGTGTCAGTCCTCAGGAGCACACTGCTCCCCGGCATACAGGAAGCTAGGAGGCAGAGAATAGGTGCAACCATGTTCTTCTGGTGAATGGAAGTGTCAGTCTTCAGGAGCACACTGCTCCCCAGCATACAGGAAGCTAGGAGGCAGAGGAGCAGTGCAACCATGTTCTTCTGGTGAATGGAAGTGTCAGTCCTCAGGAGCACACTGCTCCCCGGCATACAGGAAGCTAGGAGGCAGAGAATAGGTGCAACCATGTTCTTCTGGTGAATGGAAGTGTCAGTCTTCAGGAGCACACTGCTCCCCAGCATACAGGAAGCTAGGAGGCAGAGGAGCAGTGCAACCATGTGCCGCTGGTGAATGGAAGTCTTCAGGAGAACACTGCTCCCCGGCATACCGGAAGCTAGGAGGCAGAGGAGCAGTGTGACCATGCACCGCTGGTGAATGGAAGTGTCAGTCTTCAGGAGCACACTAATCCCCAGCATACAGGAAGCTAGGAAGCAGAGGAGCAGTGTGTCCATGCACCGCTGGTGAATGGAAGTGTCAGTCTTCAGGAGCACACTGCCCCCCACCATAAAGAAAGCTAGGAGGCAGAGAAGAGGTTCAACCATGTACCTCTGATGAATGGAAGTGTCAATCTTCAGGAGCACACTGCTCCATGGCATACAGGAAGCTAAGAGGCAGAGGAGCGGTGTCCTCCTGAAGATGCATATCTTGTCCATTGTAGCTTCTATCAATTTATGAAACAAAGAGCGGGACAGATGATTAATCTGGTATCATGCAATTCTCCATCTGGCCTGTGGGGGTGCTGCAGGAAAACACTTCTTGCTGGGTTCTCATGCAGATTACAGCTAATAGCTGAGGGCGCCATCAGAAAGACGATCAGTAATCGTTCTTTAATAAAAATAGGATTGTCCAAAGCGGCGTGTCCCTTTATTACTGACAGGTGAGGAGCTCGGTTGTTTGCATTGTGTGATTCCATTCCTCCAGTAAATATCTCCATTGTGCCCAGGTTCCTCCTATTCCCATCACTCCTGTGCTCGCAATATGACTGCTCGGCTCACTATCGCCCTCTTCTGGCTGATGACCGGAATTACTGCTCAGACCTGTGAGTAAATGTCTTTTATGCGTTATGCAAAATTAAAATTAAATAAAATGTATGATCTCTTTTCAGAAACAGCAGCACTCTGATTTATGGGCCGTGTCTGGTATGGCAGCGCTGCCCCATTTATCTGAATATCAGAAAACCCCTTTATTGTGTGCACAACCCATTTTTGACATGTGGTGGGAGGAATATTTTTAAATTGCTGCCGAGCAATGTGAAAAATGACCTCCAGGTGGCAGCACTACGTTCACCGCAGATGCAAGCTGCAAAGATTGGCTGCTCCGTCCCTGTAAGGCCTCCTACACACGTCCATTTAAACGACCATCCGTGTGTGTCATCTGTGTGACATCCGTGTGCCGTCCATATGTCAATGTGATATGTCCGTGTGATCGCATGATACTGAAATGAATAGTTTTTTGTGTGTAAAACGTGCAAAACCAGCCAAGGGATAGCAGACAACTGGGGACTGATATTTTTAGGGTTATTTGGCCCTTCCCAGCCTAAAAATAGCAGCCCACAGTTGCCTCAACTATAAGATGCGCCAAGTCTGGCGCTGTACTTGGCTCTTCCTGTTACCCTGGTGCGGTGGCAAACAGGGTAATATATGGGGTTAAAAATGGCTGTGAATTGGCAGCTGGCATTAAGCCCTGGTATTAATATTGGGTGGTTTTCTAGAAGACACCCCCATTACTAATCTAGTAGAAATATTAAAAAAATATTTGATTTGAACAAACATCCCCCGACTACAGCCCTTGTTCACCATTTTATTAAAAAAACGATTTGGAAAAATAAAGGACGCCATAATCCATAGCGATGTCCCATGACGTTCTCCAAAAGCAAACCTGAAAGACATAAAAAGAGAAAATGATTAAAGAAATAAAGAAAAAAAGAGACCCTCATTCACTAATTTATTTCCCTGCAAAAACCCTAATCCACGGTACGACGTAATCAAAAACGGGGTCCCACGATGTTCCGAGACTCAGTATCCCAGCAATCACTGCAGCCTCACACACTGTTTTGTGGGAGAACCCGTGCTGTAAACTGAGATGACCTCATTGGGTCACCCCAGGTCACTGCAGCGGGTCACCCAGCAGTGTGTGAGCAGCTGCAAGCAGGAACAAGTGGTGAAAGCGTGAATTCACCACAGTTCAATGCCCTCTCGCACCAAGTATCGCAAGAGCGGCTATGTTGGCTGTCTCCCCTGGGGATAATAACACTTTCTCATCAGCCTGACTGCATGTGGATAATACTTTCCCGTCATTCTGAAAGTCTGGGGATCCCACTTTCCCATCACTGTGATAAGCTGTGAGTAACAAATATAAAAGACTGACCAGCATATCCTGCAAGTGTGAATAGGTGCAAGCTTAACATTCAATATAAGTACAAAACATAGGGTCCCAGCAATGAGACACGCCTTGTCATTGGTTGTTGGGCTCACATTGATTGACCAATCTATAAGCTAAGTATCTCATTTTTATCCATAGCTCCAATAGCAGTAATGAACCAATATTCCCATATTCAGTGTTTGCATATTTTAGCTGTTTAGAGGGCTACTGTATACCTTTGTAATTAAGGTTATGGGTAATTATTTTTCATCATCCAGACAGGCAGAGGGTACCACTTCTCCATCACCCTGACAGGCGATGGGATATACTTTCTTCTCCCCCAGAATACTTTAGGTTCAGTGCTAATCATGGGGCAGCTACCACCGGCCATCGGTTGTGACACTGGTACGCTGCATGTGACCACGTTCCTGACGTCTCCAACGTCCCCAGTACTGCTTTGATGGCAGCCCGCAGCGTGACATGAGTTCCCCGCGCAATCAAACACTTTATGATCATGCATGACATTGATATTCATATTCACATCATAAATATTTGTATTACATGAGCTCTTAAAACAGGGAGGATTGTGAGGAACGTATTGATTGACCAACCGTCCTAGATTAGTTCCCAGTAAAACATTTGTGGGGAGGTTCTCGGACACCTACACTTCCTTCAACCCCCTTCTAGAACCCCAGTCAATGGAAACCCGGGCCATCGGTAAGGGTCAATGAAAACACTCCCAATCCTGGTGACAGTCCCACAGATGAATTCTTCAGCGCACACAAATTCAGTGCTGATGAGTTCGTTCATGACCTTAAACCCCACAGTGATGGAGTCACCTACAGTAACTGGTTACAAGTTTTCACGAGACCTACCACCTGTTCCACCCACAAAAAGAAGCTACACAATGCCCCTGGGCCTTGGATGTGGTGTTCGTCCTCTACCTCTCCAGGTAGGTGAGGCTAATATGTCCGAGTTGGTCATATGAAGAGCTCGGGCTGGTATCAGATGCAGGCCGGGTAGGGCAATATCTCCCAAATATCATCTGGCAAGGGCATTTGTCGTGGTTGTAGGGTTACCCCCTTTCAAGCTGGCGATGGTCGGCTTCTGCATCTCCGGTATACAGATGGCCTCCTTGGTATCTGCAATCTGTGTTGCCTTGGCTGTCTCATTTGGCTCCCGGTCATCACAAACTGTTGAACCACCATAGGACAAAGATGCAGAAATTGATCCATCACCATCAGGTCCTTTGATTCTTCAAAGGTAGTAACTGATAGTCCTTGGGCTCATTGTTGAAGTTGGTCCAAAGTTGGGTGTCTTGTGGTCCACGTTGGATGGTCCACAATTTGGGGTCAGCTGCTATTTCCATATTATGGCCTGATTTAAAGCTTCAAACTCTCCATCTTGCTCCTATGGGAGAGCGATGAACACTTCCAGGGTCTTGCCTCATCTCCTCGGGGTTAAGTATTGTGCCCACTGGTCATTGTGCAACTGGTACTGTCTACAAGTCTTATCAAATGTCCATAGAAATATGTCCAAGTCCCTATCCTTTTCCATGACAGGAAAAGCTGTTGGAATTATTGTATATCTAATATATAAAGCTGAATGTGAGTGTGTGTGTGTGTGTGTGTCCCCTGGGTCCCGGGCCTGTGTGTGTGTGTGTGTGTGTGTGTCCCCTGGGTCCCGGGCCTGTGTGTGTGTGTGTCCTCTGGGTCCCGGGCCTGTGTGTGTGTGTGTGTGTGTGTGTCCCCTGGGTCCCGGGCCTGTGTGTGTGTGTGTGTGTGTCCCCTGGGTCCCGGGCCTGTGTGTGTGCCCTGTACCCGGGGTCCCGGCCCTGTGTGTGTGTGTGTGTGTGTGTGTCCCCTGGGTCCCGGGCCTGTGTGTGTGTGTGTCCCCTGGGTCCCGGGCCTGTGTGTGTGTGTGTCCCCTGGGTCCCGGGCCTGTGTGTGTGTGTGTGTGTGTGTCCCCTGGGTCCCGGGCCTGTGTGTGTGTGTGTGTGTGTGTGTCCCCTGGGTCCCGGGCCTGTGTGTGTGTGTGTGTGTGTGTCCCCTGGGTCCCGGGCCTGTGTGTGTGTGTGTCCCCTGGGTCCCGGGCCTGTGTGTGTGTGTGTGTGTGTCCCCTGGGTCCCGGGCCTGTGTGTGTGTGTGTGTGTGTGTGTGTCCCCTGGGTCTCGGGCCTGTGTGTGTGTGTGTGTGTGTCCCCTGGGTCCCGGGCCTGTGTGTGTGTGTGTCCCCTGGGTCCCGGGCCTGTGTGTGTGTGTGTGTCCCCTGGGTCCCGGGCCTCTGTGTGTGTGTGTGTGTGTGTCCCCCGGGTCCCGGGCCTGTGTGTGTGTGTCCCCTGGGTCCCGGGCCTGTGTGTGTGTCCCCTGTACCCGGGGTCCCGGCCCTGTGTGTGTGTGTGTGTGTGTGTGTCCCCTGGGTCCCGGGCCTGTGTGTGTGTGTCCCCTGGGTCCCGGGCCTGTGTGTGTGTGTGTGTGTGTGTGTGTCCCCTGGGTCCCGGGCCTGTGTGTGTGTGTGTCCCCTGGGTCCCGGGCCTCTGTGTGTGTGTGTGTGTGTCCCCCGGGTCCCGGGCCTGTGTGTGTGTGTGTGTGTGTGTGTCCCCTGGGTCCCGGGCCTCTGTGTGTGTGTGTGTGTGTCCCCCGGGTCCCGGGCCTGTGTGTGTGTGTGTGATTGGCATCTGCACCGTCGCAGCTACAGCCACAAAATTTTGCACACTCGCACTTCTGGACCCCGAGAGCGTCATAGGCTATGTTGTGAGGCGAAATTTTAACCCCGTGCATTCCAATTTACCAATTAATTTTGCACCTATCTACATAATGAGGAAAAATCTTCTTTCTTTATTTTTTTATATAGCCCTAACATATTCCGCAGCGCTTTACATACATCAGGAACACGGAGGAAACCCACGCAAACACAGGGAGAACATACAAACTCCTTGCAGATGGTGTCCTTGGTGGGATTTGAACCCAGGATCCCAGCGCTGCAAGACTGCAGTGCTAACCACTGAGCCACCACAAGACTGCAGTGCTAACCACTGAGCCACCGTGCCGCCCGGGAGAAAGTGAAACAAAAAGTGTATCCGCACCATTGCATTTACAATCACAAAATTTTGCACAGACACCTAATGTTACCCAGGGGACGTTGTAGACTATGTTTTGACAGGAAAATTTAACCCCACGCTTTACACTTACTCTCCAAAACACATGCCTCCATTAAAGTAAATGGAGCCTGGAACTACAAGTTATTAGTAGGAGCTGTGATTGGTTGCTATAGGAACAAAAGACATTCATAGTATAAGAAGCTTATATGTGAGGTAATAAGATGTCGGTGGGGAGACGGATAGAGAGAGACAGACAGAGACAGACAGAGAGATAGAGACAGACAGAGACAGACAGAGAGATAGAGACAGACAGAGAGATAGAGACAGACAGAGAGATAGAGACAGACAGAGAGACAGAGACAGACAGAGAGATAGAGACAGACAGAGACAGACAGAGAGATAGAGACAGACAGACAGAGAGATAGAGACAGACAGAGAGATAGAGACAGACAGAGAGACAGAGACAGACAGAGAGATAGAGACAGACAGAGACAGACCTGCAAAGAGACAGACCTGCAAAGAGACAGACCTGCAAAGAGACAGATGGGGAAAGAGAGACAGACATGCAGACAGGGACAGAGACAGGCAGACAGTGAAGGAGGAGACAGCCAGAGAGACAGACAAAGATAGATGGTGAGAGACACAGACCTTGATAGAGACAGACGGGGAAAGAGACAGATAAATAGAGACAGATAAGGAAAGAGACAGACAGAGGCAGGCAGACAGGGAAAGAGACCTACAGGAAAAGACACAGACAAAGAGATGGGGAGACAGACGGGGAAAGAGACAGACCTGGGAAAGAGACAGACCTAGAAAGAGACAGATGGGGAAAGAAACAGAGAGATAGAGACAGACAAAAAAGAAGACAGACAGAGACAGACAGACGGGGAAAGAGACAGACGGGGAAAGAAACAGACGGGGAAAGAGACAGACCTGGAAAGAGACAGACGGGGAAAGAGACAGACGGAGCACATTACTTGGCCAATTTAGTTAAATCTGTGTGGAATATCTGTGGTGTTGAAATGTATGTTGTGAAATGCTTCTATTAGCTTAGTTTTTGCCTTTTAATAATTACAATTCTATCTATTTGTTTTGTGGTTTCTGTGTGCAGAATACATTTTTGTTAATACATTCTATTTTGTTAACAACACCTATTAACCCGGGCGAAGCCGGGTAGTACAACTAGTGTATATATATATATATATATATATATATATATATATATATATATATATATATATATATATATATATATATATATATATATATATATATATATATATATATATATATATATATATATATATATATATATATATATACATATATATACTAGCTGTCGTACCCGGCATTGCCTGGGATAGTAACTGTCGTCCCTGTGTCTGTCTGTGTCTATATCTCTGTCTATCTCTGTGTCTGTCTCTGTACCAGTCTTCCTGTCTCTCTCTATCTCTGTGTCTGTCTGTCTGTCTCTCTTTATCTCTGTGTCTGTCTCTGTCTGTCTCTCTCTATCTCTGTCTCTATCTGGCTATCTGTGTCTCCATCTATCTCTTTGCCCGTCTGTCACTTTCCCCATCTGTCATTTTCCCCGTCTGTCACTTTCCCCGTCTATCTTTGTCTTTCTCTCTGTCTTTCTCTGTCTGTCTCTTTCCCATGTCTGTCTCTTTCCCCCTCTGTCTTTGTCTGTCTCTCTCTCTCTCTTTCCTGGCTGTCTCTCTGTCTCTTTCCCTGACTGTCTTCCAACTGTGCAGCATGGGTTCACGGCCAATTCAAACTGTACCTATATGATCACCACTCAAGCACAGCTGCTTTAACCATGTAGTTCACAGTGACCACTATATTCAAATATACCAATTCAAACTGTACATCACTGACTATCCCAACTGTGCACCACCAACCACTCCCAACTATTCAGCACTGACAAATCTCATACAATCTTATACATACAATTGCACAGTTGGAATTTGTCTGTGATGTACAGTTGGGTTTGGTTAGGGATGTACAGTTGGGATTGGTCAGGGATGTACAGTTGGGTTTGGTCGGGGATGTACAGTTGGGATTGGTCAGGGATGTACAGTTGGGTTTGGTCGGGGATGTACAGTTGGGTTTGGTCGGGGATGTACATTTGGGATTGGTCAGTGATGTACAGTTGGGTTTGGTCGGGGATGTACATTTGGGATTGGTTGGGGATGTACAGTTGGGATTGGTTGGTGATGTACAGTTGGGGTTGGTCGGTGATGTACAGTTGGGATTGGTCGGGGATGTACAGTTGGGATTGGTCAAGGATGTACAGTTGGAATTGGTCTGTGATGTACAGTTGGGATTGGTCGGGGATGTACAGTTGGAATTGGTCAATGATGTACAGTTGGAATTGGTCAATGATGTACAGTTGGGATTGGTCGTGGATGTACAGTTGGGATTGGTCGGTGATGTACAGTTGGGATTGGTCATGGATGTACAGTTGGGATTGGTCGGGGATGTACAGTTGGGATTGGTCGGGTATGTACAGTTGGGATTGGTCGGGGATGTACAGTTGGGATTGGTTCGGGATATACAGTTGGGTTTGCTCGGCGATGTACAGTTGGGATTGGTCGGGGATGTACAGTTGGGTTTGGTCGGGGATGTACAGTTGGGATTGGTCGGGGATGTACAGTTGGATTGCTTTCTGAACATTTGTGATTGATACTTTGATGGTCATTATAATAGCAGTATAGGGTAACATTAATTAATAATAAAAGCAATTTTAGAATAAAAATAAGGAGTTATTTTCTCTGACTGTCTCAGATTTTCTCTGTTTTTGTGATCCGCAGTAAAAAATGTTGCCCTTCGAGGCCGACCCGCACAGTCATCCATACTCTACGCCGCTGATGGGGGCTACCTCGCCCATGCTATTAATGCTGTTGATGGATACCTGAACTCGAACTTTTTGTATGGATCATGTACCAGCACTACCCTCGAGGACTCACCCTGGTGGAAGGTGGACTTACTGGAGCCTCATAAGATCTCTCACATTGTGATCACCAACAGAGGAGACTGCTGTGGAGATCTGCTCAATGGTGGCCTTATTCTCGTTGGAAACTCAAATCAGAACAATGGAAATAATAACCCAAGGTGAATGTTTTACGATTTAGAGAACTGCAAGTAAAAGCATGGTTTTCACTTCCCTCAGAGCTGATATCAGTGAGGGATGGAGCAAATCTGCCCCTGGAGTGGAGAAGTCTCACATGTGCAGTACAATATAATGGTTTTCTCCTCAGCTTGGTAGAACAACATGAAAATTAGCATGACCTTTCAAGAGTTTGCCCTTTAGGACCTGACAAACACTCAATTTGGAGAGATTGTTTCAGAAACTTCGCCAACTGTCATGGTGGCATTTGGCTCTGTTTAGTTTGCAGATTCTGACACTCTACCCGATGGTTTCTCTGGTGTCTGGGATCAACACAAGCAGACTCGAGTCTAGGCAGGCTAGCAAGAGTTAATCTCTGCTGGTCTGCTTGCCCCTTTAACCACATGTTGGGGGGAGGCCTATCACATCTGCTCCCCTCCTATTTAAGCTGGTTGAATCCTTCCACCCATTCCAGCTATAGTTTTTCTTTGTTGGTCTGTGAGAAGTAGTATCCCAGATTTTCTGGTGTAATTTGTGCTTATTACTTGGTGCGGTTGTGGAGCTTACCCCCTGTTGTTTTGTAGCTTCCTTCCTGGTCTTGTTTTCCTCCTGAATCTCTTATTGTCTTCACCTTTGTGTTTGTGTGCTGTGGGTTGTTTTGATTTTCCCTTGTCTGTCTTTATATGTGGATTTCATCTCACTCCTGTCCCGTCCCTTCTTGGGTTGAGGGGGGAATTAGATCACGACTGGTCAAGAGCAGGGCCAGGAAGTAGACTCAGGCATCTCCACCATCAGGAGTATCCCTGAGGTTAGGGCTCCCTAGGTTGAGGGACAGCTTAGGACCTCCAAAACTCTCCAAGAAAGGACCTTAGGGAATGCAATGGTGGAAAGGTGGATGAAAATGTCTTGGTCATCTTAGTTTGTTGGAAATAGTCTTTGGGCAGGACAACCAAGACATTCTCTCCACCACTAATCTCCACCATCAAAAATTTGGTGCAAATACTGTATCTACATTATCTACATGAATTACTTCTGATCATTGTTGCCCCCTGTGATAATTTGGGGTAAGTTAAAGGGGAACCCTTGTAAAACTAGCCAGCTGTCCTATAACACAATGGTACACAAAGCTTCATAGTTAGAGATTGTAGGGTTGCAAATTATTGTTTTTGGAGTTTTTAATGTCTTTGGTTTCATTATTTTTAGCTGTGCTACGATTAATGCCATGTCCACCGGTGATACCCAAACCTTCCAGTGTAATGGGATGATCGGCCGCTATGTGAACATTGTTATACCCGGGTCAAGTCGGACCGTTCAACTCTGTGAAGTTCAGGTCTTTGGGGTCCCTGAGAAGACGGCATGTAAAAAATGAAAAAAGAATGAAAAGTACAATAAAGGGATAAAAACAGAACTCTTGGCATTAAATTATTTGTCATTCGGAAAAGACGGTGACAGCATCCAAATTATAAAAAAGTGACATTCGTGTTTGTATGTGATGTGAGAGCTCATTACTAGAGATTAAGACTTTACAAAATATTTGAATTCGCCAGAATCCTAATTTTTCGTGATTTGATTAAAGGGGTTGTTCAAAATTAGGACAACCCCTTCTCATTCTTCATGTTTCCCACAGGTAAAATTAAAAAAGCCTGTACCCATACTGGCGCTGTTCCAGCAGTGCCACAGGTTGCGGTGCCAGAGCTCACGTGATGTTGTGATGTTGTGATGTAACCTCACATCCAATCAGTATCAGCTTCTGTCTTCATGCCTTCAGACCAAACAAGTTAATCAGGAAGAATTGAGTGCTGCAGGTGCACTCACTGCCCGTTGATCAACTCATTGGTCTGAAGACGGGAAGACAGAACTTGAAACCAGCAAATTTTGCAAAATTCGAGATTAGAGATGAGCGATCCTGCTGAGGATCGGATCGGGTCAGGATCGCCGAACCCTCCTGGGTTTGACGATCAGATCGCCGATCCGATTGATGATCCTAGCTGAACCCATTGAATTCAATGGGAGGCAAAAACCTATGTGTTATAAAATGGTGTAGAGGGACTGCAAATAAAAAATATAAGGAAGGAGGACATACTTACCGAGCTCTACTTTTGGGGCCGATAATTATCCCTCCCACATATTCACTGCTTTCCCCGCCCACCAGCGTCTCTGACTGGCTGAAATCAGACCGCACCCCCCTCTCTGACAGCATTATACTACTGCGGTAAAATAAATAAATACTTTTTAAAAATGTCATGCAGTTCCCCTATATACTAATACCAGCACAGATAAAGCATATGGCTGCAGCCCCGAGCCATGCGCTTATCTTGATTGTGAATCAAAATAAGAGGAACTGCATGCGGCTATTTTTTTGTTATTTATTTAAATAAATAATTTTAAAAAATGCTGTGCGGTTCCCCCAAATTTTGAGACTTAACCATGATAAAGCTCAACAGCTGGGGGCTGGTATTCTCAGGCTGGGGAGACCCATGCCTATTGGGCCCCCCAGTCTAAAAATAGCAGATTGCAGTCACGCAGGATTGTCACATCCATTAGATGCGACAATCCCAGAACTTTACCCGACTCTTCCCGGTTTCCCTGGTGTGGTGGCACAAGGGGGTAATAAAGGGTTAATGGCAGATCACATACTGCCACTAACCCCTTGAGTAGTAATTGGAGGCTTCTATTGGACCCTCCCCCATTAGTAATCTGTAAGTGAAAAGAAAGAAACACCCAAAAAATCCTTTATTTGAAATAATTACAAAAAACCCACCCTCTTTCTTCCTTTTATTAACCCCTAAAAGACTCAAGTCCTACGTAATCCACATAAGGTCCCATGACGATTTCAGCTCTGCTCCATCTGAAGGCACTCAAGGGTTGAGAAAGTAAATCCATTTCCTTTCTCAACCCTTGAATCACTACACCCGGGGCTGCAGCTTTTCCACCGTTGGTTACATACAAGTATAGGGGTTGTGACTGGCACAACCCCTATAGGTGAGTTTTCTGCCTTTATTATCTTACATTTTTGTTGGATAAGACCCTGTTGTGCTTCTCTTCCACAGTCCATACTGTTAAAACCATCTGAAGGAACAGCAAACGGACATAGAACATGACCACCCGCTGTAACTTCAGGCAGAGACTGAGCCTCAGCAATCAGCGGTGACGTCACTCAGCTTAGTTGTGGTCACAGCTGAAGGTTCCCACAGCCCTCCACCGGTGACCGCAGGTAACCTGACCTCAGGGGACCTCAATGAACTCAGTGACATCACCTCAGAAGGTCCCCTGATGAGATTGTTTCCAGAAAATCTGGATTGTTGTCAAACATGGCATCGATCAACTGAACATCAAGCTCTGTGTAGGCCTAAATATCATTGCTGATTTGCAGCTGGGATGTGCTGTGGACAATATTTAGATGGTATAGGGACCAAACAATCATATAAGTAACCATCCTACAGTTTGCAAAAGCTGGGCAGAATATCTATCCATGTTAGGCCAGTGTCACACGTCTGTGAAACATGGACTGTCCTCAGATCGTGAGCCCAACCCAAATGCAGGGTCTTTTGACCAGAACTAAGTGCCACATATGTGGATGCTGCCTCGTGCTGTCTGGACTTCTGGAACTTGTAGTGCTGCACCTGGTCCGGAGCTGTCTCTATTAAGAACTCAGCTCTGATGCGTCCATATTGCAATCTCAGCACTACTATTTCTAAACTGCTTTCAACTGGGTTTCATTTTTGTGCATGGTACGTGAGGGCAAACATACCTTCCCAATTTTGGTTGGCACAGTACAGCCACAGACATGGCAGCTAGAACTAGTCAGCGGTTATAGTATCTCAAAGAGGGAACAAACTTTGTGATTACACATGGGGTAATTTCACAAGTATAACAGTTTTACAGCAATCTTGATATCGTCCTTGATGGGTACACTTCAAGATTGATGGTTATCAGTAACAACAGACACACACAAACAGAACCAGAGCAAGATTATAATATAAATGTATCACCAAATAGATGATCATAACATACAGCTGCAGAACAAATCTCATAACAACAATAGAGCAGCAGAAACAAGCACATACACAAAAATAGCATCAGAACCAAAACCATAGCATAAGTACACTAGTAGATCCAAGCTTATGACATGCATTATTAGAAGCAAGCTCATAACATAGATAGACCACCATAATAAAGCTCCTAACATAAATAGAGCACAGGAACCAATCAGATAATATAAACAGCACCAGAACTAAGCTCAAAACAAAGTTACAGCACCAGGACCAAGCTTATAACATAAATAGAGAACCATAATAAAACTCCTAACATAAATAGCGCACCAGAACCAATCACATAATATAAACAGCATTAGAACCAAGCTCAAAACAAAGATACAGCACCAGGACAAAGCTCAAACCAAAGATACAGCACCAGGACCAAGCTTATAACATAAATAGAGAACCATAATAAAACCCCTAACATAAATAGACCACTAGAACCAATCGCATAATATAAACAGCACTAGAACCAAGCTCAAAACAAAGATACAGCACCAGGACCAAGCTCAAGACAAAGATACAGCACAAGGACCAAGCTTATAACATAAAGAGAGCACCATAATAAAATTTATAACACAAATAGAGCACCAGAACTAATCGTATAATATAAACAGCACCAGAACCAAGCTCAAAACAAAGATACAGCACCAGGACCAAGCTCAAGACAAAGATACAGCACAAGGACCAAGCTTATAACAAACAGAGAACCATAATAAAACCCCTAACATAAATAGACCACTAGAACCAATCGCATAATATAAACAGCACTAGAACCAAGCTCAAAACAAAGATACAGCACCAGGACCAAGCTCAAGACAAAGATACAGCACAAGGACCAAGCTTATAACATAAAGAGAGCACCATAATAAAATTTATAACACAAATAGAGCACCAGAACTAATCGTATAATATAAACAGCACCAGAACCAAGCTCAAAACAAAGATACAGCACCAGGACCAAGCTCAAGACAAAGATACAGCACAAGGACCAAGCTTATAACAAACAGAGAACCATAATAAAACCCCTAACATAAATAGACCACTAGAACCAATCGCATAATATAAACAGCACTAGAACCAAGCTCAAAACAAAGATACAGCACCAGGACCAAGCTCAAGACAAAGATACAGCACAAGGACCAAGCTTATAACATAAAGAGAGCACCATAATAAAATTTATAACACAAATAGAGCACCAGAACTAATCGTATAATATAAACAGCACCAGAACCAAGCTCAAAACAAAGATACAGCACCAGGACCAAGCTCAAGACAAAGATACAGCACAAGGACCAAGCTTATAACATAAACAGAGAACCATAATAAAACCCCTAACACAAACAGAGCACCAGAACCAATCGTATAACATAAACAGCACCAGAACCAAGCTCAAAACAAAGATACAGCACCAGGACCAAGCTCAAAACAAAGATACAGTACCAAGACCAAGCTTATAATATAAATAAAGCACCAGATCCAAGCTTATTATTAAGATACTGTTATGCACTAGTATTGCTAGCACAATAAACTAGGGTCTATCTCAGAACAAACACTCCTGACCCAACTGGTTACTTTACAGACTAAAGTTCCTAGCTCTACAGTCCCTAGTGACCCCTGTGTGAGCTGTAATAACCCTAATCACTGGACAAAGCCATGACAACTCGGACGTGGCTTCCTAATCAGCCGTGGAGTGTTCTTCATACATCCTTTTGACTGGGAGAAAGGGGAAGAGCACTATCACCCTGAATAAGAAAGTCATGCAAAGATTGAAAGATTCCCTAGTTGATCTCAAACTGACTGGCGCCAATCCTTGGTAGAATGGCTGTAACTCTAAGTATGGTTCACAAAGAATATCACCACGTTGCCACTAAACTCGAGAGTAGGAGTTGTTATTCTGTGGTAAAGAGGGTCATTTTATTGGTGTCTGTCTCTCAATTCCTAAGCAAAAAGGAACATCTGGTACTTGGCTTACCCTTGGTGGTGTGGGGATGGACAATTAGGGTGTGTGTTTGTCTTCCACCTGGAATTCTTGCTTTGTCCTGACAGCAGAGGTGGTCTTAGAGAGCAGGACGTCAATATGGTGGATGCTCTGTTTGTAAGAACTCATGGGCTTAACTACAGTATGTTAACGAATTCCATATTCATCTATACCATTGACTCAGCACTAGTGATGGGCAGACTCGCAAATCCAGTTCTGGCCCTGAATTGATTCCAGATATCTGACCGGACATTGGTCCCCATACAAGTCTATGGGGACCAGAATACGGATATTAAAAATGGTGGTAAAAGGGATAGGGGAACAGGAGCAGGCGCGCTATACTTACCGAGGCTTCAGCACAGCGGTAACTGGTCCTATGGCCACCCATTCACTTCCGGGGTCATGCAATAAGCTCATGCATATGCATTACTTTCTCCGCCCACCTGTGTCTGTGATTGGTTGTAGTTAGATGCGCCTATACCTTGAGTTGCAGCATGTCCGCTGACTGCTTCCAATCACAGGCTCTATATGTTTCTATGGGATAAAAATAAATAAATAAATACAAAAATTGGCATAGGGTTCCCCATATTGATACCCAGCACAGATAAAGCATATGGCTACAGGCTGCATTTCCCAGCTGTACGCTTATCGTGGCTGTGTATCAAAATAAAAGGAACCACATGCGGCTTTTTTTTTTTTTTTTTAAAACAAAATTATTTAAATAAATAATTAAAAAAACTGAAGTGCAGTTCCCCTTTAATTTTGACATCCAGCCATGATAAAGCCCAACAGCTGGGGGCTGGTATTCTCAGGCTGGGGAGTCCCATGGTTATTGGGAGCTCCTCAGCTTAAAAATAGCAGCCTCTGTCGCCCAGAATTGTTGCATCCATTAGATGCGACAATCCCAGTGCTTTACCTGGCTCTTTCCAATTGCCCTGGTGTGGCGGCAATCGGGAAAATAAGGGGTTAATCACAGCTTACAGCTGCCACTAAGCCCTAGATTAGTTATGGGGAGGGTCTATGAGACCCCCCATTACTAATCTGGAAGTGAAAGTAAATAAACACAAACACCGAAAGAATCTTTTATTTGAAATAAAAGACAAAAAACCCTACTTTCACCACTTTATTAAACCCCAAAACACCCCTGCAGGTCCGAGCTAATCCACACAAGTTCCCATGACAATTCAGCTCTGCTATATTACTGAAGGCAAAGTGCACGATCATGGAACATGACAGAATGCTGTGAGGGTCATGCAGAGACTGAGCCACGATGAGCTCTGCTGGTTAGTTGTGGTCATAGCTAGAAGTTCCCATGGTCTTCCACCTGTGATTGCAGGTAACCTGACCCCAGGTAACCTGAATGAACTCTCACTGAGTTCACAGACCTGCCTCTTCTGGCAAGAAAACTCAGGGTTTTGTTTTTTTTCCAAGAGATGTAGATTTGGTGCTGAAATTTTGTACACCATATTCCTGCATCTAATCTACACCTCCTGGCAAAAAACGCATCACTATCAATAAAAATTTCAGCACCAAATCTGCATCTCTTGGTAAAAAAATTGCACAAATACAGTTTTCACACCGTTTTGGTGAAGTTTTCTGCTAGGAGGTGCAAATTTGGTGCTGAAATCTGGGGCTGACTTTTCAGTATCAAACCTGCACCTCCTGACTACTGGGTTGCTACTTTGTTAGATCCACAGAACAAGACTAAATTTTCTCAGATGCCTTCCCCTCTGGAAAGGGACGTGCGCATGCTGAAGTATTGAAACCAACGTCTACACAATCTTAAGAGTGGTTTTCTCCAAGACAGCAATGAGGTTCACAGTGTGCATCGCCATTCTAGACTTCCAACCGTGGGGACGTCATCACTGCAGAAACATTAGCAGCAGCAGCAGTTTAAGTAGCAGCAGCAATTTCTGTGACTTGTGATACACATTTTTTAGACCATCACTTGCACCAGAAGAACAGAGTACAAGTGAATGACTGGAGTGGATGGTGCAGGAGTATCTAGAGCTCAATATCGATGCTATCAGGGGTGGGTTGGATCTTTTTGCATTTTGGGCTTCAAAAATGGAAGAGTGGCCTGAGCTCTATGGTCAGTTACACTATGGAAGTTTTGTCATGCCCAGCAGCCAGCGTTCTCTCAGAACGTGTCTTCAGTGCAGCTGATAGTATCCTGACAGATACTGTAAGTGTATCCAGCTGTCCCCTGAAAATGTGGACAAGATGAACAAGTCATGGATCTCCAATGACTTATGTACCCTGAGGGTGCACATCCAGCTGAAAATGAGCTGGGGAGGGTGAGTAAAATGATTTTTTTGCATTAGAGACAGAACAGAGACATGTATAAAATATATACAAGGAGGAGCCCAGGAAGGGGACATAGATACAAGACGGAAGACATATATACCAGGATGGGGACATATATACCAGGACAAGCCCAGGATGGGACATATATACTAGGAGGAGGACAAAGAAACCATGATGGGGACATATATGTCAGTAGAGGCCCAGAAAGGGGACATTTATACCAGAAAAAAGACATATAAGCTAGGAAGGGGACAAATAAAATAGGATTGGGACATTTATACCAGGATGGGCCCAGGAAAGGGACATATATACCAGGAGGGAGACATATATACCAGGAAGAGCCCTGGATGGGGACATATATACTAGGAGGAGGATATATATACTAGGAGGGGCCCAGGATGGGGCTAAATATACCAGGAAGGGGACATATATACCAGGACGGGCCATAAGTGGGGATATATTCCAAGGAAGGGCATATATATATATATATATATATATATATAAAACTTGGTTTTTATTGATACAAAATATATATGGCTGACAAAAACAGAGGTTGAAAACATGATTGACAAGAGAAAAAGATTGAATAAAATACGGTGATGGACATAATCATCTGTACATATCCCCAATGAAGTATCAGGGGAGTGATAACAGAATGCACAATAAGTATATAAACAAGGCAGTGTCCACAGATAAATAATCCCAAAACACACAATACCTGACTGTAGAGCCTCACCTTAGGTAATGTGACAGTAAATTAATAGAGGGTATAGTGATATGCCATAGTGATAGTTCTGCTTCACATAACTTGTTTTCTTTACTGCCCCATTCTATGTCCTGTTGTGTATAAATATGTGACTCTTTAGATTTTGTGTTATATTGAGCCTGAAGAAGGGACCTGAGTAGTCTCGAAAGCTGCCATCTTTTCAGTTAGCCATTAAAAGGTATCAACCACTGAGGACTTCAGTTCTTTTAAACAATTTTTTAGAGGGTATAAAAAAAGTCCTGCAGTTTCTTATTATATTATATTATATATTTTGCATTGTTTAATCCTATTGCTTGTGTTGCTTATTATTCCATGTTTAATCCCCCTCTATTGTCTTACTTCTACAATACCTTCAAGACGAGGCTCTACAGCCAGGTACAGTGGTTGGGTAAGATTCCACATGGAATACTTCCTAAAAAAGTTTGAGAGAGTGAAGGATACGGAGGTGCTGGTGCGTGCAAAGGAAGGATCTGGTGATCTATGGTTAAAAGCCAAAAATCTTGTGACTAAAATGATTCATATCGTCATTTACACTCCTGATTATCAGTGAAGAAATTCTCAAAATCTGAAGGAAAATGTTCAGTAGAGTTTGCTCTTTACTGGAAAGCAGAACAGTGTTCAAAGCTGAACGTGAACTCTTACACCACAAAGGAGAAGGTTTAGAGAGAAGATTTCCATTGTCAGTTAAAGGTTTTCAATCAGGAAATGAAAACATTAACGGTATCTGATAACAACGCGCTGCAACGTCTAAAGCAAACGGCTGATTGTGGCAGAGAAAAATGGAGAATGAGCAGAGAACTGCAGCGATGGGATAACTGCTGCCCCGGTCACTCATCTGGCCGACCATCCGAAATCAGAAATGTGTATGGGTGTGTGTCATGGTGGACTTTATATAGGCCTCGGCAGATAATCACATGGCAGCGCACCGTACCACTTGTAAAACCCAGTGTGGAGCAGAGCAGCGGGCGGGGGCCATAGAGGAAGGTGATGTCCAGCTGGGCCGAGGCAGGTGTGTAACAGACGTGCACCTCTATGGACCCCTCCCAGATGAGTCAGTAATAGATGGAACACTATGCTTTGGACGGAGTGTCTTGAGCGGGATAGGGGCACCTCATGTCCTTTTAGGCACCCAACATCTTTCCTCAGGCTTCAAATCATTTTATAGTCTAGAACTTGGTTTACTTGATACTCCATGATTGGATCGGAAGCAGAAGTGAAGCGCCCACAGGACCTCAGGGGTTACTCGTCAATGGGCCAGTGGTTTTGTGGGGTTGCTGTGACTGGCCTGACCCGGCTCCATGGCCCCATCGGCTACATGTAAAGGACAAACAAAAGGGTGCAAGGTGTTCTGTGAAGGGGGGGATGGAAGGAGAGAGAAGGGTCCCTGGAAAGCGTCACCGGTTGCAGTGGTGACTGGGGTCCCGGCCTCCTCTCCACGGACCCTTCCTGCGACTTTTCCTCTTCCAGGAGCGATGTTGGATGGGAATGGGGGATGCTTTGCAGCGCCACCCATGGTGGGCGGCCAGGCATTACCCGCCGCTGCGAGATGTCGCTCTCCTTCGGGGCTGATGTTACCGCAGTCCTGATAGTCCAGCTCCCCACAGGTGGAGCGAGCCCCGGGGAGGACGATGGTGACAGGGGAAGGGCTGTTGGCGCTGAAGCGCAGGGCGGCAACGCCGGCAAATCAGAGTCTCACACAGGGGCTGCGGTTCCAGGTGATGTTACTCACAGTTCGTGTGCTACGCCCGCAGAGTACCGGTCATCGCCGTGTTGTGCCCCAGCCGACCCCAGATGAAGCAGAGGTCACCACCGGTGTTGTGAATCATGTGAGACCTCCCTCCTTGCGCCTTGTAGTGTGGATCCCCGTAACGTGAAGCTACTTGGGGACCCCAGAGTCCTTGGTGAAATCCCCTTTCCCTGCAGATTTGTTAGAGTCCATGAAGGTTCTTCTAACCTAGGGCTCTGCACCCTGACTGGCACTGGTCTCGAAAGGGCTGTTGGGAGCTCACCCTCCGGCTACCGAGTTGCTCCTCTGTCTCACAGCTCCACTTGGTTGTCTCCTGCTTCTCCCAGTCCACCCTGTGCAAACTCAGTGCGGTGTCATGGCCCCTGGTCCTGGGACTAATACCTCCAACCTCCCATCCCCAGGACCAGTCTGCTAAACGCTGCTCTCATAAGGCTGTCTGCTCTCTTCTGCTCCCAAACTGTTCTGAAGTCAAACTCCTTCCAAAGTGAAACTAAAGCGGGCTTTACATGCTACAATATTGTTAATGAATTATCGTCGGGGTCACGGTGTTTGTGACGCACATCCAGCGTCATTAACGATATTGCAGTGTGTGACACTTATGAGTGCACTTATGAGCGACCTTAAACAATCGCAAAAGCGGTCAAAATCGTTTGCCGCGGAGAGGTCGTCCTGAAACAAAAAATCGTTTTCTGCTTATTAGCGATGTTGTTGTCGTTCCTGCGGCAGCACACATCGTTATGTGTGACACCGCAGGAGCGACGAACATCTCCTTACCTGCGTCCACCGGCAATGCGGAAGGAAGGAGGTGGGCGGGATGTTACGTCCCGCTCATCTCCGCCCCTCTGCTTCTATCGGACGGCTGCCGTGTGACGTCGCTGTGACGCCGAACGAATCTCCCCCTTAGAAAGGAGGCGGTTCGCTGGCCAGAGCGACGTCGCAGGGCAGGTAAGTCAGTGTGACAGGGGTAAGCGAGGTTGTGCGGCACTGGCAGCGATTTGCCCGTGTCACACAACCGACGGGGGCGGGTATGATCGCTTACGATCTCGCTAGCGAGATCGCAGCGTGTAAAGCATGCTAAAGTGTGTTCGCTCCATTCCCAGGCAGCCCCCACCCTTGGGATGACTCTTAATGGCTGTTGCCCTGGTAACCGGAAATTCCCCAGGCTGTCTGACTTCCTGTGTAACTGGCTGAGTCATGGGCTGTGGATTGTGTAAGATTACTGTGTGAATGTTTTGTAAGTTATGAGCTCAGGCTGTGTGTAAGCTCCAAACACCAGTGGTTAACCCCTTCTTACCTGGATCAGTACTGCAGCTTAAAACAGATACAATACTCTGTGGCGACTGAGGCCGCAGGGGCGCCACAGGAGTAGAAAATGTTTTGATTGTAGAAGAGGATTATTGAGTGGCAGAGGATTACCAAAGGTGGCAAGTTGGAAAACGAAGAGCAAAATGCAAGGACACACTCAGGCTCTGTCACGTCTTCCCTAAGGTTCTCCAAGACCCCATCCTCTTAGAAGACACCTTGTAGAAGTCCTGATAGGAAGCAGGAACATTAGAGGTAGTAGATACAGAGCTGAGATTCTGAGAAGGTGTTTGAGGAGGATTCTTGAAGCATCATGACAAGACGATTCCCATTGTATGATCTGGTTGGACGAGCAGTCAATGACAGAAGCATGTAGCCCCTTTCTGGTATATCAGAAAGGGGCGAAAATGAAAAAGAAATGTCCTCAACATGTAGTGTACCAATCTGGAGAGTTACCTTGACTGTCCGGAATGGGTTACGACCACAAGGAAAGAATTGTTGAGTGGAGTTTAGTCTCAGCCTGCAAAGAAACCAAGACATTTTCAGCCTTTTGGCCACAAAGAAGTCCATAAAAATTCTCTTCTGCTTTGGAATCAATAAGTGCTTGTCCCATGAACCAGAGGAATTGTAAGAAACAGACATTGGCACAAGAAATGTATCCTTAATGGAGAAAAGAGTTTATCCTATGGTGATACCTCCCTCTCCACCGAGGGTCTGAAGTTCTCTCTGTTTGGCCTCCAGATTGGAACAGTTTGTGCAATATTGATCCCGTTCACCACAATACAAATAGTCAGTAAAGCAATGGGATCTTTCAGCTGGAGATTATCTGTTCCAGACGATCTGCATGGGTTCCAGGTTAGGCATTCTGGAAGGAGATTTTGGAGACACCTCAGAATGAGTGACAATGGAATCAAGAGTTATTTCCTTATACTGTCCTTTAAAATGCAACTCCATTCGGAGGGCAAGGGAAATCAAGTCATCGATGGAAGATGCCAAATCGCTACCAGTGAGTTCATCTTGGATCCAACTGGATAAACCTGCAGAGAAGACAGCCAGGAGAGGACCATTGTTCCAGGTCAACTCAGGAGATAGATGGCAGAACTGTTATATTTATATATTTCTGGATGTACCTGGTTTTCCTACCCTCTTTTCTTGTATTCTGCCGGGCAGCAGCTGAAATCGGTCCCACACAGTCTCAGAAACATTATGTTATATGTGGTGAGTGCACTTAAAGGGAACCTGTCAGGTCCTGTATGCACCCAGTACCACGAGCAGTTCTGGGTGCATATGGCTAATCCCTGCCTAATCGTCCCAGCCTATAGCAGCCAAGATAAAGGGATCTTTAGAAAAAGTATTTCTAAACATCCTTTATGATATGCTAATGAGTGCAGGGACTAGTCACAAGGGCGTTACTACCTTTGGCTAGTCGGCCCTCTTAGCATGTAAGCATGCATCTGTGGACGTGCTAACATGCTAATGATGCGCAGCATCAGAGGATGGTCAACCTCACCTCTCTGCTGCCATCGCATCTCGCATGATCAGAAGTCCCGGACTTCCGGTCATGAGTACTATGGACCTGGTTGTACTTCAAACTGGCTTCAAACTGGTGTGGTACACATGACCAGAATTCCGGGGACCTGCTGATCATACAAACTGAGCTAGTATGCCCAAAGGGGCGGGCTTACATGCTAAGGGGGCTGACTAGCCAAGGGAACTAACACCCTTGCGACTAGCCACTGCGCTCATTAGCATATCATAAAGAATCTTTAGAAATACTTTTCTACTACTAGATATAAGGACAGTTAAAGGGAACCTGTCAGGTCCAACATACACCCAGAACCACGCGCAGTTCTGGGTGCATATTGCTAATCCCTACCTAACAATTCCTGTATTTAGTAGCACAGATAAAGAGATCTTAAGAAAAAGTATTTCTAAAGAGCTTTTATTTTTTGCTAATGAACAAGGGGACTAGTACCAAGGGTGTTACATCCCCGGTCTAGTCCGCCCTCTTAGCATGGTAGCAAGCCCAAAGGGACATAATAACATGCTATTCAATGCAGCATCACCAGCGGTGCCGTGCGTACCTGTGTTCACTGTGGGCATGCTAACATGCTAAGAGGGCGGACTAGTCGGGGGATGTAAAGCTCTTGAAACTAGTCCCCTCACTCATTAGCATAAAATAAAAGATTTTTAGAAATGCTTTTTCTAATGATCTCTTTATCTATGCTAGTCTATACAGGGACAGTTAGGCAAGGATTAGAAATCTGCACAGAACTGCTCTTGGTTCTGGGTGCACACAGGACCTGACAGGTTCCCTTTAAACTCTCTTTTTTTTTACAATAATAGAGATATTATTTATTATTATAGCACAATTTATTCCATGTCACTTTACATGTGAAAAGGGTATACATAGTATGGACAAGTACAATAATCATGAACAAAACAAGGCACAGACAGGTACAGGAGGAGAGAGGTCCCGGCTCGCGAGGGCTCACAGATACAGCACCAGATTCAGGCTAATAACATTTATACAGTACCAGAACCAAACACAATATATAAATCGAGCACCAGAATCAAGCTCATAAAAATACTGTTTTAGAACTGACCTTAACACATAAGTATAGTACAAGTACCAAGGTTTCCAGAACCAAGCTTAATGCATAAGCGTTAATATAATAATAGTATAAACCATGATCAAAAAATTAATACAACAACATTGGAAACAAATTCATAAATAAATTACTATACCTACCCTCTATACATGTAGAAACAGAACAAAGCTCATAACTTAATAACAGTACTAGAACAAAGATAACATAAATACAGAAACAGAACAAAGCTCATAACAGAAATACATATTAATCCACTTAAACACACTGCACTTAAACACAAAGGAGGAACAGTATGTGACCTGGGGAGTAAAGCAAAAGGGGTAGGAAATAAATGCACAACTGGGGAACTCACACACCATGCACAACTGCAAATTGTAGATCACCATATGACAGGATAACCACATGAACCGAGGTAGCAGAAGCTATATCTGGCACTCAGCCCCGGTATCCAGAGCCTTATAAAGGGTGAGGATAGCTGGAGGTGATCAGCAGCCTAAGCTCCTAGCAGATGATTACAAGCCAGTAGGGATTAGCTCCTGCTGTATTGGAGAGCAGTGAACCCAGAACCAGTGGCCGCCCAAAACAGGCTGTGCCACTAAGTGATCCCAGGCTGTTTGTCCGAGTCCGCTGCCATGCCACTCAACGAGTGCAATGCCGAATGCCACACAACATATCCACCACTAAAATATAAATGTAAATATATATTATATACTAATGACGTAAATTTTAAACACACTACTAGAATCGGGCTCATAGCATAAATACAGCACCAAAACCTACTTCTGAACATAAAACATCTGAATATAGAAGATAATATACATACAAACAATACCACAACCAAGCTTATAACATAAATATGGCACCAGAACAAAACTTACAGCATAAAAACAGCACCAGAGAACAATGATGGTAACAGATTTGGCACCAGAACAATTATGATAACAAGCATAGAGCACTAGAACCAAAAACATGAAATAAATGGAAGCCAAGAACGAATCTCACAATATAAACACAGCAACAGAACACTGATAATAATAAAAAAAAATAAATAAAAAAAAATAGCACAAGAACCAAACCCATAGTATAAGTGCAAAAAAACACCAAATACATTGTATAAACAGAGCACCAGAACCAAGCGCATATCTTGAAAACAGCACCCGAACACTGATGATACTGTAAATTTAATGCCAGATCTCAGATCAATAATGCAAAGACACGTTATGACAGCATCAGCATAGAGGACACCCACTGCATAGGTAGAATTGGGGAACTTATGGTGGGATAGCTATACTGTTGTAGCCCCCAGGGATTGCCCTTTGCAATCACAGCATCCAAGGCAGATGTAAAGCACATCCTGTACCTGTAAGTGTATCACATATCTGTTGTGGTTGTGTGATATCATTTGTTCACTGTTCCTTGATATTCCCTTGGCCTTCTACACCATTTAACCTTGTGTACAATAAATGTTAGGGTGTTTTAATCTCATCTCTTGTGAGTGTGTACAGAGCATAGATAGGGGTTTCCAAAGTCCATCCCCAGCAGAGGAGGAAGACCCTTCTGCATTCTCCTAGAGCTCCCAGCAAGACATATTAAGGTGGGAACCACTGGACACCCGGCTCATAAAGGAGTGTTACAGTGGAGGCACTGCTGAGATGGATCAAGGCAGGAACCGTTATTAGGGAGACTTTAACTGAAGCACATGGTTTGATGAGAGCATAGTTGAGGAACACAGTTTTACAGCAGAGGTTTACCTCCTACCGCTCCTACTCAGTGAAAAGTGCCCTATAAATTGAACATTCACAGTATATAAAGTATATTTAATCAAAATACAGTCAAGCAACTATTGGTCTGGGCCGATATGTAATAGGGACTAATACAGGACAACACCAAAGAAGACAATACACATCCGATAAGAGAACAAACTGATAATGAGCCTCTCAAATATGAAAAATATCAATAGAACTTTGTTGGATAAAAACAGATCAAGGGAAATAGCAAAGCATAAGAATGGCGACATCAACAGAAGAAGAGGATATTGTATAGATCGTATAATGAATACTTACATATTTGTAAGAAGGTGGACATATTGTCATGTTCCCCCTCGAAGACACCAATCGCGTTGTGGTTGTATAAGTGTAAAGTGAAATGTGTATTATGTCCTGCGTTATTGCTATGATATGTAATGTGAATTGTGATAATTATATGTAATGTTCACTTGTATAATGTTTTGCACTGTACTGCAACAACAGTGAGTAGGAATAGAAACAGTTAATGGTTGGGACTTGCCCATAGTGGGAGGGACTAGTGCCTAGGGACACTGACTGTTTTCTATTAGAACATCAGTTAGGGCTAAGCATGTGACAGAGACAGATCTCAGGTCTGAAGAGTTCACAGAGCCACATGACGTGGGTGTCCTTGGTGCGAGAGGAGACTGATACAGAGGATGGCGAGATCCTAAGGAAAGAGTGACGGAGTTACAGAGTGATCTACGGGTGTTGGGTCGAAGGATTGACCAGAGGAAAGAGTGACGGAGTTACAGAGTGAGCTATGGGCATTGGGTCAAAGGATTGACCAGAGGAAAGAGTGACGGAGTTACACAGTGATCTACGGGTGTTCGGTTAAAGGATTGACCAGAGGAAAGAGTGATGGAGTTACAGAGTAATCTACGAGTGTTGGGTCAAAGGATTGACCAGAGGAAATAGTGACAGAGTTGCAGAGTGATCTACGGGTGTTGGGTCAAAGGACTGACTAGAGGAAAGAGTGATGGAGGTACAAAATGATCTACGGGTGTTGGGTCAAAGGACTGACCAAAGGAAAGAGTGATGGAGTTACAGAGTAATCTACGAGCGTTGGGTCAAAGGATTGACCAGAGGGAAGAATGAAGGAGTTACAGAGTGATCTACGGGCGTTGGGTCAAATTACTGACCATAGGAAATATTGACAGTGTTACAGAGTAATCTACGAGCGTTGGGTCAAAGGATTGACCAGAGGAATGAGTGATGGAGTTACAGAGTGATCTACAAGCGTTGGGTCAAAGGATTGACCAGAGGAATGAGTGACGGAGTTACAGAGTGATCTACGAGCGTTGGGTCAAAGGATTGACCAGAGGAATGAGTGACGGAGTTACAGAGTGATCTACGAGCGTTGGGTCAAAGGATTGACCAGAGGAAAGAGTTGTAGAGTTACAGAGTGATCTACGGATGTGGGGTCAAAGGATTGACCAGAGGAATGAGTGACGAGTTACAGAGTGATCTACGAGCGTTGGATCAAAGGATTGACCAGAGGAATGAGTGACGGAGTTACAGAGTGATCTACGAGCGTTGGGTCAAAGGATTGACCAGAGGAAAGAGTTGTAGAGTTACAGAGTGATCTACGGATGTGGGGTCAAAGGAATGACCAGAGGAAAGAGTGAAGAAATAGTACAGGTCCTAGTACAGGGCAGAACAGACTGTGAAACTAAGTGAGTGACCCGGGCGCGAGTTCCCTAAGCATCTGAGACCTTGAAGCTAGGTCCGGCCCTATTAGCAACATCCCTTTAAGAGGGAAAAGAGGCGGAACGTGAAGGACTAATGGAGGTTGCAGCAGGTGAGGAGAAAAGAGTGTGTCTAAAGATACTCTGGGATAAACAAATGAACTTGTGCTCGCTATGTAATGTAGACCGTTGTTATCAAGTTCCTGTTGAGTAAAACTAAGTTTTTAAAGAACTTGTGGTCTCCCTTCATGAACCGGTTAACATCTGACCCTGGCCAGCAGAAGCTATTGGCATCATGTAGCCTACAAAGGTGCATTGCCTCCTCAAAACAAAGCCACACACCAAGCCAAGGCCTCCCTCTTCATGTAGTGTGCTGCAGACGGCTACCTCGCCCACGACTGCCACCCCACACCATGCTACACAGTCACCTGGAGACATGCTGCATAAATAGTGGACAAATGCACATGTGGAAAAATAGAAACCAAATTGGCAAGTGATAATTATAACTGTTCTGTCATTTTCACTTTTCCACTTTGGCTTCTATTTTTTGATATATGCATTTGTCCACTATTCATAATACGGTCTATGCAGTATCCTCTCCTGTTGATGTCTCCATTTCAGTGCTCTGCTCCTTCCCTTGATCTATTTGTATCCAATAAAGCTCTTGTCACTGTCGTCTCCCTGTTTTTTAGAGACTAGTGACAGCTTTAGGACTGGAGCTTCTCATTTCCATCTGGGACTCTACATTTAAACAAAGTTTCCTTTCTTTTTGTGTTTAATGCGTTAATGTCAGTTTTGTTGTCAGCAGCTCATTGCACTGCATGTCAGATACAGCTGCTTTTTAGCCAAGTCCCATTGATTTTAAGTAGTTGTGTTTCCCAGCAATCCTTGCTGATTATACAATCCAGTTGTATTCTGGCAGCCTTGGTGGAAGATTCTGCTGAGGAATTCTCCAGGAGCTGGACATTATCGTTTTTGTTGCTGTCTCCCCTGTTTTTCTTACATTCCCTTGTGCCATATTAGTGCAGTGGTGGGGCTAGTGTCCCTCACCTTCCAGCGCCCTAGCCAGGGTATGTACAGGGTTCCTCGGGGTCACAGATTCCTGCTCAGCAGCAGTTGAGGTGACTGTATAGGGCCTGTTTAGGAGAGTAGGGACAGCTGCAGGTGAAGTGCAGGAGGTGTCCCATCTAGCTCTTTCACTAGTGCTAGAGCCACCGTTGTTATAGTGTCTCTGGTGTTCCCCTTTTGTTTGTGGTGTTATTTTTCCGGTGCCAGTCACTCCTTGGTCTGTACACATGTGTCTCTCAGGTGTATTTGGACGCTCCCTTCCTGGAGCATGACAGTTCTTTTGATATTTTTCATATTTATGACATACTAGCTGTAGTACCCAGGCGGTGCCCGGGATAGTAACTGTCCATCTGTCTCTTTCCCCCGTCTGTCTCTTTCCCCTGTCTGTCTCTTTCCCCCATCTGTCTCTTTTCCTTGTCTCTGTCTCTTTCCCTGTCTTTTTCCTTGTCTCTGTCTCTTTTACTGTTTTTGTCTCTTTCCCTGTGTGTCTCTTTCCTTGTCTTTTTCCCTGTCTGTCTCTTTCCCTGTCTGCCTGTCACTTTCCCTGTCTGTGTCTGTCTACCTCTGTCTCTTTTACTGTCTCTCTCTCTGTCTCTTTCCCCGTCTGTCTCTTTCCCCGTCTGTCTCTTTTCCCGTCTGTCTCTTTCTCCATCTGTCTCTGTCTATTTCACTGTGTCTTGTCCCTGTCTCTTTTCCTGTCTTTTTCCTTGTCTCTTTCTCTTTTCCTGTTTTTGTCTCTTCCCCTGTCTTTTTCCCTCTGTCTCTTACCCTGTCTCTTTTCCTGTCTGTCTCTTTCCCTAACTGCCTGTTTCTTTCCCTGTCTGTGTCTGTCTACCTCTGTCTCTTTGACTTTCTCTCTCTCTCTTTCCCCATCTGTCTCTTTCCCCGTCTGTCTCTCTCTTTCCAAGTCTGTCTCTTTCCCCATCTGTCTCTGTCACTTTCCCTGTGCCTTTCCTTGTCCCTGTCTCTTCCCTGTCTTTTTCCTTGTCTCTGTCTCTTTTCCTGTTTTTGTCTCTTTCCCTGTCTGTCTCTTTGCCTGTCTTTTTCCTTGTCTTTGTTTCTTTTCCTGTTTTTGTCTCTTTCCCTGTTTGTCTGTCTCTTTCCCCGTCTGTCTCTTTCCCCGTCTGTCTCTTTCCCCGTCAGTCTCTTTCCCGTCTGTCTCTTTCTCCGTCTGTCTCTTTCCCCGTCTGTCTCTTTCCTTGTCAGTCTCTTTCCTCGTCTGTCTTATTTCTCATTTGTCTCTTTCCCCATCTGTCCCTTTCTGTCTCTCTGTCTGTCTCTCTGTCTGTCTCTATCTCTCTATGTCGGTGCCTGTCTCTTTCCCTGTCTGTGTCTGTCTGTCTCTCTGTCTCTTTGTCATTCTGTCTTTCGTTCCTATAGCAACCAATCATAGCTGCTATTAATAACCTGTGGCTTCCAGCTCCATTGACTTTAATGGAGGCAGTTTTTTTTGAGAGTAACTGTAAAGCGCAGGGTTACATTTTCCCGACAAAGCATACTCTATGACGTTCCCTGAGTCACATGGGGCGTCTGTGCAAAATTTCATAATTGTAAATGCGACGGTGCGGATTCCTTTAGCGGACATACATACAGTATATACACACATACATACATACATACATACAGTATATACACACATACATACAGTCTATACACACATACATACAGTCTATACACACATACATACATACAGTATATACACACATACATACAGTATATACACACATACATACAGTCTATACACATACAGTTAGGTCCAGAAATATTTGGACAGTGACACAAGTTTTGTTATTTTAGCTGTTTACAAAAACATGTTCAGAAATACAATTATACATATAATATGGGCTGAAAGTGCACACTCCCAGCTGCAATATGAGAGTTTTCACATCCAAATCGGAGAAAGGGTTTAGGAATCATAGCTCTAATGCATAGCCTCCTCTTTTTAAAGGGACCAAAAGTAATTGGACAAGGGACTCTAAGGGCTGCAATTAACTCTGAAGGCGTCTCCCTCGTTAACCTATAATCAGTGAAGTAGTTAAAAGGTCTGGGGTTGATTACAGGTGTGTGGTTTTGCATTTGGAAGCTGTTGCTGTGACCAGACAACATGCGGTCTAAGGAACTCTCAATTGAGGTGAAGCAGTACATCCTGAGGCTGAAAAAAAAGAAAAAATCCATCAGAGAGATAGCAGACATGCTTGGAGTAGCAAAATCAACAGTCGGGTACATTCTGAGAAAAAAGGAATTGACTGGTGAGCTTGGGAACTCAAAAAGGCCTGGGCGTCCACGGATGACAACAGTGGTGGATGATCGCCGCATACTTTCTTTGGTGAAGAAGAACCCGTTCACAACATCAACTGAAGTCCAGAACACTCTCAGTGAAGTAGGTGCATCTGTCTCTAAGTCAACAGTAAAGAGAAGACTCCATGAAAGTAAATACAAAGGGTTCACATCTAGATGCAAACCATTCATCAATTCCAAAAATAGACAGGCCAGAGTTACATTTGCTGAAAAACACCTCATGAAGCCAGCTCAGTTCTGGAAAAGTATTCTATGGACAGATGAGACAAAGATCAACCTGTACCAGAATGATGGGAAGAAAAAAGTGTGGAGAAGAAAGGGAACGGCACATGATCCAAGGCACACCACATCCTCTGTAAAACATGGTGGAGGCAACGTGATGGCATGGGCATGCATGGCTTTCAATGGCACTGGGTCACTTGTGTTTATTGATGACATAACAGCAGACAAGAGTAGCCGGATGAATTCTGAAGTGTACCGGGATATACTTTCAGCCCAGATTCAGCCAAATGCCGCAAAGTTGATCGGACGGCGCTTCATAGTACAGATGGACAATGACCCCAAGCATACAGCCAAAGCTACCCAGGAGTTCATGAGTGCAAAAAAGTGGAACATTCTGCAATGGCCAAGTCAATCACCAGATCTTAACCCAATTGAGCATGCATTTCACTTGCTCAAATCCAGACTTAAGACGGAAAGACCCACAAACAAGCAAGACCTGAAGGCTGCGGCTGTAAAGGCCTGGCAAAGCATTAAGAAGGAGGAAACCAAGCGTTTGGTGATGTCCATGGGTTCCAGACTTAAGGCAGTGATTGCCTCCAAAGGATTCGCAACAAAATATTGAAAATAAAAAAAATTTTTTTGGGTTTGGTTTATTTGTCCAATTACTTTTGACCTCTTAAAATGTGGAGTGTTTGTAAAGAAATGTGACAATTCCTACAATTTCTATCAGATATTTTTGTTCAAACCTTCAAATTAAACGTTACAATCTGCACTTGAATTCTGTTGTAGAGATTTCATTTCAAATCCAATGTGGTGGCATGCAGAGCCCAACTCGCGAAAATTGTGTCACTGGCCAAAGATTTCTGGACCTAACTGTACATACATGCATACATACATACACTCAGCTTTATATATTAGATTTATGAGGCTCATTATCAGCTTGTCCTCTTGTCGGATGTGTGTGTGACCTTTCTTAGGCGATGCCTGAGGAAATTTCCCCTACTGTTGATGTGGTTGTAGCCACCAGGGAGAAGTTACTTTCCCCGTTTGCAGCCTGAAGAGGCCTACCATCATCTCAGAACCTTTTCGCTGGTGAAGAAGGGTATGACACCTGGAGGGACGTTTTCCTGCAATATCTAGAAGAATGGCGGTGCACCAGTATTGTGCAGAAACAGAGAAAATTGCAGAGTCGGAAGGGTCTTGCTATGGACGTGATACAGGCTGCTTGGTGGAGCCAGCCACAGGCATCATACCAATGCTTCATGGTTGCCTTAGAAGATGCTTTTGGGTCTCCAGAGGATGCCACAGACCTCCTGTATTACCTCTGCACCTCCTACCAGGACTCCAGACGAGAAAATGTCTGAATATCTTTATGGACTGGATAAACTGGTGAACAGATAGAATAATATCCAAAGGTTGACATAGCCCAGGATAAGTTGAAAAGTGTTGTCTTGCACAAGTGCTATGAGGAGCTATAACCATGGGTGGAACGATCACAGTTGCAGGGGTCAGCACCGCGACCCGCCCCAGGGCGGGGGGGAAGGACAGCTGGTTGCTTCAGCTGTATATGCATCCGAGGGTACACATGTAGCTTAAATATTGGGTCCCTGCACTGCAAATTGTGTCGGCACGGGGTCACAGGAGGCATCAGCCAGCACCGGGTCTAACACGTGTGCCCGCTGCTTAATTGAATGCATATTCACTGCTCACCATGCCCATAATCCTGCCTACCTCTTTGCACTGAAGCTAATGCTGACAGGTGGGTGGGATTATGGTTGATGGGAGAGGGGAATATTCATTCTCTTTAATAGTAGCACACATGATCACCTAGCTGCCGGATTCCTGCAGCTGCAGGGCGATCATGTGCTGCTAATAAGAGAACGATTATTCACTGCTCTCCAAGCCTTAGATCCTGGGCATGGTGAGCAGCAAATATGCTGCCAATTAATGCAGACGTAAGTGGGTGCACATGGCGGATGCCATGTGTTGTGCTGCTTAGACACTGAAGTTAGTTGTCAGAATGCCAGCAATAAATGAGAACACCAGGGGAGCAAAGGGAAGGTGAGTATAAACATTATTTTATTTTTTTACTGCGTGCAAAATGATGTAGACCATATGTACCAGGATGAGGCCCATATAATACCTGGATGGGGGGGTCATATAATACCAGTATGAGGCCATGTAATATCAGGATGGGGCCATGTAATACCAGGATGGGGCTTTGGAATACCAGGATGGGGGCCATGTGATACTGGATGGGACCATGGAATACAAGGATGAGGTGATATAATAACAGGATGGAGCCATATAATACCAACATGGTGTTGTACAATACCAGGATGGGGCATGTAATACCAGGATGGAGCCATATAATACCAGGATGGCGCCAAATAATACCAGGATGGGGCCATGTAATACCAGGTTGGACTATATAATACCAGAATAGGGCCTGATAATACCAGAATGGGGCCATGTATAACAGGATGAGGGACAAAGATACAAGCATGGAATCGCAAAACTGGTTGCTGACGGAAAGACACTCTTTCCCTTATCACCCAGCTTTTCCATGCTGTGCTATACATCTTTCCCTCAGCACTCAACTTTCCCATGCTCTGCTATACATCTTTCCATCAGTTTCCATCAGCACTCAACTTTCCCATGCTCTTCTAGACATCTTTCCCTCAGCACCCGGCTTTCCCATGCTGAAGGAAAGATGTATAGAAGAACATGGGAAAGCTGGGTGCTGAGGACAAGATGGAATCAGAACATAGGAAAGTTGGGGGGGGGCACGCTGGTCCAAATTTTGCATTGGAGTCCATCAAACTCTAGTTACGTCACTAGCTATAACCAATGATCCAATTCCTTTCATCACCTGCTTAAGGAGGCGTGAGAGGAGGAAGCTATTCGAGCAGTCACAGAGCAGAGAACCAAGCAAGTAGCTGCTATTCCTTTAAATCCCAAGCAGAGCCATTGAGAGGAAGAGCTCCCGAAAATCATTGAGAAGCAAGGGAAACAGGTTACCCAGCTTCTAAATGCCCAGGCTAGGGAAGTGAAGCTGCCAAAACTAATTGTTGAATCGGTGAATGAAAGATGACAACAACAAAAACAAGAAGAAATATCAATGTTAATGAGAATTGCAATCAAGAACCAAAAATATGTAACATTTCGGTCTACCAGACAAGTCGGACTGCAGACTGGAAACTATGTAGAATAGCGCTGACATAGTAGGGGTGGATATCCAGAAAATGGCGCTCCAACCCAATTCACCTGTGCATTCACCCCATCTCTGTCTGCGCTATTCTCTATAGTTTCCTGTCATTATCTTCTGTCTGAAGAAGGTCTTGTTGACCAAAAACATACATATTTTTGTTTCTGGATTGCAATTCTAATTAAAATCTACATGTTTCGTAATTAAAGAGTGCCGGATTCCTTCATTTTATTTGCATGTGGAGTGGTATCCCATCTGGGTATTTTCATAGACAGTGACGGATATCTCAGCTGTACAGAAAGACGACAACAGTCTTCAAGATGGAAGAATGATGGTCAGCACTGGTTGGAGATGTGGAGGATACGAGATACTTTGTGGGAATCCCAATCACATGGCTCATCAGTGCTCAAAACGGTGGGGTTGAAAGAAGTCTCCGTCTTCCCCCAACCATGAGGAGAGGTTGTCTGGAGATGAAGAGATCAGAACTTGGCCTTCCTCCGAGTTATTTGTCCCTAACCCAGAAATGGAAGCTTTTTGTCAGCGAATCCAAGACATGATTGTTCCATCATGACACAGTGATCAGGTTTTGGAGTTTCAAAGTAAGCATCTGCACATTTGTCCTACCAGTTGGCGAAAGGAACACCTGCTTTCTGGCACCACTGCTGCAAAGCTAGATTGAAAAGACTCAATAGGATGATCCTTGTGTAAGAAAAGTTCAACGGTCAGAAAAAAGGAGCCAGATGACTGAGAGGAATGCCTTAAAGACAGAAGAATCTACTCTTTCGCCTGTTGAACTCCATAGATATTAGAAATGGACTGCTATATTGAAACGCCAAGGGATACTTTGCATGCTGCGACATTGCTAGCCGATGCTTGCGATGCCGAGCGCGATAGTCCCCGCCCCCATCGCACATGCAATATCTTGTGAACATTATCGCTACGGCAGCTTCACACGCACTTACCTGCCCTGCGACGTCGCTCTGGCCGGCGACCCGCCTCCTTCCTAAGGGGGCGGGTCGTGCGGTGTCATAGCGATGTCACACAGCAGGCGGCCAATCGAAGCGGAGGGGTGGAGATGAGCTGGACGTAAACATCCCGCCCACCTCCTTCCTTCCGCATAGCCGGTGGAGGCAGGTAAGGAGATGTTCGTCGCTCCTGCGGCTTCATACACAGTGATGTGTGCTGCCGCAGGAACGGAGAACAACATCATACCTGCGGTCGACCTGACATTGTGGAAATGGCCGACGCTACACAGATCGCCGATATACGACGCATTTGCGATCGTTTATCAGCGCATCTAGGCTTTACACGTTGCGACGTCGTTACTGGCGCCAGATGTGCGTCACTTTCGATTTGACCCCAACGATATCGCAAAGTACCCCCAAGTGTCAATGCTGGGATGTATGCAGACAGCTATTGCGTCTCATTCTGTTTTGGAAAATGGTCCTGAGGGTGCTGCATGTGCACCTGGGTGTTATGAGGACTACTGACTCTATAGCCAATCAATTTTACTGGCCAAGAATTAGAGCTGACGCTAACTCCTGCACATGGTGTGTGTCTCAACGAAGACCCACCATGACTGTAGACCGCAACAAGTTGTGAAGTACAAAAATGGGAGGGGGACCACCAAGACCTATCATCACGAGCAGCTACTGTCTGTAGGACACAACAGCCATTTGCATCAGCCACAAAGCACTGGAAACTGTCCAGCTAGCCGTCCTCCCCAAAGGAATCTTTGTCATCGACAATTGGTCAGCTCGGTGGTTATTCCTGAAAGTACTCACAGCGACATTAGTGATGAATGGGGACTTGACTACAGGTGATCCATGCTCTGTGTGTCAAGACCTTATAGACCTGTCAACAGAAGATGACCTTCAAGAGGATTGCATCCCAGTATCAAGCCCATGACATCCCCAGTCAGGTTAGCGTTCAGGGGGGCTCAGAGTTACCAAATGAAGAAGTGACAATCATGGGACCCGAGCCTGAAAATCAAGAGCTAGGAGTTGACGAGGAGGTTCCTGTAGTACACACCCGGTACACAAGGCCACCCATGATGCTAAAGTATGACCAGATGGGGCATATCACTGAGTTTTACAGAGTAGTACATGCGCAATGGTGGCCGTATTTCTCCTCTCTAGCCATGTGCCATGGTAATGATGTGACTCTTTATGGTGATAATCAGGAATCTTTAGCACAAGGTTATTGTGGTCATTTCTTGCTTCGGACCCACCAGCGACTCACCGAGGGCCGAGTGTAACGACTGCAGTGGGAGCAAAGTATTTTATCTCCTTATTGCACAAAGCTCCTCATGACTCTTTTTGAATCATTTGTGAAATGAGAATGAAATACGTCTGTAGTAAGAGAACTTCCCTCTTTCCACCTGTCCTGTGTATATAAGGCTCCTCGCAGTATCACACGCTGTGATCCGACCATTGGTCTCGGTGAACGACACATAACAACCTGTTGGCTCTCGCTCCATTTGGCTTCACCTTTATATCGGCTGCTTTTTGCTGCAATTAGATTGGTTCAGGTGAGAAACATTTTTTTTGCCCTTTTCCCATTGGTTTGTCCTGGGCAGATTGGGGGGGTGGGGTGGGGAGAGAAAAACACAAAATATTTACTACTTATCGCTCTGCACGCCCCCCAATGTCCCGGGAAGAGATTGTCAGGGGAACACTGGCAGTAAAATTGGTAATATTAATCAGTGGCCGCTTTCTGTCTCCTCTTGTAGAGTGTATTCTCATTAGTGGGGCGCGCTCTTTCCTACAGAGTGTAAGCTCTTATGGTCAGTGAGGACCTCACTCTCTTTCCAGTAGAGTGTCTTTCTCCAGAGAAGCGTAAGCTCTTATGGTCAGCTGATTTCTAGAGTGTAAGCTCTTATAGTCAGCGGGGACCTCTCTCTCTCTCCAATAGAGTGTCTCCCTCCAGTGAAGCGTAAGCTCTTATGGTCAGCTGGGTTCTCTTTCTCTCTCTCCTGTAGAGTGTAAGCTCTTATGGTCAGCAGAGCTATCTCTCCTGGAGAGTGGAAGCTGTTAGGATCAGAGGGGTCTTCTATCTCCTTCTTTCCTGTAGGGTGTAAGTAAGCTCTTGTGGTCAGTGTGGTCCTCTCTCTCTCTCCTGTAGAGTGTAAGCTCTTATGGTCAGTAGGTTCCTCTCTCTCTCCTGTAGTGTAAGCTCTTGTGGTCAGTGGGGTCCTCTCTCTCTCTCTTGTAGAGTGTAAGCTCTTATGGTCAGTCGAGTCTTTCTCACTCTCTCTTGTAGAGTGTAAACTGATAGGGTCCTCTTTGTCTCACTCCTGTCAGGTGTAAGCTCTTATGGTCAGTGGGGTTCTCTCTCCTGTAGAATGTAGCTGTTATGCTATGTGGGGTCCTCTCTTTTTGTCTCTTCTGTACAGTGTAAGCTCTTATGGTCAGTGGAGTCCTTTCTCACTCTCTCTTGTAGAGTGTAAGCTGTTAATGTAATCTTTCACTCACTTCCATCAGGGGTAATCTCTTATGGTCAGTAGGCTTCTCTCTCCTGAAGTGTGTAAAACCTACACTCTGTCCTGTCTCACTCCTGTCTCACTCCTGAAGAGTGTAAGCTCTTAAGGTCAGTGGGGTCCTATCTCTCTCCTGAAGAGTGTAAGCTCTTATGGCCACCGTGGTCCTCTCTCTCCTGCAGAGTTTAAGCTCTTATGGTCAGTGGGGTCCTGTCTCTCTCCTGAAGAGTGTAACATCTTATGGTTAGTGGGGTCCTTTCTCTCTTCTGTAGAGTATAAGCTCTTATGGTCAGTGGGGTCCTCTCTCTCTCCTGTAGAGTGTAAGCTTTTATGGTCAGTGGGGTCCTCTCTCTCTCTCCTGTAGAGTGTAAGCTCTTAAAATCAGTGGAGTCCTCTCTCTCTCTCTCCTGTAGAGTGTAAGCTCTTTTAGTCAGTGGAGTCCTCTCTCTCTCTCTTTCCTGTAGAGTATAAGCTCTTATAGTCAGTGGGGCCCTCTCTCTCTCTCCTGTAGAGTGTAAGCTCTTATAGTCAGTGGAGTCCTCTCTCTCTCTCCTGTAGAGTGTAAGCTCTTATACTCAGCGGGGTCCTCTCTCTCTCTCCTGTAGAGTATAAGCTCTTATAGTCAGTGGGGTCCTATCTCTCTCCTGTAGAGTATAAGCTCTTATAGTCAGTGGGGTCCTATCTCTCTCCTGTAGAGTGTAAGCTCTTATAGTCAGTGGGGTCCTCTCTCTCTCTCTCTCTCTCTCTCTCTCTTCTGTAGAGTGTAATCTCTTATAGTCAGTGGGGTCCTCTCTCTCCTGTAGAGTATAAGCTCTTATAGTCAGTGGGGTCCTCTCTCTCTCTCTTTCCTGTAGAGTGTAAGCTCTTATAGTCAGTGGAGTCCTCTCTCTCTCTCTCCTGTAGAGTGTAAGCTCTTATAGTCAGTGGAGTCCTCTCTCTCTCTCTCTCCTGTAGAGTGTAAGCTCTTATAGTCGGTGGAGTCCTCTCTCTCTCTCTCCTGTAGAGTGTAAGCTCTTATAGTCAGTGGGGTCCTCTCTCTCTCTCTCTCTCTTCTGTAGAGTGTAATCTCTTATGGTCAGTGGGGTCCTCTCTCTCCTGTAGAGTATAAGCTTTTATGGTCAGTGGGGTCCTCTCTCTCTCTCTCCTGTAGAGTATAAGCTCTTATAGTCAGTGGGGTCCTATCTCTCTCCTGTAGAGTGTAAGCTCTTATAGTCAGTGGGGTCCTCTCTCTCTCTCTCTCTCTCTCTCTTCTGTAGAGTGTAATCTCTTATAGTCAGTGGGGTCCTCTCTCTCCTGTAGAGTATAAGCTCTTATAGTCAGTGGGGTCCTCTCTCTCTCTCTTTCCTGTAGAGTGTAAGCTCTTATAGTCAGTGGAGTCCTCTCTGTCTCTCCTGTAGAGTGTAAGCTCTTATAGTCAGTGGAATCCTCTCTCTCTCTCCTGTAGAGTGTAAGCTCTTATAGTCAGTGGAGTCCTCTCTCTCTCTCTCCTGTAGAGTGTAAGCTCTCATACTCAGCGGGGTCCTCTCTCTCCTGTAGAGTGTAAGCTCTTATAGTCAGTGGGGTCCTATCTCTCTCCTGTAGAGTGTAAGCTCTTATAGTCAGTGGGGTCCTATCTCTCTCCTGTAGAGTATAAGCTCTTATAGTCAGTGGGGTCATATCTCTCTCTCTCTCCTGTAGAGTGTAAGCTCTTATAGTCAGTGGGGTCCTATCTCTCTCCTGTAGAGTGTAAGCTCTTATAGTCAGTGGGGTCCTATCTTTCTCCTGTAGAGTATAAGCTCTTATAGTCAGTGGGGTCCTATCTCTCTCCTGTAGAGTGTAAGCTCTTATAGTCAGTGGGGTCCTCTCTCTCTCTCTCTCTCTCTCTCTTCTGTAGAGTGTAATCTCTTATGGTCAGTGGGGTCCTCTCTCTCTCTCTTTCCTGTAGAGTGTAAGCTCTTATAGTCAGTGGAGTCCTCTCTCTCTCTCCTGTAGAGTGTAAGCTCTTATAGTCAGTGGAGTCCTCTCTCTCTCTCTCCTGTAGAGTGTAAGCTCTCATACTCAGCGGGGTCCTCTCTCTCCTGTAGAGTGTAAGCTCTTATAGTCAGTGGGGTCCTATCTCTCTCCTGTAGAGTGTAAGCTCTTATAGTCAGTGGGGTCCTATCTCTCTCCTGTAGAGTATAAGCTCTTATAGTCAGTGGGGTCATATCTCTCTCTCTCTCCTGTAGAGTGTAAGCTCTTATAGTCAGTGGGGTCCTATCTCTCTCCTGTAGAGTGTAAGCTCTTATAGTCAGTGGGGTCCTATCTTTCTCCTGTAGAGTATAAGCTCTTATAGTCAGTGGGGTCCTATCTCTCTCCTGTAGAGTGTAAGCTCTTATAGTCAGTGGGGTCCTCTCTCTCTCTCTCTCTCTCTCTTCTGTAGAGTGTAATCTCTTATGGTCAGTGGGGTCCTCTCTCTCCTGTAGAGTATAAGCTCTTATGGTCAGTGGGGTCCTTTCTCTCTCTCCTGTAGAGTATAAGCTCTTATAGTCAGTGGGGTCCTATCTCTCTCTCTCTTCTGTAGAGTGTAAGCTCTTATAGTCAGTGGGGTCATATCTCTCTCTCTCTCCTGTAGAGTGTAAGCTCTTATAGTCAGTGGGGTCCTATCTCTCTCCTGTAGAGTGTAAGCTCTTATAGTCAGTGGGGTCCTCTCTCTCTCCTGTAGAGTGTAAGCTCTTATAGTCAGTGGGGTCCTATATCTCTCCTGTAGAGTGTAAGCTCTTACAGTCAGTGGGGTCCTCTATCTCTCTCTCTCTTTCTCTCTCCTGTAGAGTATAAGATCTTATAGTCAGTGGGGTCCTATCTCTCTCCTGAAGAGTGTAAGCTCTTATGGCCAGCGTGGTCCTCTCTTTCCTGCAGAGTTTAAGCTCTTATGGTCAGTGGGGTCCTGTCTCTCTCCTGAAGAGTGTAACATTTTATGGTTAGTGGGGTCCTTTCTCTCTTCTGTAGAGTATAAGCTCTTATGGTCAGTGGGGTCCTCTCTCTCTCTCTCTCTCTCTCTCTCTCTCTCTCTCTCTCCTGTAGAGTATAAGCTCTTATGGTCAGTGGGGTCCTCTCTCTCTCTCCTGTAGAGTATAAGCTCTTATAGTCAGTGGAGTCCTCTCTCTCTCTCTCCTGTAGAGTGTAAGCTTCATACTCAGCGGGGTCCTCTCTCTCTCTCCTGTGGAGTGTAAGCTCTTATAGTCAGTGGGGTCCTCTCTCTCTCTCTCTCTCTTCTGTAGAGTGTAATCTCTTATGGTCAGTGGGGTCCTCTCTCTCTCCTGTAGAGTATAAGCTCTTATAGTCAGTGGGGTCCTATCTCTTTCTCTCTTCTGTAGAGTGTAAGCTCTTATAGTCAGTTGGGTCCTATCTCTCTCCTGTAGAGTGTAAGCTCTTATAGTCAGTGGGGTCCTATATCTCTCCTGTAGAGTGTAAGCTCTTATAGTCAGTGGGGTCCTTTATCTCTCTCTCTCTCTTTCTCTCCTGTAGAGTATAAGCTCTTATAGTCAGTGGGGTCCTATCTCTCTCCTGTAGAGTGTAAGCTCTTATAGTCAGTGGGGTCCTTTCTCTCTCTCCTGTAGAGTGTAAGCTCTTATAGCCAGTGGGGTCCTATCTCTCTCCTGTAGAGTGTAATCTCTCATGATCAGCTAGGACTCTCTTTCTCTCTCCTGTAGAGTGTAAGCTCTTATAGTCAGTGGGGTCCTATCTTTCTCTCTCCTGTAGAGTGTAAGCTCTCATGATCAGCTAGGTCCCCTTTCTCTTTCTCTCTCCTGTAGAGTGTAAGCTCTTATAGTCAGTGGGGTCCTCTCTCTCCTGTAGAGTGTAAGCTCTTATAGTCAGTGGGGTCCTATCTTTCTCTCTCCTGTAGAGTGTAAGCTCTTATGATTGGTGCATTTCTCAGTCCTGAATTTTAGAGGAAGAATAAAAGATTTTTTTTCCTCTAATGAACTTACAAAAACGATTAAAAATATTACAATAAAATCATCTTTATTGCGCTTTTTAAAAAAAATATATATATATATATATCACAAACCAGCAAATAACATGGACATATTTGTTGTCCTAATTGTAAGTCCTTTACGACACAGCGATCAGATTATTTATGGGGATCGGTAATAATCGGTATAATTGGGAGCGGCCATTTACCAGACTGATTTGATGATTTCCAGGATGAAGCTTCTATTTCTCGTTGTCCTCCTCTGGATGGTGTGTGACGGCGCGGCTACAGGTGCAGTAAACTTCTTTCTTTATACTTTATAACAATTCATGATGTGATTACAAAAAAAGTGAAGAGCGTTCTGACTCCCACAGTGTTCCTCGGGGGCAGGTCTGGTTTGGGATTGATTACTTCCTGTAGGTCTAGTGTTCCTCGGGGCGGGTCTGGTTTGGGGTGATTACTTCCTGCATGTCTAGTATTCCTCGGGGGCTGGTATAATTTGGGGTTCATTACTTCCTGCATATCTAGTGTCCCTCGGGGGCGGGTCTGGTTTGGGATTGATTACTTCCTGTAGGTCTAGTGTTCCTCGGGGCGGGTCTGGTTTGGGGTGATTACTTCCTCAATGTCTAGTGTTCCTCGGAGGCAGGTCTAGTTTGGAAGTGATTATTTCCTGCAGGTCTAGTGTTTCTCGAGGGCGGGTCTTGTTTGTGGTGATCACTTCCTGCAGGTCTAGTGTTCATTGGGGCTGGGGCTGGTTTGGGGTTGATTACGTTCTGCAGGTCTAGTGTTTCTCGAGGGTGGGTCTTGTTTGTGGTGATCACTTCCTGCAGGTCTAGTGTTCATTGGGGCTGAGGCTGGTTTGGGGTTGATTACGTTCTGCAGGTCTAGTGTTTCTCGAGGGCGGGTTGTTTGTGGTGATCACTTCCTGCAGGCCTAGTGTTCATTGGGGCTGGGTCTGGTATGGGGTTGATTACGTCCTGCAGGTCTAGTGTTCCTTGGGGGCGGGTCTGGTTTAGGGGGATAATAATATTTTGTTTTCCACAGCGCCAACATATTTTGCAGCATGTTACAATACAGAGGGGTCATATACAGACAATATCAGACAATATAGGGTAACACATTATTCTTCCATTACCAAGAGGTAATAATAGGGCCCTGATCACAAGAGCTTCCACTCTATCATGAAATAGGTGCACAAAAGATATAAAAGTACTTATCATGTAAGGGTTGACCATCAGCATAATAAATAAAGGTATTCAAATAACTAGCATGAACCGGTGATCATCCAGTACCTATGTGAGTGCACACACAAAGTGCTACTGAGTGCATGGAGGATGAGGACACAGATATTAGGAGTGACAAGATTCTGAGGAAGAGTTAGGAGGGGAGAAAATGAAATAGCTAGATGAGTGAGGTAAGCTGATAGACTTGTCTAAAGATTTTTACTGGAGCAAAACTTTGGAGATTGAGATTTAACAGGATTATCTGTGGTAGAGCATGAAAGAGAACTGGTACAGCACAAGAGAACTTCTGGAGATGAGATTCAAAGGTTCAGATAATAGAAGATTGTAAGTCTTAGATCATTAGAAGAATGGAGAGGACAGGTAAGATGATAGAGATGAGGAGGAGAGGTAGGGTGGTGCAGTGGTGTGGAGATGATGGGTAGGGTGGTAGACAGAGAAGATGAGATGTAGAGTGGTCCAGAACTATGGAGAAGATGGGTAGGGTGGTAGACAGAGAAGATGAGATGTAGCGTGGTGTCTACCCATATTCTCCTATGGAGAAGATGGGTGAAGTGATAGACAGGTGAGGAGGAGATGTAGAGCTGTGCAGCACTGCAGAGAGAATGGGGAGGGTGGTAGACAGAGAAGATGAAGAGATTTAGAGTGGTGCAGAACTGTGGAAAAGATGAGTAGGGTGGTAGACAGAAATGAGGAAGACATGGTGAGTGGTGCAGCACTGTGGGAGGATGAGTAGGGTGTTATACAGAGATGAGGAGGAGATGTAGGATGGTGTAGCACTGTGGAGAAGATGGGTAGGGTGATAGACAGAGATGAAGAAGAAATGTAGGGCGGTGCAGCACTGTGGAGAAGATGGGTAGGGTGGTAGACATAGATGACGAGGAGATAGAGCGCAGTGCAGCAGTGTAGAGGGAATGGGGAGGGTGGTAGACAGAGAAGACAAGATGTAGGGCAGTGCAGAACTGTGGAGAAGCTGGCTAGGGTGGTAGAGAGGTGAGGAGAAGATGTAGAGGTGTGCAGCACTGTAGAGAGGATGGGTAGGGTGGTAAACAAAGATGAAGAAGAGATGTAGGGATGTACAGCATTGTGGAGAGCATGGGTAGTGAAAATATAAAATGTGGAAGCCAGATTAAAAAGGGATCCAAGAACTGGAGAAATTGTCCAGGAGGGTGCTGCACATTTGTTAATCACAGGGAGAAGGGATGGAAATGTCTGACAGTGTGGACTTGAAAAGAAGGGAGCATAAGTGAGGGTACTTGGGGGATGAGCTGAAAAGCACAAATTGATGAAAGCAGATCAACGCCTCCATCTTGCCTGTTCTCAGGTCTTTGGTATAAGAAAACTGTAGCTCAACAGTCGAAACACCAGCAGCAGAGGTGGTGTGGAAATGTCGGATCCAGGTTTCAATGAGAACTAGAAGGTTAAGTGGAAAGGAAGAAATAGAGTTTGTTACACACAAATTGGGAGTTCCAAAGGAAACAGTTAAAGGAGACCAGAGAAGGTGAATACAGCACAAAAGAAGTCAGATGTAATAGTACATGGATGGAGTGCACATGTGAAGCAATGAACCAAGGCCACACACTATGCAGAGCAAGTCACAGGATTAGATGGATAAACCAAGGAGAATGTTTATTTACAGGGTATAACAAACGCAAGCTGCCGAGCAGCAGGAGGGGGAACCAGGAGTAAAGGTGGGAAAACAATCCACAGTACAAGAGGATACGCTTTAGATGAAGCGACTTCACAGTTTGCCACAACTGGAACAACATATAGTATAGTGTAACAGCAGTACAACGATATGCATATATTCAACATTAAACAGTCCTGCTCTGTCCTCTATCCTAACTGGTCTCCCCTAAAGAGAGCATGTGGATACCGCACTGACTACGGAGGTTTAATATAGTTCCCTAACCGTTGCACCCAGGCGTACACTCATGGCACTTTCCGCAGGACAGGTCTGCTCTGAGGCTTGACGATGTGGTGGTGCGCACTTGAGAAGAGGAGGACAAGGCCTTTTGTTCCCTCAATCCCCCTGGCAGCTGGGCTCATCAGGCGAGGTCTTCTCCTAGGCCGGATACCGACTCTCTCAGACATGTCTGCCTCTGAGCCTCTCACAACTCTCTCTGTCACTTCCTGCACTTTCACACTGGGGCAGACCAAGCAAACACAAAACAGCATGGGATATGCAGGCCATTCCATTGCCTTCTGCAGGGGAGCCCCATCTCTTAAAGCCACAGTACAGCAGAGTCTTAAAGTCACAGTAAAACAATGTCCTTAGTAGGGGCTGCACTCCCCTACACATGTTTCATGAAAGGGCGGTGAATGTGTAAGAAAGCAGCTCTGGTGGTTATGAAATACTGATAGATGCAGAATTGGTGACAGTCACACACATGTAGACATTAATAAGGACCAAGAGAGTCCACATCCCGCTGATGCCTGTCTCCATTGTCTGGGATTGGACACATGTTGCTCCTGTCATGATTCTAGTTAGCGGTGCTCTGTTATCCTGCAGAGTCTATGCTGGGCCTCCTATTTTCCTCTGGTTCTCGGTCTAGTCCTGTGTGGTGATTGCGCTGCCTTATCTGGGAGTTGTTTCACCCAGAAAGCCGCTAGTGATAGTTCCTGTTTGGCAGTGTATGTCTCTGGTTCCCGTAAGTGACTGATCTGATATTGTCCCGCTACCTAGTTCCTCATCCCGTTACCTCCTCTACATTGACCTGACGTTTGATTAGTTTCCTGATCCCAACTCCTTTTGCTCCCGTGTACCCAACTTGTCCTCTTGGCTTCCTGACCTCGGCTCGTCCCCTGACTCCGGCTCTCCTTTCTTCCTGCTTCTTGACGTGACTTTCTTGTTTACAGACCCTCGGCTCTCACTTAGACTTCGGCTCGTCTTTCTACCTCCGTCACTGATGTTATCTCCCGGCATCTGAATCCTGTCTTGTTCGACTATCCCTCACTGGTGTGTCTAGCGACACCTAGTTTACACCCCCTGCAGATATCCTCCACTAGTGTGTCTGGCGACACCTAGTGGTGTAGTGTCTCATTACACCTGGGTGTTTGGCATCACATCTTTGCATGAGGCTTTTATTTGGCTTTTTCTCTTCAGCTGCAGAAAGTATGGATGATGAGGACGGTCCTTCAACGATGGAAGAGCAAGAATCGAAAGCCTCCTCTCCTATATGTGAATGTAAGTGACAAGTTTTAAAGAATATTTCCAATACAAATGAGAATATCCAGCCAGAGACGTCTCCAGGGATTATTAAACACCAAGTGTATTATAGTCTTCAGGTGGAGGGAATAACTCCCAATCCTAAAGGAAAGTTCAGAATTTTGGTGGTTTCCATGTGAATCTCTGGTTATGAAATAGTGAAAGATGCAGAAGTGGGGACAGTCACACCCCAGTAGACGTTAAGGACCAAGAGAGTCCTCACCCCGCTGACCTCCATCTTCTCCACAGTCTGGGAATGTTGTGTATCTGTGGATTGGGCTTTTATTTGGCTTTTTCTCTTTAGTTGCAGAAAGTATGGATGATGAGGAATTTCCTTCAACGATGGAAGAGCAAGGATCGGAAGCCTCCTCGCACATCTGTAGATGTAAGTGACAAGTTATAGAGGAAGCATGTCATGATCGTCAGAAGGAGGAGATACTGTACCTCACATTTCCCTGTAGGGTGATGTTCACATGGTGCAGATAAGCTGTGGATCTTCTGTACTAACTTGTAAGTGGAATTCTGCAGCGTATTATGGACTTTCTGCAGCTTTCATTGTAAATCTGCAACAAACTCCTCCTGCAAAACACGGAAATTTAGAATAAAATCTGCAGATGAATTTGAAGCTGAAAAATCCATGAAAAATCCATGGAATCCAAAAACTCATGGAATGGTCACAAGAATTTTTTTCTTTGGAGTTTAAAGTTAATTCTGCTTCACAATCCACATGAAAATAATATTTGATATATTAAATTAATAAACATCTGACTGATTTCAATGAGGGAACAGTGCAAACAGAAGGAGCTGGTTTCATCCATGTGTTTTCTCCATATCGGGCCACAGTTGGTGGATGGGGAGGTCAATGCTATAAGCTCTTCTACACCCCTGATAACATCCAGCGGGCATCAAAAGTTTCCGTCACATAGATCAGACAGAGCAGACAGAAAAATAAGAAATTTCATTCTAGCAGAAGAGCCTGCAACTTAGCTATCTAGCAAGTAGGGGTAAGTCGCTATTAGCAAAATAAATAAATAAACAGTATTTAACTTCAGTGGTAATTTGCAGGTAAAAACTGTTTTAAACATGTTCCGCAGTGTAACTGGAAGAGTGTGCAAATAGAAAATTTACTTCACTCTCAGTATAGTTATCTCTAGTGATGGACCAACGTGCGTGGCACTGCTCAGTACGCGATTGAGTATCCAGGTACTCAAGGTCCATGCTTGAGTCCCTGCCCTGCATATTTTGTGGGGGGTTTTTTCAACCACTAGACATGCATGTGTACCGCCCCGCGCTCAGCTGCAGCCAAGCCGCTCGGATCCGGGCTCATGTGTCGGTGGCTCAAGCGCCTCCGGACCAGGGGTCACGTTGCTCTGTAAGGGGGCTGTCGTGTCAAGAGGGGGGTTTTTGGATTAGTTTAGAGAGTTCGTGACGCCACCCACGGGTTGTGGTGAATGTAGACACCACCACTGCCGGTTACTAGGCACCCCGGGGGAGATGTTGGGGGGCAGCTTGTGATGTTAACCCCTCTGTGGGCAGGGGATGGTGGCCCCGGGACCCGGTTGATGTGGTGTAGTGTTGGAGCGCGGCCCGCGGGCCCAGTAGTACTCACTTGGACAAAAACACGGGAGTCTCTGGTAAACCAAATGGTGGATAGTTGGTGCCTGAAGCTGGTCGCTTCGGTCCCCAAACGGTTGGTGGTGTCCGTCTTCTCCTGCACCTATTGTAGATTTTGGACAACCGCGCTTCAGCGACGGGAGTCCCGCTCCCCAACGTGTACGTCGGGAGAGCCCGTTTGCCCACAGGGGCTGGACCGTTGGATCCCTTGGCTCTTGGCGGTGGCCGTTATCCGGAATCGGTGGGATGTTGCCTTCTTTCGGGACTTTGGGTGGGAAAGGATCTAAAGTCCAGACCTCAATCAGTTAATTAACGGGGTCCGTAGATTCGGGACCGCATTTCAGGGTCTGAGTACCCCCTCTTGTGCTGCGGGTTTCCAGCTGGTTCCCCGGTTCGGTACCGGTGGGCCACTACCCTGTCCTGGCTACCTACGGTTCCACTGGGCTGTCTTCCCGGCTCCTGCAGACGGCCACCACCGTCTGCCTCCTGGTCAAAGTGCCCAGGCTCCTACCCAGGGCACAGATGTTAGACAGTAGCAGACCTGAAAATATTTCAAAAGACTGACCTGCACATCCTACAAGTGTGTATAGGTGCCAGCTGAAAAAACCTAGCAAATACAAAATGGATACAGCCGCACACTAAATGCCATCAATGTATAAGGGAACTCTGGTACTGCATTACTGCTATATGAAAAAATGAGATTTTTAGTTTATGAATTGGCCAATGCATGTAAGCCCGGAAACCAAACGGCAAGGTAAATCTCAATATTCCGGGTCCCTAACTAAAATGCCACTATCTAGGTTAAAAACATCCTTGTTTGGGCAGCTAGACTAAAAATCTAACTTGAAATGCCACTATCTGGACTAACCTCCATGTCTGGGCAGCTGGGACTCCTGGTATAAGGATTGTGAACACAGCCTGGTTTATAGGGCGGAGTGCTCAGTCTAGCTGCCCAGACAAGGATGTTTTTAACCTAGATAGTGGCATTTTAGTTAGGGACCCGGAATATTGAGATTTACCTTGCCGTTTGGTTTCCGGGCTTACATGCATTGGCCAATTCATAAACTAAAAATCTCATTTTTTCATATAGAGTAATGCAGTACCAGAGTTCCCTTATACATTGATGGCATTTAGTGTGCGGCTGTATCCATTTTGTATATGTAGTAGCAGACCTGAGACCAGGTTCGCTCTTGAACTTGACTCCTTCACTCCCTAACTTAATCTCTTCTAACGTGTTTTTCCTGCCTCTGGGCATGTGAACTACTGAGGGGTGTGGCTAACCGCCAGGCTCCGCCTCCATGGTGTGGACATCAAACCCAGAGGCAGGTAACCAGGGTTTTAATGGGTTTGCTGCTGTCACCTTATTTGGGGATGGTTGTAGTGCATGGGGCTAACTGTGACTACCTGGCTAGTCCAGGGCGTCACACATGGATTGCTTGCCAATCATATGTAATGCCGCAGACATGTAGGCTGCTAATATTACTGTGATTGGTCCGCCACATGGCATCATTGGGTCTATATAAGACCCAGTGCTGTCATACTTGCCTCACTGTATGATGCTGCTGATACCTAAAAAAATATATTATATGCTCTAATAATACTGTTCTTAGCTGCTTTTAGTGTAGGGCAAGCTGCTGGAGTAGAGCTAGTGTGTTAGAGCCTGTAGGCATTGTTGCTAGCCTCACAGACTGTTGTTGATACCTAAAAAAAAAAATAATTAGATTCTTTAATAATACCTCTCAGCTGCATTCAGAGTAGAGCAAGCTGCTGGAGAAGGTATAGAGCATTAGAGGCCTGTAGGCAAGGATGCTATCCTTACAGATCGTACTGCTAATACCTAAAAAATATTTTCTATTCTCTACTAGGACCGTTCTTAGCTGCATTTAATGTAGGGCAAGCTGCTGAAGTAGGGATAGTGTATGAGAGGCATGTAGGCAGGGGTTCTAGCTTCACAGACTGTGCTGCTGCTACCTTCAAAATATATTCTATTCTTTAATACCTCTATTAGCTGTATTTAGTGTAGGACAAGCTGCTGGAGAAGAGATAGTGTATTAGAATCCTGTAGGAAGGGATTTTAGCCTTACGGACAATGCTGGTCATACGTATAAAATATATTCTATTCTCTAATAATACTAATCTTAGCTCCATTTAGTGTAGGGCTAGCTGCTGGAGTAGGGATAATGTATTAGATGTCTGTAGGCAGAGATTCTAGCCATACAGACTGTGCTGCTGCTGATAACTAAAAAAATATATATTCTATTCTTTAATAATACCTCTCGTAGCTGCATTTAGTGTAGGGCAAGCTGCTGGAGAAGGGATAGTGTATTAAAATCCTGTAGGAAGGGATTTTAGCCTTACAGACAATGCTGATACCTATAAAATATTTTCTATTCTCTAATAAAACTTCTCTTAGCTCCATTTAGTGTAGGGTAACTGCTGGAGTAGGGATAGTGTATTAGATATCTGTAGGCAGGAATTCTAGCCAGACAGACTGTGCTGCTGCTGATAACTAAAAAAAAATATTCTATTGTCTAATAATACCTCTATTAGCTGCATTTAGTGTGGGACAAGCTGCTGGATAGTGTATTAGAGGCCTGTAGGCAGGGATTCTAGCTTTACAGACTGGGCTGCTGATGCCTATAAAATATATTCTATTCTCCAATAATACCTCTTTTAGCTGCATTTAGTTTGGGGCAAGATGCTGTAGTAGGGACAGTGCATTAGAGGCCTGTAGGCAGGAATTCTAGCCTTACAGGCCGGGTTCCTGACACCTAAAAATATATTTTATTTTCTAATAATACCGCTCTTAGCTGCGTACATAATTTAAAATGCACATGGCCTGCAGTAAGGGATGTGTTAATGGATGTCCCACTGATGGTGGTGCATGCAGAGGCCATGGCTGTGACCCAGGATAAACTGGTCCCGCTGCAGGAGCACAGCAAACACCTATCATCTAGACGTAGCCTCCTGTCTCACTTTGCAGTGGGCACGGGACTCCACTGTTCAAGCCAGAAGAGTGTTAGCAGGTTGTCAGTTTGATGGCAGATATGTTTTAAAATCTATCTCAGAATTTAATCAGAAGCTCTCAACTTCGTCTCTTGCAGCTTGTACAGTCCTTACTTCTAGATAGTCCTTCTAATGAGTGCGTAGGCTGTATCAGGATAGGAGTCTGAATCTTTTGAATTGACACAATATGTAGTCACAAGCCTTCCTCTACGTCTCTTGCTGCGTGTAGTACAATTCATATCCCTGGAACTCTAGCCAGGCCATGCACTAAGTACATAGCATTTCTCAATTTCGGAGGCAGATTCTTTGTAATATTGTACCAGCATTGAATCAGAGTGTCTCCTCTATGTCTCTTGCTGGCTATATTGCTGTCCGTCATTCTGATTTTTGGCTGCCCTTGCACTCAGTGCATAGACTTTATCAGTTTATCAGTCCCACTCCATAAAAATGGTCAAAAGATTGTCTGCAGCCTTCCTCTACATGTCTTCCAGGGGGTATTGCAGTTCCCCCTTCTAAATTTTGGCAGCCTTTCCATAGGCTTTACCAGTCTACGATTCCAATTCTTTAAAAAATGGGTAAAAATTTATGACGCCATCCTCCGTGTTGTCTTCCAGTGGGTATTGCAGTTATTCCTACTAACGTTTGTCACCCCTTGCACTTAGTATATGTTATCAATGTAGGAGTCCCACTACCTAACAATTTTAACAGAATGTATATAAAGCTCTCCTTTATGTGTCATAGAAAAGTAGAATGGAAAGGCACTCACCGAGTTTATAGTGTCCAAAAATCCTTTATTTCATCATTAGATAAAACAGTGTAGGCAATGGGGGAGGGAGGGGTGCACGAGGCACGTCAGACGACGGCTGTTTCGCGTCTCTATACGACGCTTTTGCGGGTCCTCCTTTATGTGTCATAATATATGTATCATAGCTCCTCTTCCGTCTTTGGCAGTTCTTGCATTGTCCTCATAAGATTTATGAGTTTTGGAGCCCTCCTTCATACATTTAACATGTGTCGAACCATGTTACACACACACACCACATGCCCAGATTAGGTAGTAAATTGTTAAAATTACATTTACCGGTGACCGGCAGGTGGAGTTTTAAAGAGTGGAAGAAAATTGTAGCACTCACCCATCATAAAATATCCATGATTTTATTTGAAAAGATAAAAAAATCATGGGTGCACGTGAAACAATGGAAAGTCTAGACAACAGCGCTTTCATGCTCGGTAAGACCAGAAAGAAGAGCTTCAATCACTAAGTGCGGCGGCTCTGCACAGGTTGACCGTGTGAATCGCTACGCTCACTGATTTGCTGCAGTGCTGTTGTGACACCCTGGATTAGCCAGGTAGTCACAAATAGGCCCTTGCACAACACCTGTCCCCTAAAAGGTGTCATCAGCCAACCTTAAAACCCTAGTCACCTCTCTCAGGATTTGATGGACACACCAGGGGGCGTGCCCAGGTGGTTGGACACGCCCACTGAGGAGTTCACAGGTCCTGAGGCAGGAAACATGAGTAGAAGAGAGAGAGTTGAGTCTGAGGAGAGGAGGAGGGTGGAGCAGTAAAGAGGAGTAGAGGAGTAAAGTCTGACAGGTGTCTGGGTCGTAGCCTGGACACCTTTGGCTAGGAGGCAGATGGTGGCCTCAGCCTGCAGGAGCCGGGAAGACAGCTCGGTGGAACCGTAAGGGAACGGGGCAGGGTAGTGGTACCGAACCGGGGAACCGACTGGAAACCGGAGCACAAAAGGGGGGTACTCAGACCCTGAAATGAGGTCCAGAAACTACTGGACTGACTTAATTAACTGATTGAGGTCTGGACTTTAGGTCCTTTCCCACCCAAGTCCCGACTGAAGACAACAGCCCACCGAGGGGGATAGAAAGCCACCGCTCAGGCATAGAGATTCCACGGGCCAGCGTCTGCGGGCAAAGGGCTCTCCCGACATATACAAAGCCGGGGAGCGGACTCCCGTCACGGAAGCGTAGGCAGTCAACAGCTACACAACACCGCCCTGCACTGCTCCACACCCAACACCTACCTCCCCAATGGGTCCTGGGGCCATCACCACGGAGGTGTTAACACCTTGCTGCGCAACATCTCCCCCGGATGCCCAGTAAACAGCAGCAGTGGTGCCCATCTTCACCACAACCCGTGGGTGGCGTCATGAACTTAACCAAACCACGGCCCCGGCCGTAAACCTACGTCCCCTCCAAAGCGCCAGTCCCCTTTCAGAGCGAAGTGAATCCGGGTCCGGAGGCGCTCGAGCCACCCACCGGCGAGCCCGGATCCGAGCGGCTGCAGCCGAGCGCAGGACGGTACACTGTCATCGTGACGTCAGCGCTGCAGCGAGTGATAGACACCTGGAGCAGAGACAAAGGTTAAGTGCTGGACTCGGAGTGTGTTTAGTTTTTTAAGCAAACTGCAGCCAGAAGACAGTAGAATCCCATTAGGGTGCAATTGGTTGTTCATTACGATTTTGCAGATTACTGGCTTAACCTGCTCAATCTTTCATATTTCACCTTCTCTTGATAGATAAGAACCTCGCACTTCGTGGTCGGGCTACTCAGTCTACGATTTTAGTAAGTGAGCTTCACGGCTTTAGGTCAATGGCAATAAACGCAATAGATGGAAACCTGGACGCATTTTTTGATCACGGATCCTGTTCTCACACAAACAACGACTGGTCTCCCTGGTGGAGGGTGGATTTACTGGAGTCTCACAGAATTACCCACATAATCATCACGAACAGACAGGACTGCTGTGCGGAACGGCTGAACGGTGCAGAAATCCTGATTGGAGACTCGTTGTCCGACAACGGGAACAATAATCCAAGGTGAGAACGGTGACATACTCTGACTTACCAATACGTGTTATATTCCTCACATCACCTTCCAAAGAAGATTTAATCTATGTATCAAGACATATATCACTAAAAATAGCCAGCAGATCGTCAAAGTCCAGTTCATGCACATTGCATTTTCCTAAAGCAGGACTTCTCCAGACTCTTCTGTCTCCTCCAGATTACTCTGTTTTCTGTAGACTCCTCTATCTACTCCACCACTCTCTGTTCTCTGCAGATACCTCAGTCTCTTGAAGACTCTATTTCCCCTCCGGACTCCCTCCAAACTCAACTGTTAACTCCATATACCTCTGTCCTCTGTAGACCCTTCCATACCCTCCACAACCTTTTGTAATCTCCAGACTGCCCTTTCCTCTCCAGATCCCTGTGTCCTACAGACTTCTCTATTCTCTGAAGACTCCTATTTTTCCTTCAGATTTATCTGTCCTCTCCGGAACTCCATGTATTCCTGATTTCTGTCAGCTTCAAACTCCTCTTTTTAATCCAGACTTTTCTGTTCTCCAGACTCCTCAGTTGTCTCCATAACTTCTGTCCTCCTCCATAATTTTTTGACCTCTCCAGACTCCTCTGACCCTTCCAGATCCATGTGTGCTCTATACTCATCTGACCTCTCCAGACTCCTTTGTACTCTTCTGACCCCTGTGTCTTCTTCAGGCCCATGTGTCCTCCAGACTCAACTCTTCTCAATAGATTATTTGTTTCTCCTAAAGAATGTTATGGCCTCTCCAAATCCCCACATCCTCTAGATTTTTCTGTCCTCTCCACACTCCTCTTTCTACTCCAGACTACTCGATCCTCTCCAGACTCTGTCGTCCTCCAGACTTCTTGGTTGTTTTCAGACTTCCAATATCTCCTCCAGACTCCAAATTTCCCTCCACACACCTCTTGTCTTTTCTCATCTCCTCTTTTCCCTCTACAACACTTTGTCTCCTCCATGCTCCTCTCTATCAGACACTTCTGTTCCCTTTAGTCTTCTCTCCCATCATCACTCCATACTCCTTTGTTCTGGTGTTTTATCTTTCTTGGAATCCAAGGGTTTGGATTCAATCTATGTCCTTGAGCCGCTGATTTCCACTAACATCGGGGGGTGGTCCACCACTAGGAGAGGTTTCCTCTGTGAAACTGATAAAAGGTCCATAACTTCCAGTCCCAGTACCGTCTTCTATATGTGTATATGAATGTATGGAAGGACTCTAACCTATCATGGTTCCTGTTACAGGTGTGCAGTGGTGACGGCAAATGCACATTGTATAACTCAAACCTTCAATTGCCACAATATGGTCGGGAGATACGTCAACATCATTTTGCGTGGAAAAAAGGAATATCTTCATCTGTGCGAAGTTCAGATTTTTGGAACAAAACAAACAAAGTAGAACTCGGGCCGATAATCAGAAGTAAAATATTACTCACAATATAGTAATTTTCTACTTTAAATACATATATACAAGTGAAAGATATAAAATAAAGGCATTCTCATTAACAATGCTTGATGTTCAATTCTTTGCCTCTTGGCGTTCATAGGATAAGTGTGACAGTCACTACTCATAGAGTCAGATACCAAGAGAGCTCGTCATAAATGAAGGGATAAGACGAAGGAATAATCAGGTCACAGTCTGACGTAAGAATTCCAGGAACGTAGTGGATCAAGGTTGAGGGGCTGGGCAGAACGGATAGTCAAAGGCAAGGTCGGGCAGCAAAAGATCAGAAAACCAGAAACAAGGCACACACACCACCGAGCTAAGGCTAAATAGCCAAGTAATTGCTCAGAACCTGACAGAAACTCAGCATGCCCCTGTCCTGACTGGGCGACTGGACTGTCACTCATAATACTTGTCGCGGGCGGGGAGGACGCCACTGCGCTGCGCTCGCTAACGCTCGGGTCCGGTGCTGCTGCGGCTGCTGCTGCTCGGTGGCTCGAGCGGTAAGCCGGATCCGGAGACTCGAGCGGCGCTCCTCGCCCGTGAGTGAAAGGGGTGGTTGGTTTGGGGGATTTAGTCTGTGACGCCACCCACGGGTCGTGGTGAAGATGGGCACCACCGCTACTGATGACGGGGATCCCGGGAGCGATGGTAGGGAGCAGCTGGGATGTTGTTTTCCCCCTCCGTGGGTAGGGGTCGGTGGTTCCGGGGCCCGTTGATGTGACGGGGAGGCAGGGTTAGTGAGGTGCAGGGTTGCAGGGACAGCGCGGCGCGGTGCCAGATGGCACGGGTGTACTCACTCAGTAAGAAATGTACAAAGTCCTCGGTAAACCAAATGGCTGGATGGACGGGTCCCGCAGCCGGTTGCAGTGTCCTGCAGTGCAGCACCTTGATGTTCTCTTTTGACTACTATGGATCCCCAACGGTAGTCCGCTCCCCGGTGTATGGATACCGGAGGAGCCCGTTTGCCCGTAGGCGCTGGCCCTTGGGTCTCTAGCCTTAGGCGGTAGCTGTATACCCTCACGGTGTGGGCGGTTGCCTTCAATCGGGACTTTTGCTGTTAGGAAACCCCTGGGGTTCCAGTCACATTCGGATCTGACTATTGTCGGTGGCTCCAAGCCTGGTCGGGGTCCGATGGCCCTGCCTGTATGTGCTGGCTTCACTTCGCTCCCCGGCCCTACGGTTCCGCGTTGCTCCACCACTCCTGCAGACGGCCACCACTGTCTGCCAACCTTGCTGTCAGTGCCTGGGTCACAAACCCAGATCCCAAAGTGTTCACTCCTCACTCTTCAAACTCCAAAACTACTCTGTCACTTTTCCCGCCTCCAGGCCTGTGAACTCCTCGGTGGGTGGAGCCAACCGCTTGGCTCCGCCCCACCTGGTGTGGACATCAGACACTGGAGGGAGGCAACAAGGATTTTGTGTTTGGCTGATGTCCCTGTCTAATGGGGGTGGGGTGTTTGTGTGTTATCTGTGATGACCTGGCTAGGCCAGGGCGCCACATACTGACAGCTGATCACGCCCCAGTCACATATGGGATGGCCGAGCTGTCACAGTGAGTGGTGCACTCATCACAACAAGTTTCCATGCTCAGGGTGTTAGTGGTTTGTTAACAAGGAAAGCTCAGATATCACTAGTCACCCCTACAGCAATGGCTGGTGGTGGCATATCCCATCACTACATTATAATGGTTTATTGCTAAATTCCACTGCCTAACAGTGCACCTTTACAGTAGCTATACAATATTCACATTATCAGAGCACAAAGCCTTCACATTTTATGTTAAATGGCCAAGAAACTTCCATGAGATGATTAAAATGGAGGACAGCCTGTGCACTGTGGTCGCGTCATGATAGATCTAGAGCTGTATGTTTGCAAAACAAGATTTATTACTATTAGTGTGTGCCTCTCCCGTGTCAGCAGCCGGGCTGCTCGGATCCAGATCCGTGGTGGCTCGAGGTGTCTCCGGACCCGGGGGTCGTGCGGCCACTCAAATGAAGGGAGTATGTACAGGGGATTATATTAGAGTTCGTGACGCCACCCGTGGGGTGTGGTAATTAGGAGTACCACCGCTGCAGCTGGGAGTACCCGGGGGCGATAGAATGGGGCAGCCAGGTGTTAGAAACCTCCACGGGTAGGGGAGGCCCCGGGACTTGGTGATGGTAGTTGGGGAGTGCCGTGGGGAGTGAAGGGGTCACTCTCGTACTCACTCAGTCCATACAGCTGTCACCGACAACTAGATAAACCGAAGTTCTGGATACCGCTGCCGCTGAGGGGAGCTAGTTCGCGTCCCGTCCCCAATGGTGCTGCCTGGTGATCCGTGACCTGCCTCCTGGCACTAAGTTTAATTCTCTGTTGGTCCCGGTAGTGTGGAACTTGTCGGGTCCCATTCTCCACTATGGCTAAGTGTGGGAGCTTGCTCTCAGGGTTCACGCTTGGGATTTTCTGGACCGTTTCAGTGGAAAGTCCTGTCCCCCTCGTTGCGCTAGTACCCCGATTTTGGAGCGGGTGGAGAGCGGATCTTGAAGGCTCCGTCCTCGTCGGGTAAATTGTCAGGTTGCCTGAAGGTACTCCCTGACGTAGGGCGCATGTACCCCGTCGTCCCTGGTACCAGCCCGGTGATGGTGCAAATTTATGGTGATCAGCACAGTCCAAGGCTTTGCTGTAGTCGATGAAGCAGAAACAGAGCTCCTTATTATATTCTTTTGCCTAATGTTAACAATTACATATATACACATATTCCATATGCATATATACACATACTAACACTATGTTCCAAGTTATTATGCAAATTGGATTTAAGTGTACTAGCGATTAATAATGAATCTCATTGATGGTTTTGTGTCTCAGGTTCTTTGGATCACTGAAATCAATCTCAGATACCTGTGATAATTAGTTTGCCAGGTGAGGGCCAATAAAAGGAAAACTGGATGTTCCACAATATTAAGCAGCCACAGTTTTCAAGTAACATGGGAAAGAAAAAATATCTCTCTGCTGCCGAAAAGCATCAAACAGTGCAATGCCTGGGACAAGGGATGAAAACATTGGATATTTCATGAAAACTTAAGCGTGATCATCGTACTGTGAAGGGATCTGTGGCTGATTCTGATTACATACGTGTTTGTGCAGATAAAGGCAGAATGAGGAAGGTTTCTGCCAGGCAAGTCCATCGCATTAAGAGAGTGGCTGCTAAAAAGCCATTACAAACCAGCAAACAGATATTTGAAGCCGCTGGTGATTCTGGATTCCCTCGAACCTCAAGGTGTAGGATATTTCAAAGGCTTGCTGTGGTGCATAAACCTACTATTCGGCCACCCCCTAACCAGTGCTCACAAGCAGAAATGGTTGCAGTGGGCCCAGACATACATGAAAACTAATGTTCAAACAGTCTTGTTTACTGATGAGTGTAGAGCAACCCTGGATGGTCCAGATGGATGGAGTAGTGGATGGTTGGTGGCTGGCCACCATGTCCCAACAAGGCTGCGATGTCAGCAAGGAGGTGGAGGAGTCATGTTTTGAGCCGGAATCATGGGGAAACATCTGGAAGGCCCCTTTCGGGTTCCTGAAGGTGTGAAAATGGCCTCTGCAAATGTGACGCCCTGGACTAGCCAGGTAGTCACATACATACCAACAAACCCCCCCCCCCCCCCTCCCCACCCTAGACAGTTATAACAGTCAACCAAAAACCCTTGTTGCCTCCCTCCAGGGTCTGATGTCCACACCAGGTGGGGCGGAGCCAGGCAGTTGGCCCCACCGATCGAGGAGTTTACAGGCCTGGAGGCGGGAAAAGCAGTAGATAGAGTTTGGAGGTGAAAGTAGGAGGACACGAACTGCAAGTGTCTGGGTCAGAGCCCAGGCACTGACAGCAAGGTTGGCAGATGGTGGTGGCCATCTGCAGGAGTTAGTGGAACTCTGCAGAGCCGTAGGACCAGAGCTGGGCGGTGGCCCACCGGTACCGAACCGGGGAGCGGAGTGAAGCTAAGCACACGGGCAGGGCCATCGGACCCCGACCAGGCTTGGAGCCGCCGACAATAGTCAAATCCGACTGTGACAGGAACCCCATGGGTTTCCCAACAAGACCCGACAGAAGGCAACAGTCCACACCGAGAGGATATACAGCCACCGCCACAGGCTAGAGATCCAAGGGCCAGCACCTGCGGGCAAAACGGGCTCCTACGGCACCTATACGCCGGGGAGCGGACTACCAGTGGGCAACCACAGGAGTCAGAACATTCTAAAAGGTTCAGGGAAAGACAGCCACCATCAGCCGTCCGGGGAGAGCACAACAACACTGCAGCCGGATGCGGGACCCGTCCATCCGGCCGTTTTGTTTTACCAGAGACTCTGTCATTGATTGTCTGAGTGAGTACACCAGTGCCGTCCGGCACCGCGCAACGCTATCCCTGCAACCCTGCACACCAGCCATCCAGCCTCCCGTTACACCACCAGGCCCCGGGATCACCAACCCCCTACCCACGGAGGGGACAACATCCTCGCTGCTCCCTACCATCTCTCCCGGGATCCCCGTCACCAGCAGCGGTGGTGCCATCATCACCACGTCCCGTGGGATGGCGCCACGAACTCTCTCCCCAAACAAACCATCCCTTTTCACTCACAGGTGAGGAGCGCTGCTCGAGTCCCCGGATCCGGCCCACCGCTCGAGCCACCGAGCAGCAGCAGCAGAAGCCCCGGACCTGAGCGCGTCCCCTCTGCCCGCGACACAAAATATATAGAGTTCCTGACTGAAAACATCGTGCCATAGTTCAAAAAGAAGAAATGGGCCTTCCCGAGCAAAATCATCTTCATGTATGACAATGCACCATCTCATACTGCAAAGAATACCTCTGTGTCATTGACTGCTATGGGCATAAAAGGAGATAAGGGTGCTCTACACGCTGCGACATCGCTAGCGATTGCTAGCAATGTCGCGAGCGATAGCACCCGCCCCCATCGTACGTGCGACATGCGGTGATCGCTGCCGTAGTGAACAATATCGCTACGGCAGCGTCACACGCACATACCTGTTCAGCGACGTCACATTGGCCGCCGAACAATCTCTCCTTCAATGGGGAGGTTCGTTCGGTGTCACAGCGGCGTCACTAAGTGGCTGCCCAATAGAAGAGGAGGGCCGGAGATGAGCGGCCGGAACATGCCGCCCACCTTCTTCCTTCCTCATTGCCGGTGGACACAGGTAGGATGATGTTCGTCGTTCCTGCGGTGTCACACACAGCGATGTGTGATGCCGCAGGAACGATGAACAACCTGCAGAATGAAATACCAACGACATTATGATTTGGAGCGACCTGTCAACGATCAACGATTTTTGCCGTTTTCGCGATTGTTGATCGTCACTCCTAGCTGTCACAGGCTGCGACATCGCTAATGAGGCCGGATGTGCGTCACAAACACCGTGACCCCGACGATATATCATTAGCGATGTCGCAGCGTGTAAAGCACCCTATAAACTCATGGTGTGGACACCATCTTCCCCTGACCTCAACCCTATGGAGAACCTTTGGAGTATCATCAAGCAAAAGATCTATGAAGGTGGGAGGCAGTTCACATCAAATCAGCAGCTCTGGGAGGCGATTCTGACATCATGAGAAGAAATTCAAGCAGAAACTCTCCAAAAACTCTCAAGTTCAATGGATGTAAGAATTGTGAAGGTGATATCAAAGAAGGGTTCCTATGTTAACATGTAACTTGGCCTGTTGGGAGGTTTTGGATTTAAATAGCTTTTTATTTCAGTGAATGTGACCTCCTAATGCTGCAAATTCCACAAATGAGCATTTTCAGTTCTTTAAAACATATAAAATGTTTAGAGACTCTACTGGACCTAATAATTTGGAACAGGAAAATTATACTGTTATCATTGGGAGGTTTCTTCAATAAAATTTCATGTATACTCTAACGGGTGTTGACTTCTATTAGACTGACTGTCATCTGCACCGACCATTTAGGAAAATCACAGAAAAATATAATTTGCATAATAATTTGGAACATGGTGTACATATACATGCTAGATGTCACATGCAGCTATATTAAGAAATAATGTTTGTTTTGTATTATATGGACACACATACATATGAACGTACAGGCATTGCACAGATAAAGAAAAATATAAGTACAAGTGTATAATAGATTGCAATGAAATAACATAAATACAGTACTATAATCCAGCTGATAGCATAAATACAGCAGCAGAACCAAACACATAATGTAAATACAAACCCATAGCCAAGCTCATAATACAGCACCAGAACCAAGGTCATAACATAAAGCATCAGAACATAGAACACAATATGAATAAAGCACCAGAATCAAGCTCATAACATAAATACAGCACAAGAACAATGATGATGACATAAATATAGCACCAGGTTCAAATTAATAACATAAATACAGCACCAGAACCAAGCAAGTTATAACATAAACACAGTACAAGATTAATGATGAAGACATAAATACAGCACTAGAACCAAACACATAATGTAAGTACAGACCCAGAGCCGAGCTCATAACATAAATACAGTACTAGAACTAAGATCATAACATAAATACAGCACCAGAACCTAGCTCATAACATACATACAGCTCACCAACAATGAGGATGACATAAATATGGCATCAGGAACAAATTCATAACATAAATACAACACTAGAACCAAGGTTATAACATAAATACAGAACAAGAACAATAATGAGGACATAAATACAACAACAGAACCAAGCACATAATTTATGTACAGACCCAGAGCCAAGTTCATGATATATATATATATATATATATATATATATATATATATATATATATATATATATATATAGTACTGGAACCAAGATCATAACATAAATACAGCACCACAACCAAGGTCATAACATAGAGCATCAGAACATAGAACACAATATGAATAAAGCACCAGAACCAAGCTCATAACGTGAATACAGCACAAGAGCAATAATGACAAAATTATGGCACCAGGACCAAGTTCATAACATAAAGTAACACCTGCCTGGATCCACAAACTCAGATGGGCTGTAATGCACAGGCTAGAGGGAAGCCACTCACCAAGCAGGATTCCTAGAACCCTGAAACCCTCTAACCCCTATACAGGGATTTGGAATTACACAGGGCCCAAGGTGATCACTACCAGTTGAAGGCTGCAGTCCGATGAGAGTAATAGTCAGGCAGGGTCGAACCGGGAAATGCAAAACAGGGACAGAATCGGAAGGCAAGGATGTAATCCGAAAAGAAAGCAGAGGACAAATACGGATCGGGCAGCGAGGTACATAAACAACAGACAGAAGGGTAGTCAGGATTCAGGAAACAAGCAGACGTCAGAACACCAAAATCACTAAACAGAATATGGCGGGACAGGAACCAGGAATGCAGAACTATCTCAGGCAGTGGTCAGCAGACAGGAGGGGAAATAAGAAAGGTGTGGTATCTTCCCATTGGCTGCAGCTGAATGATGGCAACCTCAGCTGGAAGACACACGTCACCCACAGTCAGCCAGTGGTACTGCAGATCCCAAGGAAACCCAGCCCAGTGAATGAGCGGAGCCTGCACCCACCAGCGCCGCTGGCATCAACTCCTCTCCCAGTACCAGCACTATCCATGGCAGGAACACGACGTCGCCTGGCGATCGGAGCAGAAGTCACTGGAGCAGACTCCGGTGGTGACGTAACAGTACCCCCCCTCCACGAGGGACCTCCGGACCCTCAAAACCCGGCTTCCCAGGAAATTGGAGGTGAAACCGCCGGACCAGACCCTTAGCATGAATATCGCTCGCAGGGACCCATGACCTCTCCTCAGGGCCGTAACCCCTCCGATGCCCAAATACTGTACCGCCCCTCTGACATTACGGGAATCAAGTATTCCCTGCACCTCATACTCCAAGTTACCTTCAACCAAAACAGGAGGAGGAGGATCACTGACTGGGTGAATGGGGACACGATATAACTTGAGGAGGGACTGATGGAACACATTCGATATCTTTAAGGATGGGGGGAGTTGCAGGCGGAAAGCTGTGGGATTAATTACCTCGATTATCTCGTAAGGTCCAATAAATCTCGGACCAAGCTTAGCAGGACGGACCTTGAGTTTAATATTCCGTGTGGATAACCATACCTTGTCCCCAACTCAAAGGCTAGGGCCCTTGGAACGTCTCCTATTAGCAGAGGAGGCTTGACCAACCTTTGCCTTCTTCAAGTTCTCTTTCACCTCAGACCAGATAGCCTTTAATTTGTCCACAGTTGAGTCAGCCTCAGGAGTATCCACCACAGCGGAAGAAAAAGAACCAAAACGTGGATGCAACCCTAAATTGCAGAAAAAGGGGGTAGTCTGGATGGATTCCTGATACTGATTATTGATAGCGAACTCAGCTAGCGGCATATATTCCACCCAGTCAGACTGACGGTCAGACACATAACTAAATAAATAAATATCAACTCCTCTCCCATTAACAGCACTATCCACAGCAGGAACACAATGTCACCTGGTGATCGAAGTAGAAGTTGCTGGAGCGGACTCCGGTGGGGACCTAACACATAAATACAGCACCAAAACCAAGGTCATATCAAAAATACAGTAAAAGAACAATGATGAAGACATAAATACAGCACCATAACCAAACACATAATGTAAATACAGGCCCATAGCCAAGCTCATAATATAACTACAGCACCAGAACCAAGATCATAACATAAATACAGTAAAAGAACAATGATGAAGACATAAATACAGCACCATAACCAAACACATAATGTAAATACAGGCCCATAGCCAAGCTCATAATATAACTACAGCACCAGAACCAAGATCATAACATAAATACAGTAAAAGAACAATGATGATTGCATAAATATGACAGCACAACCAACCTCATAACATAATTACAGCAAAATAACCAAGGAAAATGTTAGTCCCAGGTCTGATTGGGCACACAGACCCAGGATGATGCAGCAAGCTGGAATGCACATGGTAGCGAAGACGTGTCACACTCTGGAGCCTCGGGAGCAGCAGGATGAATGAAGTGGAACCCAGCAGGGCTGGAGGCAAGACACAGTATACAGAGAAGGTGGAGCACAACAAACATAGCGGTGCTGAGACACAATCCTAAAACTCAGGAATGTGTCACTGGGGATTAAATAGGTCTAGGGAGATGATGGTTTTGATCCCCACTGAGCAACCTACAAAACACAACGTGGAGCCCAACAGAGGGCAGCGGACCCAGGAGAAGGGAGCGGAGCCTGTAATACCCAGAACAGATTTTTCTCAAATATGGTAATAATATATTGATAGTTAAAAGTACTTAACACATGGGTATATAATAGTTCATGTAATGTCTTTCCATGCACCTTAGATGTGGACATACACTCAGTGGTGGAAATATTTCAGAAAAACCTATCAAGACATATTTGTATACGTATGTTCAAATGATAGCCCCCGGCCGGGGCATCGCACCTCCAACCAACAGATGCATTAGCCCTTATGAACTAGTAATAAGAACTTTTATGTTAATGAAGTTTTGTGGTGTGAATTAATAGATATCCCTTTATTTTTTTGCTTATAGAGCCATTTATTTCAAGCAGCGTCCTATTAATGTTACAGATTATATTCTGTGCTTTTGCTGTTTTGCCGCGTGATCTTCTCAGCGTGTGCAGTAATATCTCGATATCTGAAGACCGTTTATTGCGTGTTTACAAATATCAGATCACGCTTTCCTCGGTGGTGAATTCTGTAACTTCTTTTATCTCCTTATCACATAAAGGTGTTCATGATTAAAACTGTGAAAGGAAAGTGAAATACGTCTGTAGTAAGAGAACTTCCCTCTTTCCACCTGTCCTATGTGTATATAGGGCTCCTTGTAGTATCATGTGTGGTAAGTCGCATTATTTCTGGTAAAGTGATCCGAACATCGGTCTCGATACATAATTGCCAGTTGGGTCTCGCTCCATTTGGCTTCGTGACAGTGAACAGCAAGCACAGAGCGGGTGACAGTGAACAGCAGGCACAGAGCAGGCGACAGTGAACAGCAGGCACAAAGCGGGCGACAGTGAACAGCAGGCACAGAGAAGGCGACAGTGAACAGCAGGCACAGAGAAGGCGACAGTGAACAGCAGGCACAATGCAGGCGACAGTGAACAGCAGGCACAGAGCGGGTGACAGTGAACAGCAGGCACAGAGCGGGCGACAGTAAACAGCAGGCACAGAGTGGGAGACAGTGAACAGCAGGCACAGAGCGGGCAATAGTGAACAGCAGGCATAGAGCGGGTGACAGTGAACAGTAGGCACAGAGCAGGCGACAGTGAACAGCAGGCACAGAGCGGGCGACAGTAAACAGCAAGCACAGAGTGGGCGACAGTGAACAGCGGGCACAGAGCAGGCGACAGTGAACAGCAGGCACAGAGCGAGCGACAGTGAACAGCAGGCACAGAGCGGGCGACAGTGAACAGCGGGCACAGAGCGGGCGACAGTAAACAGCGGGCACAGAGCAGGAGACAGTGAACAGCAGGCACAGAGCGGGTGACAGTGAACAGCAGGCACAGAGCGGGCAACAGTGAACAGTAGGCACAGAGCGGGCGACAGTGAACAGCAGGCACAGAGCGGGGAACAGTGAACAGCAGGCACAGAGCGGGCGACAGTGAACAGCGGGCAAAGAGCGGGCGACAGTGAACAGCAGGCACAAAGCGGGCGGCAGTGAACAGCGGGCACAGAGCGGGAGACAGAGAACAGCAGGCACAGAGCGGGCGACAGTGAACAGCAGGCACAGAGCGGGCGACAGTGAACAGTAGGCACAGAGCGGGCGACAGTGAACAGCAGGCACAGAGCGGGCGAAAGTGAACAGCGGGCACAGAGCGGGAGACAGTGAACAGCAGGCATAGAGCGGGCGACGGTGAACAGCAGGCACAGAGCGGGCGACAGTGAACAGCAGGCACAGAGCGAGCGACAGTGAACAGCAGGCGCAGAGCGGGCGACAGTGAACAGCAGGCACAGACAAGGTGAAAGTGAACAGCGGGCACAGAGTGGGAGACAGTGAACAGCAGGCACAAAGTGGGCGACAGTCAACAGCAGGCACAGAGCGCGCGACAGAAAAAAGCAAGCACAGAGTGGGGGACAGTGAACAGCAGGCACAGAGCGGGTGACAGTGAAAAGCGGGCACAGAGCCGGCAATAGTGAACAGCAAGCACAGAGCGGGCGACAGTGAACAGCAAGCACAGAGCGGGTGAAAGTGAACAGCAGGCACAGAGCGGGCGACAGTGAACAGAAGGCACAGAGCGGGCAACAGTGAACAGCAGGCACAGAGCGGGCGACAGTGAACAGCAGGCACAGAGCGGACGACAGTGAACAGGAGGCACAGAGCGGGTGACAGTGAACACTAGGCACAGAGCCGTCAACAGTGAACAGCAGGCACAGAGCAGGCGACAGTGGACAGCAGGCACAGAGCGGGCGACAGTGAGCAGCAGGCACAGAGCAGGCGACAGTGAACAGCAGGCACAGAGCGGGCGACAGTGAACAGCAGGCACAGAGCGGGCGACAGTGAACAGCGGGCAAAGAGCGGGTGACAGTGAACAGCAGGCACAGAGCGGGCGGCAGTGAACAGCGGGCACAGAGCGGGAGACAGAGAACAGCAGGCACAGAGCGGGCGACAGTGAACAGCAGGCACAGAGTGGGTGACAGTGAACACCAGGCACAGAGCGGGCGACAGTGAACAGCAGGCACAGAGCGGGCGAAAGTGAACAGCGGGCACAGAGCGGGAGACAGTGAACAGCAGGCACAGAGCGGGCAACGGTGAACAGCAGGCACAGAGCAGGCGACAGTGAACAGCAGGCACAGAGCGGGCGACAATGAACAGCAGGCGCAGAGCGGGCGACAGTGAACAGCAGGCACAGAGCAGGCGAAAGTGAACAGCGGGCACAGAGTGGGAGACAGTGAACAGCAGGCACAAAGCGGGCGACAGTCAACAGCAGGCACAGAGCGGGCGACAGTAAAAAGCAAGCACAGAGTGGGGGACAGTGAACAGCAGGCACAGAGCGGGTGACAGTGAAAAGCGGGCACAGAGCCGGCAATAGTGAACAGCAAGCACAGAGCGGGCGACAGTGAACAGCAAGCACAGAGCGGGCGACAGTGAACAGCAGGCACAGAGCGGGCGACAGTGAACAGCAGGCACAGAGCGGGCAACAGTGAACAGCAAGCACAGAGCGGGCGACAGTGAACAGCAGGCACAGAGCGGGCGACAGTGAACAGGAGGCACAGAGCGGGTGACAGTGAACACTAGGCACAGAGCCGTCAACAGTGAACAGCAGGCACAGAGCAGGCGACAGTGGACAGCAGGCACAGAGCGGGCGACAGTGAGCAGCAGGCATAGAGCGGGCGACAGTGAACAGCAGGCACAGAGCGGGCGACAGTGAACAGCAGGCACAGAGCGAGCGACAGTGAACAGCGGGCATAGAGTGGGTGACAGTGAACAGCGGGCACAGAGCGGGCGACAGTAAAAAGCAAGCACAGAGTGGGGGACAGTGAACAGCAGGCACAGAGCGGGCGACAGTGAACAGCGGGCACAGAGCAGGAGACAGTGAACAGCAGGCACAGAGCGGACGACAGTGAACAGCGGGCACAGAGCGGACGACAGTGAACAGCGGGCACAGAGCGGGTGACAGTGAAAAGCGGGCACAGAGCCGGCAATAGTGAACAGCAAGCACAGAGCGGGCGACAGTGAACAGCAAGCACAGAGCGGGCGACAATGAACAGCAGGCACAGAGCGGGCGACAGTGAACAGCAGGCACAGAGCGGGCAACAGTGAACAGCAGGCACAGAGCGGGCGACAGTGAACAGCAGGCACAGAGCGGGCGACAGTGAACAGGAGGCACAGAGCGGGTGACAGTGAACACTAGGCACAGAGCCGTCAACAGTGAACAGCAGGCACAGAGCAGGCGACAGTGGACAGCAGGCACAGAGCGGGCGACAGTGAGCAGCAGGCATAGAGCGGGCGACAGTGAACAGCAGGCACAGAGCGGGCGACAGTGAACAGCAGGCACAGAGCGAGCGACAGTGAACAGCGGGCATAGAGTGGGTGACAGTGAACAGCGGGCACAGAGCGGGCGACAGTAAAAAGCAAGCACAGAGTGGGGGACAGTGAACAGCAGGCACAGAGCGGGCGACAGTGAACAGCGGGCACAGAGCAGGAGACAGTGAACAGCAGGCACAGAGCGGACGACAGTGAACAGCGGGCACAGAGCGGACGACAGTGAACAGCGGGCACAGAGCGGGTGACAGTGAAAAGCGGGCACAGAGCCGGCAATAGTGAACAGCAAGCACAGAGCGGGCGACAGTGAACAGCAAGCACAGAGCGGGCGACAATGAACAGCAGGCACAGAGCGGGCGACAGTGAACAGCAGGCACAGAGCGGGCAACAGTGAACAGCAGGCACAGAGCGGGCGACAGTGAACAGCAGGCACAGAGCGGGCGACAGTGAACAGGAGGCACAGAGCGGGTGACAGTGAACACTAGGCACAGAGCCGTCAACAGTGAACAGCAGGCACAGAGCAGGCGACAGTGGACAGCAGGCACAGAGCGGGCGACAGTGAGCAGCAGACACAGAGCGGGCGACAGTGAACAGCAGGCACAGAGCGGACGACAGTGAACAGCGGGCACAGAGCAGGAGACAGTGAACAGCAGGCACAGAGCGGACGACAGTGAACAGCGGGCACAGAGCAGGAGACAGTGAACAGCAGGCACAGAGCGGACGCCAGTAAAAAGCAAGCACAGAGTGGGGGACAGTGAACAGCAGGCACAGAGCGGGCGACAGTGAACAGCGGGCACAGAGCAGGAGACAGTGAACAGCAGGCACAGAGCGGACGACAGTGAACAGCGGGCACAGAGCGGACGACAGTGAACAGCGGGCACAGAGCGGGTGACAGTGAAAAGCGGGCACAGAGCCGGCAATAGTGAACAGCAAGCACAGAGCGGGCGACAGTGAACAGCAAGCACAGAGCGGGCGACAATGAACAGCAGGCACAGAGCGGGCGACAGTGAACAGCAGGCACAGAGCGGGCAACAGTGAACAGCAGGCACAGAGCGGGCGACAGTGAACAGCAGGCACAGAGCGGGCGACAGTGAACAGGAGGCACAGAGCGGGTGACAGTGAACACTAGGCACAGAGCCGTCAACAGTGAACAGCAGGCACAGAGCAGGCGACAGTGGACAGCAGGCACAGAGCGGGCGACAGTGAGCAGCAGACACAGAGCGGGCGACAGTGAACAGCAGGCACAGAGCGGACGACAGTGAACAGCGGGCACAGAGCAGGAGACAGTGAACAGCAGGCACAGAGCGGACGACAGTGAACAGCGGGCACAGAGCAGGAGACAGTGAACAGCAGGCACAGAGCGGACGCCAGTAAAAAGCAAGCACAGAGTGGGGGACAGTGAACAGCAGGCACAGAGCGGGCGACAGTGAACAGCGGGCACAGAGCAGGAGACAGTGAACAGCAGGCACAGAGCGGGGAACAGTGAACAGCAGGCACAGAGCGGGCGACAGTGAACAGCGGGCACAGAGCAGGAGACAGTGAACTGCAGGCACAGAGTGGACGACAGTGAACAGCGGGCACAGAGCAGGAGACAGTGAACAGCAGGTACAGAGCGGACAACAGTGAACAGCAGGCACAGAGCGGGCAACAGTGAACAGTGGGCACAGAGCGGGCAACAGTGAACAGTAGGCACAGAGCGGGCGACAGTGAACAGCAGGCACAGAGCGGGGAACAGTGAACAGCAGGCACAGAGCGAGCAACAATGAACAGCGGCAGAATGTCACATGAACGTTCATATTTATTACTTATTCCTCTACAACGCAACCGATATCCCAAGGAGAGACTGGCGGGGGGATACCGGCAGCACAGCTGTGCAAAGAGCCCGGCCCGTTAGGTAATTATTTTTTTCTGTCTTTTTTTTTAGATTTTAATACCACCATTGGCCAGTTGATCACAGACAATTTAATATTGGACAGCTCCTTTAATTGGAACTGGTAATATTAATCAGTAGCTACTTTCTCTCTCCTGTAGAGTGTAAGCTCTTATTGTCAGCGGGGTCCTCTCCCCTCTTCTCTTCTGTAGAGTGTAAGCTCATATGGTCAGCAGGGTCCTCTCTTTCTTTCTCCCCCCCCTCCTCTCTCTCTCTCTCCTGTAGAATGAAAGCTCTTATGATCAGTGGGGTCCTCTCTCTCCTGTAGAGTGTAAATTCTTATGATCAGTGGAGTCTTCTTTCTCTGTCTCCTGTCGAATGTAAGCTCTTATGATCAGCAGGGACCTCTCCCTCTCTCTCTCTTATAGAGTGTAAGCTCTTGTGGTCAGTGGGGTCCTCTCTCCCTCTCCTCTAGAGTATAAGCTCTTATAGACAGCATAGTCCTCTCTCTCCTGTAGAATGTAAGATCTTATGATCAGCAGGGACCTATCCCTCTCTCCCTTGTAGAGTGTAAGCTCTTATGGTCAGTGGAGTCCTCTCCCTCTCTCTCCTATAGAATGTAAGCTTTTTTAGTCAGCAGGGTCCTCTTTCTCCCCTGTAGAATGTAAGCTTTTATGGTCAGCAGCATCGTCTTCCTCTCTCTCACCTGTAGAGTGTAAGTTCTTATGATCAGTGGAATCCTCTCTTCCTCTCCTGTAGACTGTAAGCTCTTTTGGTCAGTGGGGTCCTCTCTTTCCTGTAGAATGAAAGCTCTTATACTCAACAGGGTCCTCTCTCTCTCCTGTACAGTGAAAGCTCTTATGGTCAGCGGGGTCCTATAGTCAGCAGGGTCCTGTCTCTCCTGTAGAGTGTAAGCTGTTATGGTCAGTGGGGTCCTCTCTCTCTCTCCTGTAGAGTGTAAGATCTTATGGTCAGTGGGGTCCTCTCTCTCTCTCTCCTGTAGAGTGTAAGCTCTTATGGTCAGCGGGATCCTCTCTCTTTCTTCTGTAGAGTGTAAGCTCTTATGGTCAGTGGGATCCTCTCTTTCTTGTAGAGTATAGGCTCTTATAGTCAGCGGGGTCCTCTCTGCCTTTATCTTCTCCCGCCATGTGAAGTTTCTGAACAATTACAAAATTTGCATTATTAACATTTGCGCCAATTTATTAATCAAAAATCAAGTTTTTGAAAAAATTCAAATGAATTAGAGGGAAGTAATTCTTAACCAGAAAAGCTTTTTGGATCTTCTATGTCGGCACCCGAGTTCAACTGGTGAAATCTACATAGGGATATGGTGCACCATTGTTTTTGCAGTAAAAACTATTTTTTTTTTGCATTCGAGGTGCTTTTTTTTAATGTAACTTGATTTGATCCACCTTTGTCGATTTACTTGTGTTTTATTTATCTCCAATGAAATTTTTGGCCACCGGTCCTGGTCCTCGGTTCATTGTTTTTTGTGATTACTGATTCTCACCCAGAGTCTGGTAGTCGTGTCGCCCATATACATAGTCAGGGGCACGTAGTCACAGAGGCAGAGTTTTTTTAAGATATTTTTTATCATTGCACAAATCAGTATATGGCTGCCATACCATGCGTACTGTACTCTAGCTAGAATCTCATCTAGGAAGTAAGTACACCCCTAGTGTGCTCCTTGGACATACAGATCAGAACTGCTTTTCCAGCTGCATGGCCGAGCGCCTGTGCAGCTTGTAAACTCCATCCTGGCATGGAGGTGGTGATGGGAGTGGAAATGAGTGGAGAAGGACCTGGGATGATGTCATCATCATGTGACCTGAGGGGGCGGAGCTTTTGTGCAGAGACTGGGAAAGACTTTGTGTGCAGAGACTGGGAAAGAAAGTGAAACAGAGCATCTCCTCATGTGGTTAGTGCTCTCTGAGCCCGGGGAATAGTGGGAGACAGTTATAGTTATTCTATACCCTCCCTATAATATCACTGTCACATAGCCTGGGCGTGCTGGGAATTATAGTTCTCCTACACCTCCCTGAAATATAATTTTCAGGCTGCAATTTTCTCTGATATCATTACAGCCTGGGCATTCTGGGACCTGTTGTTCTCATATTACCTTCCTGACTGTAATTTTCTTTGACATCCCATAGCGGCCTGGAGTTTTAGATTGCTCCTTTTTTATACAGGGAGTGTAACTTGGGGTGAGGAGCAGCTGGGGTATATACCAAGGGGGCGGGATCAGCTAGGATTTTCCTGCCCTATGACTACAATGGTATATACCCCATAACCTCCTCACCATTCTACATCAGTGTGGACGACCATAGGAGGATGACATCACAAAAACAAAGAAAAAGACATTTACCTGAGTAGTAACTTGATGGTAGATTCTCAATATCGGGCTTTACTGTGCTGCAGATATAAATGGCCATTTACCAGACTGATTTGATGATTTGCAGGATGAAGCTCCTCTTCCTCGTTGTCCTCCTCTGGATGGTGTGTGACGGCGCGGCTACAGGTCCAGTACACTTCTGTCTTTATACTTTATAACAATGGATGATGTGATTACAAACTGGCAGTTCAATGAAAAGGGAAGAGGTCCCGACTCCCAGAGGTTCAGGCAAATCCGCAGAGCATTGCACTGCCCTAAAAATAAGCTCCATCCTCCTCCCCAGGTCTGCAGAATTCTTCACTCCCAGGAGCCTTCATATAGTCTGAGGAAACATCCCGAGAGTAAAATGCACTGGAGAATGGAGAAAAGTGGCTACCTGCATATGTAGTGTTCCTCAGGGGTGGGTCTGGTTTGGGAGTTGATTAGTTCCTGCATGTTTAGTGTTCCTCAGGGGTGGGTCTGGTTTGGGGGGTTATTAGTTCCTGCATGTTTAGTGTTCCTAGGGTTGGGTCTGGTTTGGGGGGTGATTAGTTCCTGCATATTTAGTGTTCCTAAAGGGTGGGTCTGGTTTGGGGGTTGAGTCGTTCTTGCATGTTTAGTGTTCCTAGGATGGGGGTCTGGTTTGGGGGGTGATTAGTTCCTGCATATGTAGTGTTCCTCAGGGGTGGGTCTGGTTTGGGAGTTGATTAGTTCCTGCATGTTTAGTGTTCCTCAGGGGTGGGTCTGGTTTGGGGGGTTATTAGTTCCTGCATGTTTAGTGTTCCTAGGGTTGGGTCTGGTTTGGGGGGTGATTAGTTCCTGCATATTTAGTGTTCCTAAAGGGTGGGTCTGGTTTGGGGGTTGAGTCGTTCTTGCATGTTTAGTGTTCCTAGGATGGGGGTCTGGTTTGGGGGGTGATTAGTTCCTGCATGTTTAGTGTTCCTCAGGGGTGGGTCTGGTTTGGGGAGTGATTAGTTCCTGCATGTTTAGTGTTCCTCAGGGGTGAGTCTGGTTTGAGGGGTGATTAGTTCCTGCATGCTTAGTGTTCCTAGGGTTGGGTCTGGTTTGGGGGGTGATTAGTTCTTGCATATATAGTGTTCCTAGGAGGGGGGTCTGGTTTGGGAGTTGATTAGTTCCTGCATATGTAGTGTTCCTAGGGGTGGGTCTGGTTTGGAGGGTGATTAGTTCCTGCATGTTTAGTGTTCCTAAAGGGTGGGTCTGGTTTGGGGGTTGAGTCGTTCTTGCATGTTTAGTGTTTCTAGGATGGGGGTCTGGTTTGGGGGGTGATTAGTTCCTGCATGTTTAGTGTTCCTCAGGGGTGAGTCTGGTTTGGGGGTTGATTAGTTCCTGCATGTTTAGTGTTCCTCAGGGGTGGGTCTGGTTTGGAGGGTGATTAGTTCCTGCATGTTTAGTGTTCCTAAAGGGTGGATCTGGTTTGGGGGTTGAGTCGTTCTTGCATGTTTAGTGTTCCTAGGATGGGGGTCTGGTTTGGGGGGTGATTAGTTCCTGCATGTTTAGTGTTCCTCAGGGGTGGGTCTGGTTTGGGAAGTGATTAGTTCCTGCATGTTTAGTTTATCTAGGAGGTGCGTCTGGTTTGGGGGGTGATTAGTTCCTGCATGTTTAGTGTTCCTCAGGGGTGAGTCTGGTTTGGTGGGTGATTAGTTCCTGCATGTTTAGTGTTCCTAGGGGTTGGGTCTGGTTTGGGGGGTGATTAGTTCTTGCATATATAGTGTTCCTAGGAGGGGGGTCTGGTTTGGGAGTTGATTAGTTCCTGCATGTTTAGTGTTCCTAAGCGATGGGTCTGGTTTGGGAGTTGATTAGTTCCTGCATGTTTAGTGTTCCTAAGCGATGGGTCTGGTTTGGGAGTTGATTAGTTCCTGCATGTTTAGTGTTCCTCAGGGGTGAGTCTGGTTTGAGGGGTGATTAGTTCCTGCATGCTTAGTGTTCCTAGGGTTGGGTCTGGTTTGGGGGGTGATTAGTTCTTGCATATATAGTGTTCCTAGGAGGGGGGTCTGGTTTGGGGGTTGATTAGTTCCTGCATGTTTAGTGTTCCTCAGGGGTGGGTCTGGTTTGGAGGGTGATTAGTTCCTGCATGTTTAGTGTTCCTAAAGGGTGGATCTGGTTTGGGGGTTGAGTCGTTCTTGCATGTTTAGTGTTCCTAGGATGGGGGTCTGGTTTGGGGGGTGATTAGTTCCTGCATGTTTAGTGTTCCTCAGGGGTGGGTCTGGTTTGGGGAGTGATTAGTTCCTGCATGTTTAGTGTTCCTCAGGGGTGAGTCTGGTTTGAGGGGTGATTAGTTCCTGCATGCTTAGTGTTCCTAGGGTTGGGTCTGGTTTGGGGGGTGATTAGTTCTTGCATATATAGTGTTCCTAGGAGGGGGGTCTGGTTTGGGAGTTGATTAGTTCCTGCATATGTAGTGTTCCTAGGGGTGGGTCTGGTTTAGGGGGTTGATTAGTTCCTGCATGTTTAGTGTTCCTCAGGGGTGGGTCTGGTTTGGAGGGTGATTAGTTCCTGCATGTTTAGTGTTCCTAAAGGGTGGGTCTGGTTTGGGGGTTGAGTCGTTCTTGCATGTTTAGTGTTCCTAGGATGGGGGTCTGGTTTGCGGGGTGATTAGTTCCTGCATGTTTAGTGTTCCTCAGGGGTGGGTCTGGTTTGGGGAGTGATTAGTTCCTGCATGTTTAGTGTTCCTCAGGGGTGAGTCTGGTTTGAGGGGTGATTAGTTCCTGCATGCTTAGTGTTCCTAGGGTTGGGTCTGGTTTGGGGGGTGATTAGTTCTTGCATATATAGTGTTCCTAGGAGGGGGGTCTGGTTTGGGAGTTGATTAGTTCCTGCATATGTAGTGTTCCTAGGGGTGGGTCTGGTTTAGGGGGTTGATTAGTTCCTGCATGTTTAGTGTTCCTCAGGGGTGGGTCTGGTTTGGAGGGTGATTAGTTCCTGCATGTTTAGTGTTCCTAAAGGGTGGGTCTGGTTTGGGGGTTGAGTCGTTCTTGCATGTTTAGTGTTCCTAGGATGGGGGTCTGGTTTGGGGGGTGATTAGTTCCTGCATGTTTAGTGTTCCTCAGGGGTGAGTCTGGTTTGGGGGTTGATTAGTTCCTGCATGTTTAGTGTTCCTCAGGGGTGGGTCTGGTTTGGAGGGTGATTAGTTCCTGCATGTTTAGTGTTCCTAAAGGGTGGATCTGGTTTGGGGGTTGAGTCATTCTTGCATGTTTAGTGTTCCTAGGATGGGGGTCTGGTTTGGGGGGTGATTAGTTCCTGCATGTTTAGTGTTCCTCAGGGGTGGGTCTGGTTTGGGAAGTGATTAGTTCCTGCATGTTTAGTTTATCTAGGAGGTGCGTCTGGTTTGGGGGGTGATTAGTTCCTGCATGTTTAGTGTTCCTCAGGGGTGAGTCTGGTTTGGTGGGTGATTAGTTCCTGCATGTTTAGTGTTCCTAGGGGTTGGGTCTGGTTTGGGGGGTGATTAGTTCTTGCATATATAGTGTTCCTAGGAGGGGGGTCTGGTTTGGGAGTTGATTAGTTCCTGCATGTTTAGTGTTCCTAAGCGATGGGTCTGGTTTGGGAGTTGATTAGTTCCTGCATGTTTAGTGTTCCTAAGCGATGGGTCTGGTTTGGGAGTTGATTAGTTCCTGCATGTTTAGTGTTCCTCAGGGGTGAGTCTGGTTTGAGGGGTGATTAGTTCCTGCATGCTTAGTGTTCCTAGGCTTGGGTCTGGTTTGGGGGGTGATTAGTTCTTGCATATATAGTGTTCCTAGGAGGGGGGTCTGGTTTGGGAGTTGATTAGTTCCTGCATGTTTAGTGTTTCTCAAGGGTGAGTCTGGTTTGAGGGGTGATTAGTTCCTGCATGTTTAGTGTTCCTAAGGGGTGGGTCTGGTTTGGGGGGTGAGTCGTTCTTGCATGTTTAGTGTTCCTCAAGGGTGAGTCTGGTTTGGGAGTTGATTAGTTCCTGCATGTTTAGTGTTCCTCAAGGGTGAGTCTAGTTTGAGGGGTGATTAGTTCCTGCATGTTTAGTGTTCCTAAGGGGTGGGTCTGGTTTGGTGGGTGATTAGTTCCTGCATGTTTAGTGTTCCTAAGGGGTGGGTCTGGTTTGGTGGGTGATTAGTTCCTGCATGTTTAGTGTTGCTCAAGGGTGAGTCTTGTTTGGTGGGTGATTAGTTCCTGCATGTTTAGTGTTCCTCAGGGGTGGGTCTGGTTTGGCTGGTGATTAGTTCCTGCATGCTTAGTGTTCCTAGGGGTTGGGTCTGGTTTGGGGGGTGATTAGTTCTTGCATATATAGTGTTCCTAGGAGGAGGGTCTGGTTTGGGAGTTGATTAGTTCCTGCATGTTTAGTGTTCCTCAGGGGTGAGTCTGGTTTGAGGGGTGATTAGTTCCTGCATGCTTAGTGTTCCTAGGGTTGGGTCTGGTTTGGGGGGTGATTAGTTCTTGCATATATAGTGTTCCTAGGAGGGGGGTCTGGTTTGGGAGTTGATTAGTTCCTGCATATGTAGTGTTCCTAGGGGTGGGTCTGGTTTAGGGGGTTGATTAGTTCCTGCATGTTTAGTGTTCCTCAGGGGTGGGTCTGGTTTGGAGGGTGATTAGTTCCTGCATGTTTAGTGTTCCTAAAGGGTGGGTCTGGTTTGGGGGTTGAGTCGTTCTTGCATGTTTAGTGTTCCTAGGATGGGGGTCTGGTTTGGGGGGTGATTAGTTCCTGCATGTTTAGTGTTCCTCAGGGGTGAGTCTGGTTTGGAGGGTGATTAGTTCCTGCATGTTTAGTGTTCCTAGGATGGGGGTCTGGTTTGGGGGTTGATTAGTTCCTGCATGTTTAGTGTTCCTCAGGGGTGGGTCTGGTTTGGAGGGTGATTAGTTCCTGCATGTTTAGTGTTCCTAAAGGGTGGATCTGGTTTGGGGGTTGAGTCGTTCTTGCATGTTTAGTGTTCCTAGGATGGGGGTCTGGTTTGGGGGGTGATTAGTTCCTGCATGTTTAGTGTTCCTCAGGGGTGGGTCTGGTTTGGGGAGTGATTAGTTCCTGCATGTTTAGTTTATCTAGGAGGTGCGTCTGGTTTGGGGGGTGATTAGTTCCTGCATGTTTAGTGTTCCTCAGGGGTGAGTCTGGTTTGGTGGGTGATTAGTTCCTGCATGTTTAGTGTTCCTAAAGGGTGGGTCTGGTTTGGGGGTTGAGTCGTTCTTGCATGTTTAGTGTTCCTAGGATGGGGGTCTGGTTTGGGGGGTGATTAGTTCCTGCATGTTTAGTGTTCCTCAGGGGTGAGTCTGGTTTGGAGGGTGATTAGTTCCTGCATGTTTAGTGTTCCTACGATGGGGGTCTGGTTTGGGGGTTGATTAGTTCCTGCATGTTTAGTGTTCCTCAGGGGTGGGTCTGGTTTGGAGGGTGATTAGTTCCTGCATGTTTAGTGTTCCTAAAGGGTGGATCTGGTTTGGGGGTTGAGTCGTTCTTGCATGTTTAGTGTTCCTAGGATGGGGGTCTGGTTTGGGGGGTGATTAGTTCCTGCATGTTTAGTGTTCCTCAGGGGTGGGTCTGGTTTGGGGAGTGATTAGTTCCTGCATGTTTAGTTTATCTAGGAGGTGCGTCTGGTTTGGGGGGTGATTAGTTCCTGCATGTTTAGTGTTCCTCAGGGGTGAGTCTGGTTTGGTGGGTGATTAGTTCCTGCATGTTTAGTGTTCCTAGGGGTTGGGTCTGGTTTGGGGGGTGATTAGTTCTTGCATATATAGTGTTCCTAGGAGGGGGGTCTGGTTTGGGAGTTGATTAGTTCCTGCATGTTTAGTGTTCCTAAGCGATGGGTCTGGTTTGGGAGTTGATTAGTTCCTGCATGTTTAGTGTTCCTCAGGGGTGAGTCTGGTTTGAGGGGTGATTAGTTCCTGCATGCTTAGTGTTCCTAGGGTTGGGTCTGGTTTGGGGGGTGATTAGTTCTTGCATATATAGTGTTCCTAGGAGGGGGGTCTGGTTTGGGAGTTGATTAGTTCCTGCATGTTTAGTGTTTCTCAAGGGTGAGTCTGGTTTGAGGGGTGATTAGTTCCTGCATGTTTAGTGTTCCTCAAGGGTGAGTCTGGTTTGGGAGTTGATTAGTTCCTGCATGTTTAGTGTTCCTCAAGGGTGAGTCTAGTTTGAGGGTTGATTAGTTCCTGCATGTTTAGTGTTCCTAAGGGGTGGGTCTGGTTTGGTGGGTGATTAGTTCCTGCATGTTTAGTGTTCCTAAGGGGTGGGTCTGGTTTGGTGGGTGATTAGTTCCTGCATGTTTAGTGTTCCTCAGGGGTGGGTCTGGTTTGGCTGGTGATTAGTTCCTGCATGCTTAGTGTTCCTAGGGGTTGGGTCTGGTTTGGGGGGTGATTAGTTCTTGCATATATAGTGTTCCTAGGAGGAGGGTCTGGTTTGGGAGTTGATTAGTTCCTGCATGTTTAGTGTTCCTCAGGGGTGAGTCTGGTTTGAGGGGTGATTAGTTCCTGCATGCTTAGTGTTCCTAGGGTTGGGTCTGGTTTGGGGGGTGATTAGTTCTTGCATATATAGTGTTCCTAGGAGGGGGGTCTGGTTTGGGAGTTGATTAGTTCCTGCATGTTTAGTGTTTCTCAAGGGTGAGTCTGGTTTGGGAGTTGATTAGTTCCTGCATGTTTAGTGTTCCTCAAGGGTGAGTCTGGTTTGAGGGGTGATTAGTTCCTGCATGTTTAGTGTTCCTAGGAGGGGGGTCTGGTTTGAGGGGTGATTAGTTCCTGCATGTTTAGTGTTCCTCAAGGGTGAGTCTGGTTTGGGAGTTGATTAGTTCCTGCATGTTTAGTGTACCTCAAGGGTGAGTCTGGTTTGAGGGGTGATTAGTTCCTGCATGTTTAGTGTTCCTAAGGGGTGGGTCTGGTTTGGTGGGTGATTAGTTCCTGCATGTTTAGTGTTCCTAAGGGGTGGGTCTGGTTTGGTGAGTGATTAGTTCCTGCATGTTTAGTGTTGCTCAAGGGTGAGTCTTGTTTGGTGGGTGATTAGTTCCTGCATGTTTAGTGTTCCTCAGGGGTGGGTCTGGTTTGGCTGGTGATTAGTTCCTGCATGCTTAGTGTTCCTAGGGGTTGGGTCTGGTTTGGGGGGTGATTAGTTCTTGCATATATAGTGTTCCTAGGAGGGGGGTCTGGTTTGGGAGTTGATTGGTTCCTGCATGTTTAGTGTTCCTCAGGGGTGAGTCTGGTTTGGGGGGATGATTAGTTCCTGCATGTATATTATTCCTAGAGGGTGGGTTTGGTTTAGGGGGTGATTAGTTCCTATTTGCTTACAGCAGTGTTCCTAGGGGGTGGGTCTGGTTTGGGGGGTGATTAGTTCCTACATGTCTAGTGTTCCTAAGGGGTGATTCTGGTTTATGGGTGATTAGTTCCTGCATCTTTAGTGTTCCTAAGGGGTGGGTCTGGTTTGGGGTGTGATTAGTTCATGCATGTTTAGTGTTCCTGGGGGGCGGGTCTGGTTTGGGGGGTGAGTCGTTCTTGCATGTTTAGTGTTCCTCAGGGGTGAGTCTGGTTTGGGGGTTGATTAGTTCCTGCATGTTTAGTGTTCCTAGGGGGTGGGTCTGGTTTGGGGGTGATTAGTTCCTGCATGTTTAGTGTTCCTCAGGGGTGGGTTTGGTTTGGGGGATGATTAGTTCCTGCATGTTTAGTGTTCCTAAAGGGTGGGTCTGGTTTGGGGGAGGTCAGTCGTTCTTACATGTTTAGTGTTCCTAGGAGGGGGGTCTGGTTTGGGGAGTGATTAGTTCCTGCATGTTTAGTGTTCCTAAGCGGTGGGTCTGGTTTGGGGGTTGATTAGTTCCTGCATGTTTAGTGTTCCTAGGAGGGGGGTCTGGTTTCAGGGGTGATTTGTTCCTGCATGTATAGTATTCCTAGAGGGTGGGTTTGGTTTAGGGGGTGATTAGTTCCTATTTGTTTAGTGTTCCTAGGGGGTGGGTCTGGTTTTGGGAGTGATTAGTTCCTGCATGTTTAGTGTTCCTAAGGGGTGGGTCTGGTTTGGGGGATGATTTGTTCCTGCATCTTTAGTGTTCCCAAGGGGTGGGTCTGGTTTGGGGGTTGATTAGTTCCTGCATGTTTAGTGTTCCTCAGGGGTGGGTCTAGTTTGGGGGGATTAGTTCCTGCATGTATAGTGTTCCTAGAGGGTGGGTCTGGTTTGGTTGAGGATTACTTCCAACAGTTTGATCTAAGAATTCAGGATATTTAAACCCCACCCCCAAGGAACACTAAAAAGCCAGGAAAGCCCCGAAGATGTCCACTTTTGGATATGATATCGCTAAGCACTCCCCTATTTGTTATGCTGTTCCCAGCTTCGGGATCTACATAGCAAAAAGCAGGGAAAATCAGGACTTTTAGAAAGTACAACAATGGGTATTTGTTTAGAGAGCCTGGGGCCTGTAAACTTTAGTCATTAATCCGTGTTATTTTGGGGGCCTGAAATTAAGTTCTTGTTTGAGGTTTGTATTTATTTAGGGGTCAGATCTGTTGTGATGAATGATATATTATATATACTTTTTCGATCCATGTGCCATACAATAGGGCTGGGACTATTTAATATCGCGGAGCTAGCGCCAACATCTTTTATTTTTCACCCTCCATTTTTCCTTGTTGCCTCTTCATGATGGCGGAGTGCCGATGGGTTTTTAAAGCAGACGAGGTCTACTGAGGAACCACATTGGTGCCATCTTTGTATTCTCATGAGGCTGAGGTTCAAAAGAGATCATCATATGTTCGCTATACTTTATACTACAATGTCATACATACAAGTCAATGGGAACCCGAATTTTTGTGCTAAAAAATGGCTGCAAAAAGGTTATAGCAAGTAAGGCCTAGAGTGCTGCAAATCGAAGCAAAATGGAGACCAGAAGAGTCCTCACCCCGCTGACCCCCGTCTTCTCCACTGTCTGGGAGTGGGCACGTTGCTCCTTTATGGACGGGGCTTTTATTTGGCTTTTTCTCTTTAGTTGCAGAAAGTATGGATGATGAGGAATTTCCTTCAATGATGGAAGAGCAAGAATCGGAAGCCTCCTCACTCGGAAGTAAATGTGAGTGTTTCAAAGAATATTTCCTTCAGGAATGAGAATATCCAGCCAGAGACGCCTCCAGGGATTATTAAGCACTAAGTATATTATAATTTTCAGGTGGAGGAAAGACCTCTTATTTCCCTGTAGGGTAATGTTCACATGGGGCAGATAAGCTGTGGATCTTGTGTACTAATTTGTAGGTGGGAACACCAGTTATGGGTATACCCCTCAAAATGTCAATATGTTAATTTTTCTTGTGACCTTGAGCATCAATCACAGCTGACAACGGCGCCTCCTGCTGGTCACCAGTGGAGTTATTGTCTGCGGGGGCCAGCATCACACTCTTCTTGAAGGATGGCCCTCAGGTTATTCAAGTTCTGGGGTACAGAGTTATGGCCTCTACACGGTGACTCAGCTGATACCATAGGTTTTCTATGGGATTCAGGTCTGGAGATAGTGCGGCCGCTCCATCTGATGTCCCCCAGTCTCCAGCAGCCGCTCCCTACTTGTGTGACCTCGATGGTCTGGAGCATTGTCCTTTATGAAGATGACATTAGGCTGGTGTTGTTCATGCAGAGGCACAATGACTGGAGTAATGATGATATTCCAGTAGTCGGGGCGGTCATTGTACCAGTCACACAGTGTAGGGCCGTTCGGTACTGACCAGAGACCGGTCCACACTATAACACCACCACCACCAAAGGCTCGTCTGGTGACAGCAGTGGCTGATGCACAGCGATCTCCCTGACTACTCCAATATGGCCATCATTTCTGCTCAATGTGAATCAACTTTCATCAGTGACCGGCACTGAGGCCTCTTGGCCCTCGTTAAGTGTGGATGACTATGCCTTGTGGTCAGGTACCTTGCAGGTCATCTAGCACACAGACCACGCTGATGTAAACGGTTTCAAATGATCTGACATGACACTTGGGTGCCTCTCACTTCCATTAAATATGCTTTGAGCTGTGTGTTATTCATCGTTCGGTTCTGAAGGGCATTGTTCTCAATGAAGCGGTCATCAATGTGGGATGTGGCCAGTGGACGTCCACTTCTCTACCTTTCTGTGACTTTTCCAGTCTCTCTGTATCTCTGTACAACCTGCTGGTGACACTCTGTGACACTCTAAGCTCAGTGGTCACTTACACTTGAGATCATCCTGCTTGAAGCCTCACATTGGCACAGTACTGATGATCAATTGGACCCATGATGACAAAATGTGACCTAAATGGTGAGGAGGACTGTTTATGCCAATTCTAACTGAACCCCAAAATGTATTCAGTGATTCATGGAGCAAACACCGGTTGTGAATTTTGCCATTAAGCCCCATGTTAGAGTGAAGCAAGTTCAGTGATTGTTGTTCATACCCAACAGACTTTTCCCAAAAAACAGAGTTGGGGTTTGAAGATCATGTGCTTTACGTATGCAAAGCAGTCACGGGAGCATCGCTGTGCTCGGGTACACTCGATACTCAGCCCAGTGTGAGCCGCTTGCAGTGTTTGAATGGCTCTCACTGAGGGCAAAAACAGTGTGGTCGGATGTAGTGAGCACAAAATAAATGGAAAAACCCTGCCCACCCTCCCCCACAAGTGATCTGTTTATGGGTGCATGTGGGCGGAGACCCGAACTGCCCAATTAGTGACCTCCACTGGGGTTAAGGTCAAGTCCGATCCCAAACAGAACTTTACCTAAAGTCCAGCTGAACTCGCTGAACTGAACTTCCACGGCTCCGCTCATCTCTAATGTTTTGTAAGTAGTGTATATACAGTTGAAACTAGACGTTTCATTCCATTCTCTATAAAGATACATCTGTATGTATTCCCTCCGCTCTCTATAAAGACACATCTGCAGGTTTTTCCCTCCACTCTCTATACAGACACATCTGCAGGTTTTTCCCTCCACTCTCTATAAAGATACATCTGTATGTATTCCATCCGCTCTCTATAAAGACACATCTGCAGGTTTTTCCCTCTGCTCTCTATACAGACACATCTGCAGGTTTTTCCTTCCGCTCTCTATAAAGACACATCTGCAGGTTTTTCCCTCCGCTCTCTATACAGACACATCTGCAGGTTTTTCCCTCCGCTCTCTATTCAGACACATCTGCAGGTTTTTCCCTCCGCTCTCTATAAAGACACATCTGCAGGTTTTTCCCTCCGCTCTCTATACAGACCCATCTGCAGGTTTTTCTCTCCGCTTTCTATACAGACACATCTGCAGGTTTTTCCCTCCGCTCTCTATAAAGACACATCTGTAGGTATTCCCTCCACTCTCTATAAAGACACATTTGCAGGTTTTTTCCTCCGCTCTCTATAAAGACACATCTGCAGGTTTTTCCCTCTGCTCTCTCTAAAGACACATCTGCAGGTTTTTCCCTCCGCTCTCTATACAGACCCATCTGCAGGTTTTTCTCTCCGCTTTCTATACAGACACATCTGCAGGTTTTTCCCTCCGCTCTCTATAAAGATACATCTGTAGGTATTCCCTCCGCTCTCTATACAGACACATCTGCAGGTTTTTTCCTCCGCTCTCTATAAAGACACATCTGCAGGTTTTTTCCTCCACTCTCTATAAAAGACACATCTGCAGGTTTTTCCCTCCACTCTCTATGCAGACACGTCTCCAGGTTTTTCCCTCCACTCTATACAGACACATCTGCAGGTTTTTCCCTCCACTCTGATCATTTGGATTTAAAAAGATAGGACTTTTAAGAGAATTAGAAAAAGAAAAATTGTGAATGTAGGGAAGTTTGTTTCACATGAATGGGAAGTTCCAGAGGGAACAGTTAAAAGAGACTGGAAAAGGGTTGCACTTGTGCCGCCCTAGCAGCAGTCGAACTGCTCGGATCCGGGGTTGCTGTGGCTCGAGGGCCTCGGGACCCAGGGGCTTGCGGCCTCTTCGAATGTAAGGGGATATTTACAGGGGATGAATGTTGGTGACGCAACCTGCGGGTTGCGGTAAAGGGGAGTTCCGCCGTTGCCGATGGGAGTACCGGGGCAGATGGTGTGGTGCAGCCAGATGTCAGTCCCTCCGCAGGTAGGGAAGGCCCTGGATAGTGGGGATTTGGTGTACGGGTAGCTTGCTTGGCCTTGGGAAGCAGGGTGCAGGGGTCAGATTACTCACTGCGGTAGTGTTGGTGCTGGATCAGGTGGAATAAGCAGATGGTAAACCAAAGTCTCTAGGCACCGCAGTCTCTACGGGGGGAGCCCGTCCAGGTCCCGCTCCCACCAGTGTCACTTGGTAAGTCCGGAGCCCTGCCTCCGTGCACAAATTGTTTTACTGTTGTGGCCCCTTGGCTTGAAGCTTTCGGGGCCCTGCTACCCGTGTGTATGGCAGCTGTGCTCTTGGTGGCTGGCACTTGGGATTTTAGTGGGTTGTGTATTTTGGAGAACCCTATCACCTGCGTTGTGCTGATGCCTCCAATCTCTGAGCTCTTGGGGACAGTTCATACAGAGACTATACTCCACAGGCTAATTATCAGGTTGCTTGAAGCTACTCCCCGATCTAGGGTCCTGTACCCCGCCGTGCTCGCTACCGGTAAGGTGGCTGGGCTTTCTGGTGCCAACAGTCCTCCTATACTGTCTGTTACACTTCTGTCCAGTGTTCCTAATACCGGTCCCCGACTCCTGTGGTCCCGGACTATCATTTGCGACCCAACCTGTTGCCTCCCTGGGAGCTCCAACTCCCCTGCTCCTCACTCTTTGAGGGCTAACTCTCTTCTCCTTGTCTTCCCTCCCACCAGTCTGCCTGACCCCTAGGTGGGCGGCCGTGCTGTAACTTGACCAACCCACTGGTTTGTCTGTCCAGCTCTGGTCTGAGGTGTGATTGGGATTTGTAGTGCGAATGTCAGTGACACTGTTGATGGGAACCTGGAACCACGGGAGGTAGGCCCTGCACCCTGGGGTACAGGATGCAGTTCCCTGTAGCACCCTGATGTGTTCAGGGGCGCTACACACTGAGTGTTAATGAGATTCGCAGGCTTTTTGTGTACAGCAGAAAAGAAGTTAGGTCAGTTTCAAATGTCTATGTTTATTCAGGTACAAGCCACACGAATGGGTATTTACATACAGTACATGAGTCACAAATGTGACATCTGTGTTTGCATATGTGGCGCCCTGGACAAGCCAGGACGTCACAGGTACTGCAACAACACACCACACACCCCGGCTAGGCACATCAAGGTCAGACAAAAATCCTTGTTGCCTCCTTCCAGGGGCTGATGTCCACACCAGGGGGTGGAGCCAGGCGGTTGGTCCCACCCGCCGAGGAGTTCACAGTCCTGGAGGCGGGAAAGGAAGTAGAGAGTAGGAGAGGAGAAGAGGAGAGCAGTTGGAGAGTTGAGGAGTAAAGTGGTAGTGGAGCAGACTGACCGTGTCTGGGTGCGTGGTCCGGGCACATACAGCAAGGTTGGCAGACGGTGGTGACCGTCTGCAGGAGGGGCTGATTGACGTGAACCGTAAGGACCGGGGACGGGCTGTGAAGATGTAATTTACCCTCTCACTGTATATGCTGGATACTATGTCATGATATGCATATTTCCCTGGTTGTATTAGTTGTAATTCATGTATTTCCTTGGGGGAGCTACTGATCTCAATGTGTCTCTCTCATACAATTGTAGTCTTGGCATCTAATGTGATTATGTAAATAGCCTGTCCTCTTCTTTCCAGAGTTGTGTATCTAATCTGTAATTGCATTGGCCAGTGAAGGAATAGTCATTGTTCTGCACAGCAGGGGATCCCTTCATCTACTGTGGCTGGCAGACATATGGGAGCCCTGTGATGGACCAAACCATTGATGATAGGATGTGTGACCCCCACCCCCTGAACATGGTGGGCTGGTCAAGGAGCACAGACAAGGCATTTCCCTTTTTGTAACTTCAGAGTGAGCTGAAACTTGAAGAGAGCAGGAGCCCCAGCCTGGGTGGCTGTGGACACGGACGGAGCTAGGCCTGTGTGGCGGCCCGTGGGATTGTGTGGAACTCTTTGGACTACTGTAAGGACGATTGCTTTGTTATCCGGTCCGAGGATTGTCGGGAAGGGCCCCCGAATCTGTTTTACGTGGACTTATCGTGTGCTGTTCTTGTATTCCTGTTAATAAACCTGTTGGATCGTCCCTCGGCCTCGTCCATCCTTTGCTCTGCTGTACACCCCCGTCACAAACTGGTTGGCAGCGCTGGGATCAGAGCAGAAGGAATGGAGGACAATGGCTTAACATCAGGAACCAGCACTGCAGAGTACAAGACCTGGACTTTGGGGAGCCTGCAATCAAAGGCCCGTGAAGTAGGAGTTCGTTTCAAAGGACTCTCCAAGGAGCAGCTGATTGAGGCGCTAGAAGGAGTCTGCTCGCAAAATGACGTGGAGGAAGGATCCTCACAGCAAACGGAAGAAAGACGGCAGCCGGAGGTAAATACCCAAAAAAGTCAGTGGGTTGTGTGGTACGAGGAGGAGATGGCCTTGCTGGGAGAGGAGACCACCATAGAAGATAAGAGGGAGGCCATGCGTGGAGCTAAAGAGAAGGAGCGCAGGATGAAGGAGATGGCACTGCTGGATAAGGAGCTCGCTGTGGAAGCCGCGAGAGGTTCCAGACAGACTGTAACCCCAGCACCCATCATGAGGGAACTTCCCAGGGTGTCCCGCAAAGACTTTAAGCCGTTTAATGAGGCTGCAGGCGACATTGAGGGCTTCTTCCAGGACTTTGAGCATCAGTGTCGATTAATGGAAGTCCCGGACAGGGAGCGTGTCCGGCATCTGGTTGGGCTAGTAGAGGGGGGAGCTGCTGAAGCCTATAGAGCTATGGACCCTCGGTGGAACTGTGAGTATGCGGAGATTAAACAGACTATTCTAAAACATTATGCTGTGACCCCAGACACTTACAGGACTCAGTTCCGTGCTTTAGCCTGTGATGGGGAAGTGTCTTTTAAGATATATGCTCATAGACTCAAACAAATATGTAATCGCTGGCTGGAGGCAGAGGAGGCCTTATCTTGGGAGACCTTCCTGCAGGTCATCCTAAAAGAACAATTCTTTGCCCAGTGCCCTGCTGAGATCCGGGAATGGGTGCGTGAGAGAAAACCAGCGACAGTGGAGGAAGCTGCTGCTCTTGCTGATGAGGCTCTCACCCTCAAGCCTCAGTGGAGGGTTCTGTTGGAGGATGGAGAGACGCCTTACAGCTCCACAACACCGGATGCCCCCAGTTATTCTGTCCCCATTGTTCCCCGTTCCTCTAAGCCACCACATGTTGATACCCGTGTTAATGTGCCTCCAGTTGCTTCTACTGCACTTTCTGGAATACGCCGGGGAGAGGAAGTAACAGAGGGCAGGTGTTATGTTTGTAGGCATCCCGGGCATTTGCAGGCCTCATGCCCAGCCAGGCCATGGAGGAATCATCCTCAAACCCCTAAAGCACCTTCAGGTGGGAGCCGGCCTCCAAGTTCCCCTACCCCTTACCCAAGAGGACGCCTTGGATCGAGGGAGACCCAGCTCAGATGCTATCAATGTGGACAGCCAGGGCATCGGCAAGTCTCCTGTCCAGCTGTTCAAATGAGGACTGATCCTGCACCCAATCGGATTGTTAATTATTTACAGCCCAGTGCCTTGGAGGAAGATGTGGCACCGTTATGTGAGGACTGGCCTAGTGACTCAGCCCCCCATGTTGCACCACCAGGAGTTTACGGGGTGCGACCCGCAGTTATGACGACTTCTGCTCATCGAGGTAAGCACTTGCAGGAGGTTGTGCTGGATGGACAGAGACTTGTTGGATTTTGTGACTCGGGTGCTTTCCTCACACTGGCTGATCCCCGAGTGGTTCGGCCTGAGGCAATCCATAGAGGACCTGGGATTGTTATTGAACTGGCTGGTGGACAATGGAGGACTATTCCCACAGCCACTGTGGATCTGAACTTTGGTTTTGGGGTCAGGCGATGTGTGGTTGGGGTGATGGGTGGTCTGCCTGCAGCTGTTCTCCTGGGCAATGATGTGGGAGAGCTACGATGCCAATTCGTGGCTGCATGAAGCCACATGTAAGTAACGCTCTGCCTGTGTGTACTTAACCAGTGACCTGTAGAGGTCCCTAGTACATACACAAGTTGGGAGGGGGAGGGATTGTGAAGATGTAATTTACCCTCTCACTGTATATGCTGGATACTATGTCATGATATGCATATTTCCCTGGTTGTATTAGTTGTAATTCATGTATTTCCTTGGGGGAGCTACTGATCTCAATGTGTCTCTCTCATACAATTGTAGTCTTGGCATCTAATGTGATTATGTAAATAGCCTGTCCTCTTCTTTCCAGAGTTGTGTATCTAATCTGTAATTGCATTGGCCAGTGAAGGATTAGTCATTGTTCTGCACAGCAGGGGATCCCTTCATCTACTGTGGCTGGCAGACATATGGGAGCCCTGTGATGGACCAAACCATTGATGATAGGATGTGTGACCCCCACCCCCTGAACATGGTGGGCTGGTCAAGGAGCACAGACAAGGCATTTCCCTTTTTGTAACTTCAGAGTGAGCTGAAACTTGAAGAGAGCAGGAGCCCCAGCCTGGGTGGCTGTGGACACGGACGGAGCTAGGCCTGTGTGGCGGCCCGTGGGATTGTGTGGAACTCTTTGGACTACTGTAAGGACGATTGCTTTGTTATCCGGTCCGAGGATTGTCGGAAAGGGCCCCCGAATCTGTTTTACGTGGACTTATCGTGTGCTGTTCTTGTATTCCTGTTAATAAACCTGTTGGATCGTCCCTCGGCCTCGTCCATCCTTTGCTCTGCTGTACACCCCCGTCACACGGGCGGTGGCCCACCAGTACTGGATCGGGGAGCGAAGAGAAGCCAGCACCATTCAGCAGGGCCTACGGACCCTGACCAGGCTTGGAGTCGCCGTAAAACCGGTCAAATCCATTAGCGAAGGGAACCTCCGGGGTTTCCCAGCAGTCAAGACCTGATTGAAGGCAACCGCTCAAACTGTGAAGGGAAATACAGTCACCGCCAAGGCTACAGTTCCCAGGGCCAGAGCCTGCGGGCAAAAGGGGCTCCCTCAGCCTCCATCCAAGCTGGGGAGTGGGTTACCGGTGGGAAGCCACCAGAACCGAGAACATAACACAGGTGCAGGGAAAGGCAGTCACCGCCAACCTACCGAGAGAAGAACCACCGCAACCGTCTGTGGGACCCGTCCATCCAGCCGTTTGTTTTACCGGAGACTTTGCATTCATCATTGGCTGAGTGAGTACCACCGTGCCGTGCGGCACCGCGCTGCCACTGCGACCCTGCACCTCACCAGGCCCCGTAACCCGCCTGCCATACATCCCTACCCCCTCACCGGGCCCCGGGACAACCAACCCCCTACCCACGGAGGGGGAGAACCAACATCCAAGCTGCTCCCTGTCATCGCTCCCGGGATCCCCGTCCAGAGCAGCGGTGGTGTCACAACCTCACCACAACCGTGGGTGGCGTCACGGACAATATCCCTAAACCAAACCACCCCTTTCACTCACGGGCGAGGAGCGCCGCTCGAGTCCCTGGGATCCGGCCCACCGCTCGAGCCACCACCGAGCAGCAGCAGCCAGACCCGAGCAGTGGGTGAGCGCAGCGTCCCCTCCTCCGCCCGCGACACATACATATGACATGAGTGTGACACGTATGGGAGAAATAAAAATATTTTCTATATTTACCTGTATCCAGCGCTGCTTTCTTCGACTCTGCTGCTTCCCGCTTCTGACTCCCGCTAATTATGCTAATTGAATATTCACTGCACCTCAGACCTAGAAGCAGGAGCATCGCCGAGGGCAGCATTACCGAGGACAGCAGTGGGAACAGGTATCCAGCAAGCAGTGTATGTGCAGTGACGTCCAGGAGGTCATCGGAGTTCCCAATGAACTCTGATGAACCCGTGAAGTCACCATTGTGACACCTGCTGTAGCGGGGATGTCGTGGGGGTGTCATCAGGAGGTCTCTGGTTATGAAATAGCGAAAGATGCAGAACTGGTGACAGTCACACCCCAGTAGAGAGTCCTCATCCCTCTGACCCCCGTCTCCTCCACTGTCTGGGAGTGGACACACGTCGCTCCTCTACGGACGGGGATTTTATTTGTCTTTTTGTCTTCAGTTGCAGAAAGTATGGATGATGAGGAATTTCCTTCAACGATGGAAGAGCAAGAATCATGAGACTCCTCGCACATCTGTAGATGTAAGTGACAAGTTAAAGAGGCCACATGCTAGAATCTTCAGAAAGATGAAAAAACTCACAATTCCCTGTAGGGTGATGTTCACATGGGGCAGATACTCTGTAGATTTTTTGTACTAATTTGTAGGTGGAAAATCTGCAGCGTATTATGCACTTTCTGCAGCTTTCATTGTAAATCTGCAACAAACTCCTCCTGCAAAGCATGGAATTTAGAATAAAATCTGCAGATGAATGTGAAGCTGAAAAATCCATGTGTGAATAATCCCTCAGGAAATGGTCACAAGGAATTTTTTCTTTGGAGTTTGGAGCGAATTCTGCCTCAAAATCCACATGAAAAAAATACTTCAAATACTAAAGGAATGGAATAAACTTCCGACTGATACGAATGAGGAAACATACAAACAGTGTAAAGGGAGATGGTTTTGTGACACCCTGGCAAAACCAGGGTGTCACAGAGCCTGCAGAAATCTAGCAAAGTGAAGCCATTCTCCTCCTTGGTAACCTGATCCCACACCAGTGCAGCAGGACAGACACCCCCCCAGTGTAAGAGCAAAACAGAGCAGCGGGGGAGGGGCTGGAGCAGAGTTGGAGTGGAGAGGTAGAGAGTGAGAGGAAGGACTGTGTGTGTCTGGGTCGGAGCCCAGGCACTATCAGCAAGGTCGGCAGATGGTGGTGGCCGGCTGCAGGAGTTGGTGGAGGTCTGCGGAACCGTAGGACTGGGGTTGGGCGGTGGCCCGCCGGTACCGAACCGGGGAGCGGATTGAAGCCAAGCACCAAGGCAGGGTACTCAGACCCCGACTAGGCTCGGAAGCCGCCGTAACGGTCAAATTCTCTGATTGAGGTCTGGACCTCAGGGGTTCATTCCCAACCAAGTCCCGTCAGAAGGCAACAGCCCAACCTGTCCGGATAAGAGCCACCGCCAACGGCCAGAGATCCAAGGGCAAAACGGGCTCTCCCGACACGTACAAGCCGGGGAGCGGACCACCCGTGGGAATCCATAGGGGTCAAACACTCGGGAAGACACCGAAGACTGCAGAATGCTGAGGGATTTTAGCTCAATTGCAACTAAAAACTCCCCATGTAGAATGCAGCTATAGCTTAAAGGGATTTTTTCCATTTTACACTGGAGACCATAAAATCCCTTTAAGAAGCAATTGATTGTTCATTATGATGTTGTTTGTGTGCAGATTACTGGTTTATTCCACTCTTCTTTCATATTTCACCTTCTCTTGATAGATAGAAACCTCGCACTTCGTGGTCGGGCTGCTCAGTCTTCAACATTAATTCATCAGCAATATGGCTATTTGTCAATGGCAATAAATGCAATAGATGGAAACCTGGACGGAGATTTTAGTCACGAATCCTGTTCACACTCAAACGATGACTTTTCTCCCTGGTGGAGGGTGGACTTGTTGAAGTCTACAGAATTAACCACATATCCATCACTATCAGACAGGGCTGCAATGGTGCAGAAATCCTTGTTGGAGACTCATTGGCCAACAACGGGAACAATAATCCAAGGTGAGAACGAGCGGCTTCATACTCTCATTCACTACATATCAGTAACAACCCATCCAATCCACACAAGTGAAGAAATCAAATCATAGATGTCTATAAATTAAGTTATGTGTAATAATGAGAAATGACACATAGAAAAACTTGTGAACACATGACAAAAGAGAGGGTCAAAAGCCATTTAAAGACATGAAACCTGCTGAAATCTATCACTAATTAGAAAGCAATCCTGACACTTAGTAAAAAATAATATCAGCTGGTTCAACTGAAGGTCTATAAAAAGGTGTCTCATTATCAAGGTGCCACACAAGAAACATCTCATGATGGGTAAAACTAGTGAGCTATCTGAAGACCTTCGAATCGTAACCTTATTGTTACAAAATCTACTGATGGCATTGGATACAGAAGAATTTCCAAACTACTGAAGGTTCCAGTGAGCACTGTTATGGACATAATTGACAAGATTTTAGACAAAGGAGTAAAAAGAATTATCAGAAGAGCTTTCCAATATCCAAAGACCACTTGGGAGATATGAATGGAAATTTGGATTCCTACCCCTGAAGACAACACTGTTCATACAATTGGTGCATGTATAGAGTGATAAGATGATGTTTAGTAGGATATTAGTATGGAAGGTCTTGCTCTGCAAAGATTGTCGGGCAAGAAATAGTTGAGATGTGGGATTAGCCCACATGGGGAGTATGTGGTCCATAGGGGAAGGACTAACTGCATCTAGAATTCAGATAGAGTTTGACTTGTGTGTACTCTTCAAGCTTTTCTGTCCTCTGAAGACTCCTGTTTCCTATCCACACCCCTGTGTCCTCCAGGCTCCTCTGTCATCTCTAGCCTATTCTTTCTCCTCCAGACTCCTCTACACTTTTCAGACTCCTCTTTCTCCCCCTGACTCCTCTGTCCTCCTCACTCTTCTCTGTCCTCTCCAAACCCATGGGTCCTCCACACTCTTTTATGCTCTCAAGACTACTCTGTCTCCTGCAGACTCCATTTTTCCCCTCAAGACTCCCTCCAAACATCTGTTATCTCAATGCACCTCAGATCTATGTAGACCTCCCTATACCCACCACAACCATGTGTTCTCTCCAAACTGCTTTATCCCCTCAAGGCTCCTCATTCTATTCCAGACTCTTGCATCCTCCATACTTTTTTGTTCTCTCTAGACTACTCTGTTTCCTGTAGACTCCTTTTTTCCCTCAAGACTACCCTCCAAACATCTGTTATCACCATGCATCTCTGATCTTTGTAGACGTCCCTATACCCACCACAACCATGTGTTCTCTCCAAACTGCTTTATCCCTTCCAGGCTCCTCATTCTATTCCAGACTCTTGTGTCCTCCAGACACCTTTGTTTTCTCCAGATTTTTTTTTTCCTGACTTCTTTGGATTCTCCAGACTTCTGTATCCTCATGACCCCTGCTTCCTACAGACCTCTATGGTCTCTTCAGGCTTTTTGTTCACCTCCAGACTCCTCTGCATTTTCTCCAGGCACATATGTCGCGAGCGGAGGGGTGGGAACGCCGCTCGTCTGTAGTCGATGGCGCTCGGGTCCGGTGCTTCTGCTCCTCGGTGGCTCGAGCACGGGGCCGGACCCGGGGCTCGAGCAGCGCCTTCTCGCCCACGAGTGAAAAGGGGAGGTTTTTGGTGGGTATTTGGGATGTCGGTCATGACGCCACCCACGGGTTGTGGTGTTGGTGGGCACCACTGCTGCTGGTGACGGGGGATTCCGGGAGCGATGGCGGAGAGCAGCTGAGGTGTTGACCCCTCCGTGGGTAGGGGCTGTTGATCCCAGGCCCCTGGTTGGGGTGTAGGGAGGAGGTATAGGTGCAGGTGCCGAGGCGGGGAGGCAGCGTGGGCGCGGGTGCAACGTTGCGGTGCAGCGCGGTGCCGGATGACACTGTTGTATTCACTCAGACACAGAAGGACAGAGTCTCTGGTAAACCAAACGGCTGGATGGACGGGGCCAACAGCCGGCTGCGGTGTTCTCACTCTTCCCGGACGGGTTGATGGTGGCTGTCGGTTTCCTGCACCTGTGTAAGTGTATTTGACTCCTATGGCTTCCCACGGGTAGTCCGCTCCCCAGCGTGTACGTGTCGGGAGAACCCGTTTGCCCGTAGGCGCTGGCCCTTGGATCTCTGGCCCTTGGCGGTGGCTCTTATCCGGACGGATTGGGCTGTTGCCTTCTGACGGGACTTAGGTGGGAATGAACCCCTAAGGTCCAGACCGCAATCAGATAATTTGACCTTTACGGTGGCTCCGAGCCTGGTCGGGGTCTGAGTACCCTGCCTTGGTGCTTGGCTTCAATCTGCTCCCCGGTTCAGTACCGGCGGGCCACCGCCCGACCCTGGTCCTATGGTTCCGCTGACCTACTCCAACTCCTGCAGACGGCCACCACCATCTACTGACCTTGCTGAACGTGCCTGGGCTCCAAGCCAAACACCAACAATTTTCACTCCTCTCACTCTCACTGTCCAACACTAACTAACTACTGTCTTTTCCCGCCTCCAGGCCTGTGAACTCCTCGGTGGGTGGGTTCAACCACCTGGCTCCGCCCCACCTGGTATGGACATCAAGCCTGGAGGGTGGCAACAAGGATTTGATTGACTGGTGTCACCTACCCAGGGGAGGGGGCGTGTGTGTGATGTTAGTGTACTGTGACCCCTGGGGGCCCAGGGCGTCACACATATCCTTCAGACTCCTTTATCCTCAACAGACTCTCTTTTTTTTCCTCTAGACTACTCAGTCCTCTCCAAATCTCTGTGTCCTCTTTAATTTTCTGTGCTTTCCACAATCCTCTTTCTCCTACAGACTCTTCTGTCCTCTCCAGACCCTTATTTCCTCTGGACTCCTTAGTTTTGTCCCTTATCCCTCGACACCACCTAACTCCTCCATGCTCCTCTCTAAGTCTCGGCCACTTCTGTTCCCTCCAGTCTTCTCTCCTATCTTCACTCCATACTCCTCTGTTCTGGTGGTTTATCTTCTTTGGAATTCAAGGGTTTGAATGTAAACTATTTTTGGATCCATGAGCCGCTGACTTTCACTAACTATAGGGGTGGTCTACCACTGGGCAAGGTCTTCTCCATGAAGTTGCCAAAAGATCTATAACATCCAGTCCCAGTACCATCTACTATATGTATATATGAATGTATGGAAGGTCTCTAACCTATCATGGTTCCTGTTAGAGGTGTGCAGTGGTGACAGCAATTCCACGTGGAGTAACTTAAACCTTCCAGTGCCACAATATGGTCGGGAGATACGTCAACATCATTTTGCGTGGAAAAAAGGAATTTCTTCATCTGTGCGAAGTTCAGGTTTTTGGAGCACCTTAATGAAGTAGTTTTCTTGACAATTGAAAGTAAAATATTACTAACAATATAGTAATAATCTACGATAAATACATATATACAAGTGCAAGATATCATAAAATAAAGGCATTCACATTTATAATACTTGATGTCCATTTCTTTCCTCCCGGGAGTTTACAGGATGAGTTTCAGAGCCTTACTCCATAAGCCTTCACCTCACTGTGAGTACAGATGCACTGACAGCTGCCTGCTGCCATTCCTGAGCAAGCTCTGCACTGGTCTTGAACTGATCTCGTAGCTGAATCCTCTTTGGGAGATGTTCTTGGCACATGGTGGACATGTGGCAACTGAAGTTTTCGTTATAACAATTGGACCTCTTGCTTAAAAGTTCTTAATGATCCACTATATAGTTAATTTAGGGACAGTCTTGCAGGCCACAATGTCCTTAGCTCCTTAGTAAATCAGCATGGCAGAGTAATATCAGCTGCCTTGTCCTTGTTAGCACTTTCTCCGGGAAGATCACTTAAAGGTAAGGTATCGCGTTTTTTTATTTTTGTATTAAAAATAGTGATTATGAAATCAAGTATTTTTAATACAAAATGAAAATTGCTGCTTTAATTTTTATTTAATTCTAATTTTACTGGAGGCACTGGGGGCTGCCATGGGTTTGCTGTGTGTGTAACGACAGTTACTCACTCCTTTATGGCAGCCCCTGTGCATAGAGAACAGTGGTCGGGATCCGACCCCATCATTAACGTTACAGTGGGCATCTGCTGTGACTTAAACGCGCCCCCTGGGCTGTCCAGATCACAGCAGAGGGAAGAGATCAGCGCCATCATTGTGGAGCTCACAGCGTATGCTGTTTGCTCCACTGTACCCCTGTCAACCGCAGGGATGTGTGAGTACGGGCCGCCTCCCCTCCCCTCCCCCTGTTACCGTCTCCGATGACACCCCCAGCCCTCTGCTCTGCCCGCCACCGCCGTGTGCATGCGTGTGTGTGTTTGTGCACGGCTGTGTATCTAATCCTCTCCTGTGTGATACTGTCTGCTGAGCTGTGTATCTAATTCAGTCCTGTGTGATACTGTCTGCTGAGCTGTGTATCTAATCCTATCCTGTGTGATACTGTCTGCTGAGCTGTGTATCTAATCCTCTCCTGTGTGATACTGTCTGCTGAGCTGTGTATCTAATCCTCTCCTGTGTGATACTGTCTGCTGAGCTGTGTATCTAATCCTGTCCTGTGTGATACTGTCTGCTGAGCTGTGTATCTAATCCTATCCTGTGTGATACTGTCTGCTGAGCTGTGTATCTAATCTTATCCTGTGTGATACCGTCTGCTGAGCTGTGTATTTAATCCCATCCTGTGTGATACGGTCTGCTGAGCTGTGTATCTAATCCTCTCCTGTGTGATACTGTCTGCTGAGCCGTGTATCTAATCCTATCCTTTGTGATACTATATACTGAGCTGTGTATCTAATCCTCCTGTGTGATACTGTCTGCTGAGCCGTGTATCTAATTTTATCCTGTGTGATAATGTCTGCTGAGCTGTGTATCTAATCCTATCCTGTGTGATACTCCTGCTGTCCTTGGTGACACTGTAGACATTTCTACATGTCATTCTCTGTTATCTGTTGTAAACACTCAGATTAGGAGGGGGAGGCGTGCCATCACACACAGGAGAGCAGACTCCGCCCACTTTACTGCAGCTGTAATGTGAGCTTTTTCTACAGTGGGATTTCTGTAGGATTTCAGAAGCTGCTCCCCCTAGTGTTTAACAGTGGAAAATATCAAACTTTTTAATTTTTTTTTATATTTTGCTCAATTAAAAACAATTAATAATATTTAAACAAAACAATAAAACATTATTACTTTTCATTTTTTCAGTTATTCAAATTTTTTTTTGACGATACCTTCCCTTTAAATATTGAAGGTTGGTCATTTTTGTGGCAGAGCTCAAAGTCAGTGGAAATATAAAGATTTTTTTTTTTGGGGGGAGGATTAACCCCTTCCAGACCAAGAATGTATTGATATGCCATATTTTTACGTGACTTAAAAACTAAAGACGTACCAGTACATCCTAGAAATCCTGAGGGCACAGGGGTCTGTGCTCCTGTGATCGGGCCAGGGACTCAGCTTACCAAACAGCCAAACCCCTGCCCTCACAGTCAGGGACGGTGCCTGCGCCATCCCCAGCTGTTTAACCCCCTAATTGCCAAGATCAATACCGATCGCGGAATTTAGGAGATTGGCACCCCAGCAATGTAATCGCAAGGGCCCAATCATTGTCATGGTGACCTGAGGTCGTCATCATGACCTATGGGTCACCTGACTATGAAAAACCTGTGTGATCATGCCTGCAGCATGATCACACAGGCTTTCTCAGTGTAGCGCTGACAGCAGCGATGTTCTGCAGTGATCGAGCAATGCAGAACATTGTACCTGTGATTAGAGTACTGTGGGGTGATGTCCCATAAAGGGACTAAGTGAATAAGTAAAAAAAAGTTAATCAAAAGTAAAAATATAAAAAAATCAGAAACTAAAGAACAAAAAAAACCCAATATTCAAATCAATAGTTATATTTGTGTTAAAATAAACAAAAAAAGTACATATATTTTGGTATTGCCACTTCTTTAACAAACCGAGCTCTAAAAAAAAGTCACACCAGTTAAACACTTCAGAGAATACAGTAAAAAAATAAATAAAAAATGTAGGAAAAACTACGTCTTTTCATCATACAGTTGACAAAAAAAGTGGAATAAAACGCGATCAAAAAGTCATATATATAAATAATGGTAATGCTGAAAACGTCATCTTGTCCCGCAAAAACAAGCCACCACACAGCTCTATGAGTGGAAAAAATAAAAGTTATAGCTCTCAAAATACAGCAATGCAAAAACAGTTTTTCCCCCTATAAAATAGTTTTTATGGTGTAAAAGTGGCAAAACATAAAAAAACGATATAAATGTGGTATCGCTGTAATAGAACTGACCTGAAGAATAAGGCTGTCTTATCACTTTTACAACACAGTGAACGACATAAAAAAGTAAAAGAAACACTCCTGATTTCCTGTTTCTTCTTGATTCTGCCTCACAAAAAGTGGAATAGAAAGCGATCAAAAAATATTATGTTGGTCAAAAGGATGCCAAGAACCTCCAACTCATCCCTTAAAAAACAAGCCCTCACATGACTGTTAGCAGAAAAATAATTAAAAAAAAACTATAACCTTCAAGAATCGGTGATGCAAAAAAATTATTTTGTAAAAAGCGTTTTTAGTGTGAGAGCAGCCACACCTAGAAAAAACTATATAAATCTGGTATTGCTGTAATCGTACTGACCGGAGGAATAAAGCTGCCGAATCAGCTATATCGCAAGGTGAACGGTGTAAAAAATAATTAAAAAAAACAATTCTTCACCTGCTATTGATTCAGTCTGCCCCTAAAAGATTGCAGTATGGCGCAGCTCATATTTGTCCTGCACTCTACACAGAGCGCTTACACCGGGGATTATGTGTAAGGGTGCGTGCCTACAATCAGGAATAGCAGCGTCTTGGTCACTAAGTGTTTTCACCGAGTTCACAATGCTGCGTTGTACAATACAAGCACAGTGGATGGATTTATAGAAATCCCATGCCCACTGTGCTTCTTTTCTCTGCAGCATAAACTAACATGCTGTCAATTTATGCTGTGGAGACGCGAGTGTCCTCAGCTGGGAAAACAGAGTGAAAGTCCACAGCGCCCCAAACTCTACTAGTGGACATTGGCATCTGAGGTCTCCTGTGAAGAACGCGCTTCCAAATTCAAATTCCCCCCTCTCTTCTGAGCTCCACAATTTGCCTAAACCACAGTTAGCATCAACATGTTTGGCATTGTTGTAGTGCGGAAAGCCCGCTAAGGGAATCTGTCACCAGGTTTTTGCCACCCAATCTGAGAGCAGCATAACGTAGGGGCAGAGATCCTGATTCCAGCGATGTGTCACTTACTGAGCTACTTAGTGTAGTTTTGATAAAATCACTGATTAATCAGCAGTAGATCATCATTAGAGGACTACTTGGCGTGCTGTAGGTAGTCCAGCATATTCATGAGCTTTGTATAACTTCTAGACTTGCAGAAGATAAAACACTGATTTTATCAAGATGATGGCAAACAGCTCAGCAAATAGAATAAGGGTCTATGTCTCTACATTATGCTGCTCTCAGATGGGGGAGCCAAAACCTGGTGACAGATTCCCTTTAAATGCACTGGGTTCAGCTTTCCAGAAACACAAGGTGGGCACAAGGTATGTGCACTACAGTGTACTGGGCACAACAAGGACTTATTTGCAATTCTTAATTCTGCAACATTCACTGTGTTTGGCACCATGGGTGTTTTCCACAGACTAAATTGTTACTACACCCATAGATGAGCTCCAAGAGCAGTGTAATGTCTTAATTGTGGTCACTTGAGAGGGTTTATGCTTTTCTGGCACTTAGGTGCTCTGCAACTGGAGTCTGAATGCGGTCTGCGGTGCGGTCAAACAGTCCTGTACAGTTACATGTGGGGTATTGCCACGTGCAGGAGAAATCGTGTAACACATTTTATGGCCTTTTTTTTTACCTATTCCTGTTGTAAACTTGGAAATCTGGGGTTCAAACAACATGATAGTGGTAAAACAAATTTCAATTCCCAATAGTATAAAATCTTGGGACACACCTATAGTGTCAATATGCCCACTGCATGCACCCCTGGATGAATTCATTGAGGGGTGCAGTTTGTAAATTGGGATCACTTGTTGGGGTTTCTGCTGTTCTGGCTCCTCAATGGCTCTGCCAATGTGACATGGCACCCGCAATTCATTCCAACTAAATCTGCACTCCAATATGCGGTCCTTCCCTTCTTCTTCAGTAGTTTTCGACCACATATGGGGTACTGGCGTACTCAAGAGAAATTTCCCAACAAATTGTATGGTCCATTATATCTTGTTACTCTAGTGAATTTGAAAACTTTGTGGTTAACGCAACATTTTAGAGGTTAAAAATGTATTTTTTCATTTTCACAGCTCAATGTTTTAAAATTCCATGAAGCACCTGGGGATACTAGGTGCCCACCAACCATATAGGTAAATTCCTTAAGGTGTCTAGTTTCCAAAATAGGGTCACTTGTGGGGGAGCTCTACTATTAAGGCGCATCAGGGGCTCTCCAAACGCGACATGATGTCCGCTAATGCGCAGTCAAATGGTGTTCCTTCTCTTTCGAGCCCTGCCGTGTGCCCAAACAGTTGATTTCCACCACATATAAGGTAACTGCTTACTCAGGAAAAGTTGCATAATAAATGTTATGGTGCATTTTTTTCCTGATACACTTGTGAAGAAAAAACTACCTTGTTGAAGTAACAATTTTGTGATATATTTTTTTTTTATTTTGATGGCTCAATGCTATAAACTTCTGTGACGGACCCGTGGGTTCAAGGTGCTCACCAAACATCTAGAAAATTCCTTGAGGGGTCTAGTTTGCAAAATGGGATCACTTGGGGGAGCTCCAATGCTTAGGCACCTCAAGGGATCTTCAAACATGACATGGGCATCCACTAATGATTCCATCCAATTTTTTAGTCAAATAGCGCTCCTTCCCATCAGGGTCTTGCCATGTGCCCAAACAGTTGATTTCCACCACATATGAGGTACGTGCGTACTCAGGAGAAATTGCAAAATAAACTGTATGGTGCATTTTCTCCTGTTACTCTTGTGAAAAAAACTATATGTTTGAAGCAACAATTTTTTTTGTAAAAATATTTTTTTTTATTTTCAGGGCTCAGCGCTGTAAACTTTTGTGAAGTACCCGGGGCTTCAACGAGCTCACCAAACATCTGGAAAAATACCTTGAGGGGTCTAGTTTTCAAAATGGGGTCACTTGTGGGTGAACTTCACTGTTTAGTTACCTCAGGGGATCTCTAAACGCAACATGGTGTCCGCTAACCATTGCAAATATTTTAGCATTCAAAATGAGAAATGGCGCTCCTTACCTTCCGATCCCTGCCATGCGCCCAAACAGTTGATTTCCACCACATATGAGGTACTTACGAATTCAAGAAAAATTGCATAATAAATTGTATGGCACATTTTCTCTTGTTATCCTTGTGAAAAAAAAGCTACCTGGTTGAAGTAACAATTTTGTGGTAAAAAGCCACCCCAGGGGGTTTCCAAACACAACATGACATCCGTTAATGATTCCAGCTAATTTTGCTTTCAAAAATTCATATGGCGCTTCTTCCCTTCCGAGCCCTGCCATGTTCCAAAACAGTTGATTTCCACCACATGTGAGGTGTCGGCGTACTCAAGAGAAATTGCAAAACAAATTCTGTTGTGTATTTGCTCTTACTACCCTTTTGAAAATGCAAAATTTTATGGCTAAAGTAAAATTTTTGTGGGAAAAAGTAAAATGATCATTTCTTCCTTCTACATTGCTTTGAAACATCTAAAGCGTTAATAAACTTCCTGGATGTAGTTTTGAGCAGTGTGAGGGGTGCAGTTTTTAGAATGGTGACAATTTTGGGTATTTTATGTCACCTCGGTCTCTCAAAATCCCTTTAAATGTGATGTGGTCCCTAAAAAAGGTTATGCCTATTTTGTTGGAAAAATGAGAAATTGCTGATGAACTTTGAAGCCTTCTAACTTTCGATCAAAAAAAATTTTTTTTCAAACATTGTGCTGATGTAAAGTCGACATGTGGGAAATGTTATTTAGTAACTATTTTGTAAGACATAACTCTCTGGTTTAAAAGCATAAAAACTCAAATTTTGAAAAATCACGAAATTTTCAATATTTTCACAAATAAGTACAAAAAATATCAGCCTAAATTTACAACTATCATGAAGTACAATATGTCACAAAAAGACAATGTCAGAATCACCGGGATCCGTTGAACCTCCAGAGTTATAACCGGTCAAAGGATTTATTTCATTTCTCATATGCATAGAAAGATAAAATTGTGATAGGAAATATGGTGTTAATTTCTTCCACCTGGGACATTCATGGCAGCAGATACCCAAAAGAATGGGGATCTCATAATTTTCTGTACCTAAGCCCACATCTTATTTACCGGAAACCATCTGAGGTCACCAAGGGAGGGAGATAGGAGCAACTAGTACCGGGCAAAAACAGATTCTGACCTAAAACTCATGTTCAGTGCTGGGAGATATAGTGTGCTGTAAGGACTGCTCCATTTCCGAATCGTAGCTCTCTAACTTTTGTATGCCCATCAACCGCAGGAAGGTGACCTTTTTTGATGGGACTCCATCCTAGTGTCATACTTCTCTTAGACTAAATGTCTACAACATATGGGCAGATAGGACATGACACTAATTAAAACCACCCCATGGCTGATAGGAGGATAGCTCAGTCAGAATAGAAGCCTATCTGCACCTCCAGTATATACTGCAAACCCCATCCCCAAAAAACTGCATATCCAAATACAGAAAGTGTAAACAGGTGCTAACTGCCATAACTACACGAAATGCAAACAAAAAGGTACAATAGCATTTTTCACAAGATCTGCACCATTCCTATGACAATAGGTAGTAACTTTCTTTTGTTTATCCCTTTTATTTTTCATGTGGATGTATACACTGTATTGTACTGTCCCCTGTCATAGGATCCTTCTCTGGTATCACGCAATCAACAGAGCAGGAGATGGGTGAACAATCCAGAGATCCTTTATTCCATGCAAATAGGAAGATATATAAAATAATCCACCACACAGAGGGTAAAGTAGTCCAGAAACACAGATATAGTTCAGTAAGCAAAAAATGTCCAGGTCTCTCTGGGGTGCCTCAGCTTCTCCCCCAGAGGATGAATTATCCTGCTTCTCTCTTGAAGTTCTCAGACAGAATGAATAATTCCCCAGGTAAGCAAAGAATTTAGTTGGATCACAAGCCCCCCTCCCCAAGACTTAGGGACAAAACCCCAGCAGGGAGTGATTAACCTGCAAACAGAGAATGTACACGCAAGGAATACACAGAATGGACAGAGCACCACGCCTAAAATACGAACCTATACAAAATTATACACAACCCCAAAAATTCCACCATCACATCCCCTTTGTAACATCTTTGGTATAGCTTTTTATAAGCACTTTTTAATTGTTGGATTAAAAAATAAAATTTAATAGCGTTGTTCCTCTTCCTCTATAAACTGCACCCCTGAAGCCTCGTAAGGCCAAACATTATCAGTGACAAGCATCCAATCGGCCTGTAATAAACGATTGGTGGTGGCAGCTAGTTTTTTTCTTTGGTATTTGCTGAGCTTGGCAGTGACCGTACCAAATTGTATATATATATATACAGCAGGTGACATAAGTATTGAACACATTATCATTTTTATAAGTAAATATATTTCTAAGGCCTGAAACACACAACCGTGAAAAAATACGCACGTGTTACGTCCGTTTTTCGGGTCCGTGTCCCGTTTTTGTGTCCGTTTTTATGGTCCGTGTGGCATCTGTGTGAACTGCGTATGCTAGCCGTGTGTGCGTGTGGAATGTCCGTGTGTGCGTGTGAAACTTAACTGACGTGTGTGTGTGTTACCCGTGTGAAATGGCCGTGTGCGATGTAAAATGTAGTTGCTACATGTCGACTGACAGCAGACAGCGACGCGCGCTGAGAATGAACTCGGGTGAACTTCACCCGACTTGATTGTCATACCGCGGCTCTGTCTGGGTGTCGCGTACTGATTAGTGGTCACCCGTGAAGGACTCATCGGGGACCGCTAATCCCCTGAGTGACTGAAGTGGGCAGCGTGATTAGCGCTGCTGTCACTCAGGTTACCCGCGGCTAGCTGGATCCTCCCCCGTGACCGCAACTCACCAGTGACTTCATCGCTGTCACTCGGGCGACTTGCTGTCACTGTTGGAGGATCCAGCAGTGGCCGCGAGTTACCTCAGTGACAGCACAGCTGATCGCGCGACTCACCTCAGTTGCTGCGTGGAGCTGACAGGAGCGGCGGTGTTCTTCTGCCGCTCCTGTCACCTTCATGCAGCAGAGCTGGAAGCAACGCGGGACCTCCGTGGATTACGCCAGACATGGATGGGTATTTGGGGCATAATAAATTGGTGAACGAGGGTTTTTTTAGTGTTTATTATTTCAAATAAAGGATTTTTCGTTGTGTGTGTTTATTTACTGTAATTTTCAGATTAATCATGGAAGGTATCTCGGGGAGATGCCGGACATGATTAATCTTGGACTTAGTGGCAGCTATGGGCTGCCATTAACTCTTTATTACCCCAATTGCCAACGCACCAGGGCAATTCAGGAAGAGCCGGGTAGAGTCCCAGAACTGTCGCATCTAATGGATGCGGCAATTCTGGGCAGCTGCTGGCTGATATTGTTAGGCTGGGGGGCTCCCCATAACGTGGAGCTCCCCATCCTGAGAATACCAGCCTTCAGCCATGTGACTTTACCCTGTCTGGTATCAAAATTGGGGGGGACCGCACGTCGATTTTTTTTAATTATCTATTTATTATTTTTTACTGCACCGGTGGCTGTGATTGGTTGCAGTGAGACAGCTGTCAGCGTGTGGGCATGTCTAACTGCAACCTATCATAGGCGCCGGTGGGCGAGGAAAGCAGGGAATACGAGATTGATTAATGAGCGGTCGGCTTTTTCAAAATAGTAAAAGCCGCCGGAGCAGTGTGAACGCCGTGCAGCGCCGGTGATCGGGGATCGGTAAGTACGAGTGTGGCGCCCTGGACAAGCCAGGGGCCACAGAGAACAACTCCAACACACCCCACACTCCCGGTCAGGCACACCGAAGTCAGACAAAAACCCTTGTTGCCTTCCTCCAGGGGCTGATGATCACACCAGGGGGTGGGGCCAGGCGGTTGGTCCCCGCCCGCCGAGGAGTTCACAGTCCTGGAGGCGGGAAAAGGTTCAGTTAAGCTCGGGCAGGGCTAGAGTGAAGTAGTAGTCGAGCAGCCTGAAGTTGGTCCGGGTGTGTGGCCCGGACGGATCAGCAAGGTTGGCAGACGGTGGTGACCGTCTGCAGGAGTGGCCTATCGGAGTTTATCGTAAGGACCGTGGACGGGCGGTGGCCCGGCGGTACCGGACCAGTACACGAAGAGAAGTCAGCACCATCTGGCAGGGGCTTACGGACCCCGGCAAGGCTAGGAGTCGCCGTGAATTTGCCAAATCCGTTAGCGAAGGGAACCTCCTGGGTTTCCCAGCAGCCAAGTCCCGACAGAAGGCAACAGTCCAACCGTGAGAGGGAAACACAGCCACCGCCAAGGCTACCGTTCCCAGGGCCAGCGCCTGCGGGCAAAAGGGGCTCCTCCGGCCCATATCCAAGCCGGGGAGCGGGTTACCGGTGGGAACCCATTGGAACCATTACAGTACCTAGGTGCAGGGAAAGGCAGTCACCATCAACCTGCCGGGAGAAAACAACACCGCAGCCGTCTGTGGGACCCGTCCATCCAGCCGTGTGTTTTACCGAGAACTGTGTCCTCATCATTGGCTGAGTGAGTACCACCGTGCCGTGCGGCACAGCGCTGCCCCCGCAACCCTGCACCTCACCAGGCCCCGCAACCCGCCTGTCATTCATCCATCCCTACCCCATCACCGGGCCCCGGGACAACCAACCCCTACCCACGGAGGGGAGAACTAACAACAAAGCTGCTCCTTGTCACCGCTCCCGGGATTCCCGTCTAGAGCAGCGATGGTGTCACCAATATTACCACAACCGTGGGTGGCGTCACGGACAATATCCCTAAATCACAAACATTCCCCCTTTTCACTCACGGGCGAGGAACGCCGCTCGAGTCCCCGGGATCCGGCCCACCGCTCGAGCCACCACCGAGCAGTAGTAGCAGCAGCAGCCGGACCCGAGCAGTGGGAGAGCGTAGCGTCCCCTCCTCCGCCCGCGACAACTTGGCGTCACGAACAGGATCTGACCGCTCTGCCATTCGGTAGAGGTGCGCCTTGTGACAGCCTGAGGTGTCCGGCCAAAAATTTCAAGAAGCCGCCATTTTGGGCGCGAAGAATTCCCGCTCGAGCGTCTCCTCGAGCAGTGGAGGCGCGAAGGCCAAAACCCCGCCCCTGTAGGCGAGGAGCTGGAAAGAGACTAAGGGGACGAGATGGCGGCCGGCCGCATGTAGCCCGCGGCTATACAAGTAAGGACGCCGGGACCCTGCGATCCGCTGACCCCTGCAGGGGATGGCTGTTCCACCCAGCTATGTGGAGGCCCCAGAGTCGGTGTCCGAAACCGCGGCGTGGCTGAGGGCCCGAACGGCAGGGATCTGCTGACACTATCGACGTCAGATATGTATACTGATGGAGCAGTGGACTGCGGAGGTGGAGGAGGTAGCCGCAGTCGCTCGGGTGTATGGAATGGAAGCTATGATGGAGGAGCGGGTGAGTGACTCACGCCCCTGTGTCCCTGAGGGACCGGCCGTTGCGGCTGAGGGACCCGATCTACCCCTGACCCCCATGCAGCGCCCGTCTTCCCTGCCCGTGCACCGTGCTACTGCTGGTCCGTTTGACGTACGCCCCTTTGCCACAGTGAACCTGGAGGCTGCGGCAGCTGGCGGCAACCCGCCTGGCGCAGGTACAGATGATAGTGACTCCGGGCCTGATACCGAGCCCGTTTCGGAGGAAGACGAAGGAGTCGTCGCACTGCATGGCATGGAGGCCACTTACATCCCCCGGAGCGGAAACAACGGGTATCGGGCGGCCCTTCCTCGTCGCGCCTGCTATGCGCTGGAGGGGCTAGTGCCTGTGTTCTTCCACCCAGAGCCGGGTGCGGAGGATGAAGAGGAGTCTGAGTGATGGCAGCGGAGTCCCGTTGCAATTGTCCCCCGTTTGGACTACCTGTGTTGAAAGTGCTGTTTAAAGTTTTGAAAATGATAAGTGAATGATACCGAAGAAAGTTACCTGATTGACAAACTGTGATTAGAACCGGTCGTTGCCGGCAACTGGTCCCCGTTGGGACCCCTTTTTCAAATTATGCATAGAAACTACTACGAACAAGCCCGAGAACTAGCAGGGCAACCACAAACTTGTGGCTTGTAAATAAAAATGTTTTTGTTGGCTTTCACCGTGTCGCCTCCGGAGAGGCAGATTGGAGGAAGGGCCCGCAGTGGAGCAGGCTGGGGCCCAGCCACCACCGGAACCGGTGGCAATCCTCTGGGGGATTTCAGGGGTTCCCCATGGACGTGGGTCCCCTGGAAAGGACAGAACCCGCTCGGGCAACTTGTGCTGGACTGGGGTCAAGGGGTGCTGGCTGTTTGCTTAGGGGCAACATCAGGGCCAGGTTGCTTGGGTGGGAGAGAGCGGAAGCCGTAACCGTTTAGTAACGTTTAAGTAAGAGTACCTCCCGATGTGGAAAGATGTTATTTTACTTGTAATCACTGTTTACCGTTATCTTTTTCAGTTCGTGAAAAATAAAACCGGTGATGGACGGGCAGCCCGCGGACGGTCTGCATTTAACTAAGGGGAAATGTGGCGCCCTGGACAAGCCAGGGGCCACAGAGAACAACTCCAACACACCCCACACTCCCGGTCAGGCACACCGAAGTCAGACAAAAACCCTTGTTGCCTTCCTCCAGGGGCTGATGATCACACCAGGGGGTGGGGCCAGGCGGTTGGTCCTCACCCGCCGAGGAGTTCACAGTCCTGGAGGCGGGAAAAGGTTCAGTTAAGCTCGGGCAGGGCTAGAGTGAAGTAGTAGTCGAGCAGCCTGAACTTGGTCCGGGTGTGTGGGCCGGACGGATCAGCAAGGTTGGCAGATGGTGGTGACCGTCTGCAGGAGTGGCCTATCGGAGTTTACCGTAAGGACCGTGGACAGGCGTGGCCCGACGGTACCGGACCGGTACACGAAGAGAAGTCAGCACCATCTGGCAGGGGCTTACGGACCCCGGCAAGGCTAGGAGTTACCGTGAATTTGCCAAATCCGTTAGCGAAGGGAACCTCCTGGGTTTCCCAGCAGCCAAGTCCCGACAGAAGGCAACAGTCCAACCGTGAGAGGGAAACACAGCCACCGCCAAGGCTACCGTTCCCAGGGCCAGCGCCTGCGGGCAAAAGGGGCTCCTCCGGCCCATATCCAAGCCGGGGAGCGGGTTACCGGTGGGAACCCATTGGAACCATTACACTACCTAGGTGCAGGGAAAGGCAGTCACCATCAACCTGCTGGGAGAAAACAACACCGCAGCCATCTGTGGGACCCGTCCATCCAGACGTGTGTTTTACCGAGAACTGTGTCCTCATCATTGGCTGAGTGAGTACCACCGTGCCGTGCGGCACAGCGCTGCCCCCGCGACCCTGCACCTCACCAGGCCCCGCAACCCGTCTGTCATTCATCCATCCCTACCCCATCACCGGGCCCCGGGACAACCAACCCCTACCCACGGAGGGGAGAACTAACAACAAAGCTGCTCCTTGTCACCGCTCCCGGGATTCCCGTCTAGAGCAGCGGTGGTGTCACCAATATCACCACGACCGTGGGTGGCGTCACGGACAATATCCCTAAACCACAAACATTCCCCCTTTTCACTCACGGGCGAGGAACGCCGCTCGAGTCCCCGGGATCCGGCCCACCGCTCGAGCCACCACCGAGCAGTAGTAGCAGCAGCAGCCGGACCCGAGCAGTGGGAGAGCGCAGCGTCCCCTCCTCCGCCCGCGACATGAGAGAGAGGGGAGACTGCCCGATAGAGAGAGAGACCGACCGACAGAGAGAGACAGACAGAGAGACCGACCGACGGACTGAGGGAGATTGACCGACATAGACACAAAAAGAAAGAATAACCGACATCGCTAGAAAAAAGCACAAAACATACACGGAGCATACAGAGATGCATCCGTGTCACGTTATTGTGCGCACATACCCATTGACTTTCATGGAGTCCGTGTGTGCGTGTTCCGTGCAAAAAACATACATGCTTCCGTGCAAACCGGAAACACATACGGATCACGGACACACGGACCTTATGGATTAACGCACATGTGACCTCAATGATAGATTAACATTGGTGCATGTTTGTCCGTGTCTCCGGTACATACGGAAACGGGACAAACACGCACGTTATTCACGGTTGTGTGTTTCAGGCCTAAAGCTGCTAGTGACATACATTTATGGTTAGGCTATTTTAGCAACTTTATTTTTTTTTTCTCTGAAACCAGTTGATCGTTTTCTTGGCTGTGTGTTTGGGATCATCGTCTGCTGAAATGTCCACCTTTCTTTCATCTTCATCATTCTGTAGATGGCAGCAGAGTTTTATCATGAATGTTGCAGTACATTTGTCCATTCATTCTTCCTTTAATTACATGAAGTCTTCCAGTGCTGTTTCCTGAAAACAGCCCCACACCATGATGTTCCCACCTCCACACTTCACTGTTGATGATTTGGGGGTGATTTGCTTTTTGGCCTCCAAATATGTTGTGTATTATGGTCTCCAAAGAGTTCATTTTTTGTTTCATCTGACCAGACTATATTCTCCCAGTATTTCACAGGCTTTTCTAAATATTGTTGACTTTAAACGCTCTTGTATATGTTTTTTTGTTCCTCAATGGAGTCTGGCATGGTGAGCATGCATACAGGAGCGTGCATACAGATCATGGAGGGGGAGTGCATTGCTTATTGTTTTCTGTCAAACAATTGTACCTGCTGATTTCAGGTTTTTCTGTCGCTCTCTTCAGGTGTCCTTTGCTCTTGGACAATTCTTCTGATGATTCTCTTCACTCCTCTGTCTGAAATTTTGCAGGGAGCACCTGCTTGTGGCCGGTTTATGGGGAAATTATGTTCTGTCCACTTCTGGATTATGGCCCCAACAGCGCTCACTGGAACCTTCAGTAGTTTAGAAATTTTTCTGTATCCAATGCCATCAGTATGTTTTTCAACAATAAGTTTGTGAAGGTCTTGAGACAGCTCCCTGGTTTTACCCATCCTCCGATGTTTCTTGTGTGGCACCTTGGTAATGAGATACCTTTTTATAGGCCATTAGATGAATCAGGTGATATTGTTTTTTTACTAAGTGGTAGAATTGCTTTCTAATTACAGATAGCTTTCAGCGGGTGTCAGGACTTTCCACGGCTTTTTGCACCTCTCTTTCTTCATGTATTCAATACTGTTCCCTGTTTCATTTCTCATTATTACACATCACTTAATTTATGAATATCTATGGTTTGATTTCTTTGCCTGTGTAGCTTGGATGGGTTGTTACCAACATCTAGTGAGAAATTCATCTTAATAGCACATTTAGAAATATATTTACTTAGAAACTTGGTGATGTACTGTTAATGATTGCTGTACGTATACCCTCTTTCACTGTAAAGCGCCATGGAATGAATGGCGCTATAAAAATAAATAATAATAATAATAAATTCGGATAAAAAAAAAAAACTTCCGCTCTCCAATGGATGAGTTTAATTTTAAAGCAATTCATATGAAATATAAGAAACGTTCTCAAACTCCAGACAAACTGTGATGCAAAAAATGTCAAAAGCCAAAGATTTGTCTAAACTAATATAAAGGAAGGCTTATTCAGAGAAGAGCAGACGTTATGTAATCCGGTCATCGTATCACGTAGGATGTCGATTACTCGCGGATTCCAGTTATGTTACTGGACAGACCGGTCTTGTTCTTCTTCATTATGGATAACAGCGACAATTAAGAGGAGATCCAAAAACCTCCACCTCACAGAAGCTCAGATATCCCGTAACTCCAGGTTTGACGATGTTCACGTATCGCCCCGTCATGCCATCACATTGGAAGGTCTGCGTTCCGGCCAGTGGGATTGTTGTAATTTTCACGCATCTATGGAGAAATGCAGATTATTACTCAGAGGTCCATGTCCACGTCCTGTCTCAGATCATTTCGAGTAATTGATTCTGCAACATTGCAATTTTCAGCTTGGAAAAACACTCCAAAGTGACGGCCACCGGGTGTCTCCCTTCTGACTAACGTGCTGTCCACAGCCGGTTGTCAAGTCCAATCGGCCTGACCATAGTTGAAAAGACAAGTCCTTAGAAAAGGAGGTGATTCAGATCAGACCAGAGCACTGCTGGAGAATATGGATGTCATGATGTGACTGTAGGATAGTAATGGAAAAAGGCTCCTATTCTGTCAGTCATGCTAGGGGACCCTAAGCTATCCCTATGCCCAGGATTACCGCTGACGGTGGAGATGGCTGGGTCTCGTACCTTGCTATACTCCTAAATAAAGCTAATTTGTTCCCCCAGAGAAGGAAGGGGCAGGAGTGTAAGGGAAAAGACAGGCAAGATGTCTTGATTCACGTATGATTCTGCTTGTGCAGAGCCATTGTATGTGTTGTTTTCCTGCTGTCTGCATTGTCCGAGGTTAGGTCCTATGGGAGGAACCTATTCTGTCGTGCCTCATTCCGGGGGTCACGCTGCCTTATCTTGGAACTGTTTTCCTCAGCACGCTGTCAGTGATAGTTCCTGCTCAGCAGTGCACGCTATTGGTTCCTCTGATCCTGCCCGCTACCTAGTACTCCTTTCCCTGACCTCTGTCCTTCCCGTCTTGTGTTTACCTCCCAGTCTCCCTGACCCGGTCTCTGCTTTGCTATCCTGTCTCTGCTCCCTCCTCTATACTTACTTGTCCTCTCGGTTTCCGACCCCGACTTCCTATCTGACTACGGCTCGGCTCCCCTCCGGCTCCTGACAATACCTCCTGGCTTCCAACCCTTGGCTCTGCTTACTTCTCTGTATCTATGTGACTTCCCGGCACTGACCTTTGGCTTGATTGACCATTCTATTGCATCCTTCCACGGATGCTAGTCATCTCTAGTGGGTTTGCACCTAACTGGACTTTAAAGTACTACATCCTGCCTGAGTACTGACACCCCCTGGTGTTAGCATCATACAAAAAAGCAGAAGATCAGTCACAGTGCACACTCTCAGGAATTAAAGGGAACCTGTCACCAGATGTTTCCCTTATGACCTGCAGCCACCATCAGTGAGCCCTTATATACAGCATTCCAGAATACTGTATATAGGAGCCCAGGCCGCTCTGTATAACATAAAAAATACCATTATAATACTCATCTAGGGGGGTGGTCCAGTCCAATGGGCATTTCTGGTCTCAGTCTGGCACCTCCTTCATCTTGTTGGATCACCTCCCTCCTTCTCAGCTCCGTGTGAATGACGTGTCCTGCATCATTGACAGAGAGGCCCCCATTGCTCTCCTGCGCATGCACACTTTCATCTGCCCGGCTGAGGGCAGAGCAAAGTACTGTAGTATACATGCGCGGGCGATCTTTGACCTTTTCTCGCGCCTACGCATTACAGTACTTTGCCCTCGGCCAGGCAGATCAAAGAGCAGGCAGAAGCGCAATTTACGCCTTTCTGCGAATGCGTCATTGCACACGGGGCTGGGCAAGAGGCTGGCGATCACAAGAAGAGACCTGACCAAGAGCAGCGGCACCCATGGGACCAGACTGCCCGCTTGATGAGTGTAATGAAAGCTCTTTTTTACGTTGTACAGAGTGGCCTGGCGACTTATATATAGTGATGGGCGATCCCGAACTGTAAAGATCGGGGTTCGTACTGAACACATAGTGATCGTGCACACGATCCCGAACACGAGCTTTCCTGGGAAGCTCGTGTTACAGTTCAGGTCCAGTTCGGGTCCAGGAGCTGTTAAAAAAAAAAAAAAAAAAAAAAAGCACATTATTAAAAAACATTATTATGATCATACTTACAGGTCCCGCGATGTGTCCTGCAGACTCTGTCTCCCGGCCACTTCTGCATCCGATCATTGCTGTTCCCCCCCGTGAGCATCACTGCCTAAAGGACCTTCCATCATAGCCATGTGACCAGTCTGGTGTGAATGTTGTACAGACATTGGCTTACAAGCTGGTCACATGACTATGACATCATCAAAGGTCCTGTTAACTGAACTTTGACTGTCACTGTGCGAGTCTCGCATCGGCATCACCCAGTAAGGCCGCACACACTCTCCTGACAGGAGCGATCGGCTACATGTATTTCCATGCAGCTGAGGCGCTCGTTTTCAGAGTGTCAGTCCGTGCCGGGTAATGGCGATGCGAGACTGCACAAGTCATATGCAAGTGGAACTCCGATCTCAGTGTCAGCCTGCTTCTCGCTCTGTATAGACACTGTCTGTACAGAGGGTTGAATCGGAGCTGACATTGCTCTCCCTGTGGACTACGTTGGACTAAGGATTTTTTTATAATAAAGATGGCGTCTCTAAATGTTTTTTTGTTTTATTTCTAATAAAAAACAATGTCTCTGTGTTGTGTTTTTTTTTTACTGTTCACTAGAAATTCATGGTGGCCATGTCTAACTTGGTATGAAACCGTGAATTTCGGGCTTAGTACCAGCTGAGAATATAAATCTGGTATTAACCCTTTTATTACCCAGCGTGCCATCAGAGCCGCTGGACAAGTCCGGTAAAGCTCCTGGAAATGGTGCTAAGAAACAATGCGCCATTTCCAGCGCGGCTGAGGGCTGCCAAGACTCCCAGTCCCCGATGCTGGTTTTACCTGACTGGCGATCAAAATAGGGTGGAAGCCCACGCTTTTTTTTTAATTTTTTTAAAATAATAAAAAAAAAAAAAAATAATGGGCTTCCCTGTGTTATAATTGCCAGGCAAGGTAAAGCCAGGCAGCTGGGGCCTGGGACTCTCGATTCCATCTTTATTATTAAACAATCCTTAGTCCGACATAGTCCACAGGTAGAGCAATGTCAGCTCTGCTTCACCACTCTGTACAGACAAACAGCTGTACAGAGTGAGAAGCAGGCTGACAGTGAGGCCGGAGTGAATTACAAAGTTGTAGGGCATTATCAATTCCATACGAATCGACACCTTGCTTACAGAAAAGCTATGATATGAAACCCATGACCCCCCCAAAACTTTAAATGCTGGTCACGCATATGGTGCTCATTTAACTTTGATGCTCAAAGTGTCCCCCGTCAGCTGCAATGCACATCTGGACTCTGCACAGCATACTGTATCTTGCTGCACGCTGTGCAATATGGTAGGTGACACGTTTGCACACATCTGTGATACGTGGTCGTAGGTCCTGCAATGTTGGTGGAGGGGTCGCATACACCTGCTGTGTGATGTGACCTCACAGAAAGAAGTCCAATGGGGTCAGGTCAGGTGAGCGTGGAGGCCACTCCACACAGCCACCATACGCAATGACTTGTAGGAAGGTCTCCATGAGGTATCGCTTCACGTCCGCAGCCTTGTGAGTTTTACATGTTCTAATCACAGCATTTCTGTATGAAAAGTATAGATTCGTATTGAACTGATGATGCCCTACAACTTTGTAATTCACTTTTTTTCTCTATCTCGTTCCGTTTTCGAGATAAAAATGCTAACTCTGTTGTTTTCCACCAGGTGGCGCTATAGGTGGATTCATTGCATAGCGCATGCTTGGCTACTTTACTATACCTAGACACCACTTCTATGCCTATAGTTGCCGCCGTTCTCAAGTTAATGGCGGTGGACAGGATATGGGTGGACACGCTGTATATAGGTGCGGTGTATACAGGATATGGGGGGACACACTGTATATAGGTGCGGTGTATACAGGATATGGGTGGACACACTGTATAATCTGATATCCTCTGCAGAATATTTACCTGGCATTGTTGTTGCCATGATTGGCCAGTGAATCTCCGATAAGGATTTCGGCTCCACTTATCAAATCTGCGCAGCAGTCTCCTCGGTTGGTGATCGTGATATGTGAGATTCTGTGCGTTTCCAGTAGATCGAGTCTCCACCAGGGTGACAGCTCAGATTCAGATTGAAAGCAAGATCCGTGTCGGTAGATAGGATCCACATTTCCATCGATGGCATTGATGGCGGCACTAAACGTTTCATAATTTGTAGACTGCGTTGCGCGACCTCGAAGGGCCACGTTTTGCACTGCAATACAAAGTAATAAAAATAAACCAAGCAATTGCTGGAGCCATTGTAACTGAGTGAGAATTAGAGGAACCCAGCAAGCTGAGGCATGGGGAGATGTTTGCTGGATTCTCATACTGTAGAGTTCCTTTATCTGTCACTTTGCAATCTCTTAGCTTCTCCCCTTGAAATCATATTGTAGTGCCCCTGAATACATCAGGGTGCTACAGGGAACTGCATCCTTTCCCCCAGGGTGCAGGACCTACCCCCCCCCCCGCCCCCCCCCCCCCCCCCCCCGGTTCCAGATTCCCTGAAACCAGTGTCACCTCCATCAGCACCACAAACCAACCAACACCCCACACCATGACCTGTCAGACACACCAGTGGGTTGGTCTAGCGGGAACAGGGCCACCCACCTAGGGGTCAGGCAGACTGGTGCGAGGGACTAAGACAGACAAGTGTCAGCTCTCAGAGTGAGAGGAGCTGGAGAGTTAGCTCTCGGGGAGCTAGAAAGACAGAAGTTGGGTCGCAGACAGTGGTCCGGGACCAGAGAGGTTGGTGATCGGGTTCAAGGACTGACAGAACCGACCAGTACTGAGCATGACAGGGTACAGGACCCTAGGTCAGGAGCCAATTCAACGTCCTGACAACCTGCAGAGGAAGGGGGCCTTCAGGGACCTTCCTAGAGCTCAGAGACTGAGGGCATCAGCACAACGTGGGGGACAGGGTTTCTCAAACAAAGCAACCCACTGAGGTCCCAAGTGCCAGCCCTTAGGAGCAAGACTTCACCTAAAGCTGAAGAACTGCCCCTTACAGCTTCAAGCTACATGGACCCACACAGACAAAACGGTGCACGGAGGCAGGTTCTGGACTACTAGTGACACCGGTGGTACCCAGGACCTGGACATGCTTCAGGCAACGGCAGCTGTGCACAGAGACATGGTTAAGAACAGTGTGTGCCTCAGTTTATCTCTGCCTAAACAGTGCATCAACCACCGCAGTGAGTACGCCTGCCCCTGCTCCGTGCCTTTTATATCACCTCATCACCCAAGCTCCGGGGCCTTCCCTACCTGCGGAGGGACTGTCACCTTGCTGCTCCCCACCAATCTGTCCCGGTCCTCATTGCAGCAGCAGCAGTACTCCCATTACCGCCTCCCGCAGGTGGCGTCACGAACACTTCCCCTGTAAATCATCCCCTTCTCCAGTTTGCGTGTCCGCCGAGCCCGGGTCCGGACCCCTCGAGCCATGACCACCCCGGATCCGAGCACCCTGGTCGTCACTGGGGCGGCACATTATCCTCTGAGGTTTCGGAGGCTGAGACATGAGGAGCTGTTTGGTGGGGCTCTCACAAAGTCTAATGATGCCTCAGAGGACATTGCTCTTTGAGCTTTATCTTGCTAAGGCGCTGCACAAAATACCTATTTATTGGGGCGTCTGAAGATTTTCTTAAGCAATGATTACAATAATAGAGTCTAGTTTTTATTGGATTCTTCAATCATTGATGAATAAAGTTGTGCACTAGACAGCCATGTTGGTAGTTCATGGCCAAGAACTGAACGAGTGAGTCCTGGATCTCCGGACAGGAGTTGGTAGAAAAGATAAAATCTGACAGAATTATGTTTTTTTATAGCCATCCATTACTCACAATAATCTGTGCCACCGGACACGGAAATCCACAAGAGGGCGAAGGTGAGTAAGAACATGATTATTCCGCCAGGCTGGAAAACAAGCAAAATAATTACAGTAGGTGTGGTCACATTGCAAATAATACCGCCATTAAAGTGCATGACCGTGCCTCGAAGCCCCACCCTGACGTCTCTGATACGTCGGAGCCACTGACACGGCCTCATCACTTCCACTAATGTGACGCCCTAGACCCCAGGGGTCACAGATAACAACAACTACATTACACACACCCCCCCATCCCTTGTGAGGACACACCCGTCACCTGAAAGGGAGACCTGATGCCTTCCTCAGGGCCAGTAGGGCACACCAGGTGGGCGGAGTCAGGCGGAAAGGCACGCCCACCAAGGAGACTACTGTCCTGAGGCAGGAAACACAAACAGTTTAAGTTGAGTTTAAGTTAAGTTCTAGTGAGAGAGCTGACAGGAGGTGTAGAGGAACAGAGCTTTCAGGGACCTGGGTTGGAGCCTGGGATCCCCGTAATGTCAGGCAGGCAGACGGTGGTGGCCGCCTGCAGGAGTACCGGTACAGCAACCGGCGGAACCGTAGGGACCGGGCCAGGGTTGGAGCCCGCCGGCCCTGAACCGGGGAGTCAACCGTTTACCGGAGCACCAGAAACCGGGTATTCAGACCCCGTCCTAGCTTAGAAGGCACTGTGTTTAGGCAAATTAACTGATTGCTGGCTGGACCTCACGGGTTCATACTCACCCAAAGTCCCGAAAGAAGGCAAAAGCCCACCGATACCGGGTGAGAGCCACCACCAAGGGCCAAACAGCCGATGGGCCAGCGCCTGCGGGCAACTGAGGGCTCCTCCGGCAGCTAAACGCCAGGGAGCGGGCTACCACTGTCCAGGCAGGGGAGCCGAAAAACCACAACAAGAGGTGCAAGGGAAAGGGGCCACCATCAACCTCACAAGGGACACAAGCAGCCGGCTGCAGGACCGGACCAGACCCGAACTTTGGTTTACCAGTGACTCTGAGTGTGAATTAATCGTGAGTACACCAGTGCCATCTGGGCACGACACAGCACCGCAGCACGGCACCCTGCACCCCGCCATCATCAGCGCCCGTCCCTGCAGGCCCCCGGGACACACCGCCCCTACCCACGGAGGGGCTAACATCTAGGCTGCGGCCACAACACCGCTCCCAGGAGCCCCCTTCACTCCAGCCGCAGCGGTGGTGCATCCCGTCACCACGACCCGTGGGTGGCATCACGACCCCTCCGATGACAACGCCGCCCACGGCTGCGCACCTCGTCCCACACCACCACCACCCCACTGCCTCCCCTTAACAGAGTGACGTGGCCCCCGGTCCGTAGGCGCTTGAGCCACCGACAATCCGAGCCCGGACCTCGAGCGGCCCGGCCCGGTGTGGGAGCAGCCGAGCCCCTCTCAGGGCGGTACACTAACACTTGACGGTCCGCTCCCCCAGGGGTATGTAATGTCCCCTTGGTGAAGTTTTACGCTGCCACCAGTTCCTAGATAAGATATAAGCCAGGTCCATTAGCAGGATTATATCGGGCCAGAACCACCCAGGTAGCCTGAGATATTGAACTGAGATCATGGACGTTGGGACTCATGGATCGAGATAAAAGAGCAACCCAGAATTAGATTTTATATGTAATTGCCTTATGGCACACTAGAAAATATATACACAATGAATTTACAGGTATTACAGTCAGAAATACAAATAAAAGGTAGTAGCACAACAAGTATACGCAGACACATAAACCAGCTATCAGTTCTTAGCTGCTAGGCCGTGGTGCTGGGCTGGTTCGGCATGGGGAGGCGCTGTGGAGCTAACGGTTTCCATGGTATTTTCAGCACGTTTACTGCATGTGACTTCTGAGAAGAACACTGGGGGGAAATGGGGGGGGGGGCTTTTAACCCTAGGGTTGTCCATGATTCCCCTCCTCTTGCTCCTGAGCTGAAAGATTACTGAAAGCTATGATGGACTATAAATATATAAAAAGACTGACCCGCACATCCAACAGGTGTGAACAGGTGCAAGCTGAAAAACACATTATAACTACAAAACATATACAGCTGCACACTGAAATGCTAACAATGAATAAGGGAACTCTGGAATTACATTACTGCTATAGGAATAGTTGAAAAAAAGAGGGATATTTAGCTTCTGTATGGGCCAATGCATGTGAGCCCGGTCTCCACGGCAAGGTAATCTCTGTATTCCGGGAGCCTAACCTGAAATGCCACTATCTGGGTTAAAACCTCCATGTCTGGGCAGCTAGATCCCAGTTATAAAGGGGAGTGAACACAGCCTGGTTATGTTCTTATAGCAGTATGCAATACCAGAGTTCAGTTTTTCATTGTAAGGCCTAAGACACACGGCATGAAAATCAGCGCGAGTGGAGTGCAATAAAACATCGCATTCCACTCGTACCAATATTAGCCTATGTGTCAGCACCCATGAGCGATTATTTTCTCAGCCCTAATTGGACCGAGAAAACCATCGCAGCATGCGACTGGAATGCGTTCCTGGTTTCTCTTGCACCCATTCAAGTCTATAGGGCGAGAGAAAAATCGCACTGCACTCGCGGTACACTGGTGTACCGCGACTGCAGAGTGAGAATGGCAATAGCCGGTTATGGAGGAGAGAGGGAGATAAATCCTTCCCTCCCCTCCTCTGTGCCGGCCTACCCCTCAGAGCCGGACCGCCCCTCCTCAGTGTCGGTCCGCCCCCCACAGCTGAGGTCCGATCGCATGATCGGACCTCAGTCGCAGGGACACTCGCATGACACCCGGCTCCTGCTGTGCTGCCAGCGTCAGCCCAGTGTCATGCGAGGATCGCACTAGTTCCCTGTGTGGCCCCGGCCTTAGCATTTCAGTGTGCCGCTGTATATGTTCCGTAGTTAGAATGATGACACATAACCCATTCTCCATTCATACCAAATCTTATACTCAAACAAAGACACATAGAGAAGAAATATTGTGGAAAAATATGACTGTATTAAGAGTTAAGTAAAAGCCAGTTACCATTTTAATTTAAACCAGAACCAAAATAACTTCCAACAATAATCATATTTTAAATTCCTACTGTGTCAATATCCAAATCCACCCAAATGGCTGTGCGATTCTTCCACCAGGGGCACTAATAAACAATTAGTGACACCCCCCCCCCCCCCCCCGACAACCCAGCCACTTTTCCACAATATTCTGCATGCCCAAATTGAGTATATCTAATCCGATCTCAGATAGATGTACCCCGTCATGTCTGTATAATCCGTGAATAAAACCTTCCAGTTCAGAGTGCCTGTAAGAAAAATCGCCTAACGAAACTAAAAACTTTTCTATTGACCTTTTCACCCTTTTCCTAAATAAAACCGTTCGCACACGAGACCAACCTTGGGATCACCACCGAAAAAACTATAAAAATACCAGGAAACATATTTTTAATTAAGACTAAATCGCGACGGATAAAATAGAGAAGATCTAAAGTTTTCACTCTTCCCAAATCGTTGCCGCTACCGGTGGATAATCAATAAGTCAAGAGCTGGAACCAACGAAGTCTTTATCTTCAATTCCGTCAATAAATGATCCCATCTTATTCCCCTACAGCTAAACCAAAAAATGTTAATAAGGCAAACAAGAAAGGAAAGATTCTCAGTATAATTTTTTAACGATGCCCTCTTCTGAGCCCAATATATAAAAGAATGACCAATTATCCATACGATTAGGGTAAGTTCACACAGTGCGTTTTTCGCGGCGTTTTTGCGCGTTTCGGGTGCGTTTTTGCTCAGAAAACTGCATGATTTCGCTTCCTCAGCAAAGTCTATGAGTTCTCATTTCTGCTGTCTGCACACAGCATTGTTTTTTAGCTGCGTTTTTGTGGTGCCCACAAAAACGCAGCATGTCAATTATTTTTGCGTTTTCCACCCATTGAGTTCAATAAGATGTTCAAAAACACAATCAAAAAGGCAAATTGCAAATATAGCTGCGTTTTAGTGCGTTTCTATGACTAAAAACGCAGCTATAAAGGCAAGGGGTGGGTAGTAAAGTGACGTGTACAGGAAGAGGACTCCTTCTGTCAGTAAAGACAGAAGCGTGAATCCTCCCGGTACCGCCACCGCTGCTTCAATCTCCTGTGCGGCGCCATGTCCAGGCGGGAGATGGAAGCTGCTGCAAAATCAAAAGTGAACAGTAGAAAAAAAAAAGTCATACTCACCTGTCAGCAGTCTCCCGGTGCCATGTCCGCTCCCAGCTCCTCTCCCGGTACCGCCACCCCCGCTCCGGCTGTGTGCAGTCTCCCCGGGCACGTCCGATGGCTGTAGGACCTGGCGGTGGAACACCTGATGCAGTCACCTGACGCATCAGCTGATCGTAAGTCTCGCGGTGACGCTGGCTTTTTAGTGCCCGGCCGGCTTAACCTATCAGCTGATCCTACCGTCAGGAGACTTCTTCAGCTGATTACCGGCAGCTCCTGCAGCGATCGGACGGGATCAGACTCGCGTCCGATCGCTCCAGGAGCTGCCGGTAATTAGCACTTTTTTTTTTTTCTCCACTGATGCTTCAGTTGATTTTATAACCGGCTTTTATGGAATCAGCTGATGTGTGATGTGATTCATGTCCTTTAACCTGACACATCATCTGATCGCTTTGCTTTCCAGCAAACCGATCAGATGATATTGGATCCGGATTGGACGGCGCGGGACCCTTCACCCAGGATTACTGCAGAGGGGGGTTCTTTATTTCAATAAAGATGGAGTCACTAATTGTGTTGTGTTTTATTTCTAATAAAAATATTTTTCTGTGTGATGTGTTTTTTTTTATCTGTACTAGAAATTCATGGTGGCCATGTCTAATATTGGCGTGACACCATTAATTTCAGGCTTAGGGCCAGTTGATTATATACAGCTAGCCCTAACCCCATTATTACCCATTGAGCCACCCGTCACCAGGGCAGCTGGAAGAGTTGGATACAGCACCAGAAGATGGCACTTCTATGAAAGCGCCATTTTCTAGGGCGGCTGCGGACTGCAATTCATAGCATGGATGCCCAGAAAGCTTGGGCACCCTGAGCTGCGGATTCCAATCCCCAGGTGCCTAGTTGTACCTGGCTGGACACAAAAATTGGGCGAAGCCCACATAATTTTTTTTTTTTAAATTATTTCATGAAATTCATGAAATTAAAAAAAAAAGGGCTTCCCCATATTTTTGGTTCCCAGCCGGGTACAAATAGGCAGCTGGGGGTTGGGGGCAGCCCGTAGCTGCCTGCTGTACCCGGCTAGGATACAAAAATATGGCGAAGCCTACGTCATTTTTTTGGGGGGCAAAAAACTCCTGCATACAGTCCTGGATGGAGTATGCTGAGCCTTGTAGTTCTGCAGCTGTCAGAAAGCCACGGACCCACTTGGGGGGAGGGGCGACATGACCAAGGGGGAGGTAGGGAGTGATGGGTTAATAGGGACAGTGGTATATGCCTAATATGGCTTTGGGGGATGGTTTTAGCCGGGGAGGAAGAGGAGGAGCAGGGAAAGGGTTAGCTGGGAGAGGAAGGAGTTACCTCCTCTTCTGTTTCCGGACGCCGAACGATCTGCATGTGCACCTCCATGGCAGATCTTCAGGAGCTCCAGCGTCTGATTCAGGCAGCGGTCGCAGCGCACGGGCCCCTGGCAGTGCAGACCCACATCAGGGCTGCCGGGGTTAACCCGTCGGCGCTTGCCCCTCGTCCCCCCAGCAGCGGCGGGCGCCAGTCGCGGCCCCCCCGCAGGTATTCCCCGGGCGCGGGGGGGGCGAGGAGGAGATGTAAGAGCCCCTCCAGGGACCCTCCGCAGAGTGCAGCGCAGCAGCAGCGTCTGGCTGCTGCAGAGGCCGGCGGGAGGAATCTTCGTTCCAGCCGCGGCGGTCGGGAGGTGGGAGTGGCCAGCACGGGGCCTGCTTCCGGTCCCGGCCTCCGGGCTGGAGTTACTGAGACTGCAGCGGCTCCAGGCCGGGAGCGCGCTCGGCGCAGGAGAGAGGCCAGCAGATCCCCCTGCAGTCGGCGGGGGGACCGCGGGGCTGCACGTGGCGGTAGGTCCGGCGCCGGGGGGGGGTCGGCGGTGCCTGACCCCGGTGCGGCTGAGAGAAGGAGTGACGGCGGGAGCCCTGCGGCAACCGCCGGGTCACTCAGTACCGCTGTGCAGCCCCCGGATGTGGCAGTCTCCCGTGGGAGCGGGAGGACTCGGCGGATGGAGGCCTGCAATAGCCCAGGAGGGCCAGAGGCGACGACGGCTGAGATCCGGAGCCGGGCGTCTGGTCGTCCGCGCCCAGAGGCCCCTTGCAGTCGGCAGGGGGGCGGGCGCAAGAGGTCGAGGCCCGGGGTGCCGGCGCGGGGGACAGGACGGTCTCCTGGGTTGTCACCCCGGGGCAAGAGATGGAGCGGGGATGACTCTGCCCACGCGGCGGCCCTGTCTGGCGGCCGTGGTGGGGGGGGTGCTGCGGCGGCGCCCCCCGGATGTCGGATGGAAGATGAGGCCAGCGGCGAGGAGGGGGAAGAGGCTTTCGGTTCGGAGGAGTCGGATGGACGACAGACGGAGGACAGCGAGGCGGCGGTCTCGGGAGACGCCGAGCGGCGGTCGGGTGAGACGGCCGCGGAGGCGGCAGGGGCTGCGCTGGCGGGGGGCTTCGGGGGGGGGGCGGCTGCGGCTACGGCAGCGCCCGCTGGTTTCGCAGTGTGGAGTCAATTGTTGGGGCTGTTGCAGGGGCTGGCGGCGGCTTCGGGAGCGGGGGGGGGAGGGGGCCCAGGCGCCGGTGGCGGCGTGGGTGGGTGCAGCCGGTTTAGGGGCCTCGGCGGCGACGGGGGGTGACGGAGCGGGTGCGAGTAGAGGGGGGGGCGAAGGGGGGAGTGAGACGGGGGGGGGAAAGGAGAAGGAAAAGGAGAAGGAAAAGGAGAAGGAAAAGGAGAAGGAGGATGAGGTGGTGCGCTTAGATGATAGGGCTAAAAGCGAAGTTTATGTTTGTTTTGAGGGCCCGCTGGGGGCCCATTTAAAGAAGGAGGTGCGGGAAAAAATTTGGAAAGGGGAATATGTGGAGATATTTTCTCTGCTTCCCCTGGAGAAATTTAATTTGGATAGGGTTAAGCCGAGTGATTCCAAAAAGGAGAAGGACGAGGAGGAAAAGCGCCGTTATAGGCTTATTCCTCGGACTTTTGCCAACTGGCTACAGGCATTTGCGATTTTGGCGAGCGTGGTCGGGGAGAAGGAGCCGGAGCATTGTTCGGCTTTGTTCGGCTACATGGATGCGATAGGGGAGGCTTATCGAGTTTATGGCGGACTGGCGTGGCTGCGCTACGACGAGCAATTTAGGCAGCGGAAGGCATTGCGGCCAGATATGCGTTGGGACCATAAGGATATTTCCTTATGGATGCGATTGATGTCGGCACCGGCTCAGCCCTTTCGGGGGGGCGCCGGGGGTTCGGGGGGGGCCGGGTCCCCGGCAAGTTTCAAGAAAGGTTTGTGTTGGCAGTACAATGAAGGGCAGTGCAGGTTTGGAGCGGCGTGCCGTTTTAAGCATGAATGCTCCGGATGTGGGGGGGGACATAGCTTGTCCAAATGTTTTAAAAAAGGAAAAGGAAAGGCTGGTGATGGGGCTGGTAAGAGGGACGACGCCGGTGAAGGTAGAAGTGATGGTTCCGTTTTTAAATAGGTATCCGGACAAGGAGGCGGCGGCGTTGTTAAGTTCTGGTTTTTCGGATGGTTTTCATATTCCGTCGGTTGTTAATGCATCGGTTCCGCCGTATCGTAATTTGCGTTCCGCTCGGGATCACCCGGAAGTGGTGGATGAGAAGCTGGAAAGGGAGGTGGCTTTGGGCAGGATGGGCGGCCCTTATGTCGCCCCGCCGTGCGGGAATTTGGTGGTGTCACCGTTGGGGGTGGTACCAAAGAAGGAGCGGAATAAATTTCGGCTGATTCATCATTTGTCTTACCCGGAAGGGTTATCGGTGAATGATGGCATTGCGCCGGAGTTGTCGGCGGTATATTATGTGTCGTTCGATAAGGCGTTGGACCTGGTTAGGGCGGCGGGGCGGGGTGCATTGATGGCAAAGGCGGATGTGGAAGCAGCGTTTCGGTTGTTACCGGTTCATCCAGATAGTCAGCATTTGTTGGGTTGCTGGTGGGATGGCAGTTATTATGTTGATCGTTGTTTGCCAATGGGCTGTTCCATTTCGTGTTCGTACTTTGAGGCATTTAGTTCGTTTGTTGAGTGGGTGGTTCGGGACGTGTCCGGGCTTACGTCCATCATTCATTACTTGGATGATTTCCTGTGTGTCGGGCCGGCGGGTTCGATGGTTTGTGCGGGTTTGCTATTTGCGTTGCAAAAAGTTGCGGCCAGTTTCGGGATTCCTTTGGCGCCGGATAAGACGGAAGGCCCGGCGCCGGTGATGTGTTTTCTGGGAATTGAAATTGACACCATTGCTATGGAATGCAGGTTGCCGGCGGAGAAGGTCCGTGATTTGAGGTCCGCAGTGTCAGGGGTAAAAGCGGCGAAGAAGGTGCGGCTTAAGGCGGTGCAGTCTTTGCTTGGAAAATTGAATTTTGCTTGCAGAATTGTGCCAATGGGGAGAGTGTTTGCGAGGCGTTTGGCGACGGCGACGGCCGGGGTACGGTTGCCGGCGCATTTTGTGCGGATCACAAAGGCGATCAGGGACGATTTGGAAGTATGGGATCAATTTTTGCAGCATTTCAACGGCCGGACGCTGGTGATGGAGAGGGTGGCGTCTAACGGGGCGTTGCAGCTGTTTACGGATGCGGCGGGGTCGGCCGGGTTTGGGGCTGTCTTCAGAGGTCATTGGTGTGTCGGGCAGTGGCCACAGGCGTGGCGGGAGAGCGGCTTGGTTAGGAATTTGGCTCTGTTAGAGCTATTCCCCATTGTAGTGGCAGTGGAGCTATGGGGGTCGCACTTTGCCGGAAGGAAAGTGTGTTTTCATTGTGATAACCAGGCGGTGGTGCACGCGATTAACAACTTGTCTGCTAAGTCGGAGCCGGTGGTGGTGTATTTGCGGCATTTAGTGTTGAGATGTCTGCAGTTGAATGTGCAGGTAGTGGCAAGGCACGTTCCGGGTGTTGACAACGAGGTGGCTGATGCTTTGTCTCGTTTTCAGTTCAGCAGGTTTCGGGCGCTGTTGCCGTGGGCGGACGAAGTTGGAGTGGAGTGCCCCGAGGATTTGTGGCATCTGGTGAGGCGGTGATCTCAGACTTGATTCGGAACTCGGTGACCGAGGTGACTTGGTGCCGGTATGCTAAGGTGTGGGCTGAATGGGAGGAGTTGTTGTGTCTGATGTTTGGTGGGGAAAGCGTGGATTACTTGGTGGCTTTGTTGTCATTGGTGAGTACGGATTTTTCAGCCGGGCGATCGGCATCGGCTGTGGCACATCGGGTGTCGGCAGTGGCATTTTGGTTAAAAATGAGAGGGGAGCGTGATGTTTCACAGGATTTTCGGGTTCGTCAGGCTTTGCGGGGCTTTCGCCGTGGCGTACGGGAGAGGGACAAGAGGCGCCCTGTATCGTTTGGTTTGTTGAGACGGATGGTGGGTGGCCTGAGCGGCATTTGTGAGTCTGTGTACGAGACGGTTCTATTTACAACGGCTTTCGGTCTCGCTTTTTATGGGGCGTTCCGGATAGGCGAGCTGGTGAGCCCGTCCAGGGTGACGGGTGGTGGTTTGATGTTTGAGGACGTGCAAGTGAGCAGTAGTCAGGTGGAGTGCCGGATTCGCCGGTCAAAAATGGATCAGCTGGGCCGTGGTAGATTGGTGGTGTTATATGCGGTTCCAGGAGAGGAATTGTGCCCTGTGCGTTTAGTCGAGAGATTTATGGCCGTGAGGGGAGGCTTACCTGGCCCGTTGTTGCGGCATTTGAATGGGTCGTTTTTGTCGAGGTTTCAGTTTGTGGCGGTGCTGCGGCTAAGTCTACGTAACGCGGGGGAGCGCCCGGAGGAATTCGGGTCGCATTCATTCCGAATTGGTGCAGCAACGGAGGCAGCCCGTTGGGGGCTTGGAGATGAGGTGGTAAAGCGTATTGGTAGATGGGAATCTTCTTGTTTTCGGCGGTATGTGAGACCGCAGTTGTTGTAGCATCATGGGACTTTGGTTACGTGCGGAAGGTTTGAGGAAAGGGGTGTTTTTTGATGTGTTGGTGGTTGTGCTGTTATTGGTTTTGATATTTTCGTTTTTGTTTTATTTGTTATAGGGAAGTGCCTGATCTGGATCTTGGGGCACTCCTTCGTATTTTGGGGTGCCCGTCGGGCGGAGGTCCGCCCGAATGGTCGACAGCTGGGTTTGGATCGTGCGCAGGCGACTGTTCGATGGATCGGAGTTCGGGGCATGGAGTGGGGCAGGGTGGTCCCGGAATTTCGTTTCCATTGTAAAGTTGAGCGGCCCCCGGATGTGCTGGTATTGCATGTGGGGGGTAATGATCTTGGTGCCAGGGCGTCGCGGGATTTGATCCGAGACATAAAGATTGATTTACTGCAGTTGTGGAAGCGGTATCCTGGTTTGCTGGTCGTATGGTCTGACATAGTGACCAGGTTGGCATGGAGAGGGGCTCGGTCGGTGGAGAAGGTTAATAAGGCCAGGGCCCAGGTGAATAGGGTAGTGGCTAGGTTTGTGACCAGGAATGGTGGGATTGTGGTACGGCACAGGGATTTGGAGCCGGCTGATTGGCAATTTCGGAGGGGTGATGGTGTGCACCTCAACGAGGTCGGTCTGGATTTATGGGCGTTGGGTCTGCAGGATGGTGTGGAGCGTGCTTTTGGTGTGTGGCGGGTCCAGGCCACGTAAGGTGTCACGTGGTCTGTCCTGTGGCGGTGGGGGTAGGTCTGGTCCAGAGGTTTGGAAGTGATTGGTGGCTGGACCGGGAGTCATTGTCTTGGTATGGTGGCTCTCGGTTTCCGGGATGTGGCAGGCACGGGGTTCTGCCAAAGTGTGGGGGTCAATCCGTGGGTGATTGGCACCTCGTCTCTGGGTCGGTGTGTTGCGGCCGGGGACAGGGGGAGTAGTAGTAGTGGACTGGGCCTACCCCGGGGGGTATTGTAAATGTTATTGTCTATTGTTACCGTTATGTGGTTGTTTTGGGTCGCCCGTTGGACGGCGTCCCTAAGGTACTAGTCTGTAAAACAATAGGCAATAAAAAGGCTGCTGTGGCCATTTGAACCAAGTCGCATGCAGTCCGTGTGTTTATTTTTAGAGGATAAGGGGGTTTGGTTACACAGACATCATGACCGGAGAATCCTCCCTCAGCTGGTCAAGAAAGCCACGGACCCACTTGGGGGGAGGGGCGACATGACCAAGGGGGAGGTAGGGAGTGATGGGTTAATAGGGACAGTGGTATATGCCTAATATGGCTTTGGGGGATGGTTTTAGCCGGGGAGGAAGAGGAGGAGCAGGGAAAGGGTTAGCTGGGAGAGGAAGGAGTTACCTCCTCTTCTGTTTCCGGACGCCGAACGATCCCCGCCCACCCTCCCTTTGTGTTGTCATGTGGGAGATGTTTTTGGGTAGTTGGGATACCTTTTGTCACAGTAGCGGTGGGGGTAGGTCTGGTCCAGAGGTTTGGAAGTGATTGGTGGCTGGACCGGGAGTCATTGTCTTGGTATGGTGGCTCTCGGTTTCCGGGATGTGGCAGGCACGGGGTTCTGCCAAAGTGTGGGGGTCAATCCGTGGGTGATTGGCACCTCGTCTCTGGGTCGGTGTGTTGCGGCCGGGGACAGGGGGAGTAGTAGTAGTGGACTGGGCCTACCCCGGGGGGTATTGTAAATGTTATTGTCTATTGTTACCGTTATGTGGTTGTTTTGGGTCGCCCGTTGGACGGCGTCCCTAAGGTACTAGTCTGTAAAACAATAGGCAATAAAAAGGCTGCTGTGGCCATTTGAACCAAGTCGCATGCAGTCCGTGTGTTTATTTTTAGAGGATAAGGGGGTTTGGTTACACAGACATCATGACCGGAGAATCCTCCCTCAGCTGGTCATGCTCTCCTGCATACACTAGTGGAGAATGAAGAACATATTGAAGAAGGAAATGACATCAGACCTTTCTTCTTTTTTTTTTTTCTTTTCAACAATCTTTAATGGCATTGTTCACTGATAAAAAATGCATAAAAACGCAGTGAGCAAAAACGCAGCAAAACGCAGCAAAAAACGCACCAAACCGAGGTAATAACGCACGCGTTTTTGCCGCGGTTTTGTGCCGCGGGTGCGTTTTTGTGCGTTTTTTGCCGCAAAAAGCACAAAAACGCAGCGTCAAAAAAATGCAGTGTGTGAACCTAGCCTTAAAGGTCCTAAAGATAAAGAAAATCAATTAGACAACAAATCTGGACGCATGTACAATCTATAACAGTCCGATTTCCATCTACCAATCTTTTTTATCTTTCTTTTTGTCAAATCAGAACATGCAGCTGTAGTTGCCGCACCTATGCGAAAAGAGTGGGAAGAGAACTTTAAATCTCCCAAACCCAATTTGTTTAAAGACCTTTTCATTAGCTTCCAAAATTGAAACCTGGTAGCTGGTTCCCCATTAGCATGTACAAATAAAGGGCCAGGTATAGAAGGGCGTAGCCCCAACCATAACTTTAAATTATTTCCCTAGAACCATCAATCATAGCCAGTTTAATGATCTTCCCTTTTCCCAATTGATCAGTTTTAGATCTAGAAAGAAAAATTAAGCAGTATTGCACAAATATGCTTACATCGTTCAACATTAACCCACCTACCTGAGACTTGCTAGGTGAAACCAGCTCCCCGATCCCGAGTGCTGCAAAGAATGCTAAAACAAAAGCGCAACGAAACAAAGCAGTTTCTACACTATTGTGACGCCCTGGACCCCAGGGGTCAAAGGTAACAACACCTACCACATCACACACACCCCCCCCATCTTTTGTGAGGACACACCCGTCACCCGAAAGGGAGACCTGATGCCTCCCTCAGGGCCAGTAGGGCACACCAGGTGGGCGGAGTCAGGCGGAAAGACACGCCCACCGAGGAGACTACTGTCCTGAGGCAGGAAATTCAAACAGTTTAAGATGTAGAGTGACAGTGAGAGGAGTGGAGTGTAGAGCTCTCAGGGACCCGGGTTGGAGCCTGGGATCCCCGTAACGTCAGGCAGGCAGGCAGACGGTGGTGGCCGTTTGCAGGAGTGCCGGTACAGAAACCGGCGGAACCGTAGGGACCGGGCCAGGGTTGGAGCCCGCCGACCCTGAACCGGGGAGTTAACCATTTACTGGAGCACCAGAAACCGGGTACTCAGACCCCGTCCTAGCTTAGAAGCCACTGAGTATAGGCAAATTAACTGATTGCAGTCTGGAGTCTGGACCTCACGGGTTCATTCTCACCCAAAGTCCCGAAAGAAGGCAAAAGCCCACCGATACCGGGTGAGAGCCACCGCCAAGGGCCAAACACCCGACGGGCCAGCGCCTGCGGGCAACAGAGGGCTCCTCTGGCAGCTCAACACCGGGCAGCGGGCTACCACTGTCCAGGCAGGGGAGCCAAAAACCACAACAAGGGGTGCAAGGTAAAGGGGCCACCATCAGCCTCACAAGGAACACAAGCAGCCGGCTGCGGGACCCGACCATACCCGAACTTTGGTTTACCAGTGACTCTGAGTGTGAATTAATCGTGAGTATACCAGTGCCATCCGGGCACGACACTGCACCGCAGAACGGCGCCCTGCACACCGACAACAATACTGTCGCCAGTACGTCCCCAACGGGCCCCGGGACACACCTCCCCTACCCATGGAGGGGCTAACATCTAGGCTGCGGCCACAACACTGATCCCGGACGAGCCCCCCCATCACTCCAGCCACAGCGGTGGTGCATCCCGTCACCACGACCCGTGGGTGGCGTCACAACCCGTACGACGACAACGCAGCCTCCCCCGACTGCGAACCTCGTCCCACACCACCACCCCACTGCCTCCCCTTAACAGAGCGACGTGGCCCCCGATCCGGAGGCGCTCGTGCCACCGACAAACCCGAGCCCGGACCTCGAGCGGCTCGGCACGAGCAGCGGAGAGCGGCCGGGCCCCTCTCAGGGCGGTACACTACCATAACAAACAACTCCCAGAACATCCTACAACTTCTCCAACAACTCTACAGAAAGAGGACGTCTAGTATCGGTGAAAATTAACCGTTCATAACTTGTTTAACCGGAAAATGCGAAAAAAGGGATACCCCACCCCGTAACTTGAAAAAGAAAGACACTCCTGCTAAGCGTTTATGCAACGATGCATAATTTAAGCCATCATATAGAGACAAGTTAATAAATTGCAAAACCAGATTCACATTACAACGATTATAATCAGCATTTACCGACAGACAAAATTCCTTCAATTTTTCACATGCAGCAGCAAAAGCTGCCCATGTTCTAGGAGCTATAGAGTTCCTAATGAATTCCGGAACCAGATCTAAATTATCTCCCAGTGTCCTCGAAAATGGCACCTTCTTTGACATTGAATCCACCCGGTTCTGCTGCAAGAAAGGCAGTGTTACTGCTTCACTTGTCTCCTGCACCCAGGAGGATTTCAACCAAATATTACAATTAAGACATTGTAAAACCAAACGCCTCAGAACTCTATTTGCCCACAAGCATTTTGACGAAAGGGTAATAATACAGAGGACCACCCCCTTGCTAACGGACTGCAACTTGATGCGTTTGTTAGCCAATAAATGACCCCAAATTGAAAAAGCTACCAAAATGGCGAATAGCTCCAAAACAAACTCAATCCTGACCACACCTGCCGTATGCCATCTCTCCGGCCATGCCTCTCCAGCCCACTCAGAATTGAAAGTGACTGAAAAACCCGAACTACTGTCGGAAAAAAACAAACAGCGACAATTCATCCGATGAACAAAAAACTTGTTACAAACAAGTGACACCATTAAACTCCTCACTAATATATACCACCAGGAGCCCATAGATTAAGCTGTGCTCATTAATCTACAGTCATATGTAAAAGTTTGGGCACCCCTATTAATGTTAACCTTTTTTCTTTATAACAATTTGGGTTTTTGCTATTTCAGTTTCATATGTCTAATAACTGATGGACTGAGTAATATTTCTGGATTGAAATGAGGTTTATTGTACTAACAGAAAATGTGCAATCCGCATTTAAACAAAATTTGACCGGTGCAAAAGTATGGGCACCCTTATCAATTTCTTGATTTGAACACTCCTAGCTACTTTTTACTGACTTACTAAAGCACTAAATTGGTTTTGTAACCTCATTGAGCTTTGCACTTCATAGGCAGGTGTATCCAATCATGAGAAAAGGTATTTAAGGTGGCCACTTGCAAGTTGTTCTCCTATTTGAATCTCCTATGAAGAGTGGCATCATGGGCTCCTCAAAACAACTCTCAAATGATCTGAAAACAAAGATTATTCAGCATAGTTGTTCAGGGGAAGGTACAAAAAGTTGTCTCAGAGATTTAAACTGTCAGTTTCCCCTGTGAGTAACATAGTAAGGAAATGGAAGAACACAGGTACAGTTCTTGTTAAGCCCAGAAGTGGCCGGCCAAGAAAAATATCAGAAAGGCAGAGAAGAAGAATGGTGAGAACAGTCAAGGACAATCCACAGACCACCTCCAAAGACCTGCAGCATCATCTTCCTGCAGATGGTGTCAATGTGCATCGGTCAACAATACAGCGCACGTTGCACAAGGAGAAGCTGTATGGGAGAGTGATGCGAAAGAAGCCGTTTCTGCAAGCACGCCACAAACAGAGTCGCCTGAGGTATGCAAAAGCACATTTGGACAAGCCAGTTACATTTTGGAAGAAGCTCCTGTGGACGTTGTTTGGTCATACAAAAAGGCGTTATGCATGGAGGAAAAACACGGCATTCCAAGAAAAGCACTTTCTATCCACAGTAAAATTTGGTGGAGGTTCCATCATGCTTTGGGGCTGTGTGGCCAATGCCGGCACCGGGAATCCTGTTAAAGTTGAGGGTCGCATGGATTCAACTCAGTATCAGCAGATTCTTGACAATAATGTGCAAGAATCAGTGACGAAGTTGAAGTTACGCAGGGGATGGATATTTCAGCAAGACAATGATCCAAAACACCGCTCCAAATCTACTCAGGCATTCATGCAGAGGAACAATTACAATGTTCTGGGATGGCCATCCCAGTCCCCAGACCTGAATATCATTGAAAATCTGTGGGATGATGTGAAGTGACTGTCCATGCTCGAGACCATCAAACTTAACTGAACTGGAATTGCTTTGTAAACAGGAATGGTCAAATCTACCTTCATCCAGGATCCAAGAACTCATTAAAAGCTACAGGAAGCGACTAGAGGCTGGGATTATTGCAAAAGGAGGATCTACAAAATATTAATGTCACTTTTATGTTGAGGTGCCCATACTTTTGCACAGGTGAAATTTTGTTTAAATACGGATTGCACATTTTCTGTTAGTACAATAAACCTCATTTCAATCCAGAAATATTACTCAGTCCATCAGTTATTAGATATATGACACTGAAATAGCAAAACCCCAAATTGTTATAAAGACAAAAGGTTCACATTAATAGGGGTGCCCAAACTTTTTCATATGACTGTACCACCAGGAGCCCATACATTCTGATGTCCTTACTAATATATATCACCAGGAGCCCATATATTCTGATGTCCTCACTAATATATATCACCAGGAGCCCATACATTCTGATGTCCTCACTAATATATACCACCAGGAGCTCATACATTCTGATGTCCTCACTAATATATACTACCAGGAGCTCATACATTCTGATGTCCTCACTAATATATATCACCAGGAGCCCATACATTCTGCTGTCCTCACTAATGTATACCACCAGGAGCCCATACATTCTGATGTCCTCACTAATATATATCACCAGGAGCCCATACATTCTGATGTCCTCACTAATATATAACACCAGGAGCTCATACATTCTGATGTCCTCACTAATATATACCACCAGGAGCCCATACATTCTGCTGCCGTCACTAATATATACCACCAGGAGCCCATACATTCTGCTGCCGTCACTAATATATACCACCAGGAGCCCATACATTCTGATGTCCTCACTAATATATATCACCAGGAGCCCATACATTCTGATGTCCTCACTAATATATACCACCAGGAGCCCATACATTCTGATGTCCTCACTAATATATATCACCAGGAGCCCATACATTCTGATGTCCTCACTAATATATACCACCAGGAGCCCATACATTCTGCTGTCCTCACTAATATATACCACCAGGAGACCATACATTCTGATGTCCTCACTAATATATACCACCAGGAGCTCATACATTCTGATGTCCTCACTAATATATATCACCAGGAGCCCATACATTCTGATATCCTCACTAATATATACCACCAGGAGCTCATACATTCTGATGTCCTCACTAATATATACCACCAGGAGCCCATACATTCTGCTGTCCTCACTAATGTATACCACCAGGAGCCCATACATTCTGATGTCCTCACTAATATATACCACCAGGAGCCCATACATTCTGATGTCCTCACTAATATATATCACCAGGAGCCCATACATTCTGATGTCCTCGGTAATATATACCACCAGGAGTCCATACATTCTGATGTCCTCGGTAATATATACCACCAGGAGTCCATACATTCTGATGCCCTTGTGGCGCCCCTGACCTGGTCAGGCACCACTGAGTACTGCACCCATGGTGGGGACAGTACAACACAGGTAATCCAGAAGGCTGACCGGGGTGTGGTACACAGGCGCATAGTGATCAGGTCTCACACATGTACCCATGAGAGGACCCCTGGGGATCCCAGGAGGGGGAAAAGCCTTCACCTTCACTGGAATAGTGGAGGGGGCCAAAAGCCTCCATCTCCTCTCAAGGGGTGTGGTAAGAGAATCTGGTTGCTAGGTGGCGTAGGCAAGAACAGGAGAGGAGGAGCAGTGAGCCAGGCAGAGCAGAGTCCAGGGAGCTCCGAGGAGAGCTGACCCCTTCCCCTGGGCTGCTGTAGTCTGACAGCGTCCGCGCAGTGGCTACCGACGGGGGAGAACGGTCAACTAGGAGGGCTACCCGAAACCCATCTCCAGCTAGAGAGAGAGCACAGAGTGGGAAGTAAGGAGACTGCTAGGGAGTACCAGGCCCAAACGGGCGGCAGATCCCGAAGCGGAGATAGATCCAGCTTTCTTTTGCTAAACCTGCCGGTGTGGGGCTCTCAAAGCCCACGCCACAACACCACAAAAGCCGCAGCCACGTAGCCACAGTTAGGGCCCATAGCTCACAGGAGGCAAGAAGCTGGAGTGATCTGGTCCAGGCAACAAGCACACGGCAAACGAAGGGGAGTGAGGCTTCAGCAACTTCCCTGGGTGACCCCCATAGGGACTCAAAGTCGGGGTCACCCCAAACCACCAAGGGCTAAGGAAGGCGAGTTAGTAGTCACCCTCACAAGTCAGCCTGAAGGACACCTGGTTCCCGCCTGGTTCATCCCAGCTACGCCCGGGTTACTCACCCTGCCACCTGAAGTGAGTAAAAACCCTGAAAGACATTCTGCCTGTGTGGAGTTATTCTGCGCCTTGTGGTACTACGCACCTACACAGGGCCCTGGGGCTTGCCTCGCTCTCAGGGGGCTATTCCAACTAACTGCACTCACCATCAGCCCCAGGCGTCCCTCAACCTGCAGTGGCGGTCCCCCACTGACCGCAATACTGAGAGTGGCGTCACGACAAGAAGAAGATCTCCTACCTGTGACCAGATCCAGCCGAGTGGAGTCCCTGAAGGTAATGCACAGACACATACTAGCGGGGCTTCACATCTGGCGTCACGAACAGGATAAGGACTAGACCTGTTCAGACAGGTGACCATGTGCCTGGGCGGTCCGCTTGAAAAATTGGAAGCGCCGCCATATTGCCACCATGAAAAGCGCGCTGAAAAACAACAGCAGCCCGCGCTGGAAGAAGTTACCGCCCACGAAGAGGTGTGGCTACCCAGAGATCCCCTGCAGAGTTCTGACCTCGCTTGTGAAGAGAGCGGAAGCGTCCAGAGACGGCGGGAAGGAAAGAGAGCCACAAGCCTGCTGCTGCAGAGAGAAGAGATGGAGTCCGGACGTGGATACCCAGAACCAGGCTCTGCTGCCTGGTGGTGCCGGGAGCTTGCTATCTTCTGCGATCAGCTGGAGGCCAGGATCATGCGACAGCTCAGTGAGGGACGCACGGAGCTTCTGGAGATGGCTGCGGCGGTTCGGACCTACGAGGAGGGAGCCGCGCGACGCCTGCCAGATCGAGCGGCGACGACTCAGATCCCGATGGTGCCACTGATGGGTGAGTCCAGAGTTGCCCCGGCCAGCGCAAGTTCTCCAACCCCTGCTGCTACGACCGCGGTCCCAGAAGAGGCGCCCGGCGCGGCGACGCTGAGCCAGGCCGCAGCCATGCCAGGTGCGGCCCGCCAAGCCCAGGCCGCCGCAGCGATGCCCTGCTCGGCCCGCCAAGCCCCGGCCGCCGCAGCGATGCCCTGCTCGGCCCGCCAAGCCCCGGCCGCCGCAGCGATGCCCTGCTCGGCCCACCAAGACCCGGTCCCTGCAGCGACGCCCAGCCCAGCCTGCACAGATCCCATCGCAGCTGCGACGCCGATCCAGGCCGCCGCCATACAGGGCGCGGCCCGCCAAGACCAGGCCGCCGCCATACAGGGCGCGGCCCGCCAAGACCAGGCCGCCGCCATACAGGGCGCGGCCCGCCAAGACCAGGCCGCCGCCATACAGGGCGCGGCCCGCCAAGACCAGGCCGCTGCCATACAGGGCGCGGCCCGCCAAGACCAGGCCGCCGCCATACAGGGCGCGGCCCGCCAAGAGATTGCATCACCATTTACCCCGGCCTGCAAGGCCAGAGCAGACACCGCTCCCCAGCCTAAGGAAGTCCCTACTAGGAAATCCCTGATAGGTGAAGACTCCGCATACTGGCAGCTGAAGGCTGACCTGGAGGCTAAGTTCCCACAGGAGATGGTGGACCGATACATGCTCCCTCCGAACACCCCGAAGGCAACCCCTGCAGCAACCACGCTGAAGAGTCCACCGCCTGGGCCAGCTGAGGAGCACTCATCCCCAGTGCTGCCACGACCTGAGTGCAGCGAAGAACTAAGGGGGAGAGGAGGGCAAGAAGCTGAGGAGTTGCCCCCGGAGCCAGCAGCAGTGCTAGTCCCAGAGCCGGAGATGCTGCCATATTCCCGCTGGGACGAGGAAGACCTGACACCTCCTGCTGAAGAAGAAGATCTGCCCCAAAGCCTCACCTGGGAGCTTGTAAGCTGCACTTCGCAGAATCCAGCCCGCAAGACACAGCGCCGCAGCAGAACTCAGTTTTCCCCTGCACCGCCATCCCCAGAGCAGAGAGATGACATCACGGCCAGAGACCTACAAGAAAAAAGGTTCCTGAGAAGAGCCAAAGCGCAGGTCCGAGGACCCCTTTGCAGAGGAGTAGTGGAGGACTTCAGCCTCAAGTCAGGATACGGGTTCATCGTAGCACCTGGCATAAAGGAAGGTATCTTCGTCAACAGAAGAGACGTCAGAGCTAATCTGCCCAGAGGACATCCTGGAAGGAACCTGCGTACAGGAGACTCCGTACAGTTTACCCTGCATCAAGGAGAAAGAGGCTGGTATGCCCTAGATGTAGTACCATGTCCCAAAGAAGAAAGGAAAGACAGTAATAAAGAAAGAAAAGACCAAAGACCTAATGATGAGACAACTACAGATGAGGAAAAAGGTCAAGAAAGCAACAGGTGCCGCAGCCCTACAGGCCCAAGCCCTGGTGAAGAGGAATCTGCCTAAGTTTAAGTAAAGTACAGCAAGTTTTGACCAGTTTGGAAAGTTTGTTTTGCAACGTTTTAAAAGTTCAAGAATGTGCCCACAAAAACTATTGTGAGAAATAAACCTTAAGGCTATGAACTGGCTATAGCCACAAACTCTCGCAGTGTAAATAGTTACACCAGAGGGCACCACCACCACCAGAGTCAGCCTGTTTAGGGGCTTGGCTCGTCTGCAACCAGGAGGAGCCCGTCCGTATATAGGGCCTTGGCTCACCTGCGACCAGAGAGCATGCCTGTTTATGGGGCCTGGCTCTCCACCACAAAGAGGGTACCTGGTCAGCACCAACTGTGGAGGCCGCCTCTGCATCCTGCCAGAAGAGGCTGAAGGCGCGGATCCACCAGGCCAGGTATACCCTGAAGACCACCAGCCCATGAAAGCCGCCTCTACATCCTGCCAGAAGTGGCTGAAGTCGCGGCCAACGTGAAAGGGTTTTGGGTGGGTTAACGGACTTGTGGGTGGAGGGTGGTGATGTATGGTACCTGGTGCTTTTAAAATGTTTTACATGTTTTAATGTTTTATGCATTTTTAAAATGTTGTCTTGCAGCCCGAGGACGTGCTGGTGATAACTAAGGGGGAATGTGGCGCCCCTGACCTGGTCAGGCACCACTGAGTACTGCACCCATGCTGGGGACAGTACAACACAGGTAATCCAGAAGGCTGACTGGGGTGTGGTACACAGGCGCATAGTGATCAGGTCTCACACATGTACCCATGAGAGGACCCCTGGGGATCCCAGGAGGGGGAAAAGCCTTCACCTTCACTGGAATAGTGGAGGGGGCCAAAAGCCTCCATCTCCTCTCAAGGGGTGTGGTAAGAGAATCTGGTTGCTAGGTGGCGTAGGCAAGAACAGGAGAGGAGGAGCAGTGAGCCAGGCAGAGCAGAGTCCAGGGAGCTCCGAGGAGAGCTGACCCCTTCCCCTGGGCTGCTGTAGTCTGACAGCGTCCGCGCAGTGGCTACCGACGGGGGAGAACGGTCAACTAGGAGGGCTACCCGAAACCCATCTCCAGCTAGAGAGAGAGCACAGAGTGGGAAGTAAGGAGACTGCTAGGGAGTACCAGGCCCAAACGGGCGGCAGATCCCGAAGCGGAGATAGATCCAGCTTTCTTTTGCTAAACCTGCCGGTGTGGGGCTCTCAAAGCCCACGCCACAACACCACAAAAGCCGCAGCCACGTAGCCACAGTTAGGGCCCATAGCTCACAGGAGGCAAGAAGCTGGAGTGATCTGGTCCAGGCAACAAGCACACGGCAAACGAAGGGGAGTGAGGCTTCAGCAACTTCCCTGGGTGACCCCCATAGGGACTCAAAGTCGGGGTCACCCCAAACCACCAAGGGCTAAGGAAGGCGAGTTAGTAGTCACCCTCACAAGTCAGCCTGAAGGACACCTGGTTCCCGCCTGGTTCATCCCAGCTACGCCCGGGTTACTCACCCTGCCACCTGAAGTGAGTAAAAACCCTGAAAGACATTCTGCCTGTGTGGAGTTATTCTGCGCCTTGTGGTACTACGCACCTACACAGGGCCCTGGGGCTTGCCTCGCTCTCAGGGGGCTATTCCAACTAACTGCACTCACCATCAGCCCCAGGCGTCCCTCAACCTGCAGTGGCGGTCCCCCACTGACCGCAATACTGAGAGTGGCGTCACGACAAGAAGAAGATCTCCTACCTGTGACCAGATCCAGCCGAGTGGAGTCCCTGAAGGTAATGCACAGACACATACTAGCGGGGCTTCACACCCTCACTAATATATATCACCATGAGCCCATACATTCTGATGTCCTCACTAATATATATCACCAGGAGCCCATACATTCTGATGCCCTCACTAATATATACCACCAGGAGCCCATACATTCTGCTGTCCTCACTAATATATATCACCAGGAGCCCATACATTCTGATGTCCTCACTAATATATATCACCAGGAGCCCATACATTCTGATGTCCTCACTAATATATATCACCAGGAGCCCATACATTCTGATGTCCTCACTAATATATATCACCAGGAGCCCATACATTCTGATGTCCTCGGTAATATATACCACCAGGAGTCCATACATTCTGATGCCCTCACTGATATATATCACCAGGAGCCCATACATTATGCTGTCCTTACTAATATATATCACCAGGAGCCCATACATTCTGCTGTCCTCACTAATATATACCACCAGGAGACCATACATTCTGCTGTCCTCACTAATATATACCACCAGGAGCCCATACATTCTGCTGTCCTCACTAATATATACCACCAGGAGCTCATACATTCTGATGTCCTCACTAATATATACCACCAGGAGCCCATACATTATGCTGTCCTTACTAATATATACCACCAGGAGCCCATACATTCTGATGTCCTCACTAATATATACCACCAGGAGCCCATACATTATGCTGTCCTTACTAATATATACCACCAGGAGCCCATACATTATGCTGTCCTTACTAATATATATCACCAGGAGCCCATACATTCTGCTGTCCTCACTAATATATACCACCAGGAGACCATACATTCTGCTGTCCTCACTAATATATACCACCAGGAGCCCATACATTCTGCTGTCCTCACTAATATATACCACCAGGAGCCCATACATTCTGATGTCCTCACTAATATATACCACCAGGAGCCCATACATTCTGCTGCCGTCACTAATATACAGTATATCACCAGGAGCCCATACATTCTGATGTCCTCACTAATATATACCACCAGGAGACCATACATTCTGCTGTCCTCACTAATATATACCACCAGGAGCCCATACATTCTGCTGTCCTCACTAATATATACCACCAGGAGCCCATACATTCTGCTGCCGTCACTAATATACAGTATATCACCAGGAGCCCACACATTATCATGTCCTCAGTAGAAAATTCCTCCTATGTAATTATCAGTGTACCTCCAGCCATAGATACTGGGGGCCCCCGAGGGGAGCGGAGGTCGGGCCCTACAGCCATGAGACAATCTATACAGACCCTGAATCTTAGAATTGGGAGTATTAGTGTTGCTGATTTCTTTTTGATGTTCTGTGAGATTGAAACATCATTTAATACATTAATTAATAATTCGGGCAGACCAAACTTTATGGTGGAAAGTGAAGAAAGTTCTAAAAAGTTAGGAAAAGTTATAAAGTTAAATTCAAATGACAAACTTGGCCCTGAGCACTAGCACTACACCTGGTGGGGGCGCTGTAGTTCACCATTGTGCGGACTGCACCTAATAAAAGGAAGATAAAAGTAAAGATCCCTTCTTACCTGTGGACACTGAAGTGCGGGGTATTTGGAAGTTGTTCCTTTAAGGTAAATGTGAGTATGAGCCTTAATCTGGGGGCAGCAGTTTTCGGATTCCTCCCGTCCTGTTCTCTGCATCGAGGCACAAAGTCTGAAGAGGTTATAGAAAGAGAAAGAATAAAGTCGCAGTCATAATTCATTATCTGTCTAACCTATTATGGACCTGCTCAGTGACTATCGCCATATACGGCACATATAAAAAGCTGCTATAATCCTTTATACTGCGGACGTGTGACATCCGGCTACAGCTGGTCTGGAGGAGCTCCGAAATGCAAACAATGCGCCTCGATCTAACTGTATAGGGAGAACAGATGGTGAGTGGCAGCCTTTTTAGTACCACACTGCGGCAACAGACTTTTTAGGCTATTAAAAAGGTTTAAAAAAATTATCCATTTTGGGGGGTAGATCACGACTGCTGTCCACATAGAAGGAGCTGTCCCTTTTTCACATGAGGTGGTACAAAAAGGATCCTTGTTTAGGGGGCAGCAAAAAGATTGTTGATCTTGTCTCCTTTCAAAAACTAAAACATAAATGTACCTTGCCGGAGTTGCGCTACCTCCCATTCCTGTCTATTAAGAAGGCTATTCAAAAATGAATTGCAAACAAATATCATATCCCTTAATCTGTGGGTTCTCTTCCATCTAATCCAGAGAGTTCATCCAGATGGAAAACTAGGAAAATTTATGATTTTTTTAACGAGGATCTCAAGTTTGTAAAGTCATTGCATGTTTGTAACTGGGAGAGAGGTCTCAATAAGGCTAATTTCACACATCAGTTTTTTTCCATCAGGCACAATCCGGAAAAAAACGGGTAAAACGGATCCGGCGCCAGATCCGTTTTATCCCCATTGATTTGTATTAGCGCCAGATTGTGCCTGATGGCCTTGCATTGCATCCGGCTTTTGCCGGATCCGTCATAATTGCCTAAAGCGGCGGCAAGAGAGAACGTATTTTGTAACGTTTTTTTGTACGGCAAAAAAAACGCATTGTTCCGGATCCGGCACGAGACGGCGTATTTTACAATGGAAGCCTATGGACGCCGGATCCGGCGTAATGCGGTAAAAAACTGATGTGGTCGCCGGATCCGTTTTTATAAACTGAGCTTGCTCCAATGTATTGAAAAAAATGGATCAAGCAAAAAAAACGGACGAAAAGGATGCATAAACGGATGCGCCGGATCCGTTTTTTGACGGATCAGGTATATTGGAACCGTCAAAAAAAAGGATCAGGCACATCAGTTTTTGCATATTCTGCGCCAGATCCGTTGCATCAGGCACACGCCGGATTGTGCCTGATGCAAAAAACTGATGTGTGAAAGTAGCCTAAGGGCGGCTTTGCACATTGCAACATCGCACGTGCGATGTCGGTGGGGTCAAATCGAAAGTGACGCACATCTGGCGTCACTTTCGACATCGTAGCGTGTAAATCCTAGATGATACGATGAACGAGCGCAAAAGCGTCATTATCGTATCATCGGTGTATTCTCCGACATTTCCATAATGTCGCTGCAGCGATAGGTACGATGTAGTTCCTCGTTCCTGCGGCAGCGCACATCGCTGTGTATGAAGCCGCAGGAGCGAGGAACATCTCCTACCTGCCTCCCGGCTGCAATGAGAAGGAAGGAGGTGGGCGGGATGTTTACATCCTGCTCATCTCCGCCCCTCTGCCGCTATTGGCCGTTTGACGTCGCTATGACGCCGCACGACCCGCCCCCTTAGGAAGGAGGCGGGTCGCCGGCCAGAGCGACGGTCGCAGGGCAGGTGAGTGCATGTGAATCTGCCGTAGCGATAATGTTCGCTACGCCAGCTATCACAAGATATCGCTGCTGTGACGGGGGCGGGGACTATTGCGTGCGACATCGCAGCATCGGCTTGCGATGTCGTAATGTGCAAAGCCCGCCTAAGACTTTCTCAGAATCCAATTGGCAGGATAGCCTTGAGTGGGCTTATAAATCAAGTGAATGTACCAATTTATTTGAATCGCATTTTAAGCTTTATTCCAGATGGTACTATACACCTGTTAAGGCTGCACGAGCGATCGTACCCGCCCCCGTCGTTTGTGCGTCACGGGCAATTTGTTGCCCGTGGCGCACTAAGTCGTTTACCCCCTGTCACACGTACTTACCTTCCTAACGACGTCGCTGTGGGCGGCGAACATCCTCTACCTAAAGGGGGAGGGATGTTCGGTGTCACAGCGACGTCACACAGTGGCCGGCCAATAGAAGCGGAGGGGCAGAGCTGAGCGGGACGTAACACCCCGCCCACCTCCTTCCTTCCGCATTGCCGGCAGTCGCAGGTAAGCTGCAGTTCATCATTCCCGGGGTGTCACACGTAGCAATGTGTGCTGCCTTGGGAATGATGAACAACCGGCGCGCAGAAGGAGGAACTGTGGCGCCCTGGACAAGCCAAGTCGTCACAGGTACTGCAACAACACACCCCACACCCCGAGATAGGCACATCAGTCACACACAAATCCTTGTTGCCTCCCTCCAGGGGCTGATGTCCACACCAGGTGGGGTGGAGCCAGGTGGTTGGCCCCACCCATCGAGGAGTTCACAGTCCTGGAGGCGGGAAAGGAAGTCAGATCAGTTAGGGAGAGTGAAGAAGAAGGAAGTAGAAGTAGAGGAGCAGACTGACCGTGTCCGGGTACGTGGCCCGGGCACCGAGAGCAAGGTTGGCAGACGGTGGTGGCCGTCTGCAGGAGAGGCCGATCGACGCGGAACCGTAGGACCAGAGACGGGCGGTGGCCCGCCGGTACCAAACCGGGGAGCAAAGAGAAGCCAGCACAAATCGGCAGGGCCTGCGGACCCCGACCAGGCTTGGAGTCGCCGTTAAACCGGTCGAATCCCCTAGCGACCGGAACCTCTGGGGTTTACTAGCAACAAAGACCCGACTGAAGGCAACCGTCCAAACCGAGAAAGGGAAACACAACTACCGCCACAGTTAGAATTCCCAGGGCCAGAGCCTGCGGGCAAAAGGGGCTCCATATCCAAGCTGGGGAGCGGGTTACCGGTGGGAAGCCATCGGGACCGAAGATACCCAACAGGTGCAGGGAGAGGCAGCCACCACCAACTTACTGGGAGTAACCACAGCAGCTGGCTGCGGGACCCGTCCATCCAGCCGTTTGTTTTACCGGAGACTCTGTATCCATCATTGGCTGAGTGAGTACCACCATGCCGTTCGGCACCGCGCTGCCCCCGCGACCCTGCACCTCACCAACCCTGCCTCCCCTGTCACCTCACCGGGCCCCGGGACCACCAAATCCCCCTACCCACGGAGGGGAAAGAAACATCTCGGCTGCTCCCTGTCATCGCTCCCGGGATCCCCGTCCAGAGCAGCAGTGGTGCCCCAACCTCACCACAAACCGTAGGTGGCATCACGGACCAACTCCCCAAACCCAAATCACCCCTTTTCACTCACGGGCGAGGAGCGCCGCTCGAGTCCCCGGATCCGGCCCACCGCTCGAGCCACCGAGCAGCAGCAGCGCCGGACCCGAGCGCCAGCGAGAGCGCAGCGGCGGCAGCCTCCTTCCCGCCCGCGACATAACTTGGCGTCACGAACAGGATCTTACCGTTCTGCCGGCTGGCAGAAGTGCGCCTTGTGTCCCGCCGGTGGTGTCCGGCCGAAAAATTTCAGAAGCCGCCATCTTGGGCGCGAAGATTTTCCCGCTGGAGCGTCTTCTCGAGCAGTGGAGGCGCGAAAGCCGAAGCTCCGCCCCTGAAGAGGAGGTGCTGAGAAAAGACCAAGGGGGCGGAAACAAGATGTCTGCGCCCGACGAGGCCGCTGGAGGAGCGGCGGTCGCAGCCGCAGCGGCGCTCGCGAATGAGAATGGACCCGGCCGTGCTCTGGCCACACAAACTGGGGAGGTCGTGGCCCCCGCCATTGCTCAGGTGATGCCGTTCTCCTTGCCCTATGTGCCCGGAGCTACCTGGTTGCCGCAGTACGACGGGAAACCTGACCCTTTACAGGTCTTCCAGAAGAAGCTTAACCCGGTCCTAGAATTGTACCCCCTGACCGATAAGTAACGTGCAGTGGTAGTGCTGGGGCTGCTAACCGGCGCGGCTGAGCAGGAGGCGGAGACCTGGGCTGAGGGGGACCGGTCCTCTGTGGCCGCCATCTTTGAGAAGCTGCAGATTGCCTTCGAGACTCGCACAGAGGCCGAGCTGCGGATGCGGTTCTATCAATGCCGACAGCGGCCTGCAGATAGTATTAGAGACTATGCCTTGTGCCTGGAAACCGCCCTCCGCACATTGAAGTGAGTGGGCACTATTAATGATGCGGACAGCAACAAAATGCTGGTCGAACAGTTCGTGCAGGGGATGGGATCCCCGGAAGACCGCAAGCAGCTCCGGCTGTGGGCCCTAGAGCACCCTGACGTGGACTTTGCTGTGCTGAAAGAACGGGCCATCAAAGCTTTGCAACCCCCAGCATCTGATGTCCCTGAAGTAGCCCCATGGCCAGGTGAAACGGCTCCCATCGTGGTGGCCCCTTCTCTCTCAGCTCCCGCAGCGCCTGCAGCCACTGGCAGAATGATGGAAGAGCTGGCTGCCCAGGTCCGCCGCATGGTTGGGGACCTCGCCAAGATCCTCACCGCACTCCAGCCTCCGACAATGCCCAAGCCCCGGGGAGAATGCAGCTCGCCGACCACCCGGAGGACGTCCCCTGGATGCAGCGGAGAAGGGCCAATGACTCACGGTATGGACCTCCAATTTGTTACAGGTGCAGCAAGCCCGGCCACTACTCCCGATGGTGTCCGTTAAACGAGCAACCCCTGGGGCCACGGGAGAATCCTCAGGAGTAGAACCCAGTGGCCCCCCCGACTGGCGGGAGCGGTACATCGGGGCCCGACCCATCATCCCACTGGCCGTGGACTGCGTCCCGCTGGTGGCACTCCTGGACACTGGATCCCAGGTAACCACGATACCATACACACTGTATCAGCGGTATTGGGGAACTGATGAACTTGCCCCTCCAGACAGTAGCATGACACTGGTCGCAGCCGATGGACTCCCCTTGACCCAAGTGGGGTACAAACAAGTGGCCATGAACGTGGGACGGGCTGAACTGCAGCACCAGGGAATGATTGTGATAATGAATGAACCCAGCGATCATAATCTGAAGGTAGTGCTAGGGACTAATGTGATGGAGCACTGCATGAGTGAAGTGTTGACCCTACTGCGGCAGCTGGCTGCCACCACAGCGGGAGGCCGACAGAGAGCTGTGCAGCATGAGATCCGGGCCTTGATGTATCGGCAGAAAATTAACTCAACAGGAGGGGAGATTGGGGGAGTGAGAGTGATGGATGCGGCCCCCTTGATTGTGCCTCCCAGGAGCGAGATGATGATTTGGTGTAGGGTAGCGGCAGGTCCCCAGGGTCGAGACTACCCCGCCATGGTAGAGCCCATGCCCTCTGAACACTGGCCCACAGTAATGGCCGCTCGAGGGGTGGTAGACGTCAAGAAAGGGAGGGTACCCGTAAGGGTGTTAAACTGCGGGGAGGAGGAGGTTAGGCTTCCCCGGTATGCTACCCTCGCCAAGTTGCTCACTTTAGACCCCCACACCATCCAGGAGGCCGTTCCTCCGACCCCACCGCCTACTGCCAGTCCTCACCCATCTCCGGGGCGGTTAGATGAGTGGTGTCAAGAATTACACGTAGGCACTGATGATACCCCTACACATCACAAAGAAGGGGTATACATTGTGGTACAGGAGTATGAGCGAGTTTTCAGCAAACATTCATTAGATTTTGGGCGGATCAAAGGGGTCCAACACCACATCCCCACTGGTGAACATCCCCCTATTAAAGAGAGATATAGACCTATTCCCCCTGCACACTACCAATGCGCCAAGGACATGTTGAAGAACATGAAGGAGGCGGGGGTTATTAGGGATAGCTGTAGTCCCTGGGCCACCCCGTTGGTGCTGGTCAAGAAGAAGGATGGCACCATGAGGATATGTGTGGATTACCGGAATATTAACCAGATAACGCATAAGGATGCCTACCCTCTGCCCTGTATTGAGGAGTCCCTGGCCGCGCTGAGAACCGCTAACTACTTCTCTACCCTTGACCTCACCAGTGGGTACTGGCAGGTGGCCGTGGCGCCTGAAGACCGTGAGAAGACCGCCTTCGCTACCCCCATGGGACTCAACAGCATGCCGTTCGGGCTGTGCAATGCCCCTGGAACTTTCCAACGGCTGATGGAATGCTGTCTGGGACATCTAAATTTTGAGACCGTCTTGTTATATCTGGACGATGTAATTGTGTACTCACAGACGTATGAAGCCCACCTGGAGCACCTAGCGGAGGTGTTCGTGTCCCTTGCCAAGTATGGGATGAAACTGAAGCCCTCAAAGTGTCATCTATTGAAGCCCAGGGTGCAGTACCTCGGACATGTGGTGGGCGCGGAAGGCGTCGCCCCAGACCCCGAGAAGATCACTGCCATTCAAGACTGTCCGAGACCGACCACGGTGAGAGAGGTGAGACAGTTCCTTGGTCTGGTGGGCTACTACTGCCGCTTCATTAAGGGATACACGAAAATGGCTGCCCCCATGCAAGACCTCCTCGTCGGACAGACCAAGGGTGGCAGGTCCCCTGGAACCCCGTTGGTGTGGGAAGAAAAGCATGAAGAGTCCTTCCATCAGCTGAAGACGGCTTTGACGGGGGAAGAAATCCTGGCGTATCCAGACTACAGCCTCCCCTTCATCCTTTACACCGATGCCAGTAATGTAGGCTTGGGAGCAGTCTTGTCCCAGATCCATGACGGAAGAGAGAAGGTGATCGCTTATGCTAGCAGGAAACTCCGGCCTATGGAAAGGAATCCTGAGAACTATAGCTCTTTCAAGCTTGAGCTCTTAGCACTGGTGTGGGCCATCACCGAGCGATTCCGCCATTACCTAGCAGCGGCCAAGTTCACCGCTTATACGGACAACAACCCGCTAACTCATCTGGATACAGCTAAGCTGGGTGCATTGGAGCAGCGGTGGGTGGCCAGGTTGGCTAATTATGATTTCACCATCAAGTACCGAGCCGGCCGTAAGAATGCTAATGCAGACGCACTCTCCCGGATGCCCCACCTGTTGGGAGAAGGGCCGGATGACGATGACCTCGAAGAGATCTAGTTGCCTGCGTTCCACCGGCCGCCAGCCGAGTAGTTGCATGTCCATCAAAAACAGGTGAACTTAGATCCGCTGTCTAGCCAAGGGTGGCAAGAAGCCCAGGATCGGGCACCTGCTGTCCGCTTGGTCAAGACCCTGGTGGAACAGGGCTCTGCCGGGATAGACCCTGCTGCCCCTGCCGAGGCCCAACGACTGTTGAAGGAACGACCTCGGCTGTACCTGCTCCAGGGGAAGCTGTACCGGGAATTGATCAATCCGAAGACCCACGAGAAGATTCGCCAGCTGGTGATTCCCCAGACTAACGTGCCCGCAGTGCTGCAGGCATACCATGACGGTGCCGGGCACTTTGGGTGGAAGAAGCTAGAGATGCTGTTGAGGGAGCGGTTCTATTGGAGTGGGATGCAGGAGTCTGTGGAGGCCTGGTGCCGAGAATGTGGTCCCTGTGCACTGAGAAGAAGGGACGAGGCCAGCCAGAAAGCCCCGCTACGCCCAATCATTACGCATCAACCGCTGGAGCTGGTTGCCCTCGACCACGTGAATCTCGCCCCTAGCCGAAGTGGGTATACCTACGCTCTGACCATTGCGGACCACTATTCAAGATTTATGGTGGTTGTCCCAGTTAAGGACCTGACCGGCCGTACCGCCGCTAGAGCATTCCAGGCTTATTTCTGCCGACCGCACGGGTACCCGGAGAGGGTGCTTACCGACCGGGGCCCGGCTTTTGAAGCGGAGGTGTTTCAGGAATTCTGCCAGTTGTACGGCTGCAAGAAAATTCGGACCACGCCTTACCATGCCCAGACCAATGGCATGTGTGAAAAGATGAACCACCTGGTCCTGGGCCTCCTCAAGACATTACCATTGGAAGAGCGGAACCTGTGGCCAGAAAAGCTACCTGACTTGGTCGATATGTACAACAACATCCCCTCCAGTTCCACGAAGTGCACACAGGCGTACCTGATGAGAGCTCGGCCCGGTTGGCTGCCAGTGGACCTGGAAATGCGTCTGGAAGCCCCAGAAGCCCTCCCTTCGACTGCTAGATGGGACGCTCGGCGGAGGATGCAGTACCGACAGATTCAGGAATATGTAGAGAAGAACTTGTGCCGGAGTCGAGAGCAGCAGGAGCAGTGCTTCAACAGGAAGGCCCCTACAGGCTCCTTCCAGCCTGGGGATGTGGTGCTGAAGCGGAAGAGAAGAACCCATAAGTTGAGTTGAGCGCGGTTCTAGGTTTGTGGTTCTCTAGTTCGCGGCTCAAGTGATTTTGGGGGCTGTTCTAGATCGAACTAGAACTTGAGCTTTTTTGCAAAAGCTCGATAGTTCTAGATACGTTCGAGAACGGTTCTAGCAGCAAAAAAACCAGCTAATTCCTAGCTGGCTTTCCGCTGTAATAGTGTAAGTCACTCTGTGACTCACACTATTATGACATTTCAGTGTATAGTGTGCGGGAACAGCGCATTCCGATCACTGCTGTATGGATAATGGCGATCGCCATTTTTTTTTTTTTTTCCTTGTCTTCCTTCCCTAAGCGCGCGCGTGTAGTGGGGAGGGCCAGTGTGGCGCCCCTGACCTGGTCAGGCACCACTGAGTACTGCACCCATGCTGGGGACAGTACAATACAGGTAATCCAGAAGGCTGACTGGGGTGTGGAACACAGGCGCATAGTGATCAGGTCTCACACATGTACCCATGAGAGGACCCCTGGGGATCCCAGGAGGGGGCAAGCCTTCACCTTCACTGGAATAGTGGAGGGGGTAGAGCCTCCATCTCCTCTCGAGGGGTGTGGTAAGAGAATCTGGTTGCTAGGTGGCGTAGGCAAGAACAGGAGAGGAGGGGCAGTGAGTCAGTTAGAGCAGAACTCCATAGGGCTCAGTGAGGAGCAGACCTGTGGGGCTGTTGCTGTCTAACAGCGCCCGCGCAGTGGCTACAGACGGGGGAGAACGGTCAACTAGGAGTGCTGCCTGAAAGCCAGCTTCAGCTAGAGAGTGCAACGGAGTGGGAAGTAAGGAGACTGCTAGAGAGCACCAGGCCCAACCGGGCGGCAGATCCCGAAGCGAGGATAGATCCACCTTTCCCTGCTAAACCTGCCGGTGTGGGGCTCTTAAAGCCCACACCACAACACTACAAAAGCCGCAGCCACGTAACCGCAAGTTAGGGCCCATAGGTCATAGGAGGCAAGAGGCTGGAGTGGCCTGGTCCGGGGAACAAGCACACGGCGAACGAAGGGGAGAGAGGCTTCAGCATCTTCCCTGGGTGACCCCCATAGGGACTCAAAGTCGGGATCACCCCAAACCACCAAGGGCTAAGGAAGGCGAGTCAGTAGTCACCCTCGTAAAGTCAGCCTGAAGGATACCTGGTTCCTACCTGGTTCATCCCAGCTACGCCCGGGTTACTCACCCTGCCATCAAATGTGAGTAAAAACCCTGAAAGACATCCTGCCTGTGTGGTCATTCTGCGACTTGTGGTACTACAAACCTACACAGGGCCCTGGGGCTTGCCTCACTCTCAGGAGGCTCCTACATCTAACTGCACACACCATCAGCCCCAGGCGTCCCCTAACCTGCAGTGGCGGTCCCCACTGACCGCAATACTGAGAGTGGCGTCACGATCAAGCAAGAAGATTTCCTACCAGTGACGGAGATCCAGCAATGTGGAGTCCCTGAAGGTAATGCACCGACACCGACACCACACCTGTGGGGCTTCACATCTGGCGTCACGAACAGGATAAGGACTAGACCTGTCCAGACAGGTGACCATGTGCCTGGGCGGTCCGCTTGGAAAATTGGAAGCGCCGCCATATTGCCACCATGAAAAGCGCGCTGGAAAACAACAGCAGCCCGCGCTGGAAGAAGTTACCGCCCACGAAGAGGTGTGGCTACCCAGAGATCCTCTGCAGAGTTCTGACCTTGCCAGCTATGAGAGCGGAAGCGTCGAGAAACGGCGAGAGAGAAGGGAAGCCACAAACCTGCTGCTGCGGAGAGCAGAAATGGAATCCAGACGCGGATACCCAGAACCAGGCACTGCTGCCTGGTGGTGCCGGGAGCTTGCCATCTTCTGCGACCGGCTGGAGGCCGGGATTGTGCGACAGCTTAGGGAAGAACGCACGGAGCTCCTGGAGATGGCTGCGGCGGTGCGGACCTATGAGGAGAGTGCCGCGCGGAGCCTGCCGGATCGAGCGGCGACGACGATTCAGACCCCGATGGGTGAGTCCGGTGTTGCCCCGGCTAGAACAAGAGCCCCGACCCTAGCTGCTGCGACCGCGGTCCCAGAGGAGGCGCCCGGTGCGGAGACGCTGAGTGAGGCCGCAGCCACGCTAGGTGCGGCCCGCCAAGCCCAGGCCGCTGCAGCGATGCCCCGCCTGTCCCGCCGGGCTCCGACCACCACGGCAGTGCTCATCCGTGCTGCAGGTGTGACGCTGATCCAGGCCGCCGCCATGCCGGGCGCGGCCCGCCAAGACCAGGCCGCCGCCATGCCAGGCGCGGCCCGCCAAGACCAGGCCGCCGCCATGCCAGGCGCGGCCCGCCAAGACCAGGCCGCCGCCATGCCAGGCGCGGCCCGCCAAGACCAGGCCGCCGCCATGCCAGGCGCGGCCCGCCAAGACCAGGCCGCCGCCATACAGGGCGCGGCCCGCCAAGACCAGGCCGCCGCCATGCCAGGCGCGGCCCGCCAAGAAGAGAAGACTACCTCATCATTTTCCCCGGCCTGCAAGGCCAGAGCAGACACCGCTCCCCAGTCCAGAGAGGTCCCTGCCAGGAAGACCCTGATAGGAGAGGACCCCGAATACTGGAAGCTGAAGGCTGATCTGGAGGCCCAGTTCCCGCAAGAGATGGTGGATCGGTACCTGCTCCCTCCGCATACCCCCAAGGAGATTCAGGCAACCCCTGCAGCCGTGCCAGAGAGCCCACCGCCCAGACCAGCTGAAGAGAGCCCATCCCCAGCACTGCCACAACCAGAGTGCAGTGAAGAACTAAGGGGGAGAGGAGGCCAGGAAGCAGAAGGGCTGACTCCGACGCCAACCGCAGCAGACCCCTACCCAGAGCCGGAGATGCTGCCCTATTCCCGCTGGGAGGAGGAAGACTTGACACCGTCAGCAGATGAAGATCAACCCAAAGACCTCACCTGGGAGCCCACAGGCATGAACCCAGCCCGCAAGACACGGCGCAGCAGATCAAAGCGTCCTCCAACACCACAGTCTCCAGAGCAGAGGGAGGTCACAGCCAGAGACCTGGAGGAGAAAAGGTGCCTAAGAAGGTCCCAAGCCCAGGCTAGAGGACCCCTTTACAGAGGAATAGTAGAGGACTTCAACTTGAAAAGCGGATACGGCTTCATTGTAGTAAAAGGAATAAAAGAGGGCATATTCGTAAATCGGAGAGATGTTCAAGCCCACCTGCCCAGAGGACATTCAGGCAGAAATTTGAAGATTGGGGACTTAGTACAGTTCACCTTGCATCAAGGAGAAAGGGGCTACTATGCCTTAGACGTAGCACCATGTCCCAGACAAGAAAGACAAGAAAGACAAGAAAGAAAAGACAGAGATACAGAAACAGATGCAGAAAAGGAAACAGATGAAGACCAAGAAAGGAAAGATAAAGAACCTACAGATGAAACAACCACAGACAAAGATCCTACAGATGAAACAACCACGGACGACGACGGAGAGCAAGAAAGTCACAGGTGCCGGTGCCCTACATGCCCACGCCCTAGTGAAAAAGAGGAGTAAAGTAAAGGAAAGTAAGAAGATTTGACCAGTTAAAGTTTGAAAAGTTTTGTTTGCAACGTTTAAGAAATGCGCCCACAAAAACTATTGTGAGAAATAAACTTTAAGGCTATGAACTTGCTATAGCCACAAACTCTCGCAGTGTAAAAAGTTACACCAGTGGCACCACCACCAGGGCCAGCCTGTTTAGGGGCTTGGCTCGTCTGCAACCAGGGGGGCCCGTCCGTAGAAAAGGGCCTTGGCTCACCTGCGACCAGAGAGCACGCCTGTTTATGGGGCCTTGGCTCACCACCACAAAGAGGGTACCTGGCCAGCACCAACTGTGGAGGCCGCCTCTGCATCCTGCCAGAAGAGGCTGACGGCGCGGATCCACCAGGCCAGGTATACCCTGAAACCACCAGCCCATGAAAGCCGCCTCTACATCCTGCCAGAAGTGGCTGAAGTCGCGGCCAACGGGAGAGGAAGATTGGAGGAAAGGTCTGGGGAAACGGATGGCCCAGACCTGGTTACCAACAGGACCGGTGACCTGCCTCCTGAGAGGGTTTTGGGTGGGTTAACGGACTTGTGGGTGGAGGGTGGTGATGTCTGATACCTGGTGCTTTTAAATGTTTTACATGTTTTAATGTTTTATGCATTTTAAAATGTTGTCTTGCAGCCCGAGGACGTGCTGGTGATAACTAAGGGGGAATGTGGCGCCCCTGACCTGGTCAGGCACCACTGAGTACTGCACCCATGCTGGGGACAGTACAATACAGGTAATCCAGAAGGCTGACTGGGGTGTGGAACACAGGCGCATAGTGATCAGGTCTCACACATGTACCCATGAGAGGACCCCTGGGGATCCCAGGAGGGGGCAAGCCTTCACCTTCACTGGAATAGTGGAGGGGGTAGAGCCTCCATCTCCTCTCGAGGGGTGTGGTAAGAGAATCTGGTTGCTAGGTGGCGTAGGCAAGAACAGGAGAGGAGGGGCAGTGAGTCAGTTAGAGCAGAACTCCATAGGGCTCAGTGAGGAGCAGACCTGTGGGGCTGTTGCTGTCTAACAGCGCCCGCGCAGTGGCTACAGACGGGGGAGAACGGTCAACTAGGAGTGCTGCCTGAAAGCCAGCTTCAGCTAGAGAGTGCAACGGAGTGGGAAGTAAGGAGACTGCTAGAGAGCACCAGGCCCAACCGGGCGGCAGATCCCGAAGCGAGGATAGATCCACCTTTCCCTGCTAAACCTGCCGGTGTGGGGCTCTTAAAGCCCACACCACAACACTACAAAAGCCGCAGCCACGTAACCGCAAGTTAGGGCCCATAGGTCATAGGAGGCAAGAGGCTGGAGTGGCCTGGTCCGGGGAACAAGCACACGGCGAACGAAGGGGAGAGAGGCTTCAGCATCTTCCCTGGGTGACCCCCATAGGGACTCAAAGTCGGGATCACCCCAAACCACCAAGGGCTAAGGAAGGCGAGTCAGTAGTCACCCTCGTAAAGTCAGCCTGAAGGATACCTGGTTCCTACCTGGTTCATCCCAGCTACGCCCGGGTTACTCACCCTGCCATCAAATGTGAGTAAAAACCCTGAAAGACATCCTGCCTGTGTGGTCATTCTGCGACTTGTGGTACTACAAACCTACACAGGGCCCTGGGGCTTGCCTCACTCTCAGGAGGCTCCTACATCTAACTGCACACACCATCAGCCCCAGGCGTCCCCTAACCTGCAGTGGCGGTCCCCACTGACCGCAATACTGAGAGTGGCGTCACAATCAAGCAAGAAGATTTCCTACCAGTGACGGAGATCCAGCAACGTGGAGTCCCTGAAGGTAATGCACCGACACCGACACCACACCTGTGGGGCTTCACACCAGCATGTCAGCCAATCCCAGACACACACACAGCTAAGTGGACTTTTAGCCAGAGAAGCAACGGCATGTGTGATAGGATGTCCATGTCACATGTCCCTGCATTATAAAACCGGACATTTTCCTCCAGCACGCCATTATCTGCCTTCTGCGTCCTTGGTGTCAGACATCACTGGCGCAGCTCCTATCTCCGATACAGCTGTATACGCTCCATACACAGCGCTGGACAGCTTAGGGAGAGCACTTTCTATCAGTCCTTTTAAGGGCTCATACCGGCAGGGTCAGAGCCATAGGTGACAGGTCCTGAAAACAGAGACAGCGTCTGTGTAGCTAAGGTCAGGGATTTCCTCGCTGCATTTCCCCATTAGGAGGGATAGAAAGGCAGGCTTCCATTCCTCTACCTAGAGCCACAACCCTGCCACTGTACCCTCCTGCCCTCTGCACACTCCAACTCATTATAACTAAGCCATTATACTAGCAAACACTGAGGAAACTTAGTGGCATCCTAAACGTGGCTATTGTACTTCTGTATAGTCCCACTAGTGCACAGATATTTGCAGCACGTCTGCCTGCATTGCACACTCCAACTCATTATAACTAAGCCATTATACTAGCAAACACTCAGTGTACCTAGTGGCATCCTAAACGTGGCTGTTGGACTTCTGTATCGTCCCACAAGTGCAAAGATATTTGCAGCACGTCTGCCTGCATTGCACACTCAAACTCATTGTTACTTACAAAGAGATTATAATACCAAAAATTGAGTAAACTTAGTGGCATACAAGAAGTGGCTGTTGTACTCCATTAGTGCCCCACTGGTGCCAAGCTATTTCTAGCACCTGTGCATGACACCCTCCTGCTCTGTTTTTAATAAGCTATAATGATAGCAAAAAATACTGCAACTTAGTGGTATACAAAAAATGGCTGTAGGACTCCTTTATTGTGCCACTTGTGCCAAGCAATCTCAAGCACCTCTGCATTCTACCCTCCTGCACATTTAGCTATGCTAATTTTATAGCAAACTCAGGGAATTCCTTGCTGCATTTGATCATTAGGAGGGATAGAAAGTCAGGCTTCTTTTACTGTCCTGGTACCCACAGAACACGGCCACTGTACCCACCTGTCCACTTTTGCCACGCTATTTAATTTGTCCAAAGAGCTGACTCTTTTTCTGCCATCCTAAAATTGTCTGGAATACTAAGTTAGTGTTCCTTTGCTTGCAAGCAAGGTACAACACATGTGCATTCTACACTCCTTTCCATTTCTGGAATGCAATTATTAACTGCAGGTAGTCCAGCCAATCTGTGACGAAGGTGCAGGCGTGGATATAATGTAGCCTGCATCCAATGATGGTTCTCTCGATGTCTGACAGCTCAACAATACGTTCTGTTTCCACTTCCAAAACAAGTGATGACCTGCCAATCACACTCCCTGTTGCGGGTAAAGGAGTGGAAGTTCAGTGTGAAAAACCATGTGAGACTGCTGTCCCCACAGTCACAGAGGATGAAGAGCACGCAGATGCACTTGATGGGGCAGGCGGTGGTTGCACAGGCACGCTAGTCCGCATTGTAGCACAGTGAAATTCCCATTGCGACTTATGCTTCATTTTAAGTCGTGTACAGGGTGGGCTCCCCAGTATGCAGCAAAACCAGGCAACAGGAAAAGGACTCTAGGCAGTTGGGTTGATAAATGATTGTTTAACTTTACCAAAACAAACAATAAGAACCATGCATACAATTTAAATAATTGAACAATCTATTCTGTTGCCTACTACCTGCTAATCCCTCTGTGTAGCAGTAATTGTGTGTTTGTGTGTGTGTGTGATTGTGTGCGCGAACACGACTTACCAGTGGCGCATCACAAGAGCTTACAAGTTACCTACCTAAACATAGACAAAACACATGACCCCCCCTGAATACCCTTGTTAGCTGAAGCCTCACAGATAATGCAGATGATAACAGTGTGAATGCAAACCACACAGCTCTGCAACACAGTCATGGAAATCTTGAAAAGCAACAGTCAATGCAAACATGTGTTGCTGTCCCTCTATGATTTAAACTGTATGTGACAATTTGACAGTGCAGAGGCAGCAAGTCTTATTGTCTATATAGTCGGCCTACCCAGAACAGATATGTGTTTTGCTAATAAAACAAAGTGTTGCGTGCCCGCATTATTGTCTGGGCACAGCCTACCGTACCTGGGTACTCTGATGTCCAGTTGCCAGAAATACAGACTTTACGCTCCTCTCACGGTAAACAGTATAGACAGCACTGTAAGAATGTTGGTCTGTGGCACAGGATGCTGCTCACTGGCATTACGGGGCTCATCATCAAAGTACAACATGACTCCCCTCACAATTGAACGAAGTGTTTCCGCGGTGGCTCCTTGCTGTAACACACACCTTTAGCTTTTCCTTCTGTTCATAGACAGCATCTCCAAGTCCACACCCGAAGAGCAATTTGATATTGCTATAGTGACCAAACAAAGGCAGATCCAAAATAATAGCAGCCCCTTGTGTGTAGTCTGCAACAATGCATGCAATGAACGGCAAATAAGCATGTTGCATTGACAGTGGCTAAAGCTGAGCAATACACCTTCACGCTATCAATTCATATCCATGTGACACTTCATGGAGGAACTACTCAAAGGTGTGAGTTTTTGCCTTCTACTTACAGATTGTTGACAAATCTTACAGATTCCATGACTTGGGTGATCCTTTGCGATGTCCAAAAATTCACAGGCTAGGCAAGGCTTACAGCCCATGCGACCTGCATAGCCAACACGACTTCTGCTCAGAGGCAAAGTTGTGGTCCAGGATTCAGTTGTTGACGTGCTTCCAGTACTTTGTCTCTGGCCAGGAAGACGCAACGTAACCTCGTCGTCAGTAGCATCATCCTCCACCTCCTCTGCTGACCTCATCGACTGGCTGACTTTGGTTTGACAGTAAGTGTGGTCTCCAACCTCATCAATAACCCTGTGTGTTTTCATTCCCCTCGTCCTGAGTCCTCCGAGACAACCTCTTCCTGCCCTGACCGAATAGTAAAGTTGTCCTTCCAATCAGGTATCTGTGCTCCTCATCATGTTCCCCATTGTCTCCACCAGGAGGATTTACTTTTTGGAAATGAGAGTGTAGATTAGGCTCAGCACCTTCTTCATCGGGACCTGGATCCCACTCACAAAGCTTCTGGCCATCTGCGCAGATCATTTCCCCTGTCTCATGGAACTCGCTACCTCAACACGTCAGATTATCTGCTACACCCGCAAGCTTCAAACTGAATCTGAAAACTCATCTGTTCAGAAATGACTATAACCTTCAATGACACCACCACCATACGTACTTGACGCTCAACCTAAACCACTCCTACTGTCTCCTCCCAAAAATCCTTTAGAATGTAATCCCGCAAGGGCAGGGCCCTCTTCCCTCTGTACCAGTCTGTCTATAGTTACTTGTATATGTATTCTGTATGTAACCCCCTTCTCATGTACAGCACCATGGAATCAATGGTGCTCTATAAATCAATAATAATAAAAATAATAATAACTTCCTTGTCTGTACTCACTGCAGCTTTGGAGCAGACCTCTGATTCCCAGGCTATAGTGCGACTGAACAGCTATGCAAACTCAACCATCTCTGTCACCCCATACTCAGCATGGCTGGTGGAAACTTGAGAGCTGTTAGGAAGCAAGTGCGATTGGATTGACACCACAGAGGAATGGAGTATTTGGGATCTTGAAATTGGGGTGGAGGAGAGGCCACTTTATGGAGCACTTGAGATCCATTGAAGCAGCTGCTGTTTTGGCCTCATCTACATTTGTTAAATTGTTAGCGATGGTTGTGTCTGTGAAAAAATGGATCATATCAGATTATCCATGGGAAGAAGTACACCTGTTCTTTTGGATGGTATTTGTTGTTACAAAACCTGTAACCTGAAGCCTGCTGCAGTTTCATTTGCGCCCAGGCGTCAGCTGCCATTTAGGGCTGTGCCTTGGGTTGTCCAGCTGGCTACTTTCTCCTCCACGTCTAAGTGTGGAGAGTCAGCTAGTGCGCATGCGTGTGCCGATTTACCCCAGCTGCAGCCTAACTACAGTGTTTCGCCTAGTGAGTATGCTCAGCCTGACTGTGCCATTCCTGAGGCTAAGTCTTCATTTCGGGCTACAGCGCATGCTCCCACACTTAGTGCGAAAAGCCTCTTTGCACAGGTACTTGCACTCCGTGCCGGGTCTAAGTCCTGTTTTGTGTCTAGACACCATGGTAAAGCTGATAGTCTTTTTTCAGAGACTGTATTTCATGCTACTGAGCATGCTCAGGCACTTACTGCATCAGAGACTAGGTCCGGTAATGAACTCTTTGGCCCTGCCCCTGATGTGAGGGTCCCATATAGACCACAGGGCATCAGGTGTCCTGACGATGTCGCCAGGCCACTCCCAAATGGCTTGCAGAGGCCCGCCCCTATGACTTGTCACCGCATTATTGATGGTCAGACGATGACTGGTGAGGTGTTTGGGTCATGGCAGCCATGAGGTCATCATTGAAGTTGCGGTTCCAAATAGGACGCTAGTTATGCCACTCATGACGTGTCACTCTGCTTTTGTCTCCAGGAGGTGCATTGTGGTTCACCCTGGTTTGGGGCGGACCCAGGTTATAAAAGGGGCTGGAGCCAACAAGGAGGTGCGCAGTCTTCTATTATGCTCCGAAAGAGCACACCTCCATGTGTTGAACCCATTGTGGCTTTAGGCCAGAGGTAGGCAGGGTTAGGGCGTCGATGCAGGCCGCCACCACAGTTGGTAACGCAGAACGGTTAAGACCAGCTCCTGTCCTACAAGTCCTGCTTGTGCAGCCCAGTGGCATTAACAGGCCTGCTGCTGCTGATGCGCCTGCTGTCCACAGGTGTGGCCCCAATGCACACGGTCAGCGTACTCAATGGCCCCTGTGATGTTAACAGGGAGTTCCTGTGCTGGGTGGGCATGTGGACCCTGTGACGCTAACAGGGCTCCCAGTCTCCAGATCCGAATGGCGTCTAACTCGGTTCAGGCTACTATTAGTTTCATAGCCACACAGCTCTGTATCCTCCACCGAACCTTCCAGTTGCCAACCTCTCCTTTTCCATCTGGGAGCACGGTGGACACTGACTGCTGATGGGGATATATACCGTTCTCTTTCTTTTCTTATTAATTTACGTTATATAGCGGTCACAGATTATATATACTACTTTATCCAAATCTGCCAGTCCCACCGTAACAGATGGTGTTTCTTCATCAAATGTTACTTTTGCTTAACCACCAAACCCACAGACAAAAACTTTTTTCCCCTTTCCAACACACCTGTTCCCCTTTTCACCCGCATCTGTCCTTTTTCAACTCATTTTGTATATGACCAAAAGTGCAACTGTGCAGGGACACCGTACTCAACGCCATCTCAGCACAGCAGCCATCCCTCGGTCCCTCCCATGTGGACAAGTAAAAGACCATTTCCTCCTATCCATGACAAAGCGTTGAGATTCACTCTGTGCAGCACTGGTGTTTAGTGGAAAAGCAGATCTAAGATTGCGTACCACCTTCTGCAGATATTCCTGTATACGTGCGTCCCTTTATATGGCAGGAATTAGTTCGGCAAATTTTGTCTTGTACCGGGGATCTAACAGTGTGGCAACCCAGTATTCAGGATTACTTTGAATTCGTACAATCCGAGGGTCATGTTGTAGGTAGTGCAGCAAGAAGGCGCTCATGTGTCTTGTGCATCCAGGAGGACCAAGTCCTTGGTGTGTTGGTGGCAGAGAGGTGAGAATCGTGCCTCCTTCCTCTGCCCTCTCCCCACAACCTCGCACAACCGAAATGTGAGCAAGCTCTCACTCATCTGCTGAGTCTTCCATGCCCATCGCCAGTTCGTCCTCCATTTCTTCATGGGCTCCTGCACCTTCCTCAACAATTTTTGCTGATACTATGCGCCCTTGTTAATCCCTCTCCCCCACCATGACTGCCGCCTAGGTGCCGCTCACCGTATGGACCTCGTAGATCTTGTTATCCCTTCCGCATATGACTCCTCCTGTACTTCCTCCCCTTCCTCTTGTCCCAACACCTGACTCCGAATAATAATTACAGTGTGCTCCATCATGTAGATGACCAGAATTGTCACGCTGAGAATGGCATCGCCAGTGCTAAATATCTTCATCGACATTTGTAAACTGTGTAGAAGGGTGCATAGGTCCTTGATCTGACACCACTCCAGCAGCGTGATCTGCACCACCTCTGGATCAAGTTAGCCCAGGCTATATGTCATAACGTATTGCAGCAGGGTTCGGCGGTGCTGCCACAAACGCTGCAACATGTGCAGATTCCAATTCCTGCGTGTCGGAACATCGCATTTCCGGCGTTTAACTGCCAGACCCTAAGACTTCCGGAGTGATGAAAGTTGTTGAGCTGCTGTGTGCGCACGATGGAAGTGAGCACATAGCGAGCGTGCCCGCTGCACAAGGCCATGTAGGCCGGGATGGTGTTTTAAAAATTGCTGGAGAATTCGGTTCAACACGTGAGCTATACAAGGCACGTGTGTCACATTGCCCTGACGATGGCCCGCAGCCAGGTTTGCATCATTGCCGCACACGGCTGTTAAGTCACCAACGGAGTCCGCTCCGTCAATTTGTACTCCGGTCGCCAGGTGACAACGTGTTCCTTTCATGCATAGTGCTGATGATGGGAGAGGAGTCGATGCCAGTGGCGCAGGTGGACGCAGGTTATGCTCACCCACTGGGCTGCATTACCTTGACAGATGCAGAATCTCTGGCTGAATGTAGCTGGTGGGTATCTCACAGATGAAATACCATCATTCAGCTACAACCAATGGGAAGACACCACACCCTTTTTTTAGGCCCCTCCTGTCTGCAGACCACTGCCAGACATAGCTATGAACCTCTGGTTACTGTTACCCCCAGTTCAGTGTTATGAGTTTGTGTGCTTGTTACCTGACTACGTTTCCTGCTTGCTGTTTATGTACCTCGTTGTCGATCCGCATTTCACTTCTGCTTGTTTTCTGATTAAGTCCTGGCCGTCCCATTCTGTTCCTGTTCCTCAATTAATGTTTTGACCCTGCCTGACTACTATTCTCTGGAACTGCAGCCTTCCACAGGTATTGATCAACTTGAGCCCTGTGTAATTCCTAATCCCTGTATAGGGGTTAAAGGGTTTCAGGGTTCTAGGGGTCCTGCTTGGTGAGTGGCTTCCCTCTAGCCTATCCTTTACAGCCCATCTGAGTGTGTGGATCAAGGAAGGCGTTACACCGTGCTCTCTGCAGAAGGCCATGTGGGCCAGGATAGTGCTTTAAAAATTGCTGGACAACCAGGTTCAACACGTGAGCCACACAAGGCACGTGTGTCACAATGTCACGGTGAAGGGCCGCACCCATGTTTGCATCATTGTCACACCCGGCCTTCCCTGCCTGCTGGTTGAGTGGAGACAACCATTGATGAAACTCGGTCTCCAGAGCTAACCGTCCACAACTTCTCAGCGGTGTGACTCACATTTCCCATACATTTCAAAGTAAACCTTTGACCGCCTGATGGCATTGAGCTCTGCTGCCAGCATTGTAAGGAGGTGTGTGGTATTCCTTGTGCGCCGTTACAAGGAAGGGTGCCCTGACCACACAGGGTTTGGGCCGAGGTGAAGGACCCACACGAGGTTGAGGAGGCAGAAGCAGTGTATTAACTTCTACATACAGAGGAAGGATTGATACAACTCATGGGGACGGCAAGACTTGTACAGCAGACCCTTCTCCATCTCTCCCCATAGTAACCCATTGCCCAGTCAGCGACATGTAACGCCCCTGTCCATGCTTACTGAGCCAAGTATCTGTGGTGAAATGCACCCTGTCACACAGTTTCTCAAAGAAGCGGTGATGTTTGGTGCGACATGCTGGTGTAGCGCGTGCACGCCTTTGTTGGAGAAGGAGTGGCGCCTGGGTATCGGTTCTTGGGGCACTGCGATGGGCATAAGGTCTCGAAAATCCTCGGTTAAAAAGGTTGGAAAGGAAGCATTTTGGTAGCCAACAGTTTTCAGATGCTGAAAGTCAACCTCTAAGCCATGTCATGCCCTTCTAAAAGCATGTAAAACACAGTAAGGGGACTCCAACCACAGTCTCCCTCGTTTCCACTAATTGGGCCACACACACCCCACTTGACTGGCATCAGTTGACCCCCCTTTTCAAAATGAAAAAGATGCTTTGCATGAAGCACTCTCAAAAATACGCATGCCTTTCACCTCCCCTGGATGACCCAGGGGAAGAAAAGTCCTCTGAGAGCCATGACTTGTTCATCTTGGTTCTTTTTTCAAAAGCGAGGGGACTCCAACCACAGTCTCCCTCATTTCCACTAATTGGGCCACACACACCCCACTTGACTGGCATCAGTTGACCCCCCTTTTCAAAATGAAAAAGATGCTTTGCATGAAGCACTCTCAAAAATACGCATGCCTTTCACCTCCCCTGGATGACCCAGGGGAAGAAAAGTCCTCTGAGAGCCATGACTTGTTCATCTTGGTTCTTTTTTCAAAAGCGAGGGGACTCCAACCACAGTCTCCCTCATTTCCACTAATTGGGCCATACACACCCCACTTGACTGGCATCAGTTGACCCCCCCTTTTCAAAATGAAAAAGATGCTTTGCATGAAGCACTCTCAAAAATACGCATGCCTTTCACCTCCCCTGGATGACCCAGGGGAAGAAAAGTCCTCTGAGAGCCATGACTTGTTCATCTTGGTTCTTTTTTCATAAGCGAGGGGACTCCAACCACAGTCTCCCTCATTTCCACTAATTGGGCCACACACACCCCACTTGACTGGCATCAGTTGACCCTCCTTTTCAAGATGAAAAAGATGCTTTGCATGAAGCACTCTCAAAAATACGCGTGCCTTTCGCCTCCCCTGGCTGACCCAGGGGAAGAAAAGTCCTCTGAGAGCCATGACTTGTTCATCTTGGTGAACGTTAGTCTGTCCACATTGTCAGTGGACAGATGCGTGTGCTTAGCTGTCAGCACACACCCAGCAGCACTGAGGACACGTTCCGAGAAAACGCTGGCTGCGGGACACAACAAGATCCCCAAGGCGTACGTGGTGAGCTCAGGCAATTTATTCAGATTGGAAGCCTAAAATGAGCAGGGCTCAAGTTGCACAGTAATGGCATCGATGTTTCCTTGCATTTACTCATATATCTGTGTCTCCTCCTCTTTTTCCTTGTCCAGCTGTTTTGTTTTCGCATGAGAATTTGTTCTTGTCACTTTCCCATGTGTTTGTGTTGTGTTGTGAGTTGTTTGTCACCTTTTGGACACCTTTGAGGGTGTTTTCTAGGTGTTTTTATGTGTTTGTGATTGCCTGCCATTGTTTCCTATGCGGTTCGAGTTCGGTTCGTCGAACGTTCGCCGAACCGAACTCAAACGGGAGGCCCGTTCGGCGAACCGAAGTCGAGCCGAACCACGGCTGGTTCGCTCATCTCTACTCGTCACTAACTTCCATGACACCGCATTCCCACATGGCCGGAGACTGTGACATGCGGTGATGTCATGGGCTCATGGAACAGTTCGAGTGAGAACACGGCGGCCATGGAACTCAGTGACAAGCGCCACTGACCTCACGAGTTCATGATGTTGGTGCTCGTTATGCCCTGCAGTGACCTGGCCTGACCTAATGATGTTAGCTCAGGTCACTGCACTGCTCTCCCAGCAAATGGGGAACATTCTATTCTTCATTGACTATCAACCCCATATATTACCCCGTTTACCCACCGCACCAGGGCAATGGGATGAGCCAGGATGAAGCACCAAAATTGGCACATCTAATGGATGCGCAACTTCTGGGGTGGCTGCGGCCTGCTGTGGCTGGGGAGGGTCCAATAACCATGGAACTCCCTAGTCTGAGAATAGCAGACCACAGCTGTCTGCTTTACCTTACCTATTTACTTTAAAATAACAGCATGGGGTACCCTCTATTTTGGATTACCAGCCAAGGTAAAGCTGCCAGCTGTGGTCTGCAGGCAGCAGCCATCTGCTTTACCCAAGCTGGCAACAAAAAGTATTTATTTTTTAGCTAAATACAAGGCTAAGCACCCTTTAGTGCCACATGAAAGGTTCCAAAGGGTGCAAGATTACAAAATGCAGGGTAGTGGGACATTCTATCTATCTATCTATCTATCCAGCTATCTATCTTTCTAGCTTTTGACTGTATATAACCCTCTTTCCATTGTTTTTGTGGTCCGAGGCACATGAATATAAAACGGACCATATACAGAACAGAAAGGATGCAGTTGTGAAAAGCAGGGCCGCCATCAGGGCATTACTACTGTGCCTGGTGTACCGGGCCCCATGAAGAGAGGGGGCCCGGTCAGGCCCGGGGTAATTACTTGGGTTTGTTCAGCCCCAGGGAGGATGGGCCCCTTCTTTTCACCGGGCCCCAGTCACAGGCACAGCAGAGGGGCCCGGCCGTGTCGTTTCTGCCACTGCACACACGGCTAAATTGCAGGCGAATCCCTTCTTGGATATCGCATGCAAATTAGCCATGTGGCCGGAAGCGAGTAGAGCAGGGAGGTGGCACATCATCACACAGCACTATGATGAGGTCATCACTCTGTGCCTCATCACAGTGCTGCGGACAACGCGGAGGTGGCGAGGACATGGCATCTGGCGGGGACAGGTAGGCGCTGTAAGCTGAAGATGATCGTCGGGGGGGTGAGGTGGTGGGGAGGCCCGCCTGCCCGCTGATACCAGCCCGAGGGGGGCCCGCTAAGCTCTGCTTGGGGCCGCCGGCAGACCTGCCGACCACAGACCCGCCGACTGACGGACCGCAGACCCGCCGACCACAAGCCCGCTCACTTCAGGTCCACCGACCGCAAAACCGCCGGCTGCAAGCCCACAGACCCGCAAACCGCAGACCCGCCGGCCGCAAGCCCACAGACCCACCGACCATAGGCCCCCCGACCGCAGACCCACCGACCACAAGCCCGCTAACCGCAAGCCCGCCGACCACAGACCCGCCGGCCGCAAGCCTGCCGATCGCAGGCCCGCCGACCGCAGACCCACCGACCACAGGCCTCCCGACCGCAGGCCTTCCGACTCCTGCCCCTGTCTTGCTTCAGCTAGATCAGGGATGGGAAACCTCTGGCCCATGGTCTCATGCCTTCCTGCTGTGAGCCCCTGCATTCCTGCTGTGAGCCTCCTGCCACTCTGCTGTGAGCCTCCTGCCTCTCTCCTGTGAGCCTCCTGCCCCTCTGCTGTGAGCCTGCCTCTGCTGTAAGCCTCCTGCCTCTCTCCTGTGAGCCTCCTGCCTCTCTCCTGTGAGCCTCCTGTGTTATGATCCGGAACCATAGAAGACCACCACAAATCATTGGTAAAAAGTGACAAGAGCATTGGCAACTAATCTGGCCGCCGTCCCCTTACTAACCATCAACACTAAAAGTAGCCGAGGGGTGAACTAACATCCTGTGCACCGCGAACCCAGCCGGAGAACAAACTATCCTAAAGGAAGGAAAGATGAATAACTCTCTGCCTCAGAAAATAGATAAGAATAGCAAGCCCCCCACATTCAAAGACTGCAGTGATATAGGAAAAACACAATACACAGATAGATGATAGGATTAGCAAAAGGTGAGGCCCCCACTGACTAACATAGGAAAGAACAGGAACTGATGGTGGCCAGAGAAAAACCCTGCAAAATTCCAAATTCTGGATAGTACAAAAAGGCCCTCAGATCACACGATCTGAACTCCGTCCTATACTAGGCGCTCTTGTCATACCAATGAACAGAAAACAAGAATCATAACAAATTCAAAAAGCCACAAACACATGGACTTAAAGGAGCTATGCTCCAAACAAAACTGCAGGGAGTTTCCCAGCTAAGCAACTGAGAGGGAAAATCCCTGAATTTAAATAAACTGAAAACAACCACAGCAAATAACAAACTCAGATAAGAGTGAAAGAACCAAACCATAAATAAAGAGCAAGGCACTTATCTGGGGTAGATGTGGTGTGGAGCAGAATGAAGCAGGCTGGTGAGCAAAGAACAACTGACATCCGGCATAGCCTGCTATCAGACCAGGATTTAAATAGGCAGAGAGTTAGCAATGGAAACGCCCATTGCTCAACACACCTGGTCTAAGTCCAAACTATTCCTGATCACCAGAAGGAGCCTCCCAGCAGCCAAAACATAACTGACATTCACAACAGTACTCCTCCCTTGAGGAGGGGTCACCGAACCCTCACCAACGCCACCGGGGTCGCTCGGGAAGAGCAAGATGGAAGGCGCAAACCAACCTGTCCTCATGAATGTCAGAAGCCACAACCCAAGAGCTATCCTCCTGCCCATAACCCTTCCATTTCACAAGGTACTGAAGCTGACGCCTACTGCGATGGGAATCCAGAATTTTTTCAACCTCATACTCCAGATCCCCTTGTACCAAAACAGGGTCAGGAGGCGCTGCTGCAGGACCTGTTGGCTCCACATGTTTCTTCAACAAGGACTTATGGAAGAAATTGTGAATCTTAAATGACACAGGCAGAGTCAAACGGAAAGATTCAGGGTTGATAATCTCCGAAATCTTATAAGGTCCAATAAATCTGGGCTTAAATTTAGGAGATGGAACTCTCATAGGAATATTTTTAGAGGACAACCACACCATGTCCCCTACTTTAAACCGGGGACCAACAGTCCGACGCCGGTTAGCAAACTTTTGGGCAGTTTCTTGGGACTGAAACAATTTATTCACTACCTGCCCCCAAATCTGCTGCATTCTGTTTACCACCGAATCCACCCCCGGACAGTCAGACGCCTCAAGCTGCCCCGAGAGGAACCTGGGGTGATACCCAAAATTGCAGAAAAAGGGGGACACCAATGTGGTAGAGCTAGCTCTATTGTTAAGGGAAAATTCAGCCAAAGGCAAAACCGAAACCCAGTCATCCTGATCCGCAGAAACAAAACACTGTAAATAGGTCTCCAGGGTCTGGTTAGCCCTTTCAGTCTGACCGTTGGTCTGAGGATGAAACGTCGAGGAGAAAGACAGCTGAACACTAGTGATGAGCGAGTACTAAAAAGCTCGGGTGCTCGAAGCTCGGGCCGAGCCTCCCAAGATACTCGTGTACTCGGCCCGAGCACCGAGCCCAATGTTATCCTATGGGAGACCCGAGTATTTTTGTGAAATGACCCCCCGGCAGCATGTAGAAACCCTAAAAATGTCACAAAAGTCTCAGAAGAGTGCTCAAATGACATGGCATCAGCATGGGGAAGACCCCTTGAAGCATTTATCACTCAAAAGTCACAGCTGTGAACAATTTTGTCCAAGTTTTACGCCATTTTTACGGACTCACCAGAAAACCTTCCAAAATGACACCAAAATGAATTTTCATGGCGGAAATGTTAAGGGCACATACCCAATAGTGAGATAGAGCTGGTGTATGTTACTTTTTGAGATTATTACATGAAAGATTTTACATGAAAACCTTGTGTGGCACTCCGATGTCCAAAACGCACGTTTTGTGCTTTTTACTAGCGATGTCGGTCATTTTTTTTTTTTTATTCTATCTCCCTCAGTCCGTCGGTCTGTCTCTCTCTGTCTTGTCTGTCCCCCTCTCACAGTCTGTCGGTCAGTTCCCCCCCCTCTCTCTTACTTACCGTTCCCCGATCACTGCCGCGGCGCTGCACAGCTGTTCAAACTCCGGTGGCTTTTCCTCTTTTGAAAAAGCCGGCCGCTCATTAATCAATCTCCTATTCCCTGCTGTCCTGCTTTTCGGCGCCTATGATTGGTTGCAGTGAGACACGCTCCCACACTGAGTGACAGCTGTCTCACTGCACCCAATCACAGCAGCCGGTGTGTGTATACTGTGCAGTGAAATAAATAATTAAATAATTAAAAAAACCGGCGTGCGGTCCCCCCAATTTTAATACCAGCCAGATAAAGCCATACGGCTGAAGGCTGGTATTCTCAGGATGGGGAGCTCCACGTTATGGGGAGCCTCCCACCCTAACAATATCAGTCAGCAGCCGCCCAGAATTGCCGCATACATTAGATGCGACAGTTCTGGGGCTGTACCCGGCTCTTCCCGATTTACCCTGGTGCTTTGGCAAATCGGGGTAATAAGGAGTTAATGGCAGCCCGAAGCTGCAACTAAATCCTAGATTAATCATGTCAAGCGTCTATGAGATACCTTCCATGATTAATCTGTAAATTACAGTTAAAAAACACACACACCCGAAAAATCCTTTATTAGAAATAAAAAATACTAACAAAGTCCCTCATCACCAATTTATTAACCCCGACAAACCCTCCATGTCCGGCGTACTCCACAGTCCTCCAGCGTCGCGTCCAGCTCTGCTGCATGGAGGTGACAGGAGCAGCAGAATACACCGCCGCTCCGGTCACCTCCACGCAGCTAATGAGATGAGTAGCGCGATCAGCTGAGCTGTCACTGAGGTTACCTGGATCCAGCGGTGGATGCAGCGGTGGCCGCGGGTAACCTCAGTGACAGCTCAGCTGATCGCGCTACTCACCGCCGCTCCAGTCAGCTCCATGCACCTGTGGAGCCCCGCAAACGCTGTGTCGGTGCATTACCTTCAGGGACTCCACGTAGATGGATCTGTCTGGTCACAGGTAGGAAACCTTCTTTGTAGTTGTCGTGACGCCACTCTCAGTATTGCGGCCAGTAGGGACCGCCACTGCAGGTTGAGGGTCGCCTGGGGCTGATGGTATGTGCAGTTAGTTGGAATAGCCTCCTGAGAGTGAGGCAAGCCCCAGGGCCCGATGTAGGTGCGTAGTACCACAAGGCGCAGAATGACTCAACACAGGCAGGGTGTCTTTCAGGGTTTTTACTCACAATTGATGGCAGGGTGAGTGACCCGGGCGTAGCTGGGATGAACCAAGTGGGAACCAGGTGTCCTTCAGGCTGACTTGTGAGGGTGACTACTAACTCGCCTTCCTTAGTCCTTGGTGGTTTGGGGTAACCCCGACTTTGAGTCCCTATGGGGGTCACCCAGGGAAGTTGCTGAAGCCTCACTCCCCTTCGTTTGCCGTGTGCTTGTTGCCTGGGCCAGATCACTCCAGCTTCTTGCCTCCTGTGAGCTATGGGCCCTAACTGTGGCTACGTGGCTGCGGCTTTTGTGGTGTTGTGGCGTGGGCTTTGAGAGCCCCACACCGGCAGGTTTAGCAAAAGAAAGCTGGATCTATCTCCGCTTCGGGATCTGCCGCCCGTTTGGGCCTGGTACTCTCTAGCAGTCTCCTTACTTCCCACTCCGTGCTCTCTCTTTAGCTGAAGATGGATTTCGGGTAGCACTCCTAGTTGACCGTTCTCCCCCGTCAGTAGCCACTGCGCGGGCGCTGTTAGACAGCAACAGCCCCACAGGTCTGCTCCTCACTGAGCCCTATGGAGTTCTGCTCTAACTGACTCACTGCCCCTCCTCTCCTGTTCTTGCCTACGCCACCTAGCAACCAGACTCCCTTACCACACCCCTTGAGAGGAGATGGAGGCTTTTGGCCCCCTCCACTATTCCAGTGAAGGTCAAGGCTTTTCCCCCTCCTGGGATCCCCAGGGGTCCTCTCATGGGTACATGTGTGAGAGCTGATTACTATGCGCCTGTGTACCACACCCCTGTCAGCCTTCTGGATTACCTGTATTGTACTGTCCCCAGCACGGGTGCAGTACTCAGTGGTGCCTGACCAGGTCAGGGGCGCCACACACCAACTGAGGTGAGTATAGCGATCAGCTGCTGTCACTGAGGTTAATCGCGGCCACCGCTGGATCCAGCGGTGGCCGGGAGTTACCTGACTGACAGCAGCTGATCGCGCTATTCCCTTCATTAGCTGCGTGGAGGTGACCGGAGCGGCGGTGTCTTCTGCAGCTCCTGTCACTTCCATGCAGCAGAGCTGGACGCGACGCTGGAGTCCGTGGAGTACGCCGGACATGGAGGGTTTGTCGGGGTTAATAAATTGGTAATGAGGGACTTTGTTAGTGTTTTTTATTTCTAATAAAGGATTTTTCGGGTGTGTGTGTTTTTTTACTGTAATTTACAGATTAATCATGGAAGGAATCTCGGGGAGACGCCTGACATGATTAATCTAGGATTTAGTGGCAGCTATGGGCTGCCATTAACTCCTTATTACCCCGATTTGCCAACGCACTAGGGTAAATCGGGAAGAGCCGGGTACAGCCCCAGAACTGTCGCATATAATGTATGCGGCAATTCTGGGCAGCTGCTGACTGATATTGTTAGGCTGGGGGGCTCCCCATAACGTGGGGCTCCCCATCCTGAGAATACCAGCCTTCAGCTGTATGGCTTTATCTGGCTGGTATTAAAATTGGGGGGGACCGCACGCCGTTTTTTTTAATTATTTATTTATTTATTTTACTGCACAGTATAGACCCGCCCACCGGCTGCTGTGATTGGGTGCAGTGTGACACCTGTCACTCAGCGTGGGGGCGTGTCTCACTGCAACCAATCATAGGCGCCTGTGGGCGTGGAAAGCAGGGAATATGAGATGGCTGTGTACAGAGCACAGCGCGCCGGCCGGTATAAAGGCTCGGTCACGCTGTGCAGGCCGGCCAATCACTGCAATTCCACAACTAACAGGGCTGTGGCATTGCAGTGGTCTGCCAGCCAATCCCTGCATGAGGGCTGGCTCTCAAAAGAGCGCCAACATGCAGAAATGAAGACCACGAGTAAAGCACGAGTATTGCAAAATTACTCGGTACCCGCCGAGTAGCCCGAGTACAGTGATACTCGTGCGAGTACCGAGTAGTAACAAGCATACTCGCTCATCACTACTGAACACCCAATTTGGAGCAAAAAATCCTCCAAAATCTGGATACAAACTGCACCCCTCTGTCAGAAACAATGTTTTCGGGAATACCATGCAAACGAACAACATGTTGGAAAAACAAAGCCACCAACTCTGATAAAGACGGCAACTTAGATAGGGGAACCAAGTGGACCATCTTGGAGAATCTGTCACAGGTCACCCAAATGACAGTCAGTTTCTGAGAGACGGGAAGCTCTGAAATAAAATCTATAGAGATGTGCGTCCAAGGTTTCTTAGGTACCGGCAAAGGCAATAATAGCCCACTAGAACGTGAACAACAGGGCTTGGACCTAGAACAAACTCCACACGACTGCACAAAATGACGGACATCCCGGGCCGGATGTACTGTTATGATCCGGAACCATGGAAGACCACCATAAATCATTGGTAAAAAGTGACAAGAGCAGTGGCAACTAATCTGGCCGCCATCCCCTTACTAACCATCAACACTAGAAGTAGCCGAGGGGTGAACTAACATCCTGTGCACAGCGAACCCAGCCGGAGAACTAACTATCCTAAAGGAAGGAAAGATGAATAACTCTCTGCCTCAGAAAATAGATAAGAATAGCAAGCCCCCCACATTCAAAGACTGTGGTGATATAGGAAAAACACAATACACAGAAAGATGATAGGATTAGCAAAAGGTGAGGCCCCCACTGACTAACATAGGAAAGGACAGGAAAGGGACTGATGGTGGCCAGAGAAAAACCCTGCAAAATTCCAAATTCTGGATAGTACAAAAAGGCCCTCAGATCGCACGATCTGAACTCCGTCCTATGCCAGGCACTATTGTCATACCAATGAACAGAAAACAAGAATCATAACAAATTCAAAAAGCCACAAACACATGGACTTAAAGGAGCTATACTCCAAACAAAACTGCAGGGAGTTTCCCAGCTAAGCAACTGAGAGGGAAAATCCCTGAAAGCAAATAAACTGAAAACAACCACAGCAAATAAACTCAGATAAGAGTGAAAGAACCAAACCATAAATAAAGAGCAAGGCACTTATCTGGGGTAGATGTGGTGTGGAGCAGAATGAAGCAGGCTGGTGAGCAAAGAACAACTGACATCCGGCATAGCCTGCTATCAGACCAGGATTTAAATAGGCAGAGAGTTAGCAATGGAAAACGCCCATTGCTTAACACACCTGGTCTAAGTCGAAACCATTGCTGGCCACCAGAGGGAGCCTCCCAGCAGCCAAAACATAACTGATATTCACAACACTCCTGCCTCTTCTGCTGTGAGCCTCCTGCCTCCCTGCTGTGAGCCTCCTGTCTCCCTGCTGTGAACTTCCTGCCTCCCTGCTGTGAGCCTCCTGCCTCTTTCCTGTGAGCCTCCTGCCCCTCAGCTGTGAGCCTCCCTGTGCTGTGAGCCTCCTTCCTCTCTTCTGTGAGCCTCCTGCCTCTCTCCTGTGAGCCTCTAGCTCTCTGCTGTGAGCCTCCCTCTGCTGTGAGCCTCCTGCCTCTCTGCTGTGAGCCTACTGCCTCTCTCCTGTGAGCCTCCTGCCTCTCTCTTGTGAGCCTTCTGCCTCTCTCCTGTGAGCCTCTAGCTCTCTGCTGTGAGCCTCCCTCTGCTGTGAGCCTTTAGCTCTCTGCTGTGAGCCTCCTGCCTCTCTGCTGTGAGCCTCCTGCCTCTCCTCTGAGCCTCCTGCCTCTCTGCTATGAGCCTTCAGCCTCTCTGCTGTGAGCCTCCTGCCTCTCTGCTGTGAGCCTCCTGCCTCTCTGCTGTGAGCATCCTGCCTCTCTGCTGTGAGCATCCTGCCTCTCTGCTGTGAGCCTCCTGCCTCCCAGTGCTGTTATCCTCCTGCCTCCCGCTGCTGTGATCCACCCTCCCTCCAGTGCTGTGTGCCACAGCCTCCAGTGCTGTCTGTGCTCCCTCAGTCCTGTTCATGTCCTCCAGTCCTGTTTGTGCCCCTCTAGTGTTGTCCGTGCCACCGCCAGTTCTGTCCGTGCCCAGCAGTACTATCCAAGCCCCAGCCCCTCCTGTGATGTGTATATGCCCCCAGTCCCTTCTGCTGTGATGTGTGTATATGTCCCCAGCCTCTCCTGTGATGTATATACATGTCCCCAGCCCCCCCTGATGTGTGTGTATGTATGTCTACAGCCCCTCCTGTGATGTCTGTATATGTCCACAGCCCCTCCTGTGATGTGTGAATGTGTCCCCCGCAACTCCTGTGATGTATATATATGACCCCAGAACCTCCTGTGATGTATATATATGCCCCAAGCCCCTCCTGTGATGTGTGTGTGTGTGTATATATATATATATATATATATATATATATATATATATATATATGCCCCCAGTCCCTCCTGTGATGTACGTGCCTTCAGCGCCTCCTACATGATGTATATGATTTACCAATCTGTTGACATATATACCGGGAGGAGGACATACTCACGAGGAAGGGTCAGAAATCAGGCTGGGAACATATATGCCCGCATGTGCCCGGGGGGTATATATATATATGTTTTTCCAAGAGTGGCAGTGAGAATGTGGAAGGTTTGAGGGGTGAAGGCGGAGCTGGGGTGGAGCCTGGGCAGAGTCCCGAGGGGGCCTGAAAATTTTGCCAGTATGGGGCCCTGAAATTCCTAGTGGCGGCCCTAGTCACACGGATGTGCATTGTTTAAAAAAAATAGCCCTATGGCCTGAGTCATGGTTGACGCATGCAATCCCCATTACAAGGGCCTCCAATGACAAATAGTAGTTAGGCTGGAGTAGGAGTACTGTCCTGGTTTGTCTACTGCACAATGTGCATATGTAGCGCCCCACGGGGCAGGTGTTTTATCCTACTTGTTGCGAGGCCGGGGGTGCAGATCCTCTGCAATGTCACGGGGTGGCCTTGTCCAGTTCCGTTACCCCGAGGCGTACAGAAGGGAGGAAAGGCGGTGGACGGGATGCAGGAATGGAGGATGGTGGTGGTAGTGCTGGGTAGGAAAGCCTATTAGATGATCGTTGTGTGACGCCCTGGCAAATCCAGTCCTTGTTGAATGTAATCAGAGTAAGGCTATGTGCCCACGGGAGCTCGTACCTGCGGATCTGTCCACAGGAACGAGCGCATGTTTCCCGCATGTTTCCCGCAGCTGCCCGCCGGCGTCCACAGCTATTTTTAGCAGCGGGATTCCAGCGGAATAGCTGCGGAAAACATGCGGACGTACACGCGGGTTACCTGCGGACGTCCCGGCCACTATCTCCATAGCGGAGGTCCGGGACATCCGCAGGTAAATCCGCAGGAATAATTGACATGTACGCAGCATGTACGTCCGCTGCACTTTCCGCAGCGTGGACACAGCACTCCCCATATCCCATAGGATAACATGGGGAGTGCCTGTACATGCTAAAACCTGCGGATTTATCTGGAAAATCCAGATAAATCCGCAGGTTTTCCGCAGACAAATCCGCACAAACATGCTCCCGTGGGCACATAGCCTAAGTCTGTCTGCATTTTCTGTGGAGAGGTGTGAGGTGTGAGCGCCTATCAGTGATGATTGCCCCAGCAGAAGTGAAAACACGCTCTGACATCACACTAGCAAGGCGTATAAGGAGAAATCAGGCCACGTGTTCAGCTTGGACACCAAATAATTAAAGGGAACTGAAGCGTCAGAAAGGACGCAGGTATGGTCACTTAAGTACCACTTGACCATGGTGTGTGACGCCCCCGTGCCAGCAGCCGTCACTGCACTGGGTCTCGCGGACACGCCGAATAAAAAGGGGGACGTAGATGTACTGGCTAGGCCGTATTAAGTTCGTGACGCCACCCACGGTGTGTGGTGAAGTGGGACACCACCGCTGCTGTTGTGAGGCACCCGGGGGAGATGTAGTGGCAGCTGGATGTTAACCCCTCCATGGGTAGGGATGGTTGCCCCGGGACCCAGTGTCTTTGTGCAGGGTGTAGCGATGGCAAGGGCCGGTGCACCCGAACGTGCGGGGGGTTGGTTGGTTACTCACAGTAAATGAATCACACGAGTCTTTTGGTAAACCAAGGTGCTGGTGGCTGGCCGCCGCCATGGCCGGTTGCATTCAGGTCCCCCTCCCGGGCTGGTGGTCACTGTCCTTTTTCCTCTGCACTTGTTTCTGTATGGTGGACTGCCTGGTGTAGAACTCAGGAGTCCGCTCCCGGCTGGATGTGGCCTAAGCAGCCGTGCCCGCAGACGCTGGCCCGTGGGCTCTATGGGCCCTGGCGGTGACCTTATCCCTATCGGTGGGCTGTTGTCTTCTCTTAGGGACTTTAGGTGGGACAGGACCTATAATCCTGCCCTCAATCGGTTAATTAGCTAGGCCGCTGGTTTTGGTCCTGGCTTCAGGGTCCGAGTACCCCCTCTGTGCTACGGTGTCCGGGTCAGTTCTCCGTGTCAGTACCGGCAGGCTACAACCCTGCCCCTGTCCACCTTGGATCTGCCAAGCCGTCTCCCCATCTCCTGCTGACGGAGACCACCGTCTGCCACCTAGCCAAGGTACCAGGGCTCCAACCCTGGCACGGTTCAATTTGAGTTCTTCCTCCTGCTCGGACTGCACCTAGCCCCAGCTCCACTCCTCTCAACTTGAACTTCAAACTAGACTCTGACAAGACTAAGGCGGGCTTTGCACGTTGCGACATCGCAGCCCGATATCTTGTGATTCCTAGCGTAGCGACCATTATCGCTACGCAGGATTCACATGCACTCACCAGCCGTGCGACGTCTCACTGGCCGGCGACCCACCTCCTTGTTAAGGGGGCGGGTCGTGCGGCGTCAATGTGACGTCACACGGCAGGCGGCCAATAGGAGTGGAGGGGCGGAGATGAGCGGGATGTAAACATCCCGCCCACCTCCTTCCTTCTGCATATCCTACGGGAGCCGCGGTGAGGCAGGTTGGAGATGTTCCTCGCTCCTGCGGCTTGACACACAGCGATGTGTGCTGCCACAGGAGCGAGAAACAACATCGGACCGTCGCGTCGGCGTAATTATGGAATTCGCCGACGCTACACCGATGATACGATTACGACGATTTTGCGCTCGATAATCGTATCATCTAGGATTTGCACACTACGATGTCGAGAGCGACGCAGGAAGTGCGTCACTTTCGACATGACCCCACCGACATCGCACCTGCGATGTCGTAGTGTGCAAAGCCCGCCTAACTGTTTTCCTGCCCTGGGCTGTGTGTTACCTGAGTGAGAGATGGTGTTATGCGGGGGCCTATTTGTGACTACCTGGTTTTGCCAGGGCGTCACATTCCCCCATTGGTTTAATACAGACCGTCTGCGGGCTGTCCGACCACCAACATTTATTGAACAGGAACTGGAAAAATGAAAAAGGTAAAACAGGTTACAATTATATTAACATTTGTACATTCTATTCTTCCCTTACGGGAGGCACTTTTCTTAAACGTTGCACATATAAAACCGGGACGGGACGGACCGGTTCCTTCTCACCACACCCACCCACCCAAAACAACCTAACCCTGATGCCACCTCTAAAACACAGGTTGGCACCACTTGCCCAAGTCCAGGTTAGGTCCGGGTGTTGCCCGTACGGGCCGGGTAAAAGGTTCCTTACCCGCAGTGCTTTCTCAAGGGCCCCACGTCGAGGGGACCCCTGACCCGGAGGTTAGCCACCAGTTTTGCTGGTGACTAGGCTTCGGCCGACTCTACCGCAGGCCCTTCCTCCAATCAGCCTCTCCAGAGACTGCGGCAGGTGAGAAGGGTGGTCAGGGACTATTTACAAGGCCCAAAAGTTTTTGGGTTGGCTTTCCAGTCCAAAGCCATGGTCCATGAACTGTAACGGGAACTGTAAAACAACAGACGGTCCCAATGGGGACTTCAGAACTTGGGTAGCCTGGGAATCGCTACCTTAACACTTTAATCAGGTGAAGCACTCAGTTGATTGGTATTCATTCACACACATATGTACACAACGGACAGGCATCACTCATTAGATTGCGGTCTCCCTGTACATGAGCGGTGGCTGGCCTAAGTTAGGGCGTGTGGACCTTCTGAGCCCACTATTCTCGCTTGTGACTGGTGGGGGGAGAGGGAATGACAGGTCCCTCTTCCCTAATATCAGGTATGGCTGGTAGAGACCTACAGGGGCGTGGTGTAGGTGCATCCCTGGGTGCTTATGTCGCGGGCAGAGGAGGGGACGCCGCGCTCTCCCACTGCTGCTCGGGTCCGGCTGCCGCGGCTGCTGCGGCCTGCTGCTGCTCGATGGCTCAAGCGATGGGCCGGATCCCGGGGACTCTAGCGGCGCTCCTCGCCCGTGAGTGAAAGGGGGTTTTGGGTGTGGGGATTGGTTATTGTCCGTGACGCCACCCACGGTTGTGGTGATTTGTTGACACCACCGCTGCTCTGTATGGGGATCCCGGGAAGGATGGTATGGAGCAGCCAGTTGTTGTGTTGCCCCTCCGTGGGTAGGGGTTGGTGATCCCGGGACCCAGTGATTAGGTGGGTGATGCAGGGCTTGGTGGGGTGCAGGGACGCGGGGGCAGCGCTGTGCCTTGCGGCACTGTGGTACTCACTCAGCCTGAGACGTTGACACAGTTCTTGGTAAAACACACGGCTGGAAAGACGGTTCCCACGGACGGCTGCACTTGCTTTCCCCAGTAGGTGACGGTGATGTCCCTTTTCCTGCACCTAATGTTCCTGTGTTGGTAGCGATGGGTTCCCACTGGTAACCCGCTCCCCGGCTTGGATATGGGCCGGAGGAGCCCTACTTTGCCCGCAGGCGCTGGCCCTGAGAAACTGGTGCCCTGGCGGTGGCGGTGTCTCTCCTCAATGGTTGGACTGTTGCCTTCAATCGGGACTTGGTTGTTTGGAGACAGACATCCCCTTCACTGACGGATTTGGCAAATTTACGGCGACTCCTAGCCTTGCCGGGGTCCGAGAGGCCCCTGCCCTGGTGCTGACTGTTCTTCGTGTACTGCTCCAGACCGCCGGGCCACTACCCGTCCGCGGTCCTCCCAGCAACCTCCGAGCAGTCTCCCCTGCAGACTGTCACCGCCGTCTGCTGACCTTGCTGGCACTGTCCTGGCACACAGCCGGACCAACTTCAGGCTTTACTACTCTCACTTTTACTCCTTTTCTGTTACTTCAGCTTTTCTCTTTAGCTCCACTACTACTTCCTTCTACTTCACTCCCCTAAACTCACTCAAGCTCTTCCCTGAGCTGACTGCCTGGTTCCTCCTGCCTCCAGGGCTGTGAACTCCTCGGGGGGCGGAGACAACCGCCTGGCCCACCCCCTGGTGTGAACATCAGCCCCTGGAGGAAGGCAACAAGGATTTTGGTAGCCTTGATGTTCCTAACTGGGGTGTAGGGTGTGGTGGTGTAATGACCTGTGACCCCTGGCTTGCCCAGGGCGTCACATTCCCCCTTAGCAAAATGCAGACCGTCCGCGGGCTGCCCGTCCAACACCGGTTTTATTTTCTGAAAAAGGTAAAAAGGTAAACGGTAACATTTTAATCCATAACATCATCCCACAACGGGAGGCACATTTCTTAAACGTTGCAAAACGGTTTACGGCTACGGTTTCCGCTCTCTCCCACCCAAGCAACCTGGCCCTGATGCTGCCCCTAAAACCCAGGCAGCACCCCTTGACCCAAGTCCAGCACAAGTTACCCGAGCGGGATCTGTCCTTCCCCTCCAGAGGGTAGCCACCGGTTCCTGTGGTGGCTGGGCCCCAGCCTGCTCTGCTGAGGGCCCTCCCTCCAACCTGCCTCTCTGGAGGCGGCAATTGCGGAAACGGTAACGGTAAAACAACTTATTTACAAGCCACTAACGTTTGTGGTTGCCCTGCAAGTTCATGGGCTTGTCCATGGAAAGTCCTCCATGCAAACTTTCAAACAGTCCCCACGGGGACAGCGGTGCCGGCAACGGCCGGTTTCCTAATCACGGTTAAATCAGGTTACTCCATCAGTTGATTACTTCATTTTTCAATTTTTAAACTTTCAAACTCAGTGGTGGTCCCAACGGGGACTGGACAACGGTGCTCCGCTGCCCTTACTCCTGATATCCGGCTTCATCCGAGGGAGGGGGTGCAGAACTCACTCGGCTCTCCTGGCTGCTCCTCAGTTTTACATCTAGGGCAAACCACCCCCTCTCTCCACAGTGCCGGGTATACTGTACAATGTCACCCGGCATCACATTACGGCCGGGGTGCTCCTCGGGCAGGTGGGCATTCACATCCCGCCGGGCTACAAACACTTCGGCCTCCAGGCCCGGTTCATATATAAACCCATAGCCCCGGCGGACATCAAACCGCCTCACCTGTCCTTCGTACAGCGGGCCCCGGACCCGGAATGTTGCTTGACGGAGGCTTTCCTTTTCTTTAATGGCTCGGGCCACCAGCTCCGCCTTCTTCCTCTCTCTCTCTCCGATCTCCAGGCCCAGCGGTACCGGCTCCCTGTCCCAATACGGCGCTGCTGCGAGCTCCGGCGCACGGGTCGGGCCCCGCAGGACATTCTGAACGTTGCCCACTGTCAGAGATCTGGGCGGCAAGTCCCGCGGCGTCTTGGCCTTAGGCGCCACCTTGCAGCGACAACCCGGCGCTACCTCAGCCGAGGTGTGGGGGATGGGCACAGGGGCTTTCTGCAGCTGGGCCTCCGGCTCGGAATGGTCCATCAGCTCCGGCTCGGGGATTTCCTCTGGAGACACCTCCGGTGCGGTTTTCGGAGCCTTCCAAGGCAGCACCTCCGGTCGACTACGGGCTCCGGCTGCAGGTCGGCCCGCCTGGGCGGGCATGCTGGGTAGTGCTACCGGTTGCGGTGGTAGCAGGCCTAGTGGCGGGGTCACAGCCTCCGAGACGGGTGGCGAGGGAGGCAGCGGGGGGAGAGGGCTTGGACCGGGTCCCGCAGCCGCGATGACCGACCCTTCAAGGGCATTGGGGCGTGGGTCACTCACCCTCCCTTTCTCCGCTTCCTCCTCGCGTCTCCGCACGGCTGCTATAACGTCCGCCATGTCGGTCTCCCACTCCTCCATGAGGAGCTGCATCTTAACCTGCAGCCGTTGGTAGAGCTGCGCGGTCCGGATCTCCACCCACGCCGCGGTTCCAGGCGCGGGGGCTACGGTGTCGCGGGACGGCATCCACATGGTGACTTCTTCCAGGAACAGGGTGACTGCAGAGTCCTGGCGTCCCTGCTTTTATAGCTGCTCTCACATGCAGCCAGCCGCCATCGCGTCCCCCTTAGCTTCTCTCCGGCCCCTCCTCTATCGGGGCGGGGTTTTGGCCTTCGCGCCTCTGCTACTCGAGAAGACGCTCGAGCGGGAACTTTTCGCGCCAAAGATGGCGACTTCTGAAATTTTTCAGCCGGCGGTTACAAGGCGCACCTCTACCCAACGGCAGAGCGGTAAGATCCTGTTCGTGACGCCAAGTTGTCGCGGGCGGAGGAGGGGACGCCGCGCTCTCCCACTGCTGCTCGGGTCCGGCTGCCACGGCTGCTGCGGCCTGCTGCTGCTCGGTGGCTCGAGCGATGGGCCGGATCCCGGGGACTCTAGCGGCGCTCCTCGCCCGTGAGTGAAAGGGGGTTTTGGGTGTGGGGATTGGTTATTGTCCGTGACGCCACCCACGGTTGTGGTGATTTGTTGACACCACCGCTGCTCTGTATGGGGATCCCGGGAAGGATGGTATGGAGCAGCCAGTTGTTGTGTTGCCCCTCCGTGGGTAGGGGTTGGTGATCCCGGGGCCCAGTGATTAGGTGGGTGATGCAGGGCTTGGTGGGGTGCAGGGACGCGGGGGCAGCGCTATGCCTTGCGGCACTGTGGTACTCACTCAGCCTGAGACGTTGACACAGTTCTCGGTAAAACACACGGCTGGAAAGACGGTTCCCACGGACGGCTGCACTTGCTTTCCCCAGTAGGTGACGGTGATGTCCCTTTTCCTGCACCTAATGTTCCTGTGTTGGTAGCGATGGGTTCCCACCGGTAACCCGCTCCCCGGCTTGGATATGGGCCAGAGGAGCCCTACTTTGCCTGCAGGCGCTGGCCCTGAGAAACTGGTGCCCTGGCGGTGGTGTTGTCTCTCCTCAATGGTTGGACTGTTGCCTTCAATCGGGACTTGGTTGTTTGGAGACAGACGTCCCCTTCACTGACGGATTTGGCAAATTTACGGCGACTCCTAGCCTTGCCGGGGTCCGAGAGGCCCCTGCCCTGGTGCTGACTGTTCTTCGTGTACTGCTCCAGACCGCCGGGCCACTACCCGTCCGCGGTCCTTCCAGCAACCTCCGAGCAGTCTCCCCTGCAGACTGTCACCGCCATCTGCTGACCTTGCTGGCACTGTCCTGGCACACAGCCGGACCAACTTCAGGCTTTACTACTCTCACTTTTACTCCTTTTCTGTTACTTCAGCTTTTCTCTTTAGCTCCACTACTACTTCCTTCTACTTCACTCCCCTAAACTCACTCAAGCTCTTCCCTGAGCTGACTGCCTGGTTCCTCCTGCCTCCAGGGCTGTGAACTCCTCGGTGGGCGGAGCCAACCACCTGGCCCACCCCCTGGTGTGAACATCAGCCCCCGGAGGAAGGCAACAAGGATTTTGGTAGCCTTGATGTTCCTAACTGGGGTGTAGGGTGTGGTGGTGTAATGACCTGTGACCCCTGGCTTGCCCAGGGCGTCACACTTGTACTGGTGTATCGCTGATGGACCTCTATGGCTCTGTATCTTCCACGGGTTGTGGGAACATTATAATGGGAACAATCACCGCTCCATTCTGCATAGGCTAATCAGCCGGAAAATCACCCATTACAGTGTGGATCACCTCTTCCTTCTTCTCCACGCTCGGCGTAGGAATGGGAACCTCCTCCACCATCTTCATGGGCTCCGGGCACTTCTTCAGGTGGTCCCTGGAAACAGTGGCCATAGTCTTTCCCTGATCATGACTGACGAGGTATGTTTTCTGGTCTTCCTATCCAGTGGGTTGGATAATATAAGGGGTCCTCTCCCACTTGTCATCTAGCTTGTGCATCCTTCTTTTTCCTCTTCAGTGCCACATCTCCGGGTCCAAAGGGGGCAGCCCGGGCTCGTCTGTTAAAACGCTGCTTTTGTCTCTCTCTGCTCTGGCGCAGGTTCCTTTCTACATATTCTTGGATCTGCCAGTACTGCTTCTGGCGCTTGGCATCCCAATTGGCAGTGGGGGAGATGGTTTCACGGAGCTCAACGTCCAATTCTACATCTACCGGCAACCTCCTGGGCCGGGCCCTCATCAGGTATGCAGGCGTGCACTTGGTGGAGCTACAAGGGATATTATTGTACATGTCCACTAGGTCGGGCAGCCTCTCAGGCCACTGGTTTCTTTCTTCCAGGTGCAAAGTTTTTAGGAGATTGAGGACCAAGTGTTTCATTTTCTCGCACATCCCGTTAGTCTGGGCATGGTAGGCTGTGGTCCGGATCTTCTTGCACCCATATAAGTTGCAAACTCTTGAAAAATCTCTGCTTCGAAGGCTGGGCCCTGGTCTGTAAGCAACTTCTCTGGGTAACCATGCGGCCAGCAGAAGTACGCCTGGAAGACCCTTGCTGCAGTGTGGGCTGTTTAATCTTTGACGGGAACCATCACCATCAATCTGGAATAATGGTCTACGATGGTCAGGGCGTATGTGTAGCCGCTCCGGCTAGGCGTGAGCTTGACATGGTCCAAGACAACTAGCTCCAACGGCTGGCGGGTGACAATCAGCTATAACGGGGCCTTCTGACTGGTTTCGTCCCGTCTTCTCAGCGCACAGGGACCACACTCTCTGCACCAAGCCTCAATGGACTCTCTCATCCCGCTCCAGTAGAAGTGCTCCCTCAGCTGCATCTCCAACTTCTTCCAGCAGAAATGTCCAGCCCCGTCGTGATAGGCCTTCAGGACCACAGGTACGTATGCTTGCGACACCACAAGCTGGCAGATCTTCTCGTGCGTCTTCGGGTTGATTAGCCCCCTCTACAGCTTGCCCTGCTGCAAATATAGGCAGTCCCTTTCTTTCCATAGCCACTGCGCTTCTGAGGGGGCAGTTGGCTCTAACCTGGAAGCATCTTGAGAAATCATCATCTTGACTAGCCGGACCGCGGGCTCCTGGTCTTGAGCTTCTTGCCACCCATGGCGGGGTAACGGGTCAAAGTTTGCCTGCTGCTGGCCAACATAAGGTTTTTCGTCCCCTGGCTGATGGAATGCGGGTAGCTCGATTTCTTCCAGCTCATCTTCATCCGACCCTCCATCAGGTAGGTGCAGCATCCGGGAGAGAGGGGAGCCAGCACGATCTGAAAATGGCATGCATCATATAAAAAGTGCAAATTCACAGATTTATTCCAACTGTACTGTAATATAAATGAGATTTTTAGCAAATAATTGATCAATTCTTTGAGCCACCCCTGCCAACGTCACGGCAAATCTCAATAGGGGGGTCCTACTCTATATTCTGTATTTCATATGCCATGCGGCCTCCTAGATAAAGTTAAAAGCAGAACCATAATGGAGCACACATACCTGTAACCTGTATATATAACCGCTTCTATGTTGCAAAAGAGGTGCAGCATCCGGGACAAGGCATCTGCATTAGTATTCTTGCGGCCGGCTCTGTACTTGATAGTAAAGACTGCTAGCCGGGCTACCCAGCGTTGTTCCAGGGCTTGCAGGTTTGCCGTATCCAGGTGCCTCAGAGGGTTGTTGTCCGTATAGGCTGTGAACTTCACAGATGCCAGGTAATGCTTAAACCTCTCCTTTATCGCCCAGACGAGTGCCAAGAACTCTAATTTGAAGAGGCTATAATTTTCGGGATTCCTTTCCTTCGGCTGGAGCTTCCTGCTTGCATAAGCGATTACCTTTTCCCTGCCATCTTGCATCTGGGACAGAACAGCACCCAGGCCCACATTGCTGGCGTCGGTGTAAAGGATGAACGGGAGACCATAGTCGGGATAGGCCAGAATTTCTTCTCCGGTTAGGGCCGACTTCAATTGCTGAAAGGATTCTTCATGCTTTTCACCCCAAGCGAATGGGGGCCCAGGAGTTCTGCCGTTCTTAGTCTGCCCCACTAGGAGGTCCTGCATGGGGGCTGCCATCTTGGTGTAACCCTTGATGAAGTGACGGTAGTAGCCCACCAGGCCTAGGAACTGCCTCACCTCTTTAACTGTGGTAGGCTGCGGCCAACTCTGGATGGCTGTAATCTTCTCAGGATCTGGGGCCACACCTTCGGCACTCACCACATGCCCGAGGTACTGTACTCTGGGCTTCAGCAGATGGCACTTAGAGGGTTTCAATTTCATCCCGTACTTGGAGAGGGCTTCAAACACTTCAGCGAGGTGTTCCAAATGGGCCTCATACGTCTTAGAATAGACGATAACGTCATCTAGGTACAGCAGAACTGTCTCAAAGTTGCGGTGTCCCAAGAAGCACTCCATTAGCCTCTGGAAAGTCCCTGGGGTGTTACACAACCCAAAAGACATGCTGTTGAACTCGCAGAGACCCATCGGGGTAGCGAAAGCAGTCTTCTCGCGGTCTTCTTCTGCAACCGACACCTGCCAGTAGCCACTAGTGAGGTCAAGAGTGGAGAAATAATTAGCTGTCTTCAATGCGAGGAAGAGGGTATGCATCCTTATGCGTTATCTGGTTAATCTTCCGGTAATCCACACACATTCTCATGGTGCCGTCCTTTTTCTTCACCAGGACCAACGGAGTTGCTCAGGGACTACAATTATCACGGATGACCCCTGCCTCCTTCATGTTCCTCAACATGTCTTTGGCGCACTGGTAATGTGCAGGTGGAATCGGCCTATACCTCTCTTTGATAGGTGAATGTGTGCCAGTGGGAATATGGTGCTGGACCCCTTGATCCTCCCGAAATCTAACGGGTGTTTACTGAATACCTGCTCATACTCTTGCACTACCCTGTACACCCCTCCCTTGTGATGTGCAGGTGTGGATTCGGTGCTTATATGTAGCACCTGACACAACTCTTCTAACTGCTCTGGTCAGAGATCACTGTCTGGCTGTGATGCGGTGATAGTGGAGGCTGCTACGTGGATGGCGTCTGCATCTACAGTGAATAATTTAGCAATGGTGGCGTAACGGGGTAGCCTAACCTCTTCCTCTCTGCAGTTCATCACTCTCACGGGCACTCTTCCTTTCTTGACATCAATCACCCCTCTGGCTGCCATTACTGTGGGCCAATGCTCAGAAGGCAGAGGCTCTACCACTGCCGGGTAATCCTGTCCATGATGACCTACTGCTGCCCTACACCAAATCATCATTTCACTCCGCGGAGGCACCACTAGAGGTGCTACATCCATCACTCGCACGCCACCAATCTCTCCACCTGACATGTTCACCTGTTGCCGCTGCAAGAGAATCCAGATCTCACGTTGCAGAGCCCTCTGCCGGCCCCCTCCTGCTGTGGCAGACAATTGCTGCAATAGGTGCAGCACTTCCCCCATGCAATTCCTTTGGTCCCTAGGACCATCTTTGGGTTGCGGTCACTGGGGTCATTCTGTACCACAATCAGTCCTTGATGCTTCAGCTCCACTCGCCCCACCTTCAAGGTCACCTCCTTAAACCCCACTTGGGTCATAGGGAGTCCGTTGGCCACAATGATGGTCAAACTGGCATCCGGGGGAGGTGAGCTCACTGTCAGACCAATAACGTTTGTACAGTATATAAGGTATAGTCATTACCTGTGAACCGGTGTCAAGAAGGGCGAAGGTCGGGATACCGTCCACAGCCAGAGAGATGATGGGGCGACCTCCAATGTATCGATCACGCCAATCAGCTGGGCCTTGAGGATCTATTCCTGAGGATTGGCCCTTGGCCTCAGGGGTTGCTCGTTTAAAGGACACCCGCGGGAGTAGTGACCAGTCTTGTTGCACTTGTAGCAGACGGGTGGTCCATACCGGCTGTCATTGTTCCTCCTCCGTTGCATCCAAGGGACGTCTTCCGGGCTGTTGGCGAGCTGTATCTTCTCTGCTGGCTTGGCTTTCGATGGTAGCTGTAGGGTGGCGAGGATCCTGGCGACGTCATCACTCAGGCGCTGGACTTGCGACGTCAGGTCCTTCGGAGTCTCGGCCGCTGTTGCGGGGGCCGGCAGGGCCAACAGAGGGGCTGCTACCGAGATGGGAGCGGTGTCAGCCGGCCAAGATGGCTGGTCGGGAGCACCAGCATTGACCGTCTGTAGTGCTTTAATGGCCCGGTCTTTTAAAACTGCAAAGCCCAAGTCTGAGTGTTCCAGAGACCACAGCCGTAGTTGCTTACGATCTTCAGCGGACCCTAGCCCCTGCAGGAACTGCTCTACCAGCATTTTGTTGCTCTCAGTCTCATTAACAGGGTCCACCTGCTTCAACGTGCGTAAGGCCGTCTGCAGCCTTAAGGGGTAGTCTCGGATACTGTCCTGCGGGCGCTGACGGCAGTTATAGAAAGGCATTCGCAACTCTGCTTCAGTACGGGTTTCAAAAGCAACCTGTAGTTTGTCAAAAATGGCGGTTACTCAGCGGCGCCGGTCAGCTGCCCGAGTGCCACAGATGCACGCTGTTTGCCAGTCATGGCATACAAATCAAGAATAGAACATATTTTCTTCTTGAATACCTGCAGGGCATCGGGTTTCCCATCATACTGGGGTAGCCAGACAGCACCGGGCACGTAGGGCAAGGAGATCGGCATTACTTGGGTGACTGCCGGAGCCACAGCTCCCCCCGCTCCTGCGACCGGAGCGGGAGCCGCCACATTTCCGTCATCTGCCACATCTGCAGGCGCCACCGCTCCAGTGGCTGGAGCCACTCCGCCATTGGGGTTGGGCGCGGACATCTTCCCGCTTCTCCCCCTTGGTCTTTTGCAGGCACTCCTTCAAGCGGCTTGTTAGTTTCATTTTAAAAATCTCCGGGCTCACCTTCTGGCCGTGTTTCCCGGGGGCGGGGCTTTGTCTTCGCGCGCTTTTTCAGGGAAGAAGATGCTGGGCTGTAGTTTTCGCGCCTAAAAATGGCAGCAAAAATGTCGACTTCTGAAAATTACTCAACGGATCACCGCTGAATGTCCAATTCAAGGCGCACTTTCACCTGGTAGGTGGATGGGTTTCAATCCTGTTCGTGACGCCAAGTTTCGGGGTGTGCCGCCCCTGTGCCAGCAGCCGCCACTGCTCGGATCCAGCCCTTCTGTGGGTGGTTCGAGGGACTCAGGACCCAGGGGTCTCGCGGACACGCCGAATAAAAAGGGGGACGTAGATGTACGGGCTAGGCCGTATTAAGTTCGTGACGCCACCCACAGTGTGTGGTGAAGTGGGACACCACCGCTGCTGTTGTGGGGCACCTGGGGGAGATGTAGTGGCAGCTAGATGTTAACCCCTCCGTGGGTAGGGATGGTTGCCCCGGGACCCAGTGTCTTTGTGCAGGGTGTAGCGATGGCAAGGGAGGGCCGGTGCGCCCGGATGTGCGGGGGGTTGGTTGGTTACTCACAGTAAATGAATCACACGAGTCTTTTGGTAAACCAAGGTGCTGGTGGCTGGCCGCCGCCATGGCCGGTTGCATTCAAGTCCCCCACCCGGGCTGGTGGTCACTGTCCTTTTTCCTCTGCACTTGTTTGTGTATGGTGGACTGCCTGGTGTTGAACTCAGGAGTCCGCTCCCAGCTGGATGTGGCCTAAGCAGCCGTGCCCGCAGACGCTGGCTCGTGGGATCTATAGGCCCTGGCGGTGGCCTTATCTCTATCGGTGGGCTGTTGTCTTCTCTTAGGGACTTTAGGTGGGACAGGACCTATAATCCTGCCCTCAATCGGTTAATTAGCTAGGCCGCTGGTTTTGGTCCTGGCTTCAGGGTCCGAGGAACCTCTCTGTGCTACGGTTTCCGGGTCAGTTCTCCGTCTTCCCGTCTCCTGCTGACGGAGACCACTGTCTGCCACCTAGCCAAGTTACCAGGGCTCCAACCCTGGCACCGTTCAATTTGAGTTCTTCCTCCTGCTGGGACTACACCTAGCCCCAGCTCCACTCCTCTCAACTTGAACTTCAAACTAAACTCTCACAAGACTGTTTTCCCGCCCCGGGCTGTCTAGACCCCTAGGTGGGCGTGTCCCAACCGCCTGGTCCCGCCCACTTGTGTGTCCATCTTTCCCTAGGGTTTCAGGTCGGCTGTGTGTTACCTGAGTGAGGGATGGTGTTATGCGGGGGCCTATTTGTGACCACCTGGTTTTGCCAGGGCGTCACAGGTGTGCCACTTCTCCCTCCTTGACATTGTCACAGGCACAGATAGCCCTTGCTGATGTCCTAGTTTATTGAAAATAGCCCAGTGTGCGCACATTTTCCCCCCACGTCTGTTGGACCTGGTGTTGGTGTCTTTCCCGATTAATCCTCGGTGTTGAAAAGAGCCAGTAACTGTGCCACTAGCGTTCCCTGAGGGTAATGTTTTCATCAACTGATCTACAACGACCCTCTTGAAGGATTCCATTGTGCAACCCTTTGGACACTTATACATGAACTGTGCCATGTGGGCCAAGCTGCAAAAAGGCAAAGGTTCTGTATCCCCACCAGGAGGAACAATGCCCATCCTCTCCTGATCCTGATTCGCCTCCTCCTCCACCTCCTCTTCTCCAGCTCATCCATGCTGGACAGGCATGAAGCTGGGGTTGAGAGTCCCCTGTATAGGATTGTGAGTCCCCTGGGTAGCACAGAAAAAAGTGTTCTTCCTCCTCTTCCTTCCCATCCTTCTCATCATCACCCAATGTTGTGTCAGAATAGCGAATAGTGATGAATACACTTACTCATCACTAGTGAGCAGGAAGTAGGAGCTCAGGTTGCTAATTGCACGTGCAACTGTCTCCTTCATATTTAAGGTACCGGTTTCTTTCTGTCTGTGCCGATAATATCTCCATCTTGTGCAGCGATTTCGGTCTTATTGTGGTGATCCTATTTTGGTGATCTGTGGGTGCAGTGTGGAAGTTTCCCGTTTGTCAGTTTACTTCCTACTTTTTATGTTATTTTGCCCTATGCACGTATTGTTTCTCCTTTGTGTTTGCCTGCCATGTGTATGAGGTTTGGTTTCTCCCCTGTCTGTGTTTTGTTGTGAGGTTTAGTACTACAGTCCAGGCTCACCCCTTTGGATAGAGGAGGGGAAGGGGAGTTATTCCAGGGCTTGGATAGGAGCTAGGGCCATGCTGGTGACTCAGACCTTGCTACCATCAAGCGTACCTCTAGGCTAAGGGACAGCGCAGGGTACCCAGTGTGAGGGTCAGCCTAGGTGTCCCCACTCTGTCACTCTGCCCAGTGATAGCAGATTTGGGTGCCTCCATGGTACAACATATAATATAAAATTCATCTTGGTTGCTGCATTTATACCTCTGCTGGAAAGTGGCCGACACTGTTTATAGCTACTGAAACCTATATCTGACTAATGCATGGCACTATACAGTGTAAATACATTTACAGCACAAACATGTTCTTTACATTATCGGGCGTCAATGCTAGGTGGTCCGGCTGCTACACGGTCCCGGCTCTCCTACATCCATTGCTGGCAGCAGTACATTGTGGAGCCCCGCAAACGCTATGTCGGTGCATTACCTTCAGGGACTCCACGCAGCTGGATCTGGTCACAGGTAGGGAACCTTCTTTTTTGATTGTCGTGACGCCACTCTCAGTATTGCGGTCAGCGGGGACCGCCACTGCAGATTAAGGGATGCCTGGGGCTGATGGTGGGTGCAGTCAGTATATTAGCCCCCTGAGAGTGAGGCAAGCCCCAGGCCCCGGTGTATGTGTGTGGGACCACAGGTCGCAGAATGACTCAAACACAGTCCAAGAAGTCTTTCAACGTGTTTACTCACTGTTTGGAGGTCACGGTGAGATGCCCGGGCGACACTGTGATAACCAGGTTGAACCAGGAATTCCAGGAGGCCGTTCTGAGGGTAGCTGTCCACTCGCCTTCCTTGCACTCTTTCTGTTTTAGGAGGATCCTTTGCTTGAAGCGTGGTAGGACCCCTCCAGGGAAGCTGTTACCACCCTGCTCCCCTCTCTCTGGCTCGTCTGCCGGCAGCGTGGCCTTGGTGGGATGGCTTCTGGCCCTGTCCCCTTATGGGCCTGGTGATTGCTGCTTGGCTCAAGCTCTGTGTAGTCGTGGTGAGGGCATGAAGTACCCCCCCCCCACCTGTAGGTTAAGCAGCTCTGGATGATCTGCTGCCTGTACTGGGGATCTAGTTCCCCTTGTGTGCTCGGATACCGGGATCTCCGTACTCAGCCACCCTTCTCTCTGGATGGTTTTCAGGCCGACCCACGGCACTCCTTTCTCCCCCGCTTTCAGCTACTGCACTCCTCAGGACCTGTCTGACACGAGAGCTCCTCTGCTCCCTTCCACACACTTCAACTTCTTCCTCTCGACTCCCCTCTTTTCTCTCTCTCTCTGCCCTGCTTCCTAGCAACTAGCCCCTGAACACACCCCTAGCTGGGAATTGAAAGTTAACCCCTTCTGGCTACCCAAGGGTCCCCTCTGGTGATGTGAGAGGCCTGATCACTATATGTTTGTGTGTGCGCCTCATCCTGGCCTTTGGAGATTACCTGGAAGCATTGCTCCCGCATGGGTGCAATACTCTGTGGTGCCTGACCAGGTCAGGGGCGCCACATTCCCCCTTAGTTATCATCAGCACGTCCTCGGGCTGCAAAGACAAGAGAAAGAAAAAAGGTAAATACAAACTTTTCCCACACAGGGGCAATTATTTACATTTAAACATGCCAGGTACCATTCCACCACCAACCACCCACATGTCCGAACCCCACCCAAAAACCTCCAGGAGGTAGGTCGCCGGTCCTTTTGGTGACCAGGACTGGGCCATCACATTCCCCAGACCTTTCCTCCAATCTTCCTCTCCTGAGGAGAGTGGTGTAAGGTAGGCCCCATAAACAGGCGTACCCGCTTCCGAGTGTTGGAGGGCAGGCCCCATAAACAGGCGTGCCCCCTTGTTGGTGCAGAGCCATGCCCCTCAACAGGCAGACTCTGTGGTTGATACCAAGGAGGCAACTTTTTACAATGCAAAGTTTGTGGTTAAAGCCAGTTCATAACCAGTGGTCTAACATTTTAAGGAGGTCTCACAATAGTCCTTGTGGGCACATTTCGCTTAAACGTTACTTAACTATAACAGGTTAAACATTACATTTCATACCGTTACTTTGAACTAAACTGTACTTTCTCTATAGCGTAATGGGAGCTGACCAAAGTTGCTGCGGGTTGACCTACGCAGTACTATACTGTCATCTGTCTGAGGTTGTGTCCTCCCACCCGATGTATGTGTCTCAATGTGAATAATAGGTGTGCTAGGTATTGATGCCAGTGCATGGTCTTCTGCTTCAGCTACATTTGGCTCTTCCAGGTTCTGAACAGGTTCTTCTGGGTCTCTTACTTCTCTAGATTGAGGGAATGTAATGACTGGAATAACTACTGCTCCATTGTATTGAGGCCAACTTGCTGGAAAATCTCCAAGTACAGTATGGATCATCTTTTCTTTTGGTTCTTGAACTGGCAAAGGGTTGGGACTTTCTTCAGGGGTTCTTAGTTGTTCAGGACATTTCTTTAGGCGATCTCTAGAAACGACAGCTGTTGTTTTTCCTCCATCCTTGCTGATACGGCATGTCTTTTCATTGCTAAGCGTCGATGGTAACACAGTATAGGGTTCTTCTTCCCAGTGATTGTCAAGTTTATGATGTCTTCTCTTTCTCTTGAGAACTATATCTCCTGGCATCAAAGGAACAGCAGGTGCTTTTCGATTGTAGGCCTTTTCTTGTTTCTCACGCTGCTGAGTCAGGCTTCGCTCCACACACTCTTGTACTTTCTTGTATTGGGCTTGGCGGTTGGAATCCCAATCAGCACCTTGTAGATGGTCTTCAGGGGTCTCAACTCCCATTTCCAGATCTACTGGCAATCTCCCTGGTCTGGCCCTCATCAGGTATGCCGGTGTGCAGTTCGTGGAACTCACAGGGATGTTGTTATACATGTCCACTAGATCGGGCAGCTTTTCCGGCCACTGACTTCGTTCTTCTAGTGGGAGCGTCTTCAGAAGGTCGAGAATGATGTGGTTCATCTTCTCACACATGCCATTGGTCTGGGGATGGTAAGGCGTAGTACGGATCTTCTGGCAGCCGTATAGGTTACAAAACTCCTTAAACACTTCAGCTTCAAAGGCTGGTCCTTGGTCAGTGAGCACTTGATCTGGATAGCCATGTGGTCGACAGAAGTGTGTTTGGAAAGCTTTGGCTGCAGTTTGACCTGTCAAGTCCTTGACTGGTACTACCACCAGGAATCTGGAGTAGTGGTCAACCATAGTGAGAGCGTAGTTGTAGCCTTGTCTGCTGGGTGCCAACTTTACATGGTCCAGGGCCACGATCTCCAGAGGCCGTTTAGTTTGGATTGGCTGGAGTGGTGCTCTCTGGCTGTGCTGGTCTTTTCTTCTAAGATTGCAGGGCCCGCAGTTTCGACACCACTTCTCTAGGGCGGATCTCATACCCACCCAGTAGAATCTTACTTTAAGTAGGGCCTCCAGTTTCTTCCAACCAAAGTGGCCTGCACCATTGTGATAGGCTTCTAGCACCATCCTCGTATCCTTCTGTGGTACAATCACTTGCCACACCTTCTCATGCGTCCTCGGGTCAATGATGCTCCTGTAAAGTTTGTCTTGATAGATGAATAATCGACCCCTCTCCTTCCATAGGTACTGTGCCTCAGGTGGGGCTCCTTTGTCAAGGCTGGCGCCAGGCTGGCTGATCAGTTTCTTTACCAAGCCTACCGCTGGATCATTTTCCTGGGTCTCCTTCCAGTTGTAATGAGGTAGTGGGTTCAGGGTCACCTCTTGGCGGTGGGCACGCGACTGCCGACACTGTTTTGCTCCATGGCGATGGAACGCTGGCAGCTCAATCTCTTCAAGATCATCTTCATCTTCACCCTCGTCTGCTAGGTGAGGCATCCTGGACAGAGCATCTGCGTTGCCGTTCTTGCGGCCAGCTCGATACTTGACAGTAAAGTCATAATTCGCCAGTCGGGCTACCCAACGCTGCTCCATGGCACCCAATTTAGCAGTATCCAAGTGGGTCAGGGGGTTGTTGTCCGTGAAGACAGTGAATTTGGTGGCTGCCAGGTAGTGCTTGAACCGCTCTGTGATAGCCCATACCATGGCCAGGAACTCTAGCTTGAATGAGCTATAATTCTCTGGGTTTCTTTCAGTAGGCCTGAGCTTCCTGCTGGCGTAAGCAATCACACGCTCTTTGCCTCCCTGCACCTGTGAAAGCACTGCTCCCAGTCCCACATTACTGGCATCGGTGTACAGTACGAATGGCAGACCGTAGTCAGGGTAGGCTAGGATCTCTTCACCCGTCAAGGCCCCTTTCATTTGTCTGAAGGAGTGTTCTTCTGCTTCTCCTCAGTGAAATGGCGGGCCGGAGATCTTTCCTTTCTTCTTTGGGTGGCCTACCAGGAGCTCTTGCAAAGGCGCTGCCATTTTCGTGTAGCCCTTGATGAACCTTCTGTAGTAGCCTACCAAGCCAAGGAACTGACGTACCTCCCGGACGGTAGTAGGTGTGGGCCATTCCTGGATGACTGTGACCTTCTCTGGGTCCGGTGCTACTCCTTCTGCACTGACCACGTGACCTAGGTACTGGACCTTTGGCTTCAGTAGATGGCACTTGGATGGTTTCAGCTTCATTCCATATCGGGATAGTGCTTCAAAGACTTCAGCCAGGTGTTTCAGGTGGTCCTCATAGGTCTTGGAGTACACGATGACATCATCCAGGTAGAGCAGGACGGTTTCAAAGTTGAGGTGCCCTAGGCAGCATTCCATAAGTCTCTGGAAGGTCCCGGGGGCATTGCAGAGTCCAAATGGCATGCTGTTGAACTCACAGAGGCCCATTGGGGTGGTGAAGGCCGTCTTCTCCCGATCTTCTTCTGCTACAGATACTTGCCAGTAGCCACTAGTAAGATCTAGGGTAGAAAAGTAGTTAGAGGCTTTCAAGGCAGCGAGGGATTCCTCTATCCTTGGCAAAGGGTAGGCATCCTTGTGTGTTATCTGATTTATCCGTCTGTAATCCACACACATCCTCATCGTGCCATCCTTCTTTCTTACCAGGACCAGGGGAGCCGCCCAGGGGCTACAACTGTCCCTTATGACGCCTGCCTCCTTCATGTCCTTCAGCATGTCCTTTGTGCGCTGGTAATGGGCTGGTGGAATAGGCCTATGTCTTTCCTTAATGGGAGGATGACTGCCTGTGGGTATGTGATGTTGCACCCCTTTGATCCTACCAAAGTCTAGTGGGTTCTTACTAAAGACCTGCTCGTATTCCTGCACGACCCTGTAAACCCCATGTTTCTGGTAGTCGGGTGTAGAGTCAGTCCCCACGTGTAGTTTCTGGCACCAATCCTCTAACTGCTTTTGGGAGGTCTCACCCTCTTTTGAGTCAGCTTGTGTCAGGGGACCTACAGGTGTTATGGCATCATCTGAGCATGTAAACAGTTTGGCTATGGTAGCGTACCTTGGTAGTCTGGCTTCCTCCTCCCCACAGTTCAACACTCGTACAGGCACTCGTCCCTTGTGTACATCAACTACCCCCCTGGCTGTCAGAATCGTGGGCCAGTGGTCTGAATGAGTGGGCTCTAGTACAGCCTGGTAATCCTGTCCTCTGAGACCTACCGCTGCTCTACACCACATCATCATTTCACTCCGTGGGGGTATCACAATGGGGTTAGCATCCATCACCCGTACACTACCAATCTCACCGCCAGTCTGTTTTACCTGTTGCTTCCTCAGAATGATTCGGATCTCCTTTTGCAAGGCTCTTTGCGACCTGCCCTCAGCACCCTCAACAATCTGGTGAAGCAACAACAACACTTCCCCTAAGCAATTTTCTATGACATTAGTGCCTAAAATCATTTGCGGGTTCCATTCTCTAATATCAGTGTCCACAACAATCAGTCCTTGTCCCTTCATTTCCTGCCTTCCCACCTTTATGGTTACCTCTTTGACCCCGATCTGGTCTATAGGCTGTCCGTTGGCAGCATAGATGGTGAGGGAGGGGTCCGGTGGTCGGAGATCGTCGTCCGACCAAAACCTCCGATAAAGGACATACGGGATCGTGGTGACCTGAGAGCCGGTGTCCAATAATGCCGGGGTAGGGATCCCGTCCAGGACGATGGACAGGACAGGACGTCCACCCACGTACTGATCACAGCAGCGACCTGGGCCTGATCTTCTTAATCCTGAGGACTGGCCCCCGGCCCCAGGTTTGGCTCGTTTAAAGGACAGGCCCTTGCATAGTGTCCCGCCTCCTGGCAACGACGACAGATGGGTTGTCCAGATGAGTCATAGCGATCACTGCTCCTGCCTCGGGTTGGGGGACCTCTTCTCCTCCGCATCCAAGGGACGTCCTCTGGGTTGTCAGCTAGCAGGATCCGATGAGGGACTTTGGTCTCTGAGGGCAACTGCATTGCTTTCAGGATTTGTGCGACGTCCTTAGTGAGCTGTTGCACCTGGGAGGATAGCGTACTTATGGTCTCTGCTGGCGCGTTGAGTCCTTTTGCAGTTATTAGGGTCTGCGAGGAGGATTCTGCTCCTGCAGCCGTGGAACTGGCAGGCCATGCTGGTGCGACGGGGTCTGTGTCCACAGGAGGTTGGAGTGCTTTCACTGCCCTGTCTTTCAGAATGGCAAAGTCCACGTCAGGGTGTTCCAGGGACCACAGCTTCATCTGCTTCCCATCCTCAGGAGAGCGCAGGCCCCGCAAGAATTGTTCATTCATCATCCGGTTTCCTTCCTGATCACTGACAGGGTCCACCAGCTTGAGAGCCCGTAGTGCAGCCTGCAGCCTGAGGGCATAGGCTCTTATGCTATCTTGGGGCTTCTGCCGGCAGTTATAGAAGTCCGTCCTCAGCTCTCCCTCGGTGCGGTGTTCAAAAGCAGCTGCTAGTTTGGCAAAGATGGTCTCAACAGAGCTCCGGTCATCATTGGTCCAGGACTCAGCCTCCAATTCTGCTGCTTCAGTCAATTGTCCCAGCACCACAGCGGCCCTCTGCTTACCAGTCATCGCGTGCATGTCTAGCAGGGTGTTGATCTTCTTCTTAAACCCGGTCAGCGTGTCTATTTTACCGGCGTATTGGGGCAGCCATTGCGCTCCTGGGACATACAGCAAGGAAACTGGCATTATGGGGGAGATTTCAGCCGGCGCGGCTGCGACCGCGGCACCGGCACCAGGCGCTGCTGCGTCCAGCGCGACGGGGGCTGGCATCGCTTGGGCTGCGTCGCCCTGACCAGGGGCATTACCTCCTGCAGCGTCCATTTTTCTTCAAAAATCTGCGCGCCCCCTTTTCACTTCCTGGGTCAGAACGCTCTCTGAATTGTGGGGATTCTGGGGCGGCCACACCTCTTCGTGGGCGGTGCTCTTCTCCCTCGCGCGGGCTGCAGCGCGCGCTTTTGAAGATGGCAATATGGCGGCGGTTCAATTTTTGCGGTCGGACCTCTGAGGCACACGGTCACCTGTCTGAACAGGTCTAGTCCTTATCCTGTTCGTGACGCCAGATGTGGAGCCCCGCAAACGCTATGTCGGTGCATTACCTTCAGGGACTCCACGCAGCTGGATCTGGTCACAGGTAGGGAACCTTCTTTTTTGATTGTCGTGACGCCACTCTCAGTATTGCGGTCAGCGGGGACCGCCACTGCAGATTAAGGGATGCCTGGGGCTGATGGTGGGTGCAGTCAGTATATTAGCCCCCTGAGAGTGAGGCAAGCCCCAGGCCCCGGTGTATGTGTGTGGGACCACAGGTCGCAGAATGACTCAAACACAGTCCAAGAAGTCTTTCAACGTGTTTACTCACTGTTTGGAGGTCACGGTGAGATGCCCGGGCGACACTGTGATAACCAGGTTGAACCAGGAATTCCAGGAGGCCGTTCTGAGGGTAGCTGTCCACTCGCCTTCCTTGCACTCTTTCTGTTTTAGGAGGATCCTTTGCTTGAAGCGTGGTAGGACCCCTCCAGGGAAGCTGTTACCACCCTGCTCCCCTCTCTCTGGCTCGTCTGCCGGCAGCGTGGCCTTGGTGGGATGGCTTCTGGCCCTGTCCCCTTATGGGCCTGGTGATTGCTGCTTGGCTCAAGCTCTGTGTAGTCGTGGTGAGGGCATGAAGTACCCCCCCCCACCTGTAGGTTAAGCAGCTCTGGATGATCTGCTGCCTGTACTGGGGATCTAGTTCCCCTTGTGTGCTCGGATACCGGGATCTCCGTACTCAGCCACCCTTCTCTCTGGATGGTTTTCAGGCCGACCCACGGCACTCCTTTCTCCCCCGCTTTCAGCTACTGCACTCCTCAGGACCTGTCTGACACGAGAGCTCCTCTGCTCCCTTCCACACACTTCAACTTCTTCCTCTCGACTCCCCTCTTTTCTCTCTCTCTCTGCCCTGCTTCCTAGCAACTAGCCCCTGAACACACCCCTAGCTGGGAATTGAAAGTTAACCCCTTCTGGCTACCCAAGGGTCCCCTCTGGTGATGTGAGAGGCCTGATCACTATATGTTTGTGTGTGCGCCTCATCCTGGCCTTTGGAGATTACCTGGAAGCATTGCTCCCGCATGGGTGCAATACTCTGTGGTGCCTGACCAGGTCAGGGGCGCCACAACATCTTCTCGCATACATTATAATATTCAACGACATTGGCAATGTACTTAGTAAAGAACTCATTCTTTGCAATACAAGGGGACAGCATAATACTTTAAAGGTGGGGTAAATGTGACCACCCCCTACAAGTAAATTCTATAAGATTTGGCGGATGTGGTTGGATGTTTCGGGACTTCCTTCCCCCGCACTACTTCAGGTCTCCTTGTGAGTGGGTAGATCGCTGTCAATGTGTTTGGGACGCCTCTCTCTTTGTATTCCGTGGATAATTCTGCTTGAATTCATTTGCGTTTTATCATAGTTTGATCCAAGCTCGGTTTGAGTTATCAGTTATTTTTGTGCATGTTAAAAGTAAAAGTTTCTCTATTCTTTTCCTGTCTACAAGCCGATGATCGGACCACACTCAGATGTCAGTGCTGTCTTATTTTTTTCATGGATCCTTAGACTTGTATTGCCAATATTCATCCAACACTCAGATCAAAATTGGACATGTGTTCGCGTGTTTTCACTGGCTATTCAGTCCACAGTAAATAGGAGACATGTGAAAGACCCCATTCACTATTATGAAAAACACAGATAGCGCTTGTACACAATAAAATGGAGGTCTGAAAGTGGCTGTCAGATGAGGCTGGTGTTAAATATCTGTCTTTTTCTGTTAATCATGCTTTCCTTCAAAGAAACTACTGCATTTATCATTTCTTTGCATCATAAGGGCTTTACAGGCAAGGACATTGCTGCTAACCATTTATTAAGAACTTCAAGGAAAGAGGTCCAATTACTCTGAAGAAGACTTTCACTTTAGGCTGCACAAGAAAACCTAGTAAGTGCCAGGACCATCTCCTAAAAAATTAAATCATGTGACCAGTTCAACAGCTGTGCAGAGCTTGCTCAGGAAAGTCTGCAGGCAGATGTCAGTGATTCTGCACTCACAGTGATGGAAAGGGTTTTGGATGCTGGCCGGGTGCCAAGTAACTCAACAAAGACACTCATCTGTGCCTTCGATCTGCCCTATTAATAAGAATAGGACATGTGCACATTCCCTGCCCAGTATGAATGATACCTGTCAACACATGAGGTACCACTTCTGCTGCGTCCCTCACCTCCCGATGTGACATGCCTCCACCAGCCCTGGCTGTAGTGGTGACAGGATTTGTCCTATCTTTCCTTTATGGCAAACCCTTAAAAATGAGCTAAGCATCCGGAGCACGGAAACTCGTCCTCTGAACTCCAGGAATTAAAGAATTGGACATCAGACGTAATAAATGCGAATGCCTTTATTTTATATTTTGCACTTGTATATATGTATTAATCTTAGATTATTCGTATATTTTTATTAATATATTCCTTTCGATTATTAGCATAAGTTCTACTTCAGTGGACAGCAGCTCCAAAGACCTGAACTTCACACAGATGAAGAAATTCCTTTCTTCCACGCACAATGATGTTGACGTATCTCCCGACCATATTGTGGCAATAGAAGGTTTGAGTTACTCCACGTCCAATTCTCGTCACCACTGCACACCTGTAACAGGAACCATCATAGGTTAGAGTCCTTCCATACAATCATATATACAGTGCCTACAAGTAGTATTCAACCCCCTGCAGATTTAGCAGGTTTACACATTCGGAATAACTTGGCATTGTGACATTTGGACTGTAGATCAGCCTGGAAGTGTGAAATGCAGCAAAAAAGAATGTTATTTATTTTTTTAAATTGTGAAAAGTTTATTCAGAGGGTCATTTATTATTCAACCCCTCAAACCACAAGAATTCTGTTTGGTTCCCCTAAAGTATTAAGAAGTATTTCAGGCACAAAGAACAATGAGCTTCACATGTTTGTGTTAATTATCTCTTTTTCCAGCCTTTTCTGACTAATTAAGACCCTCCCCAAACTTGTGAACAGCACTCATACTTGGTCAACATGGGAAAGACAAAGGAGCATTCCAAGGCCATCAGAGACAAGATCGTGGAGGGTCACAAGGCTGGCAAGGGGTACAAAACCCTTTCCAAGGAGTTGGGCCTACCTGTCTCCACTGTTGGGAGCATCATCCGGAAGTGGAAGGCTTATGGAACTACTGTTAGCCTTCCACGGCCTGGACAGCCTTTGAAAGTTTCCACCCGTGCCGAGGCAAGGCTTGTCCGAAGAGTCAAGGCTAACCCAAGGACAACAAGGAAGAAGCTCCGGGAAAATCTCATGGCAGTGGGGACATTGGTTTCAGTCAATACCATAAGTAACGTACTACACCGCAATGGTCTCCGTTCCAGACGAGCCCGTAAGGTACCTTTACTTTCAAAGCGTCATGTCAAGGCTCGTCTACAGTTTGCTCATGATCACTTGGAGGACTCTGAGACAGACTGGTTCAAGGTTCTCTGGTCTGATGAGACCAAGATCGAGATCTTTGGTGCCAACCACACACGTGACGTTTGGAGACTGGATGGCACTGCATACGACCCCAAGAATACCATCCCTACAGTCAAGCATGGTGGTGGCAGCATCATGCTGTGGGGCTGTTTCTCAGCCAAGGGGCCTGGCCATCTTGTCCGCATCCATGGTAAGATGGATAGCACGGCCTACCTGGAGATTTTGGCCAAGAACCTCCGCACCTCCATCATGGATCTTAAGATGGGTCGTCATTTCATCTTCCAACAAGACAACGACCCAAAGCACACAGCCAAGAAAACCAAGGCCTGGTTCCAGAGGGAAAAAATCAAGGTGTTGCAGTGGCCTACTCAGTCTCCTGACCTTAACCCAATTGAAAACTTGTGGAAGGAGCTCAAGATTAAAGTCCACATGAGACACCCAAAGAACCTAGATAACTTGGAGAAGATCTGCATGGAGGAGTGGGCCAAGATAACTCCAGAGACCTGTGCCGGCCTGATCAGGTCTTATAAAAGACGATTATTAGCTGTAATTGCAAACAAGGGTTATTCCACAAAATATTAAACCTAGGGGTTGAATAATAATTGACCCACACTTTTATGTTGAAAATTTATTAAAATTTAACTGAGCATCATAACTTGTTGGTTTGTAAGATTTATGCATCTGTTAATAAATCCTGCTCTTGTTTGAAGTTTGCAGGCTCTAACTTATTTGCATCTTATCAAACCTGCTAAATCTGCAGGGGGTTGAAGACTACTTGTAGGCACTGTATATATAGAAGAGAGCCCAGGGACTGGCTGTTATGGACGTTTTGGAAGCTCCATGGTGAAAACATTGCCCAGTGGTGGACCACCCCCCCCCCCCCCTCCCGAGGTTAGTGAAAGTCAGCGGCTCATGGATCCAAACTTAGTTTAAATTCAAACCCTTGAATTCCAAGAAAAATAAACCATCAGAACAGAGGAGCATGGAGTGAAGATGGGAGAGAAGACTGGAGGGAACAGAAGTGTCTGATAGTGACAGAGGAGCATGGAGGAGACAGAGGGGTTTGGAGGGAACATAGGAGACAAGAAAAGACACAGGAATGGAAATGACTGAGGATTCTGGAGGACAGGAGAAAGAGGAAGCTGGAGATGACAAAGAAATTTGGAGGAGAAATAAGAGTTTGGGAAGGATAAGAGTCTTGACGACATAGAAAAGTCTGGAGAGGACAGAGGGTTTTGGAGGAGACGGAGAAGTCTGGAGTGAACAAAGGCGTCTGGAGGACACAGGGGTCTGGAGAGGACAGATGAGTCTGGAGGAAAAAGAAGATTCTGGAGAGGACAGAGAAGTCTGAAGAGGACTAATGAGTCTGGGGAAAACAAGAAGAGTCTGGAGAGGACAGAGGGTTGTAGAGGGTATAGAAGACATTTGGAGGCAGTCTGGAGGGGAAAATGAGTCTACAGGAGACAGAAAAGTCTGGAGAGTACAGATATGGGTCTGAATATGACAGAGGAGTCTTGGCAACCTGATGGCATTTTGTCACCGGATATCTCCCAACTGTGATATATATATAGAAAGAAAAAATATCTTCATTGATTTTAACGTAACCTAGTGAGCGCTGCATATTTATCTTCTTTGGAAGGTGATGTGAGGAATATAACACGCATTGGTAAGTCAGAGTATGTCGCCGCTCGTCCTCACCTTGGATTATTGTTCCCGTTGTCGGACAACGAGTCTCCAACCAGGATTTCTGCACCGTTCAGCCGTTGTTCACAGCACTCCCTGGTAGTGATAATTATGTGGTTAATTCTGTGAGACTTCAGCAAGTCCACCCTCCACCAGGGAGACCAGTCATCGTTTGTGTGAGAACAGGATCCGTGAAAAAAATTAGTGTCCAGGTTTCCATCTATTGCATTTACTGCCATTGACAAAAAGCCTTCTTTCACTTCTCTGTAAATGGAGGACTGAGTGGCCCGACCACGAAGAGCGAGGTTCTCATCTGTAAATAGAAGGGGAACTTGTAAGATTGAGAGGGATGAACCAGTAATCTGCACACAAACATCGCACTGAAAACCCAATAGCTTCTTAATGGGATTTTACAGTCTCCCGGCGGCCGGTTGTTTAAAAAAGAATTCCCTGAGTTTTTCACTTCTTCCAGTGTCTGCAGATGTCATGCTAACAGCACTGCAGGTGATAAGGGGGGCATAATTTATTATTATTATTATTATTACTATTATTTATTATTATAGCGCCATCAATTCAATGGCGCTTTACACATGAAAGGGGTATACATAATAGGGATAAGTGCAATAATCATAAACAATACAAGGCACAGACAGGAGGATAGAGGTCCCTGCCCGCGAGGGCTCACAGTCTACAAGGGATGGGTGAGGATACAGTAGGTGAGGGTAGAGCTGATTGTGCGGCGCTGCATCAGACTGAGGGTTACGGCAGGTTGTAGGCTTGTCGGAAGAGGTGGGTCTTAAGTTTCCTTTTGAAGCTTGTCAAGGTAGGCGAGAGTCTGATGTGTTGTGGCAGAGTATGGGGGAGGCACGGGAGAAATCTTGGATGCGATGGTGGGAAGAGGAGATGAGAGGGGAGTAGAGAAGGAGATCTTGTGAGGATCGAAGGTTATGTGCAGGTAAGTATCGGGAGACTAGGTCACAGATGTAGGGAGGAGACAGGTTGTGGATGGCTTTGTATGTCATGGTTAGTGTTTTGAACTGGAGTCGTTGGGCAATGGGAAGCCAGTGAAGGGATTGGTAGAGAGGAGAGCTCGGGGAGTAGCGGGGGGACAGGTGGATTAGCCGGGCAGCATAGTTTAGAATAGATTGTAGGGGTGCGAGACTGTTAGAAGGGAGGCTACAGAGCAGGAGGTTGCAATAATCCAGGCGGGAGATAATGAGGGCATGTACTAGGGTTTTTGCGGCTTCTTGGGAAAGGAATGTTCGGATCTGGGAAATATTTTTGAGTTGGAGGCGGCAGGTGGTGAAGAGGGCTTGGATGTGTGGCTTGAAATAGAGATCAGAGTCTAGCATTACTCCCAGGCAGCGAGCACGTGGGACTGGGGAGAGTGGGCAGCCATTGACATTGATGGAAATGTCAGGTGGGAAAGTTGAGTAATGAGGGGGAGAGACAATGAATTCTGTTTTTCTCTGCTCTATTCTTAAAATTGAACATGGACAAAAGGATGAAATAGCAGACAGACATTGTGGGATTCTGGTTAGTAGGGAGGTGATGTCAGGTCCAGAGAGGTAGATCTGTGTATCCTCAGTGTAGAGATGATACTGAAAGCCGTGGGACTCTATGAGCTGTCCCAGGCCGAAGGTATAAATGGAGAACAGCAGGGGTCCAAGGACTGAACCTTGAGGAACACTGACAGATAGGGGGCGAGATGAGGAAGTGGTGTGAGAGTGGGAGACACTAAAAGTTCGGTCGGTTAAGAATGAGGAGATCCAAGATAGTGCCAAGTCTGTGATGCCCAGAGACGAGAGAATTTGTAGTAGAAGGGAATGGTCTACTGTGTCAAAGGCAGAGGACAGGTCCAGAAGGAGGAGGACAGAGTAATGTCGCTTGGATTTTGCAGTTAGTAGGTCGTTAGTGACTTTGGTCAGGGCAGTTACAGTGGAATGATGGGGTTGGAAGCCAGATTGTAATCAGTCAAAGTGGGAGCAGGAAGAGAAGTATGAGGACAGTTCAAGATGGGCATGCTGTTCCAGTAGTTTTGAGGCATGGGGAGAAGTGATATGGGGCAATTGTTTGACACAGAGGTGTTACACCTCGTGGCTCTCCTGTGGCAAGGAATGAGGCAGTCTCCCATTGCTTGCCTGCCACAAGTGCTCCTGCTCAGCAGTGCTGAAGGTCTGCCAGACTGCACAGTGTGCAGGAGATACCTTCTCAGAGAGGCAGCAGAAGGGTGACACCTAGTGGTTCTCCTGTTGCAAGGAGTGAAGCGGTCTCCCATTCCTTGCCTGCCGCGGGTCCTCCTGCTCAGCAGCCCCAAAGGTCTGCGAGGTTGCACAATGTGCAGAGGTTTGCTGCTCAGGGAAGCAGTGAGACTCCCGTTATCTCTGCACATTGTGAGACCGAGGATCCCGCCTCTATATCCCAGAGGCAGGAGGGTGAGCATGTGCAATGCGTGGTGGGTCCTGATTCGCCCACTGAAGTCACACGGCTTGATGACAAGGCTGGTGACGTGGTGAATCTTGACTGGCCAGGCTGGGATGTCGTTGACCCTGATTGGGTCAAGTCCATCATCTCCGCCTCGCGCCCGCCCTTGGGTGGAGCTACACCTCCTTAAAAGCTCCCCCTGCCATCATGGCGGCGTGTGACCATCCTTTATTGCTGGATGACTGGCAGCGTGCTGCTACGCCACTGTACAGTCATTTCTTGTTTTTTGTGGGCCTTGCCCTTGCTGCTCCGGCAGTACCTGCTCTGCAGGCCGTGTTCCTGCCATGCTGCTCCAGCAGTATCTCATTCAACAGGCCATGTTCCTGTCCCAGGTGAGCTCCTCGAGTCTCCGCCGGACTCACCAGGTTCTTGAAGCACATGTGTGTGGGCACCTCTGTGCTACCCTCGTGCCATATTCTCGTGACTTCCACTGGCACACGTGCGTGGGTACCTCTGTGCTTCTCCGTGCAACAGGTACACTGAGCTGTGAGCCCCGTGCCATACAACCCTCACGGGTTAGGGCGGGTCGGTGTATGCAGATCGTCTGTGACCTCAACGGACGATCGCTAGCAGCAACCCGCTCACTCTTCACCCACCATAGCAGAGGTCCACTACACCGCACAGTGGACCTTGACCGGCGGAAGCTGTCCATATACCATCTTGGCATGCTTCCCCGGGTCCCCCTCGTAACACAGAGGAAGGGTCAAGGGAGGGCTTTTTGAGGATGGGTGTGATGGAGGCATGTTTAAAGCATGAAGGGAATACACCAGTTGTTAGTGATAGGTTGAAGAGATTGGTTAGGGTTGGGATGAAGACTATGGTGAGATTGGGGATAAAGTGGGATGGGAGTGGATCAAGCAGGCAGGTTGTGAGATGTGATCTTGAGAGTAGAGTGGAAAGATGATCTTCCCGTCATGGTGGAGAACCTGGATTTAGAGGAAGAAGGCTGAGTAGTTGTGAGGAGTGGCTGTGGTGATTGTGGGCCAAAACTTTCTCTGATGTTGTCAATCGTCTGCTTGAAAAAAGAGGCAAAATCTTCAGCTGAGATGAGAGGAGAGGGAGGTGGTGCCGGGGGACAGAGAAGAGAGTTGAAAGGGTTGAATAGTTGTTTAGGGTTGTGGGATAGAGAGGATATGAGGGATGAGAAGTAGGTTTGTTTTGCAGCAGTGAGTGCAGACTTGAAAGTGGTGAGAGCTTGTTTCTATGTAACAAAGTTCTCAGTGGAATGAGACTTCTTCCATCTGCGCTCAGCAATTCTGGAAGCCCGTCTCAATTTTTTAGTCTGGCTCGTGTGCCAGGGTTGCCTGTTGATTGTGCGGGTTTTGGTGTGTGTGAGGGGGGGGCAGCTGATTCGAGAGCTGCTGAGATTGTAGTGTTGTATAAAGTGGCAGCAGCATCTGCATCGTGTGAAGAAGCAATGTCTGCAAGAGGGAAAAGAGACTGAGAAAGTGAGTGTAAGTCAAGGTGATTGAGATTTCTGCGGGGGTGTGAAAGTTTTTGGAGGGGGGGTTGTGTACTTGGAGAAGAGAGGGAAGAGAATGTGAGTAGGTTGTGGTCAGACAGGGGGAGAGGCGAGTTAGAGAGGTTAGATAGGGAACAGAGGCGAGTGAAGATGAGGTCCAGCATGTGGCCATCTTTGTGAGTAGCTGCAGAGGACCATTGGGTGAGGCCAAAGGAGGAAGTGAGTGTTAGAAGTTTAGCGACAGATGAGTGGGAAGTGTCAATGGGGATGTTAAAGTCACCCATGATGATGGTGGGGGTGTCGGTGGAAAGGAAATGTAGTAGCCAGGTGGTGAAATGGTCAAAAAAGGCAGTAGCTGGCCCTGGAGGGTGGTAAATGATGGCCAGTTGGAGGGTGGAAGGGGCGTAGATGCGTACGGAGTGCACCTCAAAAGAGGGGAGAGCAATTTACAGTAATGCAATCAAAGTTATGCATCTAGACCTTAAATCCGTCTGCATCCAAATCATCAGTCATTTTGTCAGCACGTGTGCTATGCCATTCATAAGCAGACCAGTAAGAGATATACACTGACCTAGGTAGAGCATATGACTGGTTTAATTATGGAAGGTCACATATATTTAAAGAAATCAGTTGGCTAGGAGCCAAGAATACGTAACACGACTCCTATTGGGTAAACCGTAAAAGAGCTTATTCTGCGATATATATATATATATATATATATATATATATATATATATAGATATATATATATAATGTATGTGTTTCATCATTGTATATTAACTAAGTCAGCATGATTCACTTATCACAGGAAAGTCCCAGAATGTCTTGTGAGTCTTATGATGTCTGCTGAATGCAGATATAGGTGCGGTACACAGTTCAAGCGCCATCTTAAGTCCTGTTTTTGGATATCTTCATATAATTCTTAATACTCATAACAGTTCATAACCATGTCCATAACACAGGCGGCCATCAATGAGCTCAGCTATTCACGCTGACAACTGATGCAGAGCCGCCACACTCGCTGATCGCCTGCAGCGCTGTCAAAATTGCTTCATTGCTGCAGACAATAATAAACACTGAGAGCAGTAATGGAGACTTGGGGAGGGGAGTAAAGATAAGATAGTCATTTTTTTTCTTTTAAACACGCTGCACAAAATTGAAATATCCCTTTATGCTGCATTTTACATGGGGTGTTTTTAGTTGCATCTCTGCTGGAATTTCCCATTATTCTGCACGTCTTCAGTGTCTATTGAGAGCTTGCTCTGGTCATGGAAATATAGAGTGGGTTGGGTGGCTATATATCCCCTCTACATTTGATTTAGGACGTAGTGGCCAGTGGCATACCGCTAATGGTGGCAGGCTACATGACTGTTATGGAGCCCGTGAGCTGGAGGGGCCCGCCGACTCCAGCGCCTGCTTCAGTTGTATGTGCATCCAAGGGCACACATCCAGCTGAAATGCATTCCTGTACAGAGACCGGTCTGGTCCAAGCACTGCAAATGTGCCCGCTGTTTAAGGAAATGAATATTCACTGCTCCCACATTCATAGTTCCGTCCACTAGGCAGCACTGAAGCACCTTTTCTGAGAGGTGGGTGGGATTATGGACATAGGGAGCAGAGAATATTCTCTTTCTTTAATAGCAGCACATGTGATCACCCAGCCGTCAGCTTCCTGCAGCTGCTGGGCAAATACGTGTGCTGCTAATAAAGTGCTTCAATTTCAGGGCAATCTCTTTCTTGGACAATGTTTGTCCTCTAATACATGCATGCCTGGATATAAGGACACTTGTGGATTAACTTTTTTAGGGGGAGGGAGAGGCCCCATTCAGACTTTTTTCTATGGGGCCCCATGACTCCTATGTATGCCCCTAGTAGTGGCCCTTGGTTCCCCAGACTTGGAAGGTGGAAGGAGGCAAATGTACGCAGAAGACATTTCAACAATTTTCCTCACTATGAGAAGCTTGACGGTCCAAGTCTTACCTGAGGCAGACACTTGGTAGACATCTATAGGCTAACACTAGTGACACTTCATGGATGCCTACAGCATCATCTCACTCTGTGTAGTCTATTGTCACTTTTCTTACAATCCACTCACAATGGTGGTCACTGCACATGAAATCAATCAATCAATATAAAAGCAGGAATATGTTACCCATGTGATTAAAACCAGGCTGCCAATGAATGTTTTTTAAGACCCCTGATGAAGCATTTCTTGTGAAACATGTGTCAGGAACATTGGATCCCTTGCCTTTTATCCCACAGGTAACATATTCCTGCTTTTATATTGATGGTTATTTCATGTTATTTGCATATGACATTATGTTTTTTTTACATACTGTACTATTCTGTAAATAGTATCCAAACAAGAGAATTACGACCAAAATCCAGGGTACAAAGTGAAAAAACTTTATTGGTAAAGGTGCAGGGCGGCACAAACAAGTGTGGACATAGGCAATGATCTGTGACGGACTACTGACATACCATAAATGCTGATAGCTAGTAATGGTAGCGGTTATATATTAACCGGTATACCTATATGTGTGGTCAGATAAAACCTAGTCCACCAGGGAAACTGCATAGAATATACAGGAAGGGATATACACCCAAACAAACTCCACAAGTAAACATCATGGCAACCATATGAGAAGTATATGAGAATAATAAATAAATGACCAACAGGGTTGCACAAGGTTTAGTGGAGGGTTATGAAAAGAATCACAGCCTCCAATAATAAGGGAGACATTGGTAGTTGCAGTTTTACCTGTGAAGTGTGAAGACCAAGGGAGCCTGCGTCCAACCCGACGGCCGTTTCGGCTGTAAAGCCCTGGATTTTGGTCGGAATTCTCTTGTTTGGATTCTAATTAAACGACTTGTCCTAGTCCCCATCCAGGTATTACGATCATCATGGTTTTAGTACTGTATTATATTAATTCCTGGTAAATTATGGAGTGGCTGTGGCTCTTTTTGTATATTCTGCAAATAGTGAATAGTAACGAATATATACGCTCATCACTAGCAGAAATGCCCCAGGAAGTACCATGTTGCTTCTTTTTTGATGTGGAGAAAACACATGGCTGAAACCAGCTCTATACGCTCTGTAGACATGTTTCCCCGGTGAAATCAGTCAGAATCTTATTACAGGAGTTTCTGAATTTATTTTTTCATGGGGATTTTGAAGCAGAATTCGCTCCAAACACCAAAGAAAAACATTCCTTGTGACCATTCCCTGAGGGATCATTCACACATGGATTTTTCAGCTTCAAATTCATCTGCAGATTTCATTCCAAATTTCCATGTTTTGCAGGTGTTTGTTGTAGATTTACAATAAAAGCTGCAGAAAGTGCATGTTTCCACCTACAAATTAGTACAAAAGTTCCACAGTTTATCCACCCCATGTGAACATTACGGTACCCTACAGGGAAACAAGGTTTTTCCTCCTCCTGAAGATTTTAATGCACTTACAATAATCCCTGGAGACGTCTCTGGCTGGATATTCTCATTCTTGTTGGAAATATTCTTTAAAACTTGTCACTTACATTTATTTCCGAACGTAAAGTCTCCCAATTTTTGGTCTTCAATCTTTGAAGGAACTTCCTCCTGAATCACAATATCTGCAGATGAAGAGAAAAAGCAAAGTAAGAGCCGCGTCCATAGAGGAGCAACATGTGCCCATCCCCAGACAGTGGAGGAGACGGGGTCAGCGGGGTGAGGATTCATCTGAGGTGAAAATGGGAAAAAAACCACTAATTGTACAATCGCTTTTTTGGGTTTCGTTTTTACGGTTTTCATTGTGAGGTTCAAACTGACCACCTGATTCAGCAGACCGTATGATTTTGCTGATACCGATTTGAGAGTGAGACGACTTTTATCTTATAGACAATCATCTTGGCTATCTCATATAGAAATTTTACTTGCCACTTTTTAGCAAATGATTAGTTATGCAGGTTCTGGTCATGTCACTGCATTGTTACTGTTTTGCTTCTAGTAATGGAAAGGTCACTGGTGCAAATCAAGGATCAGCCATGAGGAAGATTTCCCAAGAAAAGAGAAACAGCATCATCGATAGCGGTCTCTTGGCTAAGAAAATTTCCAAACTCCATCATGTGAGTGGGATGACAGCTGGAAGTATAAGAAATGAAGTCCGTCCATCTTTTCAAAATCCAAGAGGTGATGTCCAGGCAAAATATCAAAATCAAGTTGGCTCATCACAAGGTCTATCAGTTCTGGTGACACCCGGCAGTGGAGGCAGCTCATATGTTTCATAATAGTGAGATCACAGACGTCCGTGCAAGTACCAAGCGACGCGCGTTACACAAGTCTCGAATGGTGGCCCGAAAAAAGGTGAAGAATAGTGATGGGTGGAGCCGGACTGTAAAAGTCGAGATCCACGTGGTTTCAAGAGTATCCAGGTGCTGGACCCAGGCTTTGAGTTTTCAAGGAACTCTGGGTAATGATTGGGGTCTAGCAACTTAGGAAATAGAAAAAAAAGCAAGCTATACTTACTGAGTCTGTAACTGTTTCCAGGCCACTCACTCTTCTTCTGGGGCTGCTTATTAGCCTCATATATATTCACTGCTTCCCCCGCCCACCAGAAGTCCTGTCGTCTGTGATGGGCGCATCTCACACACCCTCAGCCTGTGTGACAGCATCTGATTACTTTCAGTCACAGACCCTGTGTGCTGGTCACAATTATGGTATAGAAATAAATGAATTGGTGTAGGGTCCCCCATTTTATGATACCCAGCACAGAAAAAACATGACTACAGGCTGCAGCCCCCAGCTGTGCACTTATTTTGGCTGTATATCAAAATAAAAGGTCGCACATGCAGCTTTTTTTCAATTATTTAAATAAATAATTAAAAAAAAACGGCGTGCGGTCCCTCCCAAATTTGATACACAGCCATGATAAAGCCCGACAGCTGGGGGCTAGTATTCTCAGGCTGGGGAGACAAATGGTCATTGGACCTCCCAGCCTAAAAATAGCAGCCTGCAGCTGCCCAGGATTACTGCAATACATGCCAGCATGTGCAAATTTGGTTACTGAAATGTGGTGCAGACATTTCAGCACAAATTTGCACCTCCTGACAGAAAACCACACTGAAACAGCATCAAAACTGTTTGGTTTAATTTTCGGGCCAAGAGATGCAAATTTTGTGCTGACATTTTTACACCATATTTATGCTCCCAATCTACACCTCGTGGAAAAAAAAATACTGCATGTGGTATAATGCAGGAGTGATGTGTTCTTTGCCAGGAGGTGTAGACTGGGTGTAGGAATATGGTGTAAAAATTTGAACATCAAATCTGCATCTCTTGGCAAAAAAAACAGCAGTTTTCTGCCAGGGGATGCAGGTCTGAGTTGAGGTTACCTAAGGTCACGTTACCTAAGATCACAGGTGGAGGACCATGGGAATCTCCAGCTGTGACCGCAATTAACCTGACTCATCGCTAAGGCTCATGCTCTGCCTGAAGCTCACAGCAGGTGGTCATGTTCTATGGCTATGGCTATGACTTCAGATGTAGCAGAGCTGGAATCATTGTGGGACCTCGTGTGGATTTCGTTGGACCTGGGTGCTTTTTGGATTAATAAATTGGTGAAAGAGTGGGTTTTTTTGTATTTCATTTCAACTAAAGGACTTTTTTGGTATTTGTGTTTATTTTTTTTCACTTTCAGATTTGGAATGTGAGGGAATCTCAGACGCCTTCCATTACAAATCTAGGGCTTAGTGGCAGCTGTGAGCTTTTATTAACCCCTTTTACCCCTATTGCGACCGTAGCAGGGCAATTGGGATTCGCAGGCTAATGTTCTGGAATTGTCACTTCTAATGTATGTGGCAATCCTGGGAAGTCTCCGCAGTCTTAGAAAACCAGCTCCCAGCTGTCAGGCTTTATCATGGCTGAGGATCAAAATTGGGGGCACTGCATGTTTTTTTTTAAATTGATTTAAATGTTTTAAAGAAAAGCCGCATGCGGTTGCGGTTCCTATTATTTTGATACACAGCCAAGATAAGCGCACAGCTGGGGACTGTATCATAATATGGGGAGACCTTACCCCAATTTATTTATTTTTATACCACGATAGTGACCCACAGACAGAGTCTGTGATTGCAAGCAGTCAGACGCTGTCACACAGGCTGGGGGCGCTTCTGACTGCAACCAATGACAGACACCAGGGCTGTGGGTGGATGGGGGAAGCAGTGAATATGCATAAATGTAAATGAGTGGTACCAGAAGAAGAATGAGCTGCCCAAAAGCAATTACAGCTGCGCCAGAGACTCGGTAAGTATAGCGTGCTTGCTCTAATCCCCCTATCCCTTCTTCCACCATTTTTAAGCCCAAGACTCTGGTCTCCATAGACTTATATGGGGAATAGCATCTGGCCAGATATCCGGGATCAATTCCGGGATGGAGCCGTATTTGGGGGTTTTTTTAGGTCCGGTCACTCCTGTTGCTCTCAGATATCTTCAAAATCGTCCATCCCTATTGAACTCAACTTCAATAACATCATAAGAGGTGTCTCCTTGAGTTTGCAAAAAAGTACAAAAAGTGGACAGTAGAAGATTGGAAACTGTCATTTGGTATGATGAGACGGAACTCAATGAATGGCTCTGATGGGTGCAAATGGGTCTAGAAGAAACAAAGGTAAAAGGGACTAATGGTTTGAGAAATTGAAGGAACTATCAAGTTCAGTAGAGGAAGCCTGATAATATGGGGTTGTTTCACAGCCAAAGAGGTTGGTGGGCACCATCAGCACAGGATTAGGGTGCCAACCTCCGTGGCAAGGTAGGGGGCGAGAGTAGGGTTTACTAGGGATAGCCCCCCTTGCTTTTTGATTGTATAGATTTTGAAATTTTGTCTGTCACTTGTTGCAATTTTGTAAATGTTGGTGTTCATTGGAGGATGACTGGAAATCATACTCGGTCTGGGGCTCCATGCAAGATCTTGCCTCGTGGAGTAAGGATGATTCTGAGAAAGGTTAAGAATCAGCCCAAAACTACACGGGAGTACCCGGTCAATGACCTGAAGAGAGCTTGGACCACAATCTCAAAGATTACCATTAGTAATACACATGTCCAGGTCCGTTTGAGGTTCACCAGTGGCCATCTGGATGATTCAGAGGAGGCATGGGAGAATGTCATGTAGCTAGATGAGACCATAATAGAACTTTTTAGTATCATCTCCACCCACCATGTTTGCAGGTAGAAGAAGGATGAGTACAACCCTATGAACACCGTCATGACCGTGAAGCATGGAGGTGGAAACATCGTACTTTGGGGCTGCTTTTCTGAAAAGGGAACAGAATGACTGCACTGTATTGAAGGGAGAATGGATGAGGTAATGGATCATGAGATTTTGGCCAACAATCTCCTTCCTTCAATGAGAGCATTGAAGATGGTTTATAACTGGGTCTTCCAGCATGACAATGACCTGAAACACACAGCCAGAGCAATTAAGGAGCCACTCCATAAGAAGAATTGCAAGGTCCTGGAGAGGCCTAGCAGTCTCCAGAAATTAACCCAATAGAAAATCTTTGGAAGGAGCTGAAACTCAATGTTGCCAGTGACAGCCTCGAAACCTGAAAGACCTGGAGAAGATCTATATGGAGGAGTGACCTGAAAGATCTGGAGAAGATCTATATGAAGGAATGACCTGAAAGATCTGGAGAAGATCTGTATGGAGGAGTGACCTGAAAAATCTGGAGAAGATCTGTATGGAGGAGTGACCTGAAAGATCTGGAGAAGATCTGTATGGAAGAGTGACCTAAAAGATCTGTATGGAGGAGTGACCTGAAAGATCTGGAGAAGATCTGTATGGAGGAATGACCTGAAAGATCTGGAGAAGATCTGCATGGAGGAGTGACCTGAAAGATCTGGAGAAGATCTGTATGGAGGAGTGACCTGAAAGATCTGGAGAAGATCTGTATGGAGGAGTGACCTGAAAGATCTGCAGAAGATCTGTATGGAGCAGTGACCTGAAAGATCTGGAGAAGATCTATATAGAAGAGTCATCAAAAATCCCTGCTGCAGTGTGTGCAGACTTGGTCAAGAATTATGGGAAACAGTTGACCTCTGTTATTGCAAACAAAGGTGTCATGATACAGTTTTTACTCTGCTGTTGCAGAGTTGTATCTGTCACCTGGTTCTGTGGTCTGTGTTTCCCCATGTTTGGCCGGTGGGAGGAGCCTGTCCTTCTGTGCCTCATTCCCGGGAGCACGCTGCGTTATCAGGAAGTCTCCTCCATCGGTACAGCGCCAGTTATAGCCCTGCTCTGCAACGTGTGTGCCTGGTTGTTGTAAGTGCTCTTGATTCTGCCCGCTACATTTCCTGTCCTCCTCGACTTCCCTGACTTCTGTCCTCCCCGTTCTGCCCGACCTTCCTGACTCCCGTCCCCACCGTCTTGTTTTACCTTCTGTTCTCCCCTCCTGCTCCGTTTGTTGTCCCATCCCTGCGCCCCTTCCTTCGGTTTGCTCTCCCGGATACCAACCTCCAGCTAGTTCCTGACACTGACTCCTCCTCTTCCCTTGTACTGCGTTACCTCTCTGCTCTGACCTGGCTTGTACGACTCCGCTTAGGGCAATTTCACACATCCGGCTTTTCGCTGGATTGCTGCATTTGGCACACTCCAGTACAGTGTATACAGTACAATGGCAGTGCGACATGTGACCGGAGCATGTGAACCGGACGTTCCACTGGGAATGTGGAAAGAGACCCAACCAGTATACACCAACACTGGGAACATAGAGAAGAGACCTGACCAGTATACACCATCACTGGGAACATGGAGAAGAGACCAGACCAGTATACACCAACAATGGAAATGTGGAGAAGAGACCTGACTAGTATGCACCAACACTGGGAACATGGAGAAGAGACCTGACCAGTATGCACCGACACTGGGAACGTGGAGAAGAGACCTGACCAGTATACACCAACACTGGGAACATGGAGAAGAGACCTGACCAGTATACACCAACACTGGGAACATGGAGAAGAGACCTGACCAGTATACACCAACACTGGGAACGTGGAGAAGAGACCTGACCAGTATACACCAACACTGGGAACGTGGAGAAGAGACCTGACCAGTATACACCAACACTGGGAACATGGAGAAGAGACCTGACCATTATGCACCAACATTGGGAACATGGAGAAGAGACCTGACCAGTATACACCAACACTGGGAACATGGAGAAGAGACCTGACCATTATGCACCAACATTGGGAACATGGAGAAGAGACCTGACCATTATGCACCAACATTGGGAACATGGAGAAGAGACCTGACCAGTATGCACCAACATTTGGAACATGGAGAAGAGACCTGACCAGTATACACCAACACTGGGAACATGGAGAAGAGACCTGACCAGTATACACCAACACTGGGAACGTGGAGAAGAGACCTGACCAGTATACACCGACACTGGGAACGTGGAGAAGAGACCTGACCAGTATGCACCAACATTGGGAACATGGAGAAGAGACCTGATCAGCATACACCAACACTGGGAACATGGAGAAGAGACCTGACCAGTATACACCAACACTGGGAACATGGAGAAGAGACCTGACCAGTATACACCAACACTGGGAATGTGGAGAAGAGACCTGACCATTATGCACCAACATTGGGAACATGGAGAAGAGACCTGACCAGTATGCACCAACATTTGGAACATGGAGAAGAGACCTGACCAGTATACACCAACACTGGGAACATGGAGAAGAGACCTGACCAGTATACACCAACACTGGGAACGTGGAGAAGAGACCTGACCAGTATACACCGACACTGGGAACATGGAGAAGAGACCTGACCAGTATGCACCAACATTGGGAACATGGAGAAGAGACCTGATCAGTATACACCAACACTGGGAACATGGAGAAGAGACCTGATCAGTATACACCAACACTGGGAACGTGGAGAAGAGACCTGACCAGTATACACCGACACTGGGAACATGGAGAAGAGACCTGACCAGTATGCACCAACATTGGGAACATGGAGAAGAGACCTGATCAGTATACACCAACACTGGGAACATGGAGAAGAGACCTGATCAGTATACACCAACACTGGGAACGTGGAGAAGAGACCTGATCAGTATACACCAACACTGGGAACATGGAGAAGAGACCTGACCAGTATACACCAACACTGGGAACGTGGAGAAGAGACCTGACCAGTACATACCAACACTGGGAACATGGAGAAGAGACCTGACCAGTATATACCAACACTGGGAACGTGGAGAAGAGACCTGACCAGTATATACCAACACTGGGAACGTGGAGAAGAGACCTGACCAGTATACACCAACACTGGGAACGTGGAGAAGAGACTTGACCAGTATACACCAACACTGGGAACATGGAGAAGAGACCTGACCAGCATACACCAACACTGGGAACATGGAGAAGAGACCTGATCAGTATACACCAACACTGGGAACATGGAGAAGAGACCTGATCAGTATACACCAACACTGGGAACGTGGAGAAGAGACCTGACCAGTATACACCAACACTGGGAACGTGGAGAAGAGACCTGACCAGTATATACCAACACTGGAAACATGGAGAAGAGACCTGACCAGTATACACCAACACTGGGAATATGGAGAAGAGACCTGACCAGTATACACCAACACTGGAAACATGGAGAAGAGACCTGACCAGTATACACCAACACTGGGAACGTGGAGAAGAGACCTGACCAGTATATACCAACACTGGAAACATGGAGAAGAGACCTGATCAGTATACACCAACACTGGGAACGTGGAGAAGAGACCTGACCAGTATACACCAACACTGGGAACGTGGAGAAGAGACCTGATCAGTATATACCAACACTGGGAACGTGGAGAAGAGACCTGATCAGTATATACCAACACTGGGAACGTGGAGAAGAGACCTGATCAGTATATACCAACACTGGGAACATGGAGAAGAGACCTGACCAGTATATACCAACACTGGGAACATGGAGAAGAGACCTGACCAGTATACACCAACACTGGGAACATGGAGAAGAGACCTGATCAGTATACACCAACACTGGGAACGTGGAGAGGAGACCCGACCAGTATACAGTTAGGTCCAGAAATATTTGGACAGTGACACAAGTTTTGTTATTTTAGCTGTTTACAAAAATATGTTCAGAAATACAATTCTATATATAATATGGGCTGAAAGTGCACACTCCCAGCTGCAATATGAGAGTTTTCACATCCAAATCGGAGAAAGGGTTTAGGAATCATAGCTCTGTAATGCATAGCCTCCTCTTTTTAAAGGGACCAAAAGTAATTGGACAAGGGACTCTAAGGGCTGCAATTAACTCTGAAGGCGTCTCCCTCGTTAGCCTGTAATCAATGAAGTAGTTAAAAGGTCTGGGGTTGATTACAGGTGTGTGGTTTTGCATTTGGAAGCTGTTGCTGTGACCAGACAACATGCGGTCTAAGGAACTCTCAATTGAGGTGAAGCAGAACATCCTGAGGCTGAAAAAAAAGAAAAAATCCATCAGAGAGATAGCAGACATGCTTGGAGTAGCAAAATCAACAGTCGGGTACATTCTGAGAAAAAAGGAATTGACTGGTGAGCTTGGGAACTCAAAAAGGCCTGGGCGTCCACGGATGACAACAGTGGTGGATGATCGCCGCATACTTTCTTTGGTGAAGAAGAACCTGTTCACAACATCACCTGAAGTCCAGAACACTCTCAGTGAAGTAGGTGTATCTGTCTCTAAGTCACCAGTAAAGAGAAGACTCCATGAAAGTAAATACAAAGGGTTCACATCTAGATGCAAACCATTCATCAATTCCAAAAATAGACAGGCCAGAGTTACATTTGCTGAAAAACACCTCATGAAGCCAGCTCAGTTCTGGAAAAGTATTCTATGGACAGATGAGACAAAGATCAACCTGCACCAGAATGCTTGACTCTGATCGAGAGCCCAGAAGGGGTCAAGCAGTGGTGAAAGCCAAAGCTGGATTTACAAAATACTAACAAAATAATAAAAATTAAAATGTAGATTTTTAGGAGCAAAACAGTAACAATGCAGAGACATGACAAGAATCTGCATGACTAATCATATGCTAAATAGCTGCAAGTCACATTTCTGTATGAGAAGCCAAGATGATATCTATAAAATGAAGGTCGTCTCATGCTCAGAGCTGTAGAGGTTGGTGAGAGCCTGAAAATCAAAAGTTCAGAACATTGTTACTCTTTTGCTTGTCAGTATATATCTTTTCGGGTTTTAAAAAATATTCTAAACTTTGTAAGAAAAAAAAAATGATTGGTATTTTCTGAAACCAACAACTTTTCTTTATTCTCTGTGTATCGAGCTGTGAGTTATTTTTTATGTTTGGTTCGAGTTCTCTTCTGCTGTAAAATGTCTCACTCATATTTATTCTCTTCACTTATCTTCTAGCTCAGAAATTCCCAACTCCAGTCCTCAAGATCCACCATCAGATAATGTTTTCAGGATTTCCATAGTATTGCACAAGTGATTGAATTATTACCTATGCAATACTAAGAAAACCCTGAAAACATGATGTGTTGGTGGCTTGTGAGGGCTGCAGTTGGGAAGCATTGTTCCAGCTCTTGCTTTCTTTCACATTTGCCACTCTTTCATACCACATACCCACTCCATCCATATCAGTCCCTTTCTAAACCCTTCTTCCATGTACAGCTCTCTGCTCTTCCCACATTCTTAAAACCCTGAAATCCACCCACTCTTACTATACAACACAGGAGATGCCTTCACAAAACTGAACCATCTGGCCACGCTCTCTATTCTCCTTCTTATAGTCGCAGGAGATATCTCCCCTATCCCCAACCCATCATGTACCAATTCCTTTCTACCACAACCCTGCTAATCTCATTAACATTCAGTGCAGGCTTTTCCAGTCTATTCTAACTTTTCCCTCTGGAACTCCTGGTTAGTGTGTAACAGACTCCGCTACATTCACAAATTCTTCCTTTCTAATTCTCAGAACTTTCTGGCTCTCACTGAAACCTGGATCCAGCTGTTGGACACCTCCTCTGCTGATGGTTTTTCATAGAGTTACATATTTCTCATACCCCTAGATCTGAGAACAGATAATATATAGATATTGGTCTGCCTCATTCATCACTATGTGCTTTTCTTGTCATCCCTCCAGTATCCTGATACACGTATAACCTAATTTATGTTCCCCTCTTTTGAAGTCCAAACTGTCAGATGATTCCACTCTTTCCCTGTGGGTGTCAGATATATACTATTCTTCAGGTCAATCTCGCCAGTTCCTGGATGACATTGCAATCTAGCTTTCACATTTTATTTCCCCCCTACCCACTTTCTCCACAGTGCTGCACTGCCTTACATCTCATCTTCATCTCTGTCTATCACCCGACCATCTTCTCTGCAGTGTTGCACCACCCTTCATCTCCTCCTTAACTCTAGCTACCACCTTACCCTTCCTCTCCACAGTGCTACATGGCCCTACATCTGCTCCTCATCTCTGTCTACTATCCTACAAATCCTCTCAAAAGTGCTGCACCACCCTACATCTCCTCCTCATCTCTCTCTATCACCTACCTGTCCTCTCCACAGTGCTGCACCACCCTACATCTCCTCATTTCTGTCTACCACCCTATCTGTCCTCTCCATAGTGCTGTATGGCCTACATCTCCTCATCTCTGTCTACCACCATACCCATCCTCTATACCAGGGTCTTAAACACTCGGCCCTCATGCTGCTTCTTGTGGCCTGCAGGCCCTTGGACCCAGTAATGCTCACAGGTAGTGCAGGGGCTGCAGCCATCCGTGTTTTGTTTCTTATGAACGTTTTGCCGGTGCTGTGCAGAGTCAAGTTCTCTTTGCACAACTCAATGGCTGCCGCTGCCCAATCAGAGGCCAGCGTCTCACACGTATGACCTCAGCTGCCTGCTTCTGATTGGCCAGCAGCTGCTATTGTAATAGTTGTGCAGAGAAAACTTGACTCTGCACAGCGCCCCAAAATGTTCATGTGAATTTCATATGAAGCGCTGACAGAGGTTGCAATCGTTATCATGTCCCTGTTAGAGTTGAGCGCGGTTCGCGGTTCGAGGTTCTCCAGTTCGCGGCTCGAGTGATTTTGGGGCCTGTTCTAGATCGAACTAGAGCTCGAGCTTTTTGCTAAAGCTCGATAGTTCTAGATACGTTCGAGAACGGTTCTAGCAGCAAAAAAAACCAGCTAATTCCTAGCTGGCTTTCCGCTGTAATAGTGTAAGTCACTCTGTGACTCACACTATTATGAAATTTCAGTGTATAGTGTGCGTGAACAGCGCATTCAGATCACTGCTGTATGGATAATGGCGATCACCATTTTTTTTTTTTTTTCCTTGTCTTCCTTCCCTAAGCGCGCGCGTGTAGTGGGGAGGGCCAGCATGTCAGCCAATCCCAGACACACACACAGCTAAGTGGACTTTTAGCCAGAGAAGCAACGGCATGTGTGATAGGATGTCCATGTCACATGTCCCTGCATTATAAAACCGGACATTTTCCTCCAGCACGCCATTATCTCTTCTGCGTCCTTGGTGTCAGTCACCGCTGGCGCAGCTCCTATCGCCGATACTGCTGTGTACGCTCTATACACAGCGCTATACAGAATAGGGATAGAAGTTTCTATTAGCCCTTGTAAGGGCTAATTCCAGCAGGCTCAGAGCCATAGGTGACAGTCAGGTCCGTGGAAACAGATTTTAACAGCTACAGAAGATACCAGCGTCTGTGTAGCTAAGGTTAGGGATTTCCTCGCTGCATTTCCCCATTAGGAGGGATAGAAAGCATACCTCCCAACTTTTCAAGAAAGGAAAGAGGGACAAAGTATGCGGCGCGCGCAGCGGCACATTTTGACCACGCCCCTAGCCACACCCCTAGCCACACCCATTTGGCAGTAAGGGTCATTCAGCAGATGTTCCGCACTGTTCATTCATATTTATAGCAGTCAGAATTTTTTTTATATTTCTATGTGTCACTATATGACATGTTGCTTATTTGTGCCTATCAATCCGTGTTCACACGTTGCATAAATTCTGTCTCTCTTTGTTTCTGTCTGCACCAATCTACACAATAACAATCTTCTCTGTTTTTTCCATTTTTGCTGCATTTTTTCTGCCTTTTCTCCATTATTTAATGCGTTTTTGGCTCAGATGTGAATCTGCGTTTTTAAGTGTTTTTATTGTCCAGAGAAGCTTTTTCCTGCATTTTTTTTAAGCTCCACATAGAAACCTCCAGAGAACCCCCCCCCCCCCCCAGAATTCAGTGGCGTCTTTTCATGGAATCACATCCACTTTACTTGAACAATTAAACACAGCAGAATAAATGTGCACAGAAACAGCAGAAAAAAATGCCGCATTTACACTACATGTGAATATGGACTAATTGTCCAAGCAAAGTGGATGAGACGTCCTGAAATCTCCGCTCCTGGTGCGTGGAAAGACGCCGCTGAACTGTGCGGATTTGGTGTTTCTTTCTTTATAAGCTTCAGGATTCACATCAGCAACAAACATGTATTAAATAAGGGGGCCAATGTATAAAAAATACCGCAAACACGCAATAATCAGAGAACATTGTTATTGCACTCTTGGCGCGGACACCTGCAGAACAAATGCAGCATTTACGCTATGTGTGAACACGGCCTCAGTGATCCATTTTTATTACATTTTTTATGGGTTTTAATAAAGAAAAATAATAAATTGCGCCTTTTTTTTCCCGCCATTTACCGATCCCCATAAATAATCTGATCGCTGTGTTGTTCAGGTCATTACGATTACAGGGACACCAAATATGTCCATGTTATTTGCTGATTTGTGATGTTTATTATTTTATAAAAAAAAGTGTAATAAAATTACATTATTCTATTTTTTTTATTATTTTTAATAACTTTATTAGAAGAAAAAAAAAATCCTCTTTTCCTCTCCCTCTAGAATACAGGAGATAAAGATGCTGCTCTGTACAATGTAGCTGTGTCCTGTGTAATCTGCTGTGTAAGAGGCTGCATTGTAGGTTCATTTATGTGAAATCCTCCCTCTGACATCATCAATCCTAGTGGCTCAACAGCTAGAGTAGCTAGGAAAGCTAGGAGGCTGCTGGATACAAGTTTTTAACGTTGCTGGTTTGAATACAAGGTGGTGAAGATAAAAAAAAAAAAATTGTATTTGTATTTTTTTCCTCATTTCTTTATAGTAGTTTTATGGGAACAAATGAATCTGACTCTTTCACCTACATTGAGATACAGTATTTATCTATCTATCTATATCTATCCCTCTATCTATCTATCTATCTATATCTATCTCTCTATCTATCTATTTCTATCTCTCTATCTATCTATGATTCTTTCTATCTACCCCTCTATCTATCTATGATTCTATCTCTCTATCCCTCTATCTCTCTATCTCTCTATCTATCTCTCTATCTATGATTCTATCTCTATCTATCTATTATCTGTCGTGTATCTATATATCCCTCTATCATCCATCCCTCTATCATCCATCCATCCCACTATCATCCATCCATCCCTCCCTCTATCCCTCCCTCTATCTCTCCATTCATCCCTCCATTCATCCCTCCATTCATCCCTCTATCCCTCCATTCATCCCTCCATTCATTCCTCTATCATCCATCCCTCCCTCCCTCTATCCCTCCCTCTATACCTATAATAATAATAATAAAAATACCTCCATTCATCCCTCCATTCATCCCTCTATCATCCATCCCTTCCTCTATCCCTCCATTCATCCCTCTATCATCCATCCATCCCTCCCTCTATCCCTCCATTCATCCCTCTATCATCCATCCATCCCTCTATCCCTCCATTCATCCCTCTATCCCTCCATTAATCCCTCCTTCTATCCCTCCATTCATCCCTCCCTCTATCCCTCCATTCATCCCTCCATTCATCCCTCTATCATCCATCCATCCCTCCCTCTATCCCTCCTTTAATCCCTTTATCCCTCCATTCATCCCTCCTTCTATCCCTCCATTCATCCCTCCATTCATCCCTCTATCATCCATCCATCCCTCCCTCTATCCCTCCATTCATCCCTCCATCCATCCCTCCCTCTATCCCTCCATTCATCCCTCCATTCATCCCTCCATTCATCCCTCTATCATCCATCCCTCCCTCTATCCCTCTATTCATCCCTCTATTCATCCCTCCATTCATCCCTCCCTCTATCCCTCCATTCATCCCTCCATTCATCCCTCTATCATCCATCCATCCCTCCCTCTATCCCTCCTTTCATCCCTCTATCCCTCCATTCATCCCTCCTTCTATCCCTCCATTCATCCCTCCATTCATCCCTCTATCATCCATCCATCCCTCCCTCTATCCCTCCATTCATCCCTCCATCCATCCCTCCCTCTATCCCTCCCTCTATCTCTCCATTCATCCCTCCATTCATCCCTCTATCCCTCCATTCATCCCTCCATTCATTCCTCTATCATCCATCCCTCCCTCCCTTTATCCCTCCCTCTATACGTATAATAATAATAATAATATCTCCATTCATCCCTCCATTCATCCCTCTATCATCCATCCCTCCCTCTATCCCTCCATTCATCCCTCTATCATCCATCCATCCCTCCCTCTATCCCTCCATTCATCCCTCTATCTTCCATCCCTCCCTCTATCCCTCCATTCATCCCTCCCTCTATCCCTCCATTCATCCCTCCATTCATCCCTCTATCATCCATCCATCCCTCCCTCTATCCCTCCTTTCATCCCTCTATCCCTCCATTCATCCCTCCTTCTATCCCTCCATTAATCCCTCCATTCATCCCTCTATCATCCATCCATCCCTCCCTCTATCCCTCCATTCATCCCTCCATTCATCCCTCTATCATCCATCCCTCCCTCTATCCCTCCATTCATCCCTCTATTCATCCCTCCATTCATTCCTCCATTCATCCCTCTATCATCCATCCATCCCTCCCTCTATCCCTCCTTTCATCCCTCTATCCCTCCATTCATCCCTCCTTCTATCCCTCCATTCATCCCTCCATTCATCCCTCTATCATCCTTCCATCCCTCCCTTTATCCCACCATTCATCCCTCCATCCATCCCTCCCTCTATCCCTCCCTCTATCTCTCCATTCATCCCTCCATTCATCCCTCTATCCCTCCATTCATCCCTCCATTCATTCCTCTATCATCCATCCCTCCCTCCCTCTATCCCTCCCTCTATACCTATAATAATAATAATAGCTCCATTCATCCCTCCATTCATCCCTCTATCATCCATCCCTCCCTCTATCCCTCCATTCATCCCTCTATCATCCATCCATCCCTCCCTCTATCCCTCCATTCATCCCTCCCTCTATCCCTCCATTCATCCCTCCATTCATCCCTCTATCATCCATCCATCCCTCCCTCTATCCCTCCTTTCATCCCTCTATCCCTCCATTCATCCCTCCTTCTATCCCTCCATTAATCCCTCCATTCATCCCTCTATCATCCATCCATCCCTCCCTCTATCCCTCCATTCATCCCTCCATTCATCCCTCTATCATCCATCCCTCCCTCTATCCCTCCATTCATCCCTCTATTCATCCCTCCATTCATTCCTCCATTCATCCCTCTATCATCCATCCCTCCCTCTATCCCTCCATTCATCCCTCTATTCATCCCTCCATTCATTCCTCCATTCATCCCTCTATCATCCATCCCTCCCTCTATCCCTCCATTCATCCCTCTATTCATCCCTCCATTCATCCCTCCATCCCTCCATTCATCCCTCCATTCATCCCTCCATTCATCCCTCTATCCCTCCATTTATCCCTCCATTCATCCCTCTATCATCCATTCATCCATCCCTCCCTCTATCCCTCCATTCATCCCTCTATCCCTCCCTCTATCCCTCCATTCATCCCTCTATCATCCATCTATCCCTCCCTCTATCCCTCCATTCATCCCTCCATTTATCCCTCCCTCTATCCCTCGATTCATCCCTCCATTCATTTCTCTATCATCCATCCCTCCCTCCCTCTATCCCTCCCTCTATACCTATAATAATAATAATACCTCCATTCATCCCTCTATCATCCATCACTCCCTCTATCCCTCCATTCATCCCTCTATCATCCATCCCTCCCTCTATCCCTCCATTCATCCCTCTATCATCCATCCCTCCCTCTATCCCTCCATTCATCCATCCCTCCATCGATCTTTGCAGCTGAATAACCTGCTTCTGGTGTCTCACCTGCAGTATAGAGGTCAAGATAACAAAATCTTCCTATTGGTTTCAATAGAGGCAGTAGCTCAGTGGTAAAGCTGCTGCCTTTGAAACAATGAACTCACAGTTCCACGAGTTCGAGTCCCGGCCGCCCCGAAAATCCAGAGCCGATGATAATTTAATTTAATTTATTCACTCCACTGAGGGGAGGAGCCGGGACATCAGCTGTGAGCTGCGGGAGTGCGGGACAGACCTGAAAAATCGTGGCAGCCCCGCAGAATCCGGGACGGTTGGGAGGTATGAGAAAGTGAGGCTTCCTTTCCTCTACCCAGAGACCCACAACCCTGCCACTGTATCCTCCTGCCCTTTGCACACTCAAGTTCATTGTTACTAAGCCATTATACTAGCAAACACTGAGGAAACTTAGTGGCATCCTAAACGTGGCTGTTGGACTTCCATTAGTGTCCCACTAGTGCAAATCTATTTGCAGCACCTCTGTATTGCACACTCAAACTCATTGTTACTAAGCCATTCTAATAGCAAACACTGCTGCCAGTTTAAGGGCCGTAGTTGCATTGTCAGGGATAGTTATTGTTGTTTATTCTGCTGTTAATAAAGCTAGACCACCGCTGCAATCTACACCACCTCTCAATTTTTACTACCACATTTTAAGTGCACAATCTTGTCGCAATCAACATGAGTGGCAAAATGACAGATGCTGGTGGAAAGGGGAAGAGGCGTGTTGGAAAAGGAAAAAAAGGGTTTGTCCGTGGGGAAGGTGGCAAAGCTCCATTATCATCTGCTGAAGATAGACCATCTACCAGCAAAAGTAAGATGTCTACTACTTACCATGGACAATCCGATGTGCTCCCTTTTTTACGGACACGAACAACTGGAACAAAGGTAGATGATGGCCAAAAAAGGAAAATGCTTGAATGGATCTCAAGTGGTCCAACAAGTGCCCTCTCCGCCACCTCAACTACCGCATCCAAAAACACCAGTCCTATGAGTTGTCATCCCAATCAAACTTGCTTTCTCCCAGCTCTGAAGTCTTCATCCGCCCTGCACAGTATGGTGGAACTGAGATGGCTGAGTCTGCAGAGCTGTTCAGTCACACTATAGCCTGGGAATCAGAGGTCTGCTCCCAAGCTACAGTGAGTACAGACCAGGAAATGGTCTGCAGTGATGCCCAGAACCTTTGTGACTCTGATTCAGGCCGTGAGGACCAAGTTTCTGAGCATAATGTTGACCCTTTTTCACAAACTGTAACACCTGTTGTTATAGACAATGAGGAACATACTGATGACGATGAGACGCAGATACCAGATTGGGATGACAACTTAAATATTTGGTCAGGGCAAGAAGAGGCTCGGTCTGAGGGTGAGGGGAGTGCAAACACAACAATTGATGAGGAAGTTCTAGATCCCACCTACTGTCAACCCACAGTCAGGCCCTCAAGGAGGTCAACAGAGGTGGTGGAGGAGGAAGCAACTGATGACGAAGTTACCTTGCGCCTTCCTGGACAGAGTCGGAGTACTGGTAGCACGTCTAAAACTGCATCCTCAGCCACCACTCTGCCTCTGAGCACTAGTCGGGGTGGATCAGCAGGTCGCATGCCCTCTAAGCCTTACCTAGCCTGGTCCTTTTTTAAAATATCAAAAGATCAACCAAATCATGTGATATGTAACATTTGTCGTGATTCTGTTAGTAGAGGTCAAAACCTCAGCAGTTTGACAACTTCTTCCATGAATCGTCACATGAATAGATGTCATATGTCTCAGTGGGAAGCTCACCGTGCTGCAATGCGGCCTAGCGGATCGAACCATCCACCGCCAGCCCCTTCCAGTGCATCCGCGCGCTCTTCATCTTCTAGGACTGTGGGGACAGCTGTCACACCAGGTTTTCCACGCACAACTTCCACCACTGTAACCGCAACATGCAGTTTGCTTGGTAGGTCGTCAGTTGGTTTGGAAGGGGAAACAAGTGCGTGTGTACAGCTCTCTCAGACATCGATAGCACCAACGTTGGATGAAGGCAACATCATGTGTATGCCTGCACTTTCCTCACAAACCTGCATTTTTCCAGGGACACCCTACTCAACACCGTCTCCACACAGCAGCCAGATCTCTGTCCCTCAGATGTGGACAAATAAAAGGCCATTTCCTGCAACCCATGACAAAGCTAAGAGGTTGACCTTATCCCTCTGTAAGCTCTTGGCTACCGAAATGCTGCCTTTCCGCCTGGTGGACACACAAGATTTTCGAGACCTTATGTCTGTCGCTGTGCCCCAGTACCAGATGCCCAGTCGCCACTATTTCTCTAAGAAAGGTGTGCCCGCGCTACACCAGAATGTCGCACACAACATCACCGCTTCCTTGAGAAACTCTGTGTGTGAACGGGTGCATTTCACCACCGATACTTGGACTAGTAAGCATGGACAGGGACGTTACATGTCGCTGACTGGGCACTGGGTAACTATGGTAATAGATGGTGAAGGGTCTGCTGCACAAGTCTTGCTGTCCCCATGACTTGTGTGTCAATCCTCTGTCTGTCCAAGTTCCGCCATTGCTTCTGCCTCCTCCACCTCATCTGGGTCCTCCACCTCCGCCCCAAGCCTGCCTGGTCAGGCCACCAGTGTTCTCACTGCGCAGAAGGAATCACGCACCCCTCATTACTATGCTGGCAGCAGAGCGCAACGGCATCAGGCGGTCTTTGGCTTGACATGTCTTGGAAATAGGAGTCACACAGTGGCTGAGTTGTGGGCAGCTCTGGAGACTGAGTTTAATAAATGGTTGTCTCCACTCAACCTGCAGCCTGGTAAGGCCGTGTGCGACAATGCTGCAAACCTGGGTGCGGCCCTTCGCCTGGGCAAGATGACACACGTGCCTTGTATGGCTCACGTGTTGAACCTTGTTGTCCAGCAATTTTTAACACACTATCCCGGCCTAGATGGCCTTCTGCACAGGGCACGAAAACTGTCTGCTCACTTCCGCCGTTCAACCACCGCAGCTGAGCGGCTTGCATTGCTCCAGAAGTCTTTCGGCCTGCCGGTTCATCGCCTGAAATGCGATGTGGCGACACGCTGGAATTCGACTCTCCACATGTTACAGCGACTGTGGCAGCACCGCCGAGCCCTGGTGCAATACGTCATGACGTATAGCCTGGGCCAACGAGATGCAGAGGTGGGGCAGATCACCCTGATGGAGTGGTCTCAGATCAAGGACCTATGCACCCTTCTGCACAGTTTTGACATGGCGACGAATATGTTTAGCGCTGACAATGCCATTATCAGCATGACGATTCCAGTCATTTACATGCTGGAGCACACGCTAAACACTATTCGGAGTCAGGGGGTGGGACAACAGGAAGGGGAGGAACTACAGGAGGATTCATATGCGCAAGACACAACAACATCACCAAGGTCCAGACGTTCATCATCACCAACGCGGCAGGCATGGGACCATGGGGGACAGGGATCAACAAGGGCGCATGGTAGCAGGCTAAATGTTGAGGAAGGTGCAGGAGAACATGAAGAAATGGAGGACGAACTGTCCATGGACATGGAAGACTCAGCAGATGAGGGAGACCTTGGTCAAATTTCAGTTGAAAGAGGTTGGGGAGAGATGTCAGAGGAAGAAAGAACGGTTAGCACCTCTATGCCACAAACACAGCGTGGACTTGGTCCGCATGGCTGCGCAAGACACATGAGCGCCTTCTTGCTGCACTACCTCCAACATGACCCTCGTATTGTCAAAATTAGAAGTGATGATGACTACTGGATTGCCACACTATTAGATCCCCGGTACAAGTCCAAATTTTGTGACATAATTACAGCCATAGAAAGGGACGCACGTATGCAGGAGTATCAGCAGAAGCTGTTACTCGATCTTAGCTCGGCTTTTCCACCAAACAACCGTGCAGGTGCAGGGAGGGAATCTCCCAGTTGTAACTTTACAAACATGGGACGGTCTCGTCATCTTCAACAGTGTACCCGTACCAGTAGCACCGTATCTGGTGCTGGTAACAGCAATTTTATGGAATCTTTTCATAATTTTTTTAGACCCTCCTTTGCAAGGCCACCAGAGACAACAAGTCTGACACATAGTCAACGGCAGGAGAGGATGATACAGGAGTATCTCCAAATGAACATCGATGCCATGACTTTGCAAATGGAGCCTTGCTCATTTTGGGCTTCAAATCTAGAAAAATGGCCAGAGCTCTCCACTTACGTCTTGGAGATTTTGTGGTGTCCAGCTGCCAGCGTTGTCTCTGAACGTGTATTCAGTGCTGCTGGGTGTGTGCTGACAGATAAGCGCACGCGTCTGTCCAGTGACAATGTGGACAGACTGACGTTCATCAAAATGAACAAGTCATGGATCCAGAAGGAATTTACTACCCCTGTGTCATCCTGGGGAGAGTAAATGCTTGTGGATTTGGAATGTGCTTGATGCAAATCAAAACATCCTGTTTGCAACTAGGGCACAAGTGCTGCCACTGATGGGGTGTCTGTGTGGCCCAATTTTTTGAAAAAAGGGAGACTCCACTTGGAGTAACCCTTGCTTACATTGTTTTTAAAAGGAGCCAAGATGAACAGAGCTGGGATCAGGAAAGACTTTGCTACCTACCCCCGGTGTCATCCTGGGGACGGATAAGAATGGCGTATTTTTGAATGTGCTTGATGCAAATCTAGCTGTGAAGTGCACAACTAGGGCACAAGTGCTGCCACTGAAGGGGTGAGTGCCTGTGTGGCCCAATTTTTGGAAAAAAGGGAGACTCCGCTTGGAGTCACCTTGCGGTGTTTTACATGATTTTAGAAGGGCGTGCCATGCCTATATCTGTGTCTCGTCCTCTTTTTCCTCGTTACGCTCTTTTGTTTTCGCATGAGAATTTGTTCTTGTCACTTTCCCATGTGTTTGTGTTGTGTTGTGAGTTGTTTGTCACCTTTTGGACACCTTTGAGGGTGTTTTCTAGGTGTTTTTATGTGTTTCTGAATGCCTGCCATTGTTTCCTATGCGGTTTGAGTTCGGTTCGTCGAACGTTCGACGAATCAAAATTGAACGGGACGTCCGTTCGGCGAACCGACCTCGAGCCGAACCGCGACCGGTTCACTCATCTCTAATGAAGAGATTCAAGAGAGGGCGAGGTCTCTGACACCAATGGAAGAGAGGATCTGTTATAGAAGGGATTGGTCGACAGTGTCAAAGGCTGAGGACAGGTCTAGAAGTAGGAGTATAGAGAAGTGCTTGTTAGCTTTGGCAGTAAGTAAGTCATTAGTAATTTTGGTCAGGGCAGTTTCAGTAGAATGATGGGGACGGAAGCCAGACTGTAGGTTGTCAAAGAGAGAGTCAGAGGAAAGGTGGGAGGAAAGTTCAGCATGGACGTGCTGTTTGAGGAGTTTGAAGTGAACAGGCGCAGCAATATGGGGCGAAAGCTGGTAGTAGAGGTGTGTGTGTATATATATATATATATATATATATATATATATATATATATATACAGTTAGGTCCAGAAATCTTTGGACAGTGACACAATTTTGGCGAGTTGGGCTCTGCATGCCACCACATTGGATTTGAAATGAAACCTCTACAACAGAATTCAAGTGCAGATTGTAACGTTTAATTTGAAGGTTTGAACAAAAATATCTGATAGAAATTGTAGGAATTGTCACATTTTTTTACAAACACTCCACATTTTAGGAGGTCAAAAGTAATTGGACAAATAAACCAAACCCAAACAAAATATTTTTATTTTCAATATTTTGTTGCGAATCCTTTGGAGGCAATCACTGCCTTAAGTCTGGAACCCATGGACATCACCAAACGCTGGGTTTCCTCCTTCTTAATGCTTTGCCAGGCCTTTACAACCGCAGCCTTCAGGTCTTGCTTGTTTGTGGGTCTTTCAGTCTTAAGTCTGGATTTGAGCAAGTGAAATGCATGCTCAATTGGGTTAAGATCTGGTGATTGACTTGGCCATTGCAGAATGTTCCACTTTTTTGCACTCATGAACTCCTGGGTAGCTTTGGCTGTATGCTTGGGGTCATTGTCCATCTGTACTATGAAGCGCCGTCCGATCAACTCTGCGGCATTTGGCTGAATCTGGGCTGAAAGTATATCCCGGTACACTTCAGAATTCATCCGGCTACTCTTGTCTGCTGTTATGTCATCAATAAACACAAGTGACCCAGTGCCATTGAAAGCCATGCATGCCCATGCCATCACGTTGCCTCCACCATGTTTTACAGAGGATGTGGTGTGCCTTGGATCATGTGCCGTTCCCTTTCTTCTCCACACTTTTTTCTTCCCATCATTCTGGTACAGGTTGATCTTGGTCTCATCTGTCCATAGAATACTTTTCCAGAACTGAGCTGGCTTCATGAGGTGTTTTTCAGCAAATTTAACTCAGGCCTGTCTATTGTTGGAATTGATGAATGGTTTGCATCTAGATGTGAACCCTTTGTATTTACTTTCATGGAGTCTTCTCTTTACTGTTGACTTAGAGACAGATACACCTACTTCACTGAGAGTGTTCTGGACTTCAGTTGATGTTGTGAACGGGTTCTTCTTCACCAAAGAAAGTATGCGGCGATCATCCACCACTGTTGTCATCCGTGGACGCCCAGGCCTTTTTGAGTTTCCAAGCTCACCAGTCAATTCCTTTTTTCTCAGAATGTACCCGACTGTTGATTTTGCTACTCCAAGCATGTCTGCTATCTCTCTGATGGATTTTTTCTTTTTTTTCAGCCTCAGGATGTTCTGCTTCACCTCAATTGAGAGTTCCTTAGACCGCATGTTGTCTGGTCACAGCAACAGCTTCCAAATGCAAAACCACACACCTGTAATCAACCCCAGACCTTTTAACTACTTCCTTGATTACAGGTTAACGAGGGAGACGCCTTCAGAGTTAATTGCAGCCCTTAGAGTCCCTTGTCCAATTACTTTTGGTCCCTTGAAAAAGAGGAGGCTATGCATTACAGAGCTATAATTCCTAAACCCTTTCTCCGATTTGGATGTGAAAACTCTCATATTGCAGCTGGGAGTGTGCACTTTCAGCCCATATTATATATATAATTGTATTTCTGAACATGTTTTTGTAAACAGCTAAAATAACAAAACTTGTGTCACTGTCCAAATATTTCTGGACCTAACTGTATATACATATATATACACACATATACACACACACACTGTGATGAGCAAAAGGGTAACAGTGTTCTGAATTTTTGAACTTCAGTCTCCATATCTCACAATCCTTTACAGCTTTGATACAGCTTTGAGCGTGAGACGACCTTCACCTTATAGACAATCATCTTGGCTATCTCATAAATAAATGAGACTTGCAGCTACTTAGCCTATGATTAGTAATGCAGATTCTTCTCATGTCACTGCATTGTTACTGTTTCGGTGTTGGTAATGGAAAATTTACAACCTGTTCTCACATTCCCTAATAGCTCTGTGTGTTATTAGGTTGATTCCCAAGTGTAAGGGGTACTTTGCACACTACGACATTGCAAGCCGATGCTAGGGATGCCGAGCGCGATAGTCCCTGCCCCCGTCGCACATACGATCTCTTGTGATAGCTGCCGTAGCGAACATTATCGCTACGGCAGCTTCACATGCACTTACCTACCCTGCGACGTCGCTCTGGCCGGCAAACCGCCTCCTTCCTAAGGGGGCGGGTCGTGCGCCGTCACAGCGACGTCACACGGCAGGCGGCCAATAGAAGCAGAGGGACGGAGATGAGCAGGGCGTAAACATCCCGCCCAACTCCTTCCTTCCTCATTGTAGCTGGGACACAGGTAAGGAGATGTTCCTCGCTCCTGCGGCTTCATACACAGCGATGTGCGCTGCCGCAGGAACGAGGAACAACATCGTAACATCGGTCCTTCCGAAATTATGGAAATGACCTATGCTACACCGATCATAAGATTTCAACGCTTTTGCGCTCGTTAATCGTAGTAAAAAGGATTCACATACTCCGATGTCGACAGCGACGCAGGATGTGCATCACTTTTGATTTGACCCCACCGACATCGCAGCTGCGATGTCGTAGTGTGTAAAGCCCCCCTAAGTCCCTGGTTCAAATCGAAGGAGGCGCCATGAAGAATATGTTCCAAGAAAAGAGTCACAGCATTAACCAGCTCATCAATAGCGGTGTCTCAGCCAAGAAAATTTCCAAACTGCATCATGTGAGGCCCTGACAGCTGGAAGAATAAGAAATGACGTTCGTTCGTCCATCAACAAGTAAAGAGGTGACGTTCAGGCAGAATATCAGAATCAACAAGTCGCTCATCACAAGATCTATCAGTTCTGGTGACACCCGGCAGTGGAGGCGGCTCATATGCTTCATAATAGTGAGATCACAGACATCCATGCATGCACCGAGTGACGCACATTACACAAGTCTGGAATAGTGGCCCGAAAAAAGGGGAAGACTCAACTTCAATATTGTCATAAGAAGCGTTGGCTCAAGTTTACAAAAAACTACAAAAAGGGGAAGATTGGAAACCGTGATTTGGAATGATGAGACAGAACGCAATAGACGGCTCTGATGGAGGCAAATGGGTCTAGAAGAAACAAAGGAAAATGGGAATAATGGATCAAGAATTTTAAGGAACTGTCAAGTTCGGTGTTGGAAGCTGATGATATGGGGTGTTTCACAGCCAAAGGCGTTGAATATTTGACCACGATGATGGTGGTCTAAATGCTGAGCTATGGTGGGGAAAATAAGTATTTGATCCTCTACCAATTTTGCAAGTTTTGGAGAGATTTGTTTATTTGGAGGTAACTTCAACTGTGACAGACATAATCCCCCAAAAATTCAGAAAATCCCATTGTATGATTTTTAAATAATTAATTTGCATTTTATTGCATGAAATAAGTATTGATCACCTACCAACTAGCAAGAATTCTACTCTCACAGACCTGATATTTTTTCTTTAAGAAGCTCCTACTCTGCACTCCTTACCTTTATTAATTGCACCTGTTTGAAGTTGTTACCTGTATAATAGACAATTGTCCACACATTCAATCAATCACCCTCCAACCTCTCCACCATGGCCAAGACCAAAGAGCTGTCTAAGGACATCAGGGACAACATTTTAGACCTGCACAAGGGTGATTCTGAGAAAGGTCAGGAATGCAAGATCTCGCCTGGTCGGGTAAGGATGATTCTGAGAAAGGTCAGGAATGAGCCCAGAACTACACCGGATGACCTGGTCAATGACCTGAAGAGAGCTGGGACCACAATCTCAAAGCTTACCATTAGTAACACACTATGCCGTCATCGATTAAAATCCTACAGGGCACACAAGGTCCTCCTGCTCACACCAGCACATGCCAGGCCTGTATGAAGTTCACTAATGACCATCTGCATGATCCAGAGGAGGCATGGGAGAAGGTCATGTGGTCAGATGATACCAAAATAGAAACTTTTTGGTATCAACTCCACTCAACGTGTTTGGTGGTAGAAGGATGAGTACAACCTTAAGAACACCGTCCCAACTGTGAAGCATGGGGGTAGAAACATTATACGTTGGGGGTGCTTTTCTGTACATTGAACAGAACAACTGCACTATATTGAAGGGAGTATGGATAGGGTCATGGATCGTGAAAGTTTGGACAACAACCTGCTTCCTTCAGTAAGGGCATTTGTGGCGCCCTGGACAAGCCAGAGGCCACAGAGAACAACACAACACACCCCACACTCCCGGTCAGGCACACCGAAGTCAGACACAAAACCCTTGTTGCCTCCCTCCAGGGGCTGATGTTCACACCAGGGGGTGGGCCAGGCGGTTGGTCCCACCCCCCGAGGAGTTCACAGTCCTGGAGGCGGGAAAAGTAGACAGATTAGTTTCGGAGGTGAAAGTGAGAGGAAGGAAAGTGGTAGTGGAGCAACTAACTGACAGCGTCCGGGTGTGTGGCCTGGGCGGTACAGCAAGGTTGGCAGACGGTGGTGACCGTCTGCAGGAGTGGCCTATCGGAGTTTACCGTAAGGACCGTGGACGGGCGGTGGCCCGGCGGTACCGGACCGGTACGCAAAGAGAAGTCAGCACCATCTGGCAGGGGCTTGCGGACCCCGGCAAGGCTAGGAGTCGCCGTGAAGTTGCCGAATCCGTTAGCGAAGGGAACCTCCTGGGTTTCCCAGCAATCAAGTCCTGAAAGAAGACAACCGTCCAACCAAGGGAGGGAGACACCGCCACCGCCAAGGCAACCGTTTCCCAGGGCCAGAGACTGCGGGCAAAAGGGGCTCCTCCAGCCCATATCCAAGCTGGGGAGCGGGTTACCGGTGGGAACCCATTGGAACCATCAACCGTACGTAGGTGCAGGGAAAGGCAGTCACCATCAATCTGCCGGGAGAAACAACACCGCAGCCGTCTGTGGGACCCGTCCATCGAGCCGTGTGTTTTACCGAGAACTGTGTATTCATCATTTGGCTGAGTGAGAACCACCGTGCCGTGCGGCACAGCGCTGCCCCCGCGACCCTGCACCTCGCCAGGCCCCGTAGCCCGCCTGTACCATCCATCCCTACCCCCCATCACCGGGCCCCGGGACAACCAACCCCCTACCCACGGAGGGGAGAACTAACAACAAAGCTGCTCCCTGTCACCGCTCCCGGGATCCCCGTCCAGAGCAGCGGTGGTGTCACCAATATCACCACAACCGTGGGTGGCGTCACGGACAATAACCAAATATCCCCATAATCAATCCCCAACCCTTTTCACTCACGGGCGAGGAGCGCCGCTCGAGTCCCCGGGATCCGGCCCACCGCTCGAGCCACCGCCGAGCAGCAGCAGCAGCCGGACCCGAGCAGTGGGAGAGCGCAGCGTCCCCTCCTCCGCCTGCAACAACTTGGCATCACGAACAGGATCTTACCGTTCTACCGACTGGTGGAAGTGCGCCTTGTGTGACCGCCGGAGGGGTCCGGCCGGAAAAGTTGAGAAGCCGCCATCTTGGGCGCGAAGAGTTCCCACTCGAGCGTCTCCTCGAGTAGTGGAGGCGCGAAGGCCAAAACCCCGCCCCGATAGAGGAGGAGCCGGAAAGAGACTAAGGGGGACTGATGGCGGTTGGCCGCATGTAGCGCGCGGCTATAAAGGCAGGGACGCCAGGACCCTGCGGCCAGCTTGTTCCTTGAAGAGGCCGCCAGAAAGATGTACATGCCGTCTCGTAGCACCGTAGCCCCCACGCCTGGAACCGCGGCGTGGGTGGAGATCCGGACCGCACAGCTCCAACAGAGGCTGCAGGTCAAGATGCAGCTCCTCTTGGAGGAGTGGGAGACCGACATGACGGAGGTCATAGCGACCGTGCGGAGACGCGAGGAGGAAGTTGCGGAAGGGAGGGTGAGTGACCCACGCCCCGGTATCCCAAGTGGGTCGGTCATCGTGGCTGCGGGACCCGGTCTGAACCCCCTCGCCCTGCTGCCTCCCTCGCTACCCGTCTCGGTTGCCGTGACCCCGCCACTAGGCCCGCTACCCCCGCAACCGGTAGCGATACCCCGCATGTCCGCCCAGGCGGACCGACCTGTAGCCGGAGCCCGTGACCGATCAGAGGTGCTGCCCTGGAAGGTCCAGAAGCCTAAGCCGGAGGCATTTACGGAGACTTCCCCCGAGCCGGAGCCGACAGGCCGCTCCGTGCAGAAGGCCCAACGGAAGAAGGCCCCTGTGCCCATCCCCCACACCTCGGCTGAGGTTGCGTCGGGTTGCAGCTGCAAAACAGCACCCCAGGCCAAGTCACCGCGAGACCTTCCGCCCAGATCACCAGCGGTGGGCAGTGTTCAGCAGGTCCCGCGGGGCCCGACCCGTGCGCCGGAGCTCGCAGCAGCACCATACTGGGATAGGGAGACGGTACCGTTGGGCCCGGAGATCGCAGAACGAGAGAAGAAGAAGGCAGAGATGGTGGCCCGTACAATCCGGGAGAAGGAGAGTCTGAGGCAAGCGACCTTCCGTCTCCGGAGCCCCCTGTATGAAGGGCAGATGAGGCGGTTTGATGTCCACCGGGGCTATGGATTTATTTATAAACCGGGCCTGGAGGCCGAAGTCTTTGTAGCCCGGCGGGATGTTAATGCCCACCTGCCGGAGGAGCATCCCGGCCGCAACCTGATGCCAGGAGACCTGGTGCAATACCCCCGGCACTGCGGGGAGAGGGGGTGGCTTGCATTGGATGCAAAGTTGAGGGGCAGCCAAGAGGCCCAGGTGTCCACCGCGTCCCCTCCCCCAGCCTACACCGAGGAATCCCAGTGAAGGCAGCGGAATACTGTTGTCTTTGTCCCCATTGGGACCACCAGTACCGTTTTGAAAGTTGTTGTAAAAGAATGATAAGTAAATGATACCGATGAAGTCATCTGATTTGCTGTTGGTGCATTAGATGTGTTGGCCTGGGCTAACTGGACTGGTTGCCCTCTTTTTTTGCTGTGAGTATATTAAATTTTTGGAGGAGTTTTTATCTCCTCTTTCTGTTGCTATTTTTTGATATTTATTAGTGTAGGGACCCACAAGCATGAGGATCCATGATGAGGATTGTGGGCTTATGTACATTGGCCAATTTACTAACTAATACCTCATATATATTTGAAATATATTTTTTGCACCTTTTTTTAACACGGGGTGCAGCCGGGCCTCTTAATACGGCCGTGCATAGTGGAGTCTCTGTCCCTTGTGTGCTGCAGTGAGTAGTGACCGGGTAACCCGCCTAACCTAACAGTAAGGGCGTGATAATAGGTTGCTGGCTGGATACCATGCGCATACGAGCGTGAACAGTGCCCTATGCGCGCCACTAGTGTGCAATTTACCTTGCACCTGTGAAGTGTCCATCATGTTGAGAGGTTTGTCTGCATCCTGTTGGTGCATTAGATGTGTTGGCCTGGGCTAACTGGACTGGTTGCCCTCTTTTTTGCTGTGAGTATATATCATCTGATTTGCTACCTGATTGAAAAAGTGATTAGAACCGGTCGTTGCCGACACCGTTGTCCTCGTGGGGACCGTTTGAAAGGTTTTGCATAAGGGACTCCTTATGAACAGGCCCGAGAACTTGCAGGGCAACCACAAACGTGTGGCTTGTAAATAATGTGTTGTTGTGGCTTCTACCGTTGCCACCTCCGGAGAGTAGGTGGAGTAGGCTGGGGCCCAGCCACCACCGGAACCGGTGGCAATCCTCTGGGGGTTTCAGGGGTTCCCTATGAACGTGGGTCCCCTGAAAAGGACAGAACCCGCTCAGGCAACTTGTGCTGGACTGGGGTCAAGGGGTGCTGCCTGTTTTCTTAGGGGCAGCATCAGGGCCAGGTTGCTTGGGTGGGAGAGAGCGGAAGCCGTAACCGTAACGTTTAAGTAAGAGTACCTCTCGTTGTGGGAGGATGTTATTATAATTGTATATGTTTACCGTTTTTTCTATTTTTACAGTTGGTGAAAATAAAACCGGTGATGGACGGGCAGCCCGCGGATGGTCTGCATTTAACTAAGGGGGAATGTGGCGCCCTGGACAAGCCAGGGGCCACAGAGAGCAACACAACACACCCCACACTCCCGGTCAGGCACACCGAAGTCAGACACAAAACCCTTGTTGCCTCCCTCCAGGGGCTGATGTTCACACCAGGGGGTGGGCCAGGCGGTTGGTCCCGCCCACCGAGGAGTTCACAGTCCTGGAGGCGGGAAAAGTAGACAGATTAGTTTCGGAGGTGAAAGTGAGAGGAAGGAAAGTGGTAGTGGAGCAACTAACTGACAGCGTCCGGGTGTGTGGCCTGGGCGGTACAGCAAGGTTGGCAGACGGTGGTGACCGTCTGCAGGAGTGGCCTATCGGAGTTTACCGTAAGGACCGTGGATGGGCGGTGGCCCGGTGGTACCGGACCGGTACGCAAAGAGAAGTCAGCACCATCTGGCAGGGGCTTGCGGACCCCGGCAAGGCTAGGAGTCGCCGTGAAGTTGCCGAATCCGTTAGCGAAGGGAACCTCCTGGGTTTCCCAGCAATCAAGTCCCGAAAGAAGACAACCGTCCAACCAAGGGAGGGAGACACCGCCACCGCCAAGGCAACCGTTTCCCAGGGCCAGAGCCTGCGGGCAAAAGGGGCTCCTCCAGCCCATATCCAAGCTGGGGAGCGGGTTACCGGTGGGAACCCATTGGAACCATCAACCGTGCGTAGGTGCAGGGAAAGGCAGTCACCATCAACCTGCCGGGAGAAACAACATCGCAGCCGTCTGTGGGACCCGTCCATCGAGCCGTGTGTTTTACCGAGAACTGTGTCTTCATCATTTGGCTGAGTGAGTACCACCGTGCCGTGCGGCACAGCGCTGCCCCCGCGACCCTGCACCTCGCCAGGCCCCGTAGCCCGCCTGTACCATCCATCCCTACCCCCATCACCGGGCCCCGGGACAACCAACCCCCTACCCACGGAGGGGAGAACTAACAACAAAGCTGCTCCCTGTCACCGCTCCCGGGATCCCCGTCCAGAGCAGCGGTGGTGTCACCAATATCACCACAACCGTGGGTGGCGTCACGGACAATAACCAAACATCCCCATAATCAATCCCCAACCCTTTTCACTCACGGGCGAGGAGCGCCGCTCGAGTCCCCAGGATCCGGCCCACCGCTCGAGCCACCGCCGAGCAGCAGCAGCAGCCGGACCCGAGCAGTGGGAGAGCGCAGCGTCCTCTCCTCCACCCGCGACACATTGAAGATGGGTCATGGTTGGGTCTTCCAGCATGACAATGGGCCAAAACACACAGCCAGGGCAACTAAGGAGTGGCTCCATAAGAAGCATATGAAGGTCCTGGAGTTGCCTAGCCAGTCTCCAGACCTGAACCCAATAGAAAATCTTTGCAGGAGCTGAAACTCAATGTTGCAAGCTGACAAGCAGAAACCTGAAAGATCTGGAGAAGATCTATATGGAGGAGTGACCTGAAAGATCTGGAGAAAATCTGTATGAGGAGTCGCCAAAATCTCTGCTTCCGTGTGTGCAAACCTGGTCATGAACTACAGGAAACGTCTGATCTCTGGAATTGCAAACAAAGGTTTCTACCAAATATTAAGTTCTGTTTTTCTACTGTGTCAAATACTTATTTCATGCAATAAAATGCAAATTAATTATTTAAAAATCATATAATGGGATTTTCTGGAATTTTAGGGGGATTTTGTCTGTCACAGTTGATGTGTACCTATGCTAAAAATTACAGACCTCTCTATTTTTTGTAGGTGTGAAAATTTACAAAATAGGCAGTGGATCAAATACTTATTTTCCCCACTATAAATGTGAGACGAGTTAAGGGTACTTTACACGCTGCAATATCGGTAATGATATATCGTCGGGGTCACATCGGTAGTGACGCACATCCGGCGCCGTTACCGACATCGCAGCGTGTAACACCACGGAGCGACGATCAACGAGCACAAAAACGTGAAAAATCGTTTCTCGTTGACACGTCGCTCATTTCCTTAATATCGTTTCTGCTGTCGGTACGATGTTGTTCGTCGCTCCTGCTGCACCACACCGCTATGTGTGACACCGCAGGAGCAACAAACATCTCCTTACCTGCCTCCACCGGCTATGCGGAAGGAAGGAGGTGGGCGGGATGTTACGTCCCGCTCATCTCCGCCCCTCCGCTTCCTATCGGACGCTTGCTGTGTGACGTCGCTGTGACGACGGACGAACCGCCCCCTTAGAAAGGAGGCAGTTTGCCGGCCAGAGCGACGTTGCAGGGCAGGTAAGTGCGTGTGACGGGGACTAGCAAGGTTGTGTGCCACGGGCAGCGATTTGCCCGTGTTGCAAAACCGACGGGGGCGGGTACGCTCGTTTACGATCTCCCTAGCGAGATTGCAGCGTGTAAAGTACCCTTTACTTCATATGCTTGAGCACTACATGTATAAAAAGGATGACAGTGTTCCATTAGGACAGTGACCCAAAGCATATGTCGAGATTGGCAAAGAAATTGTTCAATAAAATGAAGTAGAGGAGCTGGATTGTCCCCGCAGTCCCCAGACCTCAACTCAATCCAACACTTGTGGGTGATGAAAAAGCTGTATACATCCCCAAGTGAACCACCCACTATGGACCAAGATTGGGAACCCGTATCAAAGACCTTGGATCAGATTTCGGTGGAGACATGCTTGATCGAGAGTCTAGAAGGATTCAGGCAGATGTGAAAGTCAAAGGAGGATTTACAAAATGCTAACAAAAATTGAAATTTAAAATTAAAATTTGATTTTTAGGAGCAAAACCATAACAATGCAGTGATATGACAATAGTCTACATAACTAATCATATGCTAAATAGCTGCAAGTCACATTTCTGTATGAGAAGCCAAGATGATTGTCTATAAAATAAAGGTCGTCTCATGCTCAAAGCTGTAGAGGATGGTGAGATATGGAGCCTGAATATCAACATTTCAAAACATTGTTACCCTTTTGCTTGTCAGTGTATATCTTTTCAGATTTTAAAAAACATTCTAAGAAAAAATGGTTGGTGTCTTCATTTTCGGAAACCCACAAGTTGTTTTTATTCCCTGTGTATCGAGCTGTGTGATTTATATTTTATGTTTGGTTCTAGTTCTCTTGTGCTGTAAAATGTCTTTCTCATGTTTATCCTCTTCACTTCTTTTCTAGCTCAGAATTCCCTAACTATTCGAGAAATTAATTAAATTTGAAAGAAAGCAAGAGCTGTAACAACCCAACTCCAGCCCTCACAAGTCACAACACATCATGTTTTCAGGGTTTCCCTAGTATTGCAGGTGATAGAATTATTACCTATGCAATACTAAGAAAACCCTGAAAACATGATGTGTTGGTGGCTTGTAAAGGCTGGAGTTGGGAAGCATTGTTCCAGCTATTGCTTTTGTGGCGCCCCTGAGTATATCAGGGTGCCACAGGCAACTAAATCCTGTCACCCAGGGTGAAGGACCTACCCCCCATGGTTCCAGGTTCCTAAGAAACCGGTGTCGCTACCATCAGCACCACATCCCAATCACACCTCACATCATGACCTGTCAGACACACCAGTGGTTTGGTTAAGCGGAATAGGGCCACCCACCTAGAGGTCAGGCAGACTGGTGGGAGGGAAGAAGCAAGAGGAGTTGAGTGAGAGCCCTCAAAGAGTGAGGAGCTGGAGTGGTAGCTCCTGGGGAGCTAGATCGAGGTTGGGTCGCAGACGGTGGTCCAGTACCAGATGAGTTGGGGGCCGATGGCAGTGACATTGGAAAGGGTGCAATAGACATAGTCTAGGAGGACTGTCGGCATCAGAAACCCAAAAGAACTGATCGGTACCAAGCACGACGGGGTACAGAACCCCTAGGTCTGGAGCCGATTCAACGTCCTGATAATTAACCTGGGAGGGAGAGTCTCTTTATGAACTTCCCTAAGAGCTCAGAGATTGAAGGCAACAGCACACCGCGGGATAGGGTTTTCCAGTAAAGCAGCCCACTAAAATCCCCCGTGCCAGCCATCAAGAGCACAGCTACACTAAAAATATAGTGAGTGGGGCCCTAACAGCTTAAAGCCAAGGGGCAACAACAGAGAACTAAATTGTGCACGAAGGCGTCTCTGGATTACCAAGTGACACCGGACACCTGGACGGGCTCCCCGCAGTGACTGTGATTCACAAAGACTTTGGTTTATCTTCGGTGTGAGTGTCTGCTTTATATCCTCATCCAGCACCACGACTACCCGCAGTGAGTATCCTGGCTCCCCTGCACCCTGCGTTCCCAAATATCCCACCAAAGCCCCAGAGGCTGAGGCCTTCCCTAACGCGGAGGGACTGACACCTTGCTGCTCCACACCATCTACCCCGGTACTCCTTACAGCATCGGTAGTACTCCCATTACCACAACCCGCAGGTGGCATTCACTAAATTCTCCCCTATAAATAACCCCCTTTCAAGGATTGGAGTGCCGAGCCCAGGTCCGGTACCCTTGAGCCACGACCACCCCGGATCCGAGCACCCCGGTCCGCGCCGGGGCGGCACACTTTCTTTCAAATATACCACCCTTTCACACCACATAACCACTCCATCCATATCAGTTCCTTGCTAACCCTTCTTCCATGTACAGCTCTCTGCTCTTCTCACATTCTTAAAACACTGAAATCCACCCACTCCCACTATAGAACGCAGGAGATCCCACAAAACTGAACCATCTGCTAAAGCTCGCTATTCTCCTTCTTATAGTCGTTTATAGTCGCAGGAGATATCTCCCTTATCCCCAGCCCATCATGTACCAATTCCTTTCTACTGCAACCCTGCTAATCTCATTAACATTCAGTGCAGGCTTTTCCAGTCTATTCTACCTTTTCCCTCTGGAACTCCTGATTAGTGTGTAACAGACTCCGCTACATTCACAAATTCTTCCTTTCATTAAAACTATTAGCCTGTGTAGCAGTGTACCTTAGGACCGGTCACAGCGGGAACTGGCAATGGTTTCAAACAAGACATAAATACTTTTTTAAAGACGAAAATAACATAAATAATTGTTTAAATATGTATCTGTTTAACATTTAGTCCAATGAATATGGTTGTATCTACAGTGCCTACAAGTAGTCTTCAACCCCCTGCAGATTTAGCAGGCTTGATAAGATGCAAATAAGTTAGAGCCTTCAAACTTCAAACAAGAGCAGGATTTATTAACAGATGCATAAATCTTACAAACCAACAAGTTATGTTGCTCAGTTAAATTTTAATAAATTTTCAACATAAAAGTGTGGGTCAATTATTATTCAACCCCTAGGTTTAATATTTTGTGGAATAACCCTTGTTTGCAATTACAGCTAATAATCGTCTTTTATAAGACCTGATCAGGCTGGCACAGGTCTCTGGAGTTATCTTGGCCCACTCCTCCATGCAGATCTTCTCCAAGTTATCTAGGTTCTTTGAGTGTCTTATGTGGACTTTAATCTTAAGCTCCTTCCACAAGTTTTCAATTGGGTTAAGGTCAGGAGACTGACTAGGCCACTGCAACACCTTGATTTTTTCCCTCTTGAACCAGGCCTTGGTTTTCTTGGCTGTGTGCTTTGGGTCGTTGTCTTGTTGGAAGATGAAATGACGACCCATCTTAAGATCCTTGATGGAGGAGCGGAGGTTCTTGGCCAAAATCTCCAGGTAGGGCGTGCTATCCATCTTCCCATGGATGCGGACCAGATGGCCAGGCCCCTTGGCTGAGAAACAGCCCCACAGCATGATGCTGCCACCACCATGCTTGACTGTAGGGATGGTATTCTTGGGGTCGTATGCAGTGCCATCCAGTCTCCAAACGTCACGTGTGTGGTTGGCACCAAAGATCTCGATCTTGGTCTCATCAGACCAGAGAACCTTGAACCAGTCTGTCTCAGAGTCCTCCAAGTGATCATGAGCAAACTGTAGACGAGCCTTGACATGACGCTTTGAAAGTAAAGGTACCTTACGGGCTCGTCTGGAACAGAGACCATTGCGGTGGAGTACGTTACTTATGGTATTGACTGAAACCAATGTCCCCACTGCCATGAGATCTTCCCGGAGCTCCTTCCTTGTTGTCCTTGGGTTAGCCTTGACTCTTCGGACAAGCCTGGCCTCGGCACGGGTGGAAACTTTCAAAGGCTGTCCAGGCCGTGGAAGGCTAACAGTAGTTCCATAAGCCTTCCCCTTCCGGATGATGCTCCCAACAGTGGAGACAGGTAGGCCCAACTCCTTGGAAAGGGTTTTGTACCCCTTGCCAGCCTTGTGACCCTCCACGATCTTGTCTCTGATGGCCTTGGAATGCTCCTTTGTCTTTCCCATGTTGACCAAGTATGAGTGCTGCTCACAAGTTTGGGGAGGGTCTTAATTAGTCAGGAAAGGCTGGAAAAAGAGATAATTAATCTAAACATGTGAAGCTCATTGTTCTTTGTGCCTGAAATACTTCTTAATACTTTAGGGGAACCAAACAGAATTCTTGAGGTTTGAGGGGTTGAATAATAAATGACCCTCTGAATAAACTTTTCACAATTTAAAAATAAAATAAAAAAAGAAATAACATTCTTTTTTGCTGCATTTCACACTTCCAGGCTGATCTACAGTCCAAATGTCACAATGCCAAGTTATTCCGAATGTGTAAACCTGCTAAATCTGCAGGGGGTTGAATACTATTTGTAGGCACTGTATACCCCTTCCCCTTATACTTTCCTATACCTTGGTTGAGCTTAATGGACATGTCTTTTTTCAACTATTTTAACTAAGTGACTATTAATTGTCATCAACAAATTTCTATAAAAAAATTATTGAACTCACGTTGATCTGTGCCGCCAGACACGGCAATCCACAGGATGACGAAGGTGAGTAAGAACATCATTATACTGCCAGACTGGAAAACAAGCAAAATTATTACAGTAGGATCAATAGAAGATGAATGTGAATCAGACACCGCTGTTGAGGTCACTGAGTTCACCAGAGGAAAGTTCACCTGAAGTCACAGCAGGGATACAATTGGAACCCCAGCTGTGACCTCAGGTGAACTCATTGAACGTGATGCTAGATTACTGGATTAGGCTTCAGTTCGTTTTTCTGCCGAGATATGTAGATTTGGTACAAAATGTCTGCAACCAAATACTCAATGTGCGCACATTGACTAATCCTGCATTGAGTTCAATGACTTTACCTATGGTGAGGTTACGGAGTTAACCTCAGGTCAGTTCACTTGAGATCACAGCTAGGGTACCATGGGACGGACAGCTGGGACTTCAGGTGAACTCAGTCCTTGAGGCCACAGTGATTGGTCAGGTTGTCTAATGTGACCGTGCTCTGCAGGCTCAGATGTAGCAGAGCCACAATCATAGTGGGTCCTCTTGTTGATTATGTTGGAACTGCAGGGGTGTCTGAGGATTAATAAATTAGAGAAAGAGGGTAGGGTTTTTAGTTGTTTTTTTTTTTCAATAAAGGATTTTTCTCTGTTTTTTGTGTTTATTTTTTTTTACTTACAGTGTTAGTATTGGGGGGTTAGACCCCCTCCCCATTACTAACCTTGGGCTTGATGACAGCTGTGATTTTATGCCAAATCACAGCTGTCAGTATCCCCTAATATTATACCAATTGCCACTGCTTCAGTGCAATCAGGATGAGCCGAGTAAAGCAACAGAATTGACGCATCTAATGGATGTTCCAATTCTGGGGTGACTGTGGGCTGCTATTTTTAGGCTGGGGGGGCTCCAATAACCATGGATGTCTCCAGCCAGAGAATACCAGCCTCCCAGCTGTCCACTCTATCTTGGCTGGGTATCAAAACTAGGAGGGAACCTGCGTCATTTTTTCTAATTATTTATTTTAACACTCTACAACCAATCACAGATGCTGGCACAGTAGCAGTCTGAGTGCAACCAATCACAGATGCTTTAACAGAGTGTGGGTGGGGGCAGCAGAGAATATGCATGAGAGTTAATGAGCAGACTCCAAAGCAGTGTGACAACGGCACGGAGACTCGGTAAGTGGATCTCTCCTGCTCTAATCCCCATTCTGCTTCCTTTTGCAGCCCCCTAGCCCTTATTAACACCATTTTACAGCACAAACGTTTGGGTCCCCATAGGTTAATATTGGGTTCGACATCCGGGCGCATGTTGAAGTTCAAGTCCGGTCCCGAATTGGACTTTATTTTAAACTCCAGTGGGACTCGCTCAACCCAAACATCTGCGGATTCATCCATCTCTAACTGTAACTAAGGAAAGTAAGTATAAAAGTAAAGATCACTTCTTACCTGTGGACACTGAGGTGCGGGGTATTTGGAAGTTGTTCCTATTAGATAAATCTGGTCCCAATATTTGCCGGATTCCTCCCGTCCTGTTCACTGCCCCGGACCACGAAATGTGGAGTACTTATAGAAAGTCGATATCATTATTCATTATCTGTTCTAACCAATGATGGATCTGCTCATCGATTACCTCCATTTATGACACCTATAAATTCTGATATAATCCTTTATACCGCGGATACCTGACGTCCGGCTATAGCTTCTCTGGAAGGGCTGCGCCTCCATATGTGATATTGCACTTCTCTGTAATTTTATTATTTACAATTTTACTGCATCTAAAAAAAGTTTCAGGATCTTCCACCTACATCCGGTACATCCCTGATACATATGATAGTAGAGATTATAGAATCTTTCCAAATTCTAATTTCCCAGGTTCTTAATTTAAAAAAAAAATATATATATATATTATATATTTTTTGTATTTTTTTTTTCCAGTGAACTGAGTACAGTTACGGTGCTATCAATCATGTTCAGTTTTTTTTACTATTTTAGTGGTGGGAAAAAAATCAAAAATTTACAAAAAAAGTTTGGGAGGGTTGTGTCGCCATTTTCCAATAACCGTAAAATTTTCATTTTTCGGTCTATTGAGCTGTTTTATGGCTTATTTTTTGCCGGGAAGACAATATTTTTACTGAAAACATTTTGTGATGTTTTGATCTCTTTTTACAGGATTTTTTGTGGTATTTCAGCAACCAAGAAAACCCCAATTTTGACGTTATTTATTATTTTTGTTTTTACTGTTTACCAATTATTTTTATATCTTGATAGATTGGACTTTTCTGAACACAAAGATACCACATGAGTATTTTTTTATTGTCTGTCTTTAATGGGGCAAAAGGTGCTAGGTTTGATTTTTCATCATTTTTTATAAAAAAAATGTCATATTTTCACATTATGAGCGCATAGAATGACGCACCCCCTGCTGGTTCATGTTAAGTCCCTGTGTCAGAGTTTGACAGTAGGATTTCACAGTTTATCAATGGCGGGCAGAGACAGGTCCTGGCTGTAACACCCATCCATTACCTGCAAGTATGGGGCGAGCTCACCCCATCATCCCGCTTCATATACCACTTCCGACTTGCGCCGTTCATCTACGGTGGATGTTGTGAAGGGGTTTAATAGTAAAAATGGCCCAAAAATTATCCCTTTTTTGGGGTTAGATCATGACTTGCTGGTGTGTACACATAGCAGTGCAAAGGGAAGATTTTGTGACTCTTTCACACAAGGGGGCAAAAATGATCCCTGTTTGGGGAAAATTGTAAATAGGAGCCGTGCTGTGATGCAACAGCGCAGAAAGTGAGACTCAGTGATAACAATAAAATACGTGAGTTGGTTGTTACTCTACCAGTGCTGGTGTGTCCCTATCTCCATCCCTACGTCCCCGACCAAAGCTTTATAAAAATAATAAACCCGACGTAACTGCACTTAAAAGTACGACACCGATAGACGACTCGTCAACTCACTTTCCCCAACACAAATAACCGGTATTTTCATATAGTCAAGACGTTTCTTCATAGGCAAGCTAAAATGAGGGCAATTCGGGCTACTGCCCAGGCCCGGGACTCCCGAGGGGGCCATTGTCATCACCCATTGTGATTACCCTCATTATAATGTTGTGTGTGGCAATACATACTCACCTCGCTGCTGTTCCACCGGTGCAGGTCTCCAGACAGGGAGTTTTCCTGCAACTACGCTGCTGGCAATACACAATGACAGTGCAGCCCAGCCGAGCTCCAGTTGCCGGCACCGGGATGTCATCAGCTCATGTGTACACACCGGCATCAAGAAGAAGTGGATGCAGAGCAGAGCGCAGGAGGAATGGAAGAGAGGTGAGTATGTTTTTTTCAGATGTATATGGGATGTCTGGGAGTATATAGGGGACTATGTGGGGGCTTATGCTGTATATAAGAGGTCATGCTGTAGTTAGGAGCTAATGCTGTATATAGGGAGAATATATAAGGGTTCATATGTGATGCCCTGGACTAGCCAGGTAGTCACAGTTAGGCCCTTGCACTACACCCTTCCCCCAAATAAGGTGACAGCAGCCAACCCATTAAAACCCTGGTTACCTCCCTCTGGGTTTGATGTCCACACCATGGGGGCGGAGCCTGGCAGTTGGCCACGCCCCCAGGAGTTCACATGCCCAGAGGCAGGAAGTTCAAGTTCAGATTAAGTTAGGGAGTGAAGGAGTTGAGAGGAGTGTAAAATCTGTCTGTGCCCTGGGTAGGCGCCCGGGCATTTTGACCAGGGGGCAAACGGTGGTGGCCATCTGCAGGAGCCGGGAAGACAGTCCTGGTGGAACTGTAGGTAGCCGGGACAGGGTAGTGGCCCGCCGGTACCGAACCGGGGAACCAGCTGGAAACCTGAGCACAAGTTGGGGGTACTCAGACCCTGAAACGCGGTCCCGAATCTACCGGACCCCGTTAATTAACTGATTGAGGTCTGGACTTTAGATCCTTTCCCACCCAAAGTCCCAAAAGAAGGCAACAGCCCACCGATTCCGGGTAACGGCCACCGCCAAGGGCCAAAGATCCACCGGGCCAGCGCCTGCACACAACGGGTTGTCCAAAATCTACAAAGAGGTGCAGGAGAAGACGGACACCACCAACCGTTTGGGGACTGAACCGACCGGCTGTGGACACCGACTATCCACCGTTTGGTTTACCAGAGACTCCCGTGTGTTTGTCCGAGTGAGTACCACTGTGCCCGCAGGCCGTGCACGACACTGCACCACATCATCCGGGTCCCGAGGCCACCATCCCCTGCCCACGGAGGGGTTAACATCACAAGCTGCCCCCAACATCTCCCCCGGGGTGCGCATTAACCGGCAGCGGTGGTGCCTACATTCACCACAACCCGTGGGTGGCGTCACGAACTCTAAACCAAATCCAAAAATCCCACTCGACACGCCAGCCCCTTTACAGAGCGACGTGACCCCCGGTCCGGAGGCGCTCGAGCCACCGACACACGAGCCTGGATCCGAGCGGCTCGGCGGGCAGCCGAGCGCGGGGCGATACACATCCTGTATATAGAGGGTCTATGTGAGGGCTCATACTGTATATTGGGGGTTATATAGGGGTTCCTACTGTATATAGAGGGGCTATGTGAAGGTTTGAATTGTATGTAGGGGCTATATAGGGGCTCATACTGTGTATAGAGGGGCTATGTGAGGGCTCTTACTGTATACAGTAGAATATATAAGTATTCATACTGTGTATAGTGAGGCTATGTGAGGGCTTGTACTGTATATAGGGAGCTATATAAGGGCTGATACGGTGTATAGAGGGTCTATATGAGAGCTCAAACTGTATATAGGGGCTATGTGGGGGCACATACTGTATAAAGGGTCTATGTGGACCTCATACTGTATATAAATCTTTTCATTCTATTCCAATGACAAGAAGTTTGAAACTATGATAAATTGTGGTTCAAACAATGTGATTTACATGATGTCATGCACCGCATGCCGCGTACAATATACTGGATATACCACACGAATTTTAAGAAAAAGAATATCTGAGCACATCTATGTTGTGGTTAATTCTACAAGAAGCCCTTCCGGAGCTTCCCAACATTTCCTTAATGTTCACAACGGTAATGTGTATAGCCTTCAAGTGAACGCTATAGAAAGGGTGACTGCCGAAAAGAGGAGGGGATCTAAAAAGTATTCTACATTATAAGGAAACAAAATGGATTTTTACCATGCAAGCTAGGATCCCTTCTGGCTTAAATATTAAGAAGGATTTATTATACATTTATTAATGTGGTGTTTTTCCATGAAACGCTTGATCGTTCGGTGATCACGCTTTATAAGTTTGGCAATTTCAAGACTGCTGCATCCCTCTGCAAGACATCTCATAATTCTGGACTTTTCAGAGCCCGTCAAATCTCTCTTCTGACCCATTTTGCCAAAGGAAAGGAAGTTGCCTAATAATTAAGCCCCCCTTATATAGGGTGTTGTGTCATTACACCGCACCCCTCCTCATTACAGAGAGGCACATCACCGGATTTACGTAATTGGTAGTTGGCTCTCAGCCTATACAGCTTGGAGTAGGACGACATGTATAACAAGTATCATGTGATCAAAATACTCATTTGCCTAATAATTCTGCACACAGTGTAATTTGAATAAATTTTTCTTAGGTGGTCAAAATTAAATTAAAATATAATGTTTATTGTAAGATATTAATATATCAATTACATCTCCACCACAAATAATAAAGCCTGTCCAGGCCGGTCGAAACGGTTGGATACAAAAGGAAGTGAATTCTAGTAGATATTAGGGGAAAACCTTATAAAGAAAAAATCCCATCTGTCTATTCTTAGACAAAGAGAAATGATCTGAAACAGGAAATATGAAATACTTGTAAGAAACAGGGGCCGGAGGATGGAAAGGTACAAATTCGATAAATAGGAGACATTTCCCCCCAATTCTCAGCCATGGCAGCTCTAGTATTTTACATAAACCTAGCATTGATGATTTTAGCAGCACCGGCTCTCGGCTGATTCGTTCTGGCTGGAGCCTTGGCGTTTATCAATCAATATTTAATAAAGCGGAGATAAGGATCCCATATAACATTCACTGTAACTATTTATTGCACTCCAGTCCCTTCCTAGGAATATTTGTTCAGAGGGAGGTAGCAGCAAAGTTATTTCTCTGCCCAAATTTATATTCCTCTTAAAAGATATATTAGATGTCCTAGGAATTCCCTTTAAATCATATAATTTTAATGACACAACCTACACCAGGGGTCTCAAACTCACGGGCCGCATACAGGCCCTGAGGCTGCTTCTTGCAGCCTGCAGGCCCGTTACTATCTTGATGATCACGGCCAGTGCAGGGGCCCGACGCCGTCAGCGCTTGATTTGAGATTAAAGATTTGCCGACAATGCGCAGAGATAAGGTTTCTACACAGCAACTCCTATGGCAGCTGCCGGCCAATGATAAGTGTGCAGCTGACATCATATGCATCAGCTGCTGGCCTCTGATTGGCTGGCAGCTACCATTAGAGTAGCTGTGTAGTACCACAGGATGGGCACAAGATGGCACATTACTACAGGATTGGCACAAAGATGGACACACTACTACAGGATGGTCACAAGGATGGGGACATTACTTCAGGCTGGGGACAAGGATGGGCACATTATTGTAGGGTGGGGACAAGGATGGGCACATTACTACAGGATGAAAACCAGAATGGGGACATTACTACAAGATGAGGACCGGAATGGGGACATTACTACAAGATGAGGACCGGAATGGGGACATTACTACAAGATGAGGACCGGAATGGGGATATTACTACAGGATGAGGACCAGGATGTGGACATGAGTACAGGATGGGGTCAAAAATGGGGCACATTACTACAAGAAGGGGACAAGGATGGGCACATTATTGTAGGGTGGGGATAAGGATGGGCACATTACTACAGGATGAGAACCAGAATGGGGACATTAGTACAGGATGAGGACCGGGATGGGGACATTACTACAGGATGAGGACCAGGATGGAGGCATTACTACAGGATGGGGTCAAACATGGGGCACATTACTACAAGAAGGAGACCAGGATGGGCACATTATTTTAGGGTGGGGATAAGGATAGGGACATTACTACAGGATGGGGTCAAGAATGGGGCCCATTACTACAAAATAGGTACATTACTACAGGATGGGCTCAAGAGTGGGGAACATTACTATAGAATAGGGATATTACTACAGGATGGGGTCAAGAGTGGGGCACATTACTACAGGATAGGGACATTACTACAGGATGGGGTCAAGAGTGGGGAACATTACTATAGAATAGGGACATTACTACAGGATGGGGTCAAGAGTGGGGCACATTACTATAGAATAGGGACATTACTACAGGATGGGGTCAAGAGTGGGGCACATTACTACAAGAAGGGGACAAGAATGGGCGCATTATTAGAAGCAGTTGGGCAAAATTACTATATGGTGCTAATTATAAGACAATATTACAAGAGGATAAAATGTAAAAATAAAAATAAAGCATTACGTTTTTTAAGCTTATGAAACTGCTTTTTGATATATAAACAAAAAGGTTCCTAGTTGTTAGAATAAATGAGCGAAAAATGTTCACAGTGATCCAGTGGTGTATAGAAAAAAATATGGTACCACAAAAATATTATTTTGTCCTGCAAAGAATGCGCCCCCCCCCCAAATTATTTTTTTTCTATGTGCGGCCCTTACACACAGCTGAGTTTGAGACCCCTGACCTAGGCTACATGGAATTTCAGCTAGGTAATATGCGAATTAATGCTTTTCCAGGTATTAATTCCTATTATCACTATAACTTCCATCATATTTACAGTCAAAACCAGAAGTTTCCATACATTTCATTAGTATTAATTACCATTGCCCTTAACCCTTTCACGCCAAAGCCTATTTTTGCCTTCATGACCGGGCCACTTTTTTCCATTTCTCGCCAGTGTCACTGACCGGTTATAACTCTGGAACGCTTCAGCGGATCCCGGTGATTCTGAGATTTAGTTTTTTTGTGACATATTGTACTTCATGATAGTGATGAATTTAAAACAATGTCTTTTGCGTTTATTTGTGAAAATATCGGAAATTTTGCAAAAATTTTGAAAATCTCGCAATTTTCAAAATTTCAATTTTCATGTCATTAAATCTGAAAGTCATGTCACACAAAATAGTTAATAAATAACATTTCCCACACATTACTCTTCTTTACCAGTGCAATTTTTTAATCATTTTTTGTTAAAGTTTGAACCCTTCTAGCTTTATATCAGTCATTTCTCATTTTTCCAACAAAATTTATATAACCGATTTTTTTAGGGACCTCATCACATTTGAAGTGACTTTGAGAGGCCGAGGTGACAGAAAATACCCAAAAGTGACTCCACTCCAAAATCTGCACCCCTCACACTGCTCAAAACCACATCCAAGAAGTTTATTACCGTATTTTTTGGACTATAAGACCCACTTTTTTTCCCCCAAATGTTGGAGGAAAGTGGGGGGGGGGTGTCTTATAGTCTGAATGTAGGGCATGGCTTCGGGGAATGAGGGTGCTGCTGTGGAGCGGGTCATCGGGGGTATGAGCAGGCTGCAGCAGCAGCGCCTGCCGTGACCACATGGGCCCGCCTATTTCATATGCACGCCCATCATCCCACCCATCATCCCTCAGCGCTGAAGCCGGCGCTGACAGGTGGGTGGGATGATGGGTGGGGGGTGCGCGCATAATTAACAGCCATCCGTGATCACCCCTGGCAACTACAGCTTGGAGTGATCATATGCGGCTGTATTCACTGACCCCCGCGCATCATCATCAGCATGGCGGGAAGTGAATCATTATAACTCACCGACCACGATCCCTGCAGCACCGCGATGTCCTCCTGTGTGTGGCGGCGGCGGCTGTGTGGAGACTAGCGGTGCTCACAGCGATGACGTCATTCCTGTGTGCAAGTGTGACGCCATGGACTAGCCAGGTAGTCACAGATAGACCCTCGCACAACACCAGTCCCCTAACAAGGTGACAGCAGCCAACCATTAAAAACCTGGTCACCTCCCTCAGGGCTTGATGGGCACACCAGGGGGTGGAGCCAGGCAGTTGGACACGCCCACCAAAGAGTTCACATGGCCTGAGGCAGGAGAAACAGGCAGATTAGTTTTGGAGGTGAAGTTGAGTGGAGGCAGGCCTGTGCGTCAGGTCTGCAACTAACTGACAGGTGCCGGGCTAGGAGCCCTGGTACCTCTGGCCAGGAGGCATACGGAGGCCTCTGTCTGCAGGAGCCGGGAAGACGGCTCGGTGGAACCGTGGTGGACTGGGACAGGGTAGTGGCCCGCCGGTACCGACTCGAGGAACTGACCCGGAAACCGGAGCACAAAAGGGGGGTACTCAGACCCTGAAGCTAGGTCCAGAAACCACTGGGGACAAGCTAATTAACTGATTGAGGCTAGGTCTTTAGGTCCTTTCCCACCCAAAGTCCCGAAATAAGACAACAGCCCAACGAGGGGGATAGAAAGCCTCCGCCATGGCAGAGAGATCCCACGGGCCAGCATCTGCGGGCAAAGGGCTCCTCTGACAACCACAAGCCGGGGAGCGGACTCCTGACGTTGCAGGCGCAGGTAGTCCACCATCACAAAGCAGGTGCGGGAGAAAAACAGAGACCACCAACTGGGTGGGGGACCAGACTGCAGCCAGCTGTGGGCACCGACCACCATCACCTTGGTTTACCAGAGACTTGTGTGTTTACTAATCGTGAGTACTTCAGTGCCCTCCGGCCGCCCATCTCCCTGCACCAGCTCAAACCCACCGGGTCCCGGGGCCACCATCCCTACCCACGGAGGGGTTAACATCTTGCTGCGCAACATCTCCCCCGGGTGCCCTGTAACTGCAGCGGTGGTGTCCACCTTCACCACATCCCATGGGTGGCGTCACGAAATTGACACGGCTCCGGCCGTACACCTACGTCCCCACACCGCTAGACCCCCTATTTATCGGAGTGACCGCAGGACCCCCGGGTCTGGAGACGCTTGAGCCACCCACCGGAAGGCCCGGACCCGAGAGGTTCAGTAGCTGCCGAGCACGGAGGCGGCACACACGTGTCCACACGCAGCCGCGGCCGGCACAGAAAGGAGGACGAGAGATGCTGCAGGGATCATGGCTGGCTCCACAATCCAGCGCTATTGCTGACACAGGCGGAGGAAGAACGATGCTGCAGGGAGCGAAAAAAGGTGAGTATGAACGTTTATTTTTTTATTTGTTTCCCACAGGATGCGGCCATATAGCAGGATGATGGCATATACCAGGATGGGGGTATATAGCAGGATGGGGTATATAGCAGTATAGGAGCACATACCAGGATGGGGTATATAGCATGATGCAGCTGTGGCGCCCCAGGACCTGGTCGCCACAACAGCATTGCCCTCCCAAAGGGTTAATGCTGAGCCTGGAGGTAATGGGGAGGTCCATTGGCCAGCAAGTTTAACACCCAACGCAGTTCTCCCTCTGGCCAGCAGGGGGAGCTCTGAACCTGGAATTCCAGGGAGCTTTCCTCAAGTCTGGCCTGAGGGAGGAAGTAGTAGTCAGTCTGTAGAGAGAAGTGGAAGGAAGCAGACGCAGAGTGTGCTGTCCTGTGGATCTGGGGCCTAGAGCTAGAGTAGCTTGGCCCAGGGAAGCAGGAGTAGCAGAGAGGCAGCGGAGAGACTCGGACATCGGAGTCTGTGGCCACCAGGGCTTAAAATACTCCCTGGTAGCCGAATCTGAAGGGCAGGAGAGCTGCAAGCACCTGGCCCATAAACATCCCGAAGGTACAGCTGCAGCATCAGGGCCCGGTGTGGACTCCAGCAGAGAAGCACCAGAGAGGGCCTGCGCAGCCTGCTACAGAGGGAAAGGGACGTACCATCAGTCCCAGCAGCAAAGAGGGCCATTGATGGATTCAGAGAAGCAGGGTCCTATCATAACAAAGAAAAGCACAGGAGTAGGCCTCATACTCAGCTGGCCAGAAAGATCACCCCAAGTACTTACAGGCCGACCGGATCCCCATCAGCACCTGTGACGGTCTCCCAGGACTGGACTGTTCCCAAAGTAAAAGAGGAAAAGGTAAAGAGACTGTTGTTTGTGCCTGGTTCTTTCATTGCTTGTCGGCCCTGCACCGTGTTAGCCACACAACCCCATAGACTTTCACGAGCACTAACAGTGTCCCCGGGGCTCCGCTCCACCTGTGGGGAGCAGTACCACCATTGCTGCCATAACATCACCCTGGAGGCCTCACACAGCAGCGGCGGCTTCATAGCCGCATACCACAGGTGGCGTCACGAACACAAACTTTATTCATCAAGCCACATATTCTACTGACATCCACCAGGGCCACGGAGCCGGGCCCAGCCACCACTGACTACCACCGGACTAGTCCGGCCCCGGCACCGGGTGTCCCACAGCCCTGGGGTGGGCGAGTCAAAATTTGGCGTCACGAACAGGATTTCGTGCCCGGTCCCACCGGGTACTGTGCGCCTGCAGAAACTGTGCTTAAAAGACTGTGTTACTGTTTGCAAACTGCCGCCGCCATTAGCCTCGCTGAGCGCAGGAAGAAGGGGGGCGTGCCTGACAAAGAGCGCGAAGGGAGCGCGCCATCAGAGCAGAGCGCTGTTAACCCCGCGCGACCCAGAAGGGAATTTGAAAAGTGAACGGAGCCTGGTAAGGTTCACTAAGGGGGAGGAAGATGTCCGACTCGGAGGGAGGGCAGGTGGCTGCCATAGCCCGAGACGCTGCGGCGCCAGCCGAAGCAATCCCAGTCGCCGTCGCCCCAGCCCCCGCTGTAGCGCCGGTAATGCCGATCACAATGCCGTACATCCCGGGAGCGGCAATGGCTGCCGCAGTACTCCGGGGAGTCCCATACCTTGAGCGACTTCAGAGAAAGGCTGCACAGCTTGTTCCGGGTGTATCCGCTGACTGAGAGCCAGAAGGTGGGCATATTAATGGGGCAGCTAGCCGGCGCGGCCCAGCGTGAAGTGAAGTCCTGGCCTGATACAGATAAAGGGACAGCAACCCAGATACTGGCCAAGCTAAAGAGTACTTTTGACACCCGCACCGCAGCAGAAATAAAGATGAGATTCTTTGGGTGCAAGCAGCGGGCCACAGACAGCATACGGGACTATGCCTTAAACCTGCAAGAGGCCCTGAAAGCAGTTAAGCAGGTGGACCCAGAGAGTGTACGTGAAGAACACAAACTCCTAACTGAGCAGTTCATAGAAGGGCTCCTGTCAGACGCCCACAGGACCCAGCTGCGTATCATGGTCCTGCAGAACCCTGCTCTGGACTTTGCAAAGTTTAAGGACCAGGCCATCCGGGTACTGAGAGAATCTACACCGAATGACCCAGTACCCCTCCGGCCTCTTGCTATCACGTACCCCGGGGTGGTGCCTGCACCACGAGCCGCTGCAGGGGCTGAGGCGCAGTCCCTGGATAAGGATCTCGCTGCAGAGCTCAGACAGCAGGTCCAGGAGCTGACCAAGACTGTAGCTGCCCTTGCCAAGACCGTGCAGTCTCTGCAAGTGACCCCATCGCCTGCAAGAATCGAGTTGGCCTCCAGCCCAGATGACGTCCCATGGATGCGACAGAGGAGGATTCCGCCGACCCGAGGAAAAGACACAGACCGGTATGATTCAACGGGACAACCGATCTGCCGCCGCTGCAGCCAGGCGGGCCACATTGCAAGACACTGTCCTTTAAATGGGCCGAGCCTGGGGCCAGGAGCCAACCCCCAGGTGTAAGGAAGCCCGGCTCAACCCCCAGCCGCAGCAAGTATGTGGGAGGACGACCGGTCCTTCCTATTGTGCTGGATGGGATCCCTTTGAATGCCCTCCTGGATACGGGGTCCCAGGTAACAACCATCCCTTATAAACTGTACAAAAGATATTGGGCTGATTCAGACATTGACCATGGCCCAGATGATGATTTAACAATTGTGGCCAGTAATGGTCAACCCTTGCCTCAAATAGGGTATAAGGAAGTAACCATTAAAGTGGGGCGGGTAGAATTGCCATGTCAGGGGATGATAATTGTAGATATTGATCGCAAAGAATCTGACCCACTGCTAACCATTGGTATAAATGTGATAGAAAATTGTATTGCCGAAGTGATAATTTTGTTGCAACAGGCGTCTGAAACTACCAGCTCCGGGCAGATACCGCCCTGTACCCCCCGCACAGGATCAGCGTGCCAAAGAGATGTTACGGGAAATGAAGGAGGCTGGGGTTATCAGAGATAGTTGTAGCCCCTGGGCAGCTCCACTAGTGCTCGTAAAGAAAAAAGATGGTACAATGAGAATGTGCGTAGATTACAGGCAAATTAACCGCATTACACATAAAGATGCTTATCCACTACCCAGAATAGAGGTGTCACTAACAGCCTTAAAGTCAGCTAACTATTTCTCCACCTTGGATCTCACCAGTGGGTATTGGCAGGTTCCCATGGCAGAGGCGGACAAGGAGAAGACTGCATTCACGACACCAATGGGCCTCTGCGAGTTCAACTGTATGCCATTCGGGCTCTGCAACGCCCCAGGGACATTTCAGAGATTGATGGAGTGCTGCTTGGGTCATCACAACTTTGAAACCGTGCTGTTGTACCTGGATGACGTCATAGTCTACTCCAAGACTTATGAAGACCACCTGAGGCACTTAGCAGAAGTGTTTGAGTCCTTGTCGAAATATGGCCTGAAGATAAAGCCGTCCAAATGTCACCTCTTGAAGCCAAAGGTACAGTACCTGGGTCATGTGGTCAGCGCAGAAGGTGTGGCACCTGATCCGGAGAAAGTCACCGTAATCAAGGACTGGCCAAGACCCACCACGGTAAAGGAGGTGCAGCAGTTCCTTGGGCTGGTGGGCTACTACCAAAGATTCATTGATGGCTTCACAAAGATAGCAGCGCCCCTTCAAGATCTCCTGGTGTGCCAGCCAAAGCAGGCTAAGAAGCAGAGCCCTCCATTTGAATGGAGCAGCCAAATAGAAACATCCTTTGTCCGGCTGAAAGGGGCTCTCACGGGAGAAGAAATTCTGGCCTACCCTGACTACAGCCAGCCGTTTGTACTGTATACAGACACCAGCAATGTGGGACTGGGAGCAGTTCTGTCCCAGGTGCAGGGAGGCAGAGAGAGGGTGATAGCTTACGCCAGTAGGAAGCTTCGGCCCACAGAAAGGAATCCAGAAAACTACAGTTCCTTCAAGCTGGAGTTCCTCGCTATTGTTTGGGTAGTGACTGAACGCTTCAAGCACTATCTGGCATCGGCCAAGTTCACCATCTTCACGGACAACAATCCGTTGACACATCTGGCAACAGCCAAGTTAGGTGCGTTGGAACAGCGATGGATGGCCCGGCTGTCTAACTTTGACTTTACCATCGGGCTGGCAAGAAGAATAACAATGCTGATGCGCTGTCCAGAATGCCTCACTTACCCGAGTCTGGAGAAGACCTGGATGAACTCGAAGAGATAGAGTTACCGGCTTTCCATCACCAAGGTGTTTCCCAGTGTGAGCATGCTGTAGGAGTGAAGCGCTCGAGCCAGCACGAGGTCTCGGTCAACCCATTACTCCACCATAATTGGGAAGAGACACAGAACGGTGACCCGGCCGTGCGATTGGTCAAAGAGAAGCTAGCGCAAGCTGAGACCCATCTTGGCCCAGACGCTCCCGAGGAAGCCCAGCAGCTGTGGAAGGAGAGGGGACGACTGTTCACCTACCAAGGCAAGCTCTGCAAGAGATATGTCAACTGGCGAACGAATGAACTCGTCTGGCAAATAGTGGTCCCACAGAGGGATGCTCCAATGGTCCTAGCAGCTTATCATGATAACGCAGGACACTTCGGATGGAAGAAGTTGGAGACCCTACTCCGTGATCGGTTCTACTGGGTGCACATGAGAAAGACAGTTGAGAAGTGGTGCCGAGACTGTGGTCCGTGTAACCTGAGGCGGAAAGATGATGCCAGCCAGAGGTCTCCCCTACAGCCAATTGTCACGAAGCAGCCCCTGGAGTTGGTGGCCCTGGACCACGTGAAGTTAACACCAAGCCGGTCGGGCTATGTGTACGCACTCACCATTGTGGACCATTACTCTCGTTTCCTGGTAGTAGTGCCCGTGAAGGACCAGACAGCCAGAACAGCAGCTAGAGCATTTCAGGCATACTTTTGTCGACCTCACGGTTACCCTGAAAGGGTACTGACTGATCAAGGTCCTGCATTCGAGGCAGAAGTGTTCCAAGAGTTCTGTAACATGTACGGTTGTAAGAAAATCAGAACCACACCGTACCACCCCCAAACCAATGGATTGTGCGAGAAGATGAACCATGTGGTTATTGATATGCTCAAGACTCTACCTCTGGAAGAAAGAAACCAATGGCCAGAGAAGTTACCAGATCTGGTAGACCTGTACAACCATATCCCAGTAAATTCGACCAACTGCAGCCCTGCTTACCTGATGCGAGCAAGATCTGGCAAGTTACCTGTAGACTTTGAGATGGGGACTGTGTCACCTGAAGCGGTTCAGGAGATAGAAGATTGGGATACAGAGCGGCAGCAGCAGTACCGCAAGGTCCAGGAATGCGTAGAAAGGAGCCTGTCTCAAGCAAGAACGAGACAAGAGCAGCATTACAATCAAACAGCTCCAGCAACTCCCTTGGCACCTGGAGAACAGGTCCTCAAGAAAAAGCGGAGGGCGCATAAATTAGATGATCAGTGGGAGAATGAACCCTACACCATTATCCCCTCCAACTTTGACAATAGTAAGGTATGCCTCATAAGCAAAGATGAAGGCAAGACCTATCAAGCAGTTTCTCGAGACCGCCTGAAAGCGTGCCCCGAATGGTGCAGAACCCAAAAAGAAGTAGAAGAAGTACAAGAAAGTCCCCAAAGTCCAGAAAAAGAGGAAGAGATGATCCAAACAATCCTCGGAAAATTCCCCAAAACTTGGACCCGAATAAACAATGCCATAGTGGTACCAGTGTTGACGTTCCCGCAGTTGGTCGAGCCAGAAACAGAAGAGGTTCCAGATCCACCTAAAGAACCGTCCGCTCCAACACGAGATGACACGCCAGCAGTGGAACAGGAGAATCAACCCCCTGTCAGTGGTGAACCTGTCATACCCTTGGCGACTCTTAGACCACATAGGCAATCATCACGCTTACCTATCGGGGTTAGGCCTACCTGTAGTGCTGAGGTAGAAGACACACCAAGTAGTCAGGGACAAACACCAGAGCTACGCAGGTCTCAACGCAGCACTCGGGGACAGCCCCCTCTAAGGTATAGAGAGTAAAAACAAAGAGTACTTATTAGAATGTAAATAGTTATGTGAAATGTCTGTAATGTTGTGTACAAAATGTTTTTCTTTTTTGATTAAGAAAATAGACAATTGGGCCACTGGACTATGGGTGGCCAACACCTAGCTGTACATAGCACCAGTGTGCTCAGCACCCCTGAAGAAAAACCCGTCCGGCGTGCATAGAGTGGGGTCATCAATGCTCTGACGCACGCCCAGAGCCTACGTTGGGGGTTTTATCGCGGCGGGTCCCCCATGGAGCAGTGTAATGGATACCCGGCAGGGAGCCACACTGGACTCTTATAGTTGTTTAAGGTTGTAACATGTATGTCTTGTTTTGTTTTCTACAGTCCGGGAGTACTGAATTTAACTAAGGGGGAGTGTGGCGCCCCAGGACCTGGTCGCCACAACAGCATTGCCCTCCCAAAGGGTTAATGCTGAGCCTGGAGGTAATGGGGAGGTCCATTGGCCAGCAAGTTTAACACCCAACGCAGTTCTCCCTCCGGCCAGCAGGGGGAGCTCTGAACCTGGAATTCCAGGGAGCTTTCCTAAAGTCTGGCCTGAGGGAGGAAGTAGTGTTCAGTCTGTAGGGAGAAGTGGAAGGAAGCAGACGCCGAGTGTGCTGTCCTGTAGATCTGGGGCCTAGAGCTAGAGTAGCTTGGCCCAGGGAAGCAGGAGTAGCAGAGAGGCATCGGAGAGACTCGGACATTGGAGTCTGTGGCCACCAAGGCTTAAAATACTCCCTGGTAGTCGAATCCGAAGGGCAGGAGAGCTGCAAGCACCTGGCCCATAAACATCCCAAAGGTACAGCTGCAGCATCAGGGCCCGGTGTGGACTTCAGCAGAGAAGCACCAGAGAGGGCCTGTGCAGCCTGCTACAAAGGGAAAGGGACGTACCATCAGTCCCAGCAGCAAAGAGGGCCATTGCTTGATTCAGAGAAGCAGGGTCCTATCATAACAAAGAAAAGCACAGGAGTAGGCCTCATACTCAGCTGGCCAGAAAGATCACCCCAAGTACTTCCAGGCCGACCGGATCCCCATCACCACCTGTAACGGTCTCCCAGGACTGGACTGTTCCCAAAGTAAAAGAGGAAAAGGTAAAGAGACTGTTGTTTGTGCCTGGTTCTTTCATTGCCTGTCGGCCCTGCACCGTGTTAGCCACACAACACCATAGACTTTCACGAGCACTAACAGTGTCCCCGGGGCTCCGCTCCACCTGTGGGGAGCAGTACCACCATTGCTGCCATAACACCACCCCGGAGGCCTCACACAGCAGCGGCGGCTTAATAGCCGCAGACCACAGGTGGCGTCACGAACACAAACTTTATTCATCAAGCCACATATTCTACTGACACCCACCAGGGCCACGGAGCCGGGCCCAGCCACCACTGACTACCACCGGACTAGTCCGGCCCGGCACCGGGTGTCCCACAGCCCTGGGGTGGGCGAGTCAACTTCATACCTTCTTATGTGAAATGTAGGGTTTGAAAAAACTGTGACAGTCTGAGGATGTACAGAATGCGTGATAGGCAAATGTACGAGCAGCTGCTAACTGTAATGTGAGACAGTGACTGTATACACCGTGTGCAGAATTATTAGGCAAGTTGTATTTTAGAGAATTTTTCTATTATTGATCAACAACTATGTTCTCAATCAGCCCAAAAGACTCATAAATATCAAAGCTTAATATTTTTGGCAGTTGGAGGTTTTTTTTTAGATTTGGCTATCTTAGGAGGATATCTGTTTGTGCAGGTAACTATTACTGTGCAGAATTATTAGGCAACTTAATATAAACCAAATCTATTCCCATCTCACTTGTTTATTTTCTCCAGGTAAAACAATATAACTGCACAAAATTTAGAAATAAACATTTCTGACATGCAAAAACAAACCACAAAAAATGAGTGCCCAATATAGCCACCTTTCTTTCTGACCATCCATAGATTCTGTCATTGCTTGATCTGTTTACGATCCACATTGCGTGCAGCAGCCTCCAGACACTGCTCCCAGAGGTGCACTGTTTTCCCTCCCTGTAGATCTCACATTTTATGAGGGACCACAGGTTCTCTATGGGGTTCAGATCAGGTGAACAAGGAGGCCATGTCATTAATTTTCCATCTTTTAGACCTTTACTGGACAGCCACGCTGTGGAGTAGTTGGATGCATGTGATGGAGCATTGTCCTGCATGAAAATCATGTTTTTCTTGAACAATACCGACTTCTTCCTGTACCACTGCTTGAAGAAGTTGTCTTCCAGAAACTGGCAGTAGGTCTGGGAGTTGAGCTTCACTCCATCCTCAACCCGAAAAGGTTCCACAAGTTGATCTTTGATGATCCCAGCCCATACCAGTGCCCACCTCCACCTTGCTGGCGTCTGAGTCGGAGTGGAGCTCTCTGCCCTTTACTGATCCAGCCTCTGGCCCATCCATCTGGCCCATCAAGAGTCACTCTCATTTCATCAGTCCATAAAACCTTTGAAAAATCAGTCTTCAGATATTTCTTGGCCCAGTCTTGACGTTTATCTTATGTTTCTTGTTCAAAGGTGTTGGTTTTTCAGCCTTCCTTACCTTGGCCATGTCCCTGAGTATGGCACACCTTGTGCTTTTTGATACTCCAGTAACGTTGCAGCTCTGAAATATGGCCAAACTGGTGGCAAATGGCCTCTTGGCAGCTTCACGCTTCATTTTCCTCAATTCATGGGCAGTTATTTTGCGCCTTTTTTGCCCAACATGCTTCTTGCGACCCTGTTGGCTATTTGCCATGAAACGCTCAATTGTTCGGTGATCACGCTTCAAAAGTTTGGCAATTTCAAGACTGCTGCATCCCTCTGCAAGACATCTCACAATTGTGGACTTTTCAGAGCCCCTCAAATCTCTCTTCTGACCAATGTTGCCAAAGGAAAGGAAGTTGCCTAATAATTAAGCCCCCCTTATATAGGGTGTTGATGTCATTACACCGCACCCCTCCTCATTACAGAGATGCACATCACCTGATTTACTTAATTGGTAGTTGGCTCTCAGCCTATACAGCCTGGAGCAGGACGACATGTATAACAAGTATCATGTGATCAAAATACTCATTTGCCTAATAATTCTGCACACAGTGTATAGCTGAGCCCTCATGAATAATGACACTTCTTTTTAACTTAGTTTTAAAAATAAATATAATATTACAAATAAGTTTAAATTAGAGACAGGCAGGGAAAGAGACAGACAGACAGGGATCGAGACAGACAAACAGTGATAGAGACAGACAGACAGGGATAGAGACAGACAGAGACAGGCAAAGAGACAGACAGGGAAAGAATAGTTAGGGAATGAAGTTTACAATCAAGACACCAGAATTATGATAAAAGACTTCAATGTTTAGTAAAGTCTTATATTATTACTAAATGCAAGTCATTCTGCAAAAAGTTGCCAGAAGAAAAAAGCCGACATCCAGAAGTCCAAAAAGTAAAGTCCTAAATAGTATAATGTCAATTGTAATACACTCTCACCACTCCTGGATTGCGGTGGATGATGATCCTATGATGCCAAGATGGACAATGTTATTATAAAATTTCATTTTTTTTTTATCATCTGCAAAGTGTTATGGAGGGGACGATTGGATATAAAAAAATATGATATCAATCGTCACCCGAAGTCCGCCGGGCAGGTATTAAAGCAACTATGGGACAGGAGAACGAAATACAGCAACTCAGGAGAACCCAAGGGAAACGAAGGGGATGTTTAAGGGCACATCTCAACTAGTGATGAGCGAGTACTAAAAAGCTCGGGTGCTCGAGGCTCGGGCCGAGCATCCCAAGATACTCGTGTACTCGGCCCGAGCAACGAGCCCAATGTTATCCTATGGGAGACCCGAGTATTTTTATGAAATGACCCCCCGGCAGCATGTAGAAACCCTAAAAATGGCACAAAAGTCTCAGAAGAGTGCTCAAATGACATGGCAACAGCATGGGGAAGACCCCTTGAAGCATTTATCACTCAAAAGTCACAGCTGTGAACAATTTTGTCCGCGTTTTACGCCATTTTTACGGACTCACCAGAAAACCTTCCAAAATGACACCAAAATGAATTTTCATGGCGGAAATGTTAAGGGCACATACCCAATAGTGAGATAAAGCTGGTGTATGTTACTTTTTGAGATTAATACATGAAAGATTTTACGTAAAACATTGTGTGGCACTCCGATGTCCCTGAGAAGAGACGTACATGAAGGCCTCTTGAGTCTAATGTGCCCATTTTGAGGAAGTGAGTCTTTGTAGTATTTTCCTTTGCCAGGGCAGTCCAAAATTGTGAGGTTCACCAATGCCCCTGCATACAGACGTGCATGATGGCCTGTAAACCTGAAGTGCCCATTGTAAGGAAGTGGGTCTATTGTAGTATAGCCCTTTGGCAGGACAGCCAAAAATTGGGAGGCTCCACGTTGTCCTGCTAAGGGCTATACTACAATAGACCCACTTCCTTACAATGGGCACTTCAGGTTTACAGGCCCTCATGCACGTCTCTATCCAGGGACAATATGGAGCCTGACGCTGCCACCGACTGCCACACAATTCCGGTTTTTAAATGCAAGCACGGACGCACTAAGAACCTAACAGGTTTTAGGAGCGACAATTACTGAGAAGTCTGACACTATCTGGACTGTTTTAGACTGTGTACACCAGCCCCAGATATGATGAAGGCTGGTATACGGTCACCACTAGGAATGGCTATATACCCTGCCTGCCTGCCTGCCTGTATACTGCTACAATAGTCCTGACAAGGACTCTTCTGGTCACTAGCCTGTATTCCGACCTGGCTATATCCTGCCTGTATATAGCAACAATAGTCCTGAGAAGGACTCTGCTACTGTACTCCGACCTGGCTATACCCTGCCTGCCTGTATACAACTATAATAGTCCTAAGAAGGACTTCTGGTCACACTGTTTGCAGCCCTGCTACGGAAATAGCTATAAAGGGCCGCAAACCTTTCCCTGAAGCAGCGACACTCTCCCTGCACTGACTGTCTGGATGGCTGTGAGCAGAGCACAGCGCGCCCGCCGGTATAAAGGCTCGGTCACGCTGTGCAGGCCGGCCAATCACTGCAATTCCACAACTAACAGGGCTGTGGCATTGCAGTGGTCTGCCAGCCAATCCCTGCATGAGGGCTGGCTCTCAAAAGAGCGCCAACATGCAGGGATGAAGACCACGAGTACAGCACGAGTATCGCGAGATTACTCGGTCCCCGCCGAGTAGCCCGAGTACAGTGATACTCGTGCGAGTACCGAGTAGTAACAAGCATACTCGCTCATAACTAATCTCAACGTATAGCGTGTCCCTGTTAACCCCACAGGTACACTGGTAATGGTCACGTGTGTAGGGACACGTCAAAACCAAAAAGGAATCGCAACAGGTATCGGTCATGTGTGTAAGAACCCATCAGATTGAGAGGTAACCAAGTTAACGTCACTAGTAAACCTAGGACGTTACCGCTGAACCGGTCACGTGCATACAGGGGCACATCAGACTGTGTACAGTTACAAAGGAATCAGTTCCTTGCATAGAGGGCATGTCAGACTGAGTAGGCTACCCAGTTAGCGTCACTTAGCACCCGAGGACTGGTACACACACACAGGTCTGCCACTGACTCTGCAGACTGGTCACGTGCGTAGCGGGCATGTCAGACCATGTGGACCCTGACCCTCACCATGCCAAGACACAGCTGTACTAAGATAAGAATACCTGGAACCGGCGCCTAGCCCTAAAACACATACACACTGGTTGACCCTCACCGTACCGAAGTACAGGTGTGCACGGATATGAATACCCGGCACCGACGCCTATACCTGAAGTAGTCACTGTCCTTATCCACACACACCTGCCACAGGCACTGCAGGAAAATGGCGCTGGAACCCAATCACTATAACAGCCAGGATAGCAGCCTTAGCTGTCAGCATGCAGTATGACGCTCGAGCACCGATGGGTGAAGTGTGACACCCTGGACTAGGCAGGTCGTCCCAGGTAGTCCCATGCACAAACACCCTTCCCCTTAGTAAGGTGACAGCAGCCAAACTACAAACCTTTGTCACCACCCTCCGGGTTTGATGTTCACACCAGGGGGGCGGAGCAAGGCAGTTGGCTCTGCCCACCGAGGAGTTCACAGACCCGGAGGCGGGAAAACAGTCTAGATTAGTCTTGACAGTGGAGTCAAGTGGAGTCAAGTTCAAGGGCAGACCTGTGCTGGCAAAGAGGCAGACGGTGGTGGCCGCCTGCAGGAGCTGGGATTACAGCCGGTGGAACCGTAGGGAAACCAGAGCACCAGGAGGGGTACTCAGACCCAGTACAAGGCCGAGAAACAATTAGGCTAAGTCAAATCAACTGATTGAGGACTGGACTTTAGGACCTTTCCCACACAAGACCCGACTGAAGACAACAGCACAACCATTAGGGTAAAGCCACCGCCAAGGCATAGAGACCCAAGGGGCCAGTGTCTGCCGGCAAACAGGGCTCTCCCGACACATAGCATGCCGGGGAGCGGACTACCGTTGCTTAGGCATAAGAGTCACAACTTTTACAACAGAGAGGTGCAGGAGAAAGCTGGAGAGCACAAACCTGTTAAGGGGAAACTGCAGCCGGCTGTGGGCACCGTTCACCACCTTGTTTGGTTTACCAGAGACTCCAGTGTGTTTATCATAGTAAGCACACCAGTGCCTATGGGCTGTGCACCGGGCCGCACCGCACCGACAACCCAGCACGCATCCATCCCCTTGCCTCAGCACCTCCCTCGGGCCCCCGGGACAATCATCCCGCTACCCACGGAGGGGGTCAACACCAAGCTGCGCAACACCGTCCCCGGGAGCCTAGTCAACGGCAGCAGTGGTGCCCATCCTTTCACCACAACCTGTGGGTGGCGTCACGAACTTAAATCCCCTGCAAACCAGCGCGGCTCTGGCCGTGGACCTCCCCACTGAAGTCCCTACGTGTAGCGCCAACTCCCCTTTCAGAGCGACGTGACCCCCAGGTCCGTGGAAGAGATTGAGCCACCCACCGACGAACACGGATCCGAGTGGCTCAGCAGCTGGCCGAGCCCCGGGGCAGTACAGAACCTACAGACCTTTTATAGCCGCCACCCTGGCCCAGGCCGCATGGCATGTGGTAATGGCGTCGGCTGCAGCCATACAGAGGCTGCCACGTCATTGCTAATGTCATGATGACCAATCAGCGGCTGCCACTTCATCGCTGATGTCACTGATGACCAATCAGTGGCCGCCTTGTCACTGATGACATCACGCACATGCTCAGTTTGGCTGCATGAGCACTTAGGCTCAGGATGGTACAAAACTGTAGCCACCTGATGCCTCATGCAACGGCCAGGTGGTGCTGCGGAGTTGACTGAACCCAATGTGGGAGTCAATGACGGGACTGGACCGGCTCGAGGCACAACAGAACCCCGAACCGTAAAACAAAGCTTCAAAATTTGGTATTGTCAGGAATCTACAACCCTGACATATGTTCTGGGCATTAGGGCTATTCTAAGTTTGGTTGCTACCGAGAGCAGGAAAGTGTCAAAGTTAACCGCTGATCAAAGACGTCACAACACCTGGTCCAGAATAGACAGAATGGAGGATTCCAGAAATATCCAAGGTGACCAGTGTAAGTCCAGCTGACACGGCACACATACCAAAAGGTATAATATGTTTCAGTTATGGACTTTGATTATCAACATTTGATTTATGGAGTTTGATTAAAAATATGGACTTTGCAATAAAGATTTAAGCCTGCTTTACACGTTACAATTGATCGTGCGATCGCACCCGCCCCCATCATTTGTGCGGCACGGGCAATTTCTTGCCCGTGTTGCACAATGCTGTAAGCCCCCCCATCACACGTACTTACCTTCCAAATGACCTCGCTGTGGGTGGCAAACATCCTCTTCCTGAAGTGGGAGGGACGTTCGGCGTTACAGCGACGTCACACAGCGGCCGGCCAATAGAAGCGGAGGGGCGGAGATGAGCGGGATGTAAACATCCTGCCCACCTCCTTCCCTCCGCATTGGCGGTGGCCGCAGGTAAGCTGTGGTTCATCGTTTCCGAGGTGTCACACGGAGCGATGTGTGCTGCCCCGGGAACAATGAACAACCAGACGTTCGAGTTTTAGAAAATGAGCAACATGTCAGCGATGAACGAGAAGGTGAGTATTTCTGCTCGTTCATAGCTGTCACACGCTACGATATCAATAACGATGCCGGATTTGCGTCACTTACGACGTTACCCCGCCGACATCTTGTTAGATATATCGTAGCGTGTAAAGCCCGCTTAAAGTTTGTTTAAACAATAATGAATGCAATAATGCACTGTATCATATCGATATGCAGTCATCTATTCCAAAGGCTCTAACATCTAAAGACTGTGTTTATGCCAGAAATAATCATCAGACATCAGATGAAGATGAGAAGATGCTGTGATGACATCAGATGATGATCGGATCTGTTTGCATCGTTTTAGATTTAGGGAAGTATAAATATCAGTTTTATATGTATCAGTCACGGCCTACCATAACATGAAACCACAAATCCTCAAAAAGTATTGAATCTCAAACAATAATGCAAAAATTATGATGATTCATTATTATTATGGACATTTAAACCCCTATTGCCAAAAAAGAAGAAAAGAAGATCTATTATCCTAATGATTAATTTATCCATATTGAGGGATCCATTGTGTCATATGTGTCACCCACAACAGAGGGAATATTAGAATGTCAAATCCTAATTTTCATTATCCATTATACATATATAGATATTTGCTGATATTGCAGATATCTATATCCATATGTGTAAGTCTGGTAAAGTTACAGGTGCAACTAAACATAAATACCTTATCACTTGACACTCAGGGGGCCACAATTGCTGGAGGGATTTTAAGGACACAAGACATGCTGTCAGAGCTGCAGCCTGGGACACTATGGCTTAAACCATTCGGGATCAAAGCAAAAATGAATGAAGAAAGAAACAAACTTCTACTGATTTAATAGAGAAATTAACTATTGTCTACAAGAGCCTCCAAACAAGCCATTACATAAGATAAAGGGAAATTCCTTTGTCTTCCTTTTGGAAACTATCATTTGTATACATCAACGCTTACTTTTTGTCAATCATTTTTGTCCTATATAAAATACATTTGTTTATTTATAAACGTTGAAGTCTACCTTTCCTGCGCCTCATCACATACTTACTTAAAAAGTAAGTCATATGTTTTTTATACACCCACATAGCCCCCTATATACAGTATGAGCCCCTACATAGCCCCTCTATATACAGTATGAGCCCTTATACAGCTCTCTATATACAATATGAGTCCCCCCATAGCTCCCTATTTACAGTATGTGTGGCACCCCAGTGGTCATGGGAGCCATAGTGGCATTTTTCTCCTCACCGGGATCAATGCTATGCTTGGAAACAGCAGGGGGAGCCTCTCCTTGTCAGGAACATCACATACGACATCTCCTACTCCAGACCAGCAGGGGGAGCTCATAACCGGTTTTGAAGGGAGCCTCTCTGTACATGCTGATCTGAGGGAAGGGTTAGAGAGGGTGAGGCAGAAAAATGTTGGCGAGGAGAAAGAGCGGTCGCTGTTTGAGAGCTGCTGTTGTTTGAGAGCTGTCGTGTGCACTTTCCAGGGCAGAGCGCTAGGATAGCACCCCAGGGTCCGCGGTTACTGGGTGCAAACGGCCCAGTAGCAAAACCCGGAGGGCAGGAGATTCCACGTTTCCTGGCCCACCTTAGTTCCAAGAGGCAGCAGCAATACAGCAATACAGCAATACAGAACCCGGGATCGCAGTAAGACAAGTTGGTCCTGTAACTGGATCATGCTGCACGTCATAGGGGACAGTCACCTCAAAAAGAGAGAGAGAGAAGGGGACGCTGTGCTGCTCCAGGCCACAGCGACCCCCACCAAGACCCCCACCAAGACCCCACCCCCACTAAGTAAGTCCTCCAACCCGCCAGGCAAGGAGAGATCCACGCTGCTTCTAGGCTGACCGGACCACTGTAACCTGGACCATAACACCCGACCAATAAAAGTAAAGGGGAAACTACCAACCTGTGTCGTCCAGTTACTATCCCAGCCCTGCACCCCATTCCACCATTACAACCATCATCATCCACCTGGGGCCTGCTCCGCCTGTGGGGAGCGACACCATCCCAGCTGCCATAACACCTGCATATACAGTATGAGCCCTCACATAGCCCCTCTATACACAGTATCAGCTCTTATATAGCCCCTATATACAGTATGAGCCCTCACATAGCCCTGCTATACACAGTATGAGCCCCTATATAGCCCTTACATACAATACAAGCCTTCACATAGCTACTCTATATACAGTGTATATATATTCTCCCTATATACAGCATGAGCCCTCACATAGCCCCTCTGTGATGCCCCTGGATTATCAGGTCGTCACAGGGTACTGCACAAACTGCCCTTCCGTGCAGTATCTGAGTCCCTCATGGTTCTGGGTCCCCATCTTACAGTGTTGCCCCCAACAGCAAATCAAATCCTAGATACACCCTGCACCACACCCACCAGGCACACCAGTGGACGGCTTGAGCGGAATAGAGTCGCCCACCTGGGGGGTCAGGGAGGGGAGGTGAGTAGTGTAGAGTAGGGTAGAGAGGATAAGTGAAGTAGCCCTCGAGCTGAGAGGAGCTCAGAGGAGGTTGGGAGTGGTGGCTCCCAGGAAGAAGCTGCCTAGGTTGCAGACGGTGGTCTGGACCTAGAGGCGTCGGACACCCGGTTGCAGGGGATTGCGGCTAGGTGCCTGGACCTGTCAAGGAGGACGGTCAGCAGCCTGGTCCTATCACTGGTCCAGGTCCGAAGGCACGGCGGGGTACACGGACCCTAGGTCGGGGAGAAGCTTCAGGAAACCCGGCAATTAACCTGAAGAGAACGGAGCCTTTATGATCTGTTCCCATCCGCTCCAGAATCGGGGCACTAGCGCAACAAGGGGGATAGGGCCTTCCATACAAGCAGCCCAAGAAAATCCCAAGCGTGAATCCTGAGAGCAGGCTCCCACACTTAGCCACAGTGGGGAGCGGGGCCCGGCAACTTCCAGACTACTGGGCCACCACGTTGAAGTTAAACTTTGTGCCAGGAGGCAGGTAACGGATCACCAGGCAACACTGTAGGGGACAGGACCCGGACGAGTTCCCCTCTGAGAGACAACGGCAGTCAGAGACTTGGTTTACCCAGTTGTCAGCGTCTGCTTAATGACTGAGTGAGTACCTGAGTGGTCACTGCATCCCACGGCATTCCCACCGAGTCCCGGGGCCTTCCCCTACCCATGGAGGGCAACGACACCTTGCTGCCCCACTCCATCACCACGGGTACTCACATCGGCGGCAGTACCCATTTCTTACCGTACACCATGGGTGGCGTCACGAACTATAACTCCTCTGGAAATAACTCCCCCCTTTTACATTTAGAGTGGTCCCAAGCCCTCGAGTCCGGAGACCCTCGAGCCACAAGTAATCACACAGATCCGAGCGGTTCGATCTGCTGCAGGGGTGGCACACCTCTATATACAGTATGAACCCTTATATATTCTCCCTATATACAGTATGAACCCCCACATAGCCTCTAACTACAGCATGACCACTTATATACGGCATTAGCCCCCACATAGTCCCCTATATAATCCCAGACATCCCATATACATCTGAAAAAAACATACTCACCTCTCTTACATTCCTCCTGCGCTCTGCTCTGGCCTCCACTTCTTCTTGATGCCGGTGTGTACACGTGAGCTGATGACATCCCGGTGCCGGCAACTGGAGCTCGGCTGGGCTGCACTGTCATTCTGTATGGCCAGCAGCGTAGTTGCAGGAAAGCCCCCTGTCTGGAGACCTGCACCGGTGGAACAGCAGCGAGGTGAGTATGTGTTGCCACACACAACATTATAATGAGGGCAATTACAATGGGTGATGACAATGGTCCCCTCGGGAGTCCCGGGCCTCGGCAGTAGCCCGGATTGCCCTCATTTTAGCCTGCTCATGAAGACACTTCTTGACTATATGAAAATACCGGTTGTGTTAGGGAAAGTGAGTTGACGAGTCGTCCATTGGTGTTGCACTTTTAAGTGCAGTTACGTCGGGTTTATTATTTTAGAGAGCTTTTCTCGGGGACGTAGGGATGGAGATAGGGACACACCAGCACTGGTAAAGTAAACAACTCGCTTATTTTATTGTTATCACTGAGTCTCACTTTCTGCTCTGTTGCATCACCAGCACGGCTCCTATTTACACTTTTCCCCAAACAGGGATCACTTTGCCCCCCTTGTGTGAAAGAGTCACAAAATCTTCCATTTGTAGTAGCAAGTCATGATCTAACCCCAAAAAAGGGATAATTTTTGGGCCATTTTTACTATTAAACCCCTTCACAACATCCACCGTAGATGAACGGCGCAAGTCGGAAGTGATATATGGAGCGGGATGATGGGGTGAGCTGGGTGAGCTCGCCCCATACTTGCAGGTAATGGATGGGTGTTACAGCCTGGACCTGTCTCTGCCCGCCATTGATAATAAACTGTTAAATCTCACTGAAAAACTCTGACGCAGGGACTTAACATGCACCGGCAGGGGGTGCGCCATTCTATGCAACCATCAGCTCATAATGTGAAAATATGACATTTTTTATGAAAAAACATAAAAGATCAAACCTCCCACCATTTGCCCCATTAAAGATAGACAATAAAAAAATACTCATGTGGTATCTTTGTGTTCAGAAAAGTCCAATCTATTAAGACATAAAAATAATTGTTAAACAGTAAAAACAAAAATAAAAAAATAACGTCAAAATTGGGGTTTTCTTGGTTGCTGAAATACCACAAAAAATCCTGTAAAAAGAGATCAAAACATCACAAAATGTTTTCAGTAAAAATTTTGTCTTCCCGGCAAAAAATAAGCCACCAAACGGCTCAGCAGACCGAAAAATGAAAATTTTACGGTTATTGGAAAATGGCGACACAACCCTCCCAAAATTGCTTTGTAAACTTTTGATTTTTTTCCCACCACTAAAATAATAAAAAAACTGAACATGATTGATAGTGCCGTAACTGTACTAAGTTCACTGAAAATAAATAAATAATATATTTATATGTATATAGATATATATATATATCTATATATATAATTGCCTTATTCTGTCTGTCAGTCTGTCTGTCTGTCTGTCTGTCTGTCTTGCTCCAAAATTGTGTCCTTACGGTGACACAAAGCTGATTGGCCACTGGGCTCGCCATGGCCCCGCCCCCCCCGACGGATTGGCCGCTCGCCCAGGCTGCGCCCCCACACGGATTGGCCGGCCGCTCGCCCAGGCTCCCCCCCCCCACAGATTGGCCTCTCGCCCTGAAACCCTGCAGGCATTGGCAACTCGGCCACACCCCGCCCCCTCACGCAATGCACGCTAGCTCTGGCCCCGCCCCCCCCACGCATTCCCCGAACCGACACGGTCACGGAGCCACGACTACCAGGTGAGTACTGTACCCCCGGGAGCCCACATCAGCGTACGCCGCCAAACCAGCCGACACATACCCTCGCATTGCTGGGGCTGGCCAGCGTATGCTGGTGTGGGCTCCCGTGCGAGCGGGGGACGAGATACGCTGGTAACCATGGTAGCATAGTTACCAGAGCATCAAGGTCCTGCAGCGGCGGAACATACACACACGCACACACATAACAGCACACACACACACATCAGATCACACTCACTCTCACACACACCTCACACACACCTCACATCGCATCCACACACTCACAACATCCTGGGATATCGCTTGCTTCTCGGCGGCAATACTGTGCTGTGAGCTTCCAGGACCTGCCGGAGGATCACATGGCCAGAAGCATGTGGTATCTCCGGATGTTGTGAGTATGAGCGCGTATGTGCAATATCGTCAATGTGTGTGTGTGTGTGAGTGTATGCGATCGGGTGTGGGTGTGTGTGTGTGTGTGTGTGTGAGTGTATGCGATCGGGTGTGTGAGTGTGAGTGTATGCGATCGGGTGTGTGTGAGTGTATGCGATCGGGTGTGTGTGACTGTATGCGATCGGGTGTGTGTGAGTGTATGCGATCGGGTGTGTGTGAGTGTATGCGATCGGGTGTGTGTGAGTGTATGCGATCGGATCTGTGAGTGTCGGCAGAGGAGCACGGCGTGCTGGAGGAGGCTGGGAGGAGAGAGGCTGATCCTGGGGAAGGCTGGGATGGGGAGGCTGAGAGAAGGGAGGCTGAGGCTGGGGTAGGCTGGGAGGAGAGAGGCTGATGCTGGGGACCGAAAAGGCTGATGCTAGGAGGAGAGAGGCTGATGCTGGGGGAGGCTGAGGCTGGGGTAGGCTGGGAGGAGAGAGGCTGATGCTGGGAGGAGAGAGGCTGATGCTGGGGGAGCCTGAGGCTGGGGTAGGCTGGGAGGAGAGAGGCTGATGCTGGGAAGAGAGAGGCTGATGCTGGGAGGAGAGAGGCTGATGCTGGGGGAGGCTGATGCTGGGGGAGGCTGAGGCTGGGGTAGGCTCGGAGGAGAGAGGCAGATGCTGGGAGGAGAGAGGCTGATGCTGGGAGGAGAGAGGCTGATGCTGGGAGGAGAGAGGCTGATGCTGGGAGGAGAGAGGCTGATGCTGGGAGGAGAGAGGCTGATGCTGGGGGAAGCTGAGGCTGGGGTAGGCTGATGCTGGGGGAGGCTGAGGCTGGGGTAGGCTGGGAGGAGAGAGGCTGATGCTGGGGGAGGCTGAGGTTGGGGTAGGCTCGGAGGAGAGAGGCTGATGCTGGGAGGAGAGAGGCTGATGCTGGGAGGAGAGAGGCTGATGCTGGGAGGAGAGAGGCTGATGCTGGGAGGGGAGAGGCTGATGCTGGGAGGAGAGAGGCTGATGCTGGGTGGAGAGAGGCTGATGCTAGGGACAGAAAAGGCTGATGCTGGGAGGAGAGAGGTTGATGCTGGGGACAGAAAAGGCTGATGCTGGGAGGAGAGAGGCTGATGCTGGGATGAGAGAGGCTGATGCTGGGATGAGAGAGGCTGATGCTGGGGACAGAGAGGCTGATGCTGGGAGGAGAGAGGCTGATGCTGGGGACAGAGAGGCTGATGCTGGGGACAGAGAGGCTGATGCTGGGAGGAGAGAGGCTGATGCTGCGGGTAGAGAGGCTGATGCTGGGACGAGAGAGGCTGATGCTGCGGGCAGAGAGGCTGATGCTGCGGGCAGAGAGGCTGATGCTGCGGGTAGAGAGGCTGATGCTGGTGCAGCATGGGGGATGGAGCACGATGGGGAGTGCGCAGCATGGCGAATGGAGCACGTTTGGGAGTGCGCAGCATGGCGGATGGAGCACGTTTGGGAGTGCGCAGCATGGCGGATGGAGCACGTTTGGGAGTGCGCAGCATGGCGGATGGAGCATGTTTGGGAGTGCGCAGCATGGCGGATGGAGCACGTTTGGGAGTGCGCAGCATGGCGGATGGAGCACGTTTGGGAGTGCGCAGCATGGCGGATGGAGCACGTTTGGGAGTGCGCAGCATGGCGGATGGAGCACGTTTGGGAGTGCGCAGCATGGTGGATGGAGCACGTTTGGGAGTGCGCAGCATGGCGGATGGAGCACGTTTGGGAGTGCGCAGCATGAGGGATGCAGCACGATAGGGAGTGCGGAGTATGGCGGATGGAGCACGTTTGGGAGTGCGCAGCATGGCGGATGGACCACGTTTGGGAGTGTGCAGCATGGCAGATGGAGCACGTTTGGGAGTGCGCAGCATGGCGGATGGAGCACGTTTGGGAGTGCGCAGCATGGGAGATAGAGCACGATGGGGGGTGCGCAGCATAGGGGATGGAGCACGATGGGGAGTGCGCTGAATGGGGGATGGAGGACGATGGGGAGTGCGGAGTATGGCGGATGGAGCACGTTTGGGAGTGCGCAGCATGGCGGATGGAGCACGTTTGGGAGTGCGCAGCATGGTGGATGGAGCACGTTTGGGAGTGCGCAGCATGGGGGATGGAGCACGATGGGGGGTGCGCAGCATAGGGGATGGAGCACGATGGGGAGTGCGCTGCATGGGGGATGGAGCACGATGGGGAGTGCGCTGCATGGGGGATGGAGCACGATGGGAAGTGCACACCTCCCCCCAACACACACACACACGCGCGCGCACTGCACAACACACCACACACAGACACTGGGAACCACAAACAACTGCCCTACACAGACACCCACACACACAGACAACGCTGCACACACACAACACCCAACACACAAACACCGCGGCACACACAAATATACGCACATACCGCACAACACACACATCGCACAAAACATACCTCCCCCAAAACACACCACACACACACAAACCGCGCAACACACACACACAACGCTACAGACACACAGCGCTCCACAAACAATGCAACACACATACAACACCGCTCTCACCCCCCGACACACCCAGACAACACCCAGAACATGTACAGCGCCCTACACAAACACTTGGTAACTACACACAACAACATCTATATATATATATATAACAAAAATCATACATGAACTACACAATACGTAAATTCTAGAATACCCGATGCGTAGAATCGGGCCACCTTCTAGTATATATATAATTACCTTCTGTCTGTCTGTCTTGCTCTAAAATTGTGTCGTTACAGTGACAGTGTCGTTACAGTGACAACCGTCAGATTGGCTGCTGGGCTCGGCCTGCCCCCCCCCACGGATTGGCCGCTCGCCTCGGCCTGGCCCCGCCCCCCGCATGGATTGGCCGCTCGCCCTGGCCCTCCGCACGCATCGCCCGCTTGGACACGCCCCTTCACCCGAATTCAAACGAAGCCCTGACTCCCAGATGAGTGCTGCAGTGCACTCCCAGGAGTCCACACCGGCAACCCAGCCCAGACATAACCTTGCGATGCTGGGATCGTGACGGAGCCGGAGTACGCTGGTAACCATGATACACATCGGGTAACTATAGGAAGCGCTTCCCTTAGTTACCCGATGTGTATCATGGTTACCAGCGTACACCGGCTCCCGGTACACATTTGCAGGGAGCCGGCATACCCTGACGCCTCGACCGCTCGGCCCCGCCCCCGGCACATGTTGGCAAGCTCGGCTCCGCCCCGCCACACGTTGGCCCGCTCGGTCCTGCCCCAGCACACGTTGGCCCGCTCAGCCCCGCCCTCGGCAACCCGCTCGGCCCCGCCCCCGGTGGCCCGCTCGGCCCCGCCCCGGCACACGTTAGCCCGCTCTGCCCCGCCCCGGCACACGTTGGGCACCTATACACCTCCCCCCCAGAACTACTCCTCCCATTATACTCCTCTTTCCTCAGGACCACTTTTCCCACTATACTCCTCTTTCCCCAGGACTACTCCTCCTATTATAGTCCTCCTATTATACTCCTCTCTGAGTATAATAGGAGGACTATTATAGCATGGGGGATGGAGCATGATGGGGGGTGTGCAGCATGGGGGATGGAGCACGATGGGGGGTGTGCAGCATGGGGGATGGAGCACGATGGGGGGTGCACAGCATGGGGGATGGAGCACGATGGGGGGTACGCAGCATGGGGGAAGGAGCACGATGGGGGCTGTGCAGCATGGGGGATGGAGCACGATGGGGGGTGCGCAGCATGGAGGATGGAGCACGATGGGGGGTGTGCAGCATGGGGGATGGAGCACGATGGGTGGTGCGCAGCATGGGGGATGGAGCACGATGGGGGGTGCACAGCATGGGGGATGGAGCACGATGGGGGGTACGCAGCATGGGGGAAGGAGCACGATGGGGGGTGTGCAGCATGGGGGATGGCGCATGATGGGGGTGCACACCTCCCCCCAAAACACACACACACCACCACACGTGCGCCACACCACACACACACTGGGAACCACAAACACCGCCCTACACAGACACCCATACACACAGACAACGCCGCACACACACAACACCCAACACACACACACTGCGGCATACACAAATATACGCATATACCGCGCAACACACACACACTGCACAAAACATACCTCCCCAAATCACACACACGCACCCCACAGCCACACCCACACAAACCAAGCAACACACACAGCACCACACACAGACAACACTGCAGACACACAGCGCCCTACAAACAACGCAACACACAAACAACACCGCTCTCACACCCCCCCACACCCAGAACATTTACAGCGCCCTACACAAACACTTGGCAACTACACACAACATCTATATATATAACAAAAATCATACATTAACTACGCAATACGTAAATTCTAGAATACCCGATGCGTAGAATCGGGCCACCTTCTAGTATATATATAAAAAAATCACAGGGGTCACAGGTCACTACATAACACCATACATCCCCTTCCCTGAACAGGTCACACCAGTCAAACATTAAATCATTGTTGCCACCCTCCATGTCCACACCAGGTGGGGCGGAGCCAGGCGGTTGGCCCCACCCACCGAGGAGTTCACAGGCTGGAGGTGGGAAAAACACAGTAGTTAGTCGATCAGTCAGTCCAGTGGTGGTCAAAGAGTCCAGTCCTGGGCAGGAGAGAGTGAGGAGTAAAAACTGTGTGTCTGGGTCAGAGCCCAAGCACTTCCAGCAAGGTCGGCAGACCGTGGTGGCTGTCTGCAGGAGTTGGCGAAGGTCAGCGGAACCGTAGGACCGGGGTCGGGCAGTGGCCCGCCGGTACAGAACCGAGAAGCCGTTTGGAGCCAAGCACCAAGCAGGGTACTCAGACCCTGACTAGGTTTAAAGCCAACCTCTAGTCAAATTCTCTGATTGCGGTCTGGACCTCAGGGGTTCATTCTAACCAAGTCCCGATTGAAGGCAACAGCCCAACTGTTCCGGATAAGTGCCACCGCCAAGGGCCAGAGATCCAAAGGGCCAGCGTCTGCGGGCAAAGAGGCTCCCCCGGCACATATACGTCGGGGAGCGGACTACCGGTGCCCAGGCATTGGAGTCAATATACAAACACAGGTGCAGGGAAACGACAGCCACCATCAACCCATCCAGGGAAACACTGCAGCCGGCTGCGGGCCCCGTCCATTCAGCCGTTTTGTAGCACCCCATCACTCTCCTTCTAGTCAAATAGCCCTTACACAGCCTAAAGATGTGTTTGGGGTCATTGTCCTGTTGAAAAATAATTGATAGTCCAACTAAACGCAAACCGGATGGAATAGCACGTCGTTGCAAGATGCTGTGGTAGCCATACTGGTTCTGTATGCCTTCAATTTTGAATAAATCCCCAACAGTGTCACCAGCAAAGCACCCCCCACACCCTCACACCTCCTCCTCCATGCTTCACGGTGGGAACCAGGTATGTAGAGTCCATCCGTTCACCTTTTCTACAAAGACACGGTGGTTGGATCCAAAGATCTTAAATTTGGACTCATCAGACCAAAGCACAGATTTCCACTGGTCTAATGTCCATTCCTTGTGTTCTTTTGCCCATACAAGTCTCTTCTGCTTGTTGCCTGTCCTTAGCAGTGGTTTCCTAGCAGCTATTTTACCATGAAGGCCTGCTGCACAAAGTCTCCTCCTAAGGGTGGAAACACATCTATGCGAGTAAAATCGGTCCGACTGGGCTGAAAAAAACTCGGCTGATTTTAGTTCACGTTAGGTGCCGAGTGCAACGCAAGTGAGATGCTTTTTCTGAATAAATTAAAGATTTTACTAGCGTGTGTAATCCGTGTGTAATGCGTATTTTTTACTATGTAATCTGCCATTCAGCGCTGCTACATGGCCGCTGACAGCAGACACAGACAGAGCCACACAATCAGAATGAACTCGTGTGAACTTCACCCGACTTCATTGTCATGCTGCGGCTCTGTCTGTGCCGCGCCCTGATTAGCGGTCACCTGTGAAGGGCTCACTGGTGACCGCTAATCCCCCGAGTGACTGAAGTTAGCAGCCCTCTCTCATACTCACTGATCCCCGATCCCCGGCGCGGCGCTGCACGGCGTTCACACTGCTGTGGCGGCTTTTACTATTTTGAAAAAGCCAGCCGCTCATTAAACAATCTCGTATTCCCTGCTTTCTCCGCCCACAAGTGCCTATGATTGGTTGCAGTGAGACACGCCTCCACGCTGAGTGACAGGTGTCTCACTGCAACCAATCACAGCAGCCGGTGGGCGGGTCTATACTGTGCAGTGAAATAAATAAATAAATAATTTAAAAAAATGGCGTGCGGTCCCCCCAATTTTAATACCAGCCAGATAAAGCCATACGGCCGAAGGCTGGTATTCTCAGGATGGGGAGCTCCACGTTATGGGGAGCCCCCCAGCCTAACAATATCAGTCAGCAGCCGCCCAGAATTGCTCTTCCCGATTTACCCTGGTGCGTTGGCAAATCGGGGTAATAAGGAGTTAATGGCAGCCCATAGCTGCCACTAAATCCTAGATTAATCATGTCAGGCGTCTATGAGACACCCTCCATGATTAATCTGTAAATTACAGTAAATAAACACACACACACGAAAAAATCATTTATTAGAAATAAAAAAACACAAACAAATTCCCTCATTACCAATTTAATAAGCTCCAAAAAGCCCTCCATGTCCGGCGTAATCCACGGACCTCCAGCGTCGCTTCCAGCATGAAGGTGACAGGAGCTGCAGCAGACACCGCTGCTCCTGTCACCTCCACGCAGCAACTGAGGTGAGTAGCACGATCAGCTGAGCTGTCACTGAGGTTACCCGGTGGCCGCCACTGGATCCAGCGGTGGCCGCGATTAACCTCAGTGACACCTCAGCAGATCGTGCTACTCACCTCAGTTGCTGCGTGGAGGTGACAGGAGCGGCGGTGTCTGCTGCAGCTCCTGTCACCTCCATGCAGCAGAGCTGGAAGCGACGCTGGAGGTCCGTGGATTACGCCGGATATGGAGGGCTTTTTGGGGCTTATTAAATTGGTAATGAGGGAATTTGTTTGTGTTTTTTATTTCTAATAAAGGATTTTTTCAGGGGTGTGTGTGTTTATTTACTGTAACTTACAGATTAATCATGGAAGGTATTTCGGGGAGACGCCTGACATGATTAATCTAGGGAAAAAAGAAAAAAAAGAAAAAAAAAAAGAAAAAAAGAAAAAAAAAGAAAAAAAGGAACCAGCACAATCTGAAAATGGCATGCATCATATAAAAAGTGAAAATTCACAGATTTATTCCAACTGTACTATAATAAAAAAAAAAAGAGATTTTTAGCAAATAATTGATCAATTCTTTGAGCCACCCCTGCCAACATCACGGCAAATCTCAATAGGGGGGTCCTACTCTATATTCTGTATTTCATGTGCCATGCGGCCTCCTAGATAAAGTTAAAAGCAGAACCATAATGGAGCACACATACCTGTAACCTGTATATAGCCGCTTCCATGTTGCAAAAAAGGCAATTGTGGATAGAGGCCAGCCCAGGTCCCAGCATGTGGAGCAAGCTCTACACATACCAGGACTATATCAGAACTGACCCTCCCAGTGCCAGACAGCAACCATTGATAAAGGCGGACCAGATCCAAGTATGGTGCTTAATTAGCATTGCCTGTGGAAAGGGGTGAGGCAACTGATTGTACACAGCTACCAACAGGAGGAATACATTTTAAACCAAAATCAGGGGTGCATGGTATGGTGATGGTCAGTCACCAGAATTGTAGCATAACTACAGTCATAACAGAGAAAAACGTTGGCAGGGGTGGCTCAAAGAATTGATCAATTATTTGCTAAAAATCTCATTTATATTACAGTACAGTTGGAATAAATCTGTGAATTTGCACTTTTTATATGATGCATGCCATTTTCAGATCGTGCTGACTCCCCTCTCTCTCTGTTTGGTTGTAGTTATGCTACAAATGTCTGGTGGCTGGTCACCACCATGCTATGCACGCCTGATCTTGGTTTGCAATATATTCCTCCTGTTGGTAGCTGTTCACATTCAGTTGCCTCACCCTTTCCACAGGCATTGCTAATTAAGCACCATACTTGGATCTGGTCCGCCTTTATCAATGGTTGCTCTCTGGCACTGGGAGGGTCAGTTCTGATATAGTCCTGGTATGTGTAGAGCTTGCTCCACATGCTGGGACCTGGGCTGGCCTCTATCCATGAGAAAAAAATCGCAGATGAGAGCTGAATCATTCACTAACATGTGTCCGATTCCAATGCGAGATTTTCTCACATTGCTCTACTGCGAGAAGCTCGCAAGTGAGAAGCAGCCCTAACAGTTGTTCTAGAGATGAGAAGGTGTGTCCAAACCTTTGGTCTGTACTGTACATATATGTATATATTTTTTTTTAATTGAAGAACCTGGGAAATTAGAATTTGGAAAGATTCTATAATCTCTAATATCAATCAGGATGTAGGTGGAAGATCCTGAAACTTTTTTTAGAAGCAGGAAAATTGTAAATAATAAAATTACAGAGAAGTGTAATATCACATATGGAGGCGCAGCCCTTCCAGAGAAGCTATAGCCGGACATCATGTATCTGCAGTATAAAGGAATATATCAGAATTTATAGGTCATAAATGGAGGTAATCAATGAGCAGATCCATCATTGGTTAGAACAGATAATGAATAATGACTTTCTATAAATACTCCGCACTTCGTGGTCCGGGGCAGTGAACAGGACGGGAGGAATCCGGCAAATATTGGGACCAGATTTATCTACTAGGAACAACTTCCAAATACCCCGCACTTCAGTGTCCACAGGTAAGAAGTGATCTTTACTTTTATACTTACTTTCATTAGTTACAGTTAGAGATGGATGAATCCGCAGATGTTCAGGTTCCGCGAGTCCCACTGGAGTTTAAAATAAAGTCCAATTCGGGACCAGACTTGAACTTCAACATGTGCCCGGATGTCGAACCCAATATTAATCTATGGGGACCCAAACGTTTGTGCGTTGTGGGACTCCCGGGGTCGACGGGATGGCAGCTGGATGTTAAACCCTCCGTGGGTAGGTACGGTTGCCCCGGGACCCACTGTCTCTATGCTGGGGATGGTCACTGCAGGGGCCGGCACGCCTGGTTAGACCGGGAAATGTTAGGTTACTCACGGTTGAATAAATTACACAAGTCCTGTGGTAAACCAAGGTGCTGGTGGCCGGCCGCCGTGGTCGGGTGTATCTGGTCTCACACCCAGGCTGATGGTCTGTGTCACTTTTCTGTTTGGTGTGTTGGACTTCCCGGTGTGAAACACGGGAGTCCGCTCCTTGTCCTTTTGTTGGGAGCCTTGCCCGCTGACGCTGACCCTTGGGATCTACCGGGCCCTGGCGGATGCCCTATCCTTCTCGGTGGGTGGTTGTCTGCTTTTGGGACGTTGGTTAGGACAGGACCTATAATCCTGCCCTCAATTGGTAATTAGCTAGGCCGTTGGTTCCGGTACTGGCTTCAGGATCCAAGTACCCCCTCTGTGCACGGTTTCCGGGTCGGTTCTCTGGTGTCGATATTGGTGGGCTCCAACCCTGCTCCGGTCCACCTCGGATCTCCGGCAGCCATCTTCCCGTCTCCTGGTAGACACTGACCACCATCTGCCACCTAGCCAGTGCGCCGGAGCTCCAACCCCGATGCCTTTCCTTTCTGTCTCTCCTTCACTTTCTCCTCCTCAACTACTCCACTCCTCCCCACTTGAACTTCAACTTAGAACTCTTGCTTTTCCTGCCCCGGGTGCTCCAGACCCCTAGGTGGGCGTTCTCCATCCACCTGGTCCCGCCCACTGGTGTGCCTTTCCTACCCTGGGGACGGTGACTAGGGTTTCAGGTCGGCTGTGTGTAACCCTGTGTGGGATGGTGTTATGCGGGGGGCCTAAACTGTATGACTGCCTGGTCCTTTAAGGCTTGGCATACAGAGTCAAGGACTTGGTCAAGTGCATCCGTGGTAGGAGGTGCATGAATGAGAGTAGGGGCTTGCACAGACTGTGTGGCCTGCATAGGGGAAACAGGTGAAAGTGGAGATACAGTAGAAATTCCAGCAGCAAGGTCTGAGGAACAAGGCATTGTTGGTACAAGGTGAGTCAGTACACACTAGTCGCAGGGCTAGAGCTTTAAAGTCTAAGAAAGTCATGTTTGGATTTTGTGCTGCTAGCATGCGGAGTTGACTTTGTACTAGCCTGGAGTCCACACCTTCTATGAATCTGTCGGTGATTATGTTTTCTGCAGCAGCAGGATCTACAGTGTCTATTTGCTGTAAAGCCCCGTAGGCAGACTGAAGGGCTAGTGCGTAGTCCCTAAGAGTCTCACCTGGTCCCTGACGTCTGTTGTAAAATTTGAGATGAACCTCGGTGGGTGATTGGCATTCAGATTCTTTTCTCAGGCGGGTGAGGATCTGTTCTACATTGGTTTTCTCAGTACATGGCCAAGAACGGACTTCCTCAGCAGCTGGTCCATCAAGCTGTCCCAGGAGAAGTTGTACCTGCTGATGGGGAGAAAGTGAGAAAAGCTCAAGAGTATACATCTTTTCTTTGAACCCAGCAAGTGTATGAGGATCTCCTCTGTAGCTTGGGAAACTGGAGGTTCCAATGAAGAATGGCATGCCGGTAGCCATGACAGGGGCTAGAACTGGGTTGGCGGCATTAGCCTGTTCCACTGGAGCACTAGCTGCTGCTGATGATGGTACATAACAGACTCGGCCTGGCCATTATGAAGAGGTTCTGACATTTTGGTGATGATGCAAGTACTGTCTCTTTAAGAATAATGACGACACTGTAGCCTTAAGGGATGCACTGTTATACACCAACACAGTCTCTGGGATGGAAGGCTCCCCCTCTTGAATATATCACTGCTGTGAATGAGGATTTGCACTTATTTGAGTAACTTGGAAGGCAGGAGAGTAGAAGAGCTGGTGCAGGTGCTGCTAACCCAGCATAAAACAGGAAACAGTCTTTGGCAGTATTCATTGGCAAGATAGGGGTTAATGAGCAGTGCTGAGACTTGTAGTGCAGTAAGAGAAGATAGGCACAGAGGAATGATCCTGTTTGTGACGCTAAATTCGATCTTTGTAAGTGCCCAGGGACAGAGGACCTCAAATGTTCTATATGTCACAGCTGCTCTTCTGGCACGAGGCTGCAGGGGCCGTGTTCCCTGGGTGGTCTACCAGGCCCTGATGTCCCCGGCTATCCACCCCCACACAGCGTCCACAGCTGATTGGCCAGTCCACAGACACGGTCTTGGGGATAACAGTTGCTTTAATACAGCAGGAACAAAGAAAATCAACACGGAATATACTGTATCTTTCACGGTCTTTCGTGGGTAGGCCACGGCAAATACAGCTTGGAGTTGAATACTGAAGTGCAATTAGGGTTCTGGAGCTTTAAGAGCACGATTTGTTTCAGATGTAATACTGGTATGCTTTTAGAAGCAGGTTCAGAGTCTCTTGTAGCTCAGAGGGTAGATATGATAATAAGATTGTACAATCCTGGAGTCCTGGGGTTATCACTGCTAGTTCAGACACGTGCAGTACTTGTAGGCAAATGTAGAAAGTTGCCCAACACGCTACGGGGACCGGACGGCTGGTGCGTGGTCAATGGCATGTGTGACGCCCCTGATCTTATCAGGGTGTCACATGGAACTTCACTCCTTTTCCTTATGGTGCAGAATTCACCCTCCATGGTTCTGGGATCCTAACTATTGGTATTGCTTCAAATCCTAGCCACACCTCACACCACACCCTGTCAGGCACATCAGTGGGTGGTCTAGTGTACCACCCCGCTCGCAGCAGCCGAGCTGCTCGGATCAGGACCTTCTGTGGGTGGCTCGAGGGTCTCCGGACCCGGGATCTCGCGGTCACTTTGATCAAAAAGGGGGGTTATAGTGGTGGTGAATGTAGGACGTATATGTACAGGCTGACCCGTATTAGGTTTGTGACACCACCCACGGTATGTGGTGAGGTTGGACACCACCGCTGCAGTTACGGGGCACCCAGGGGAGATGTTATGCAGCAAGTTGTTAACCCCTCCGTGGACAGGGATGGTGGCCCCGGGACCCGTTGGGGTTTTTGGTGCAGGAAGATGGGCGACCGCAGGGTGCTGGTGTACTCACTATTGAAGGAAACACACGAGTCTCTAGTAAACCAAGGTGATGGTGGTCGGTGCCCGCAGCCGGCTGCGTTCTGGTCCCCCACCCGACTGGTGGTCTCTGTCTTTCTCCTGCACCTTTGTAAGATGGTGGACTGCCTGTGCTTGCAACTTCAGGAGTCCACTCCTGACTCGCCCGCCCCAGGGCCTTAGGTGACTCGGTGTCGGGCCGGACTAGTACGGGGTAGTCAGCGGTGGCGGGGCCCGATTCCGTGACCCTGGCGGAGTCAATTAATATGGCAGCTATGGGGGTGATGATTATAATAAAGTTTATGAAAGATTCGTGATGCCACCTGTGGTAAATTGCAGCTCTTTAGGGCTGCAGCTACTGGATGAGCGCTTATATATAATATGAACCCTCACGTAGCCCCTATATACTCCCAGACATCCCATACACATCTGAAAAAACCATCACATACTCCCCTCACTTCCATTCCTCCTGCGCTTTGCTCTGGCCTCCACTTCTTGATGCCGTTCTTACACACGGGCTGATGACATCATTGCACCGGCGACTAGAGCTCCGCTGGGGCTGCACTGTCATTCTGTATTGTCAGCAGTATAGTTCCAGGAAAGCGCCCTCCGTAGAGATCTCTGCCGGGGGAACGGGAGTGAGGATATTATGTGTAACATTGGTGTTCCTGTATCCCTCACTCCCCTCCTTGCAGGGATGCCCACTCACTCACTGCCTTGGCCAACCTGCACCACGCTACCCGGCAATCCTGCGGTTCTCCATGTGAGCGTTCATTCCCCTCCCAATACCTGTGCGCACCACAACAGCTCCTCCGGGAGTGCTCCTAGGGCGTGCATACGCACCGCTGCCCTTCTCTTAAAGGGCCAGTGCACCATTTCCCGGAAGTGCCTCTCAACCTATTGCCTATTCTTATTATAACCTGCTATGAAGCCACTTCTTGAATATATGAAAATAACTGTTATTTATCTTAGGGAAAGTTATGGAACCTTAACTGATGAGTTGTCTATTGGTGTCGCACTTTTAGTGCAGTAACTGCTCTGTCTTCCCTACACGTGCCCTGAGGCGTGTGAAGCTCGACGAGCAGCTAAACCTTCATTCACCATAGCTCAAGAAGGAGACTGTTGCTTGAAGTCTGTGTATTTATTGAACATTAGTAAACGTATTTGGTCAAATGAGGAACAACGAAATAAGTACAAATCAGCACATGTATAATACACCAGGGAGATATACATCACAGATATATACAATATGCATACAAATGTACACATAGCTTGAATCTAGCTTAGTAAATACAGCTAACTAAACATAGAGAGAGTACAGAGCAGTGGATGGCAGAAAAACAGACTTCCTACCAGCAATGCGATCACAAGGGAATCAAGATGGAGATTATCCTCAAAATGTGAGTCATAAGAAAAATGTAGACTTCCTACCCAGAATGCACTGCAAAGGGTAGGAGAAAAAGGGTATGAAAAACAAGGCTGGTGCTGATAAAGTTTGGTCACTAGAGGGAGCTAAAGTACTCTGGACAACCTAGTAAAGAAAACAGATGTACAGCAAATCAGAACAATGAAAAAAACAGATTAAATGCTGAAGGCAGAACACTCCCTGTCTGGCATCAATGGATGTCATCATTCTTGTCCTCTGAGGATAGAACTAAAATTGGTTCAGATATTGGTGTGAGGAATGTTTTAGGTTTATCCCCTCTGCAGACTTTACCATCTTTGCTGGGAGATTTTGCAGTAACTAGACCGAATGGCCACTGATTTCTGTGAATCTGGCAGTCTGTCACAAGAACAATGCCACCTATGTTCAGGTTAGGCCTAGCAGATTGCCACTTTGTTCGTGGCTGCAGGGTAGACCCTGTCCCAGAATGTATTTGTAAGACTTTGTAACTGTTTCCGTTGATTCTTGTATAGGTATTGGCGTCTAATCCTCCTGAAAGGGGGCTGAATAGCCCTGTTTTCTGGGTAAGGAGAGTGGCTGGAGTCAACAACAAGGGGTCTTCAGGGTCATTAAAACACCAAAAAGGAGCCAAGACAAATGATATGTGCACACACAGAATGTGGTGAGCCTTCCTCATAAAGATGGCTGCAGCCGAGGTGCAAGATGCTGATGTCACAGCCAATTAACCTCCACACTAGAGGGGAGGGGCGGCTGCTTAGCATAAGACATGCACACTAATAAGGCTTGCACTGGGAGCCCATCATATAATGAGTGAAATGCACAGTGTCTGAACTGTGACCTATAAATGACGCCAGAAACCCAGGTCAGGCGGGCTAAACAGCACTATATAGGTGCATCTCGCACGGATACACGAGACGCACAGTGTCTGAATAATGGCCTATATCTTCAGGGTCATTCACAAATGGAACCAAGGGTCTGGCATATATTATCGTTACAGCTTCTGTCATGAAGGTTATTAGGCTTTCGTGGGTGAGCCTTGTTGTGCCTGCTTGAAAAAGAGTGGAGTCAAGAATTCCTCGTACTAAGCCAATCATTCTCTACCAAGATCTTCCCATATGGGAAGAGTGAGGTGGATTGAATGTCCATGTACAATTCTGGTCACTAACGAATCTCTCAACAGTTTTGTGGTCCAGATTTGAAAGAATTCCCATTTGAAGCTCAAAGTGTCAAGGGAATCAACAACCTCCATGTGGACAGCCCTGACTGACATGCAGGTGAACAAGACCACCCAATGTCTACCACTGGCCTGACCACTGACACACTTCCAGTATACCGATTGGAAAACAGTGTAAACAAAAATAATTTAATAACGTCAATTGATTTTTTTGGGGTTCCTGCAGTAACACATAAAATGCTGTAAAAAGTGATCAAAATATCACAACATGTTTTCAGGAAAAATGTCTGCCCGGCAAAAAATATGCCATAAAACAGGTCCGTAGACCGAAAAATTAAAATGTTATTGACTTGCCCACCTCAGGGCTTTGGGACACTCAGTGCCAGGCCGGACTAGTCCGGGGGGTCGTCAGTGGTGGCGGGGCCTGACTCCGTGACCCTGGCAGGGTCAACTAATATGGCTTCAGTGGGGGTGATGATTAATAATAAAGTTTTTAGGTTATTCGTGATGCCACCTGTGGTTTGCAGCTATTAAGCCGCCGCTGCTGTATGGGGCCTCCGGGGCTGGTGGAATAGCAGCTTGGATGGTCCTGCTCCCCACAGGTGGAGCGGTGCCCCGGAGCAACAGTTGGTGCTTGTAAGAGTCTATGAGGGTGTTGTAGATGGTGCAGTGCAGGCGAAATAATGGAGGCAACACCAAGGGTGCAGTTTTAAGTTGTTTACTCACAGTTCTCGGGTTGTAGCACACTGGTTCCTGTAGACTGCTGGAACCCACTGTCAGGGACCTCCGCCGATCCCGGGTAGATCTGGGAATAAAAGCCGGTGCACCCTTCTATTGTGTCCCTCTCTTCAGCTGTCTTCTAAGCCTTGCCTTTGCTGGATGAATCTGGCTTGGCCTCCACTATAGGTTCTGGACAAGAGGGCTTGCCTAGCTGAAACTGTACCCTCTTCCCAGGGGTTCTGCAGTGGGATGTGGCCCTGGGCGCTTGCAACCACCCTGGGCCTCGGTGTTCACCTTTGAAAATGACTTATCTTCCTCCAGTTTTTAGGGACCGCTCCCCGTGTGCAGCCTGATCCCTCCACCCGGTGACTTGGTGGAAGATGCCACAAGCTTGAAAGCTTTGCAGTGGCCCTGGAATCCTTTCTGTGGTGTTCTGCTGTGGTGTCACCTGAGCCTATCTAGGCCTCAGGGTCTCCACCAGGAAGCGTCACTTTCTCTGGCTGTTTCTCTTCTCACTTCTCTCAGACTATCTGCCTCCTCTGCCTCCCGCAGACCTCTCACTCCCTTCAACTCCAAACTCTCACTTCAGACTGACTAAACTTGACCTTCCTCTCTCTACTCTACACTCTGTTCGCTCCTCCTACCTTCCCAGTTGCTAAGCCCTACCCTATGGGAGCAGGGATGGGTCTTACGGCCCCTCCCAGCATGCAGCCTGGGGGGGTTGCTGCCACTGTCCCTGGTCCCTGTGTGTGCCTAGCAATGGGTGTAGTGCAGATTTGCTTGTGGACCGGCATTTACTCCCTTCCTTACCCAGGATGGGACATCACACCGCTGGCTGGGGTGCAATGTTCCGGTGGCGACGGAAGCCTCAGGGGCGCCACATTATGGGTATTCGAAAATGGAGACACAACACACCCCCACCCCCAATATTTTTTTGTAAACTTCTCATTTTCTCCACCACTAAAATAATGAAAAAACCTGAACTTGATCGGTAGCACCATAATCATGCTAAATTCTCTACAAATCATTATTTTTTTAATTGATGAACCTGGCAAATTAGAGTTTCAAAGGATTCAATAATCTCTAATATCAGTCGTATCAGGGAAGTATAGGATGTAGGTGGATGATGCTGAAACTTTTTTTTTAGAAGCAGGAAAATTGTAAATAATAAAATAATAAAATTACACAGTGGTGCAATATCACATATGGAGGCGCAGCCCTTCCAGAGAAGCTATAGCCGGATGTCACATATCCGCAGTATAAAGGATTATATCAGATTTTTATAGGTGTCATAAATGGAGGTAATCAAAGAGCAGATCCATCATTGGTGAGAACAGATAATGAATAATGACTTTCTATAAATACTCCGCACTTCGTGGTCTGGTGCAGTGAACAGGAGGAATCCGGCAATTACCGAGACCAGATTTGTCTAATAGTAACAACTTCCAAATACCCCGCACTTCGGTGTCCACAGGTAAGAAGTGATCTTTACTTTTATACTTATTTTCATTAGTTACAGTTAGAGATGGATGAATCCGCAGATGTTCAGGTTCCGCGAGTCCCACTGGAGTTTAAAATAAAGTCCAATTCGGGACCGGACTTGAACTTCAACATGCGCCCGGATGTCGAACCCAATATAAATCTATGGGGGCACAAACATTTGTGCTGTTGAATGGTGTTAGGGCTAGGGGGATGCAAAAAGAAGCAGAATGGGGATTAGGGCAGGAGAGTTCCACTTAACGAGTCTCCGCGCCGTTGTCACACTGCTTCTGAGTCTGCTCATTAAATCTCATGCATATTCTCTGCTGCCCCACCCACACTCTGTAAAATCATCTGTGATTGGTTGCACTCAGACTGCTAGTGTGCCAGCATCTGTGATTGGTTGTAGAGTGTTAAAATAAATAAATAATTAGAAAAAATGACGCAGGTTCCCCCCCAGTTTTGATACCCAGCCAAGATAGAGCGGACAGCTGGGAGTCTGGTATTCTCCGGCTGGAGAGGTCCATGGTTATTGGAGCCCCCCAGCCTAAAAATAGCAGCCCACAGTCACCCCAGAATTGGCACATCCATTAGATGCGCCAATTCCGGTGCTTTACCCGGCTCGTCCCAATTGCACTGAAGCAGTGGCAATCGGTATAATATTAGGGGTTACTGACATCTGTGATTTGGCATAAAATTACAGCTGTCATCAAGCCCGAGGTTAGCAATAGGGAGGTCTATGAGACCCCCCATTACTAACACTGTAAGTAAAAAGAAATAAACACAAAACCCAGAGAAAAATCCTTCATTGAAAAAAAAACAACTAAAAACCCCATCCTCTTTCTCCAATTTATTAACACTAGAACTACTGGACTCGTGACACCTATATAGAAATACATAGTGCAAAGTAGTCAAAATGACTACCTCAGTAGTTCTAGTGTTAACCCCCAAACACCCCTGCAGTTCCAACATAATCAACTAGAGGACCCACTATGATTCTGGCTCTGCTACATCTGAGCTTGCAGTGCACGGTCACATTAGACAACCTGACCAATCAGTGTGGCCTCAAGGACTGAGTTCACCTGAAGTCCCAGCTGTCTGTCCCACAATACCCTAGCTGTGATCTCAGGTGAACTGACCTGAGGTTAACTCAGTGACCTCACCACAGGTAAAGTCATTAAACCCGACCCAGGATTAGTCAATGTGCGCACATTGAGTATTTGGTTGAAGACATTTTGTACCAAATCTGTATATCCTGGCAGAAAAATGAACTGAAGCCTAATCTGGTAATCTGGCATCATGTTCAATGAGTTCACCTGAGGTCACAGCAGGGATTCCCATTGTACCCCTGCTGTGACTTCAAGTGAACTTACCTCTGGTGAGCTCAGTGACCTCAACAGCGGTGTCTGATTCACAATCATCTTTTATTGATCCTACGGTAATAATTTTGCTTGTTTTCCAGTCTGGCAGTATAATGATGTTCTTACTCACCTTCGTCATCCTGTGGATTTCCGTGTCTGGCGGCACAGATCAACGTGAGTTCAATATTTTTTTTATAGAAATTTGTTGATGACAATTAATAGTCATATAGTTAAAATAGTTGAAAAAAGACACATGTTCATAAAGCTCAACCAAGGTATGGGAGAGTATAAGGGGAAGGGGTATAGGTATAACCATATCCATTGGACTAAATGTTAAGCAGACACATATTTAAACAATTATTTATGTTATTTTCTTATTTAAAAGAAGTATAAAAGTCTTATTTGAAACCATTGTCAGTTCCCGCTGTGACCGGTCCTAAGGTACACTACTACACAGGCTAAAAGTTTTAATGTACAACCCCTGGAAAAATAGGCTACATCAAAGAGAAGTAGGGCAGCACAAATGGATAGGTAAGGTGGTAGACAGACTTGAAGAGGATATGTAGGACAGTGCAGCACTGTGTAGAGGATGGGTAAAGTGGCAGACAGAGATGAGGAGATCTAGGGCCGTTCAGCATCATTGAGCGAACGGGTAGCTTGGTGGACAGAGATGAGGAGGGGATGTAGGGTGGTGCAGCACTGTGGAGAGGATGGGTAGGGTGGTAAACAGAGATGAGGCGATCTAGGGCCGTGCAGCACTGTGGAGAGGACGGGTAGCTTTGTGGACAGAGATGAGGAGGAGATGTAGGGTGGTGCAGCACTGTGGAGAGGATGGGTAGGGTGGTAGACAGCGATGAGGAGATCTAGGGTCATGCAGCACTGTGTAGAGGATGGGTAGCTTGGTAGACTGAGATGAAGAAGAGATGTAAGGTGGTGCAGCACTGTTGAGAGGACGGGTAGGGTGGTAGACACAGATGAGGAGGAGATGTAGGGTGGTGCAGCACTGTGGAGAGCACGGGTAGGGTGGTAGACAGAAATATGGAGGAGATGTAGAACAATGCTGCACTGTTGGGAGGATGGGTAGGCTGGTAGACATAGATGAGGAGACATATGGCCGTATAGCAGTGTGGAGAGAATTGGTAGGGTGGTAGACACAGATGAGGAGCAGATGTATGGTGGTACAACACTGCAGAGAAGATGGTAGGGTGGTAGACAGAGATTAACAGATGTAAGGCAGTGCAGCACTGAGGAGAAGGTGGGTAGGGGGAATATATAATGTGGAAGCCAGATTGCAAAGCCATCCAGGATATGGCAAGATTGGCCCGGAGAGCAGCACATATCTGTACCTCTCAGGGAGAAAGGGTGGAATCAGCTGACTATGTGGTCTTGAAAAGAGGGGAACATAAATTAGGTTATAAGGGTATCAGGGTACTGGGGTGATAACAAGAAAAGCACATAGTGATGAGAGACAATATCGATCCCTTGTCTGTTCTCAGTTCTAGGGGTATGAGAAAAGTGTAGCTCATCCCATGGAAAACCATCAGCAGAGGAGGTGTCCAACAGCTGGATCCAGGTTTCAGTGAGAGCCAGAAAGTTATGAGAATTAGAAAGGAAGAATTTGTGAATGTAGCGGAGTCTGTTACACACTAATCAGGAGTTCCAGAGGGAAAAGACTGGAAAAGCCTGCACTGAATATTAATGAGATTAGCAGGGTTGTGGTAGAAAGGAATGGTACATGATGGGCTGGGGATAGGGGAGATATCTCCTGCGACTATGAGAAGGAGAATAGCGAGCTTTAGCAGATGGTTCAGTTTTGTGAAGGCATCTCCTGTGTTGTATAGTGGGAGTGGATGGATTTCAGTGTTTTAAGAATGCGAGAAGAGCAGAGAGCTGTAAATGAAAGAGGGGTTAGAAAGGAACTGATATTATTATTATTATTATTATTATTTATTTATAGAGCACCATTAATTCCATGGTGCTGTACATGAGAAAGTGGTTACATACAAAATGCATATACAAGTTACAGTGGACAGACTAGTACAGAGGGAAGAGCGCCCTACCCTTGCGGACTTCCATTCTATAGGATTATGGGGAGGAGACAGTAGGTGGGGTGTAGATTGGGCGGCAGCTCTTTAGATATCAGATCCAACTGATATGGATGTAGTGGATATGTGGTGTGAAAGGGTGGTATATTTGAAAGAAAGCAAGAGCTGGAACAATGCTTCCCAAGTCCAGTCCTCACAAGCTACCAAAACCCAAAAAGATATATACTGAAAAGCAAAAGGGTAACAATGTTATAAACTTTTGACTTTCAGGCTCCATATCTCTCCATCCACTACAGCTCTGAGCGTGAGACAACCTTCATTTTATAGACCATCATCTTTGCTATTTCATACATAAATTTTATATTTTCAGATATTTAACATATGATTAGTTATGCAGATACTTGTAATGTCACTGCATTGTTACTGTTTTGTGCCTAAAAATTTTGTAAATCTCCTTTGGCTTTCAGCGCTGCCTGAATCCTTCTGGGCTCTCCATCAGATTCCAGCATGTCTCATCCAAAATCTGATCCCAGGTCTCTTCCTAATATGGCGCCCCTGGGATTCAGGCGCCACAGGGTATTACAGCACTTTTCAGGGGTACTATCTATCTCGGGTTAGGAGGGGGTTAACTGCCGCTGCCTTCACAAAACACACACAAACAACAATAAGGTGCTTTCCCACAGGGGATTGGACTAGGGCAGACAGGGAGGTTAGCAATCACGAAGCATGGGACTTCCCTAGTCGCTAGGACAATCACTGGGGATGGGCACCACATGGGGTAGAAGTAGGCGCAACCATCGTACTTACAGCAGACCTTTCCCGGGCACAGCTTGGGATAAAACCTAGCACTGACAACAGGCGTTAGTGTTTCCTCTTTCCTCGTGTGCCCGTGCCTTGGAGCAGGAAGCTCGGCCCGGGTTCCGGATAGCAACAGAGGGACACTTCACTAAAAGACTTTCACGGCACTGGCGGTGACCGCCGACTATACGGGTACACCTGGAGCCCATCGTGGTGGAGAACGGTACTCTGGGGCCGCGCCTGAACTACTTGTGAGTAAAAGACCTGGAACCGCAGCCCCTGTCTCTGCCTCTCCTTTACCAGCACCGTCGCCCAGCGCTGCGACGCCAATGGGGACTACCACCACCCCGTCCGATCTCCATCACCCTCCGCCTGTGGGGAACAACACCATCCTGGCTGTGACCTTCCCCATCAGCCCCGGAGAGCAGCACCCGCAGCAGCGACCCATCCCTGGCCACGTACCACAGGTTGCGTCCCATCCTCCGTCCTGCCTCCCATCCACCGCCTTCTGTATGTCTCGGGGTCACAAAACCGGGCCAGGCCAGGCCAGCCCGTGACGGCGCAGAGGATCTGCACCCTCGGCCCGGCGACGTGTCAGGTGAAAAAAAACCTCGACCCCGGGGTGTTACACTAACGTTCCCAGTGTTGGTGTATACTGTTCGGCTCACTTGGGCATATATACAGCTTTTTCTTCAAATTTATTCACAAGTGTTCGATTGGGTTGAGGTCTGGGGACAATCCAGCATCTCTACATCATATTATTGAACCATTTATTCTCCAATCTCGGCGTATGCTTCAGGTCATTGTTTTGCTGGAACAGTATGTCATCATTTTCATACCCATAGTACTTGAGTGTATGGAATAACTCATCTCAAATATATGGTGGGGAAAATAATTATTTGATACTCTGCCGATTTTGCAAGTTTTCCCCTGTAAAGCATGGAGAGGGCTGTAATTTTTATTATAAGTAACTTCAACTGTGACAGAAAAAATCCCCCGCAAAAAAATCCAGTCAATCTCATTGTATGATTTTTAAATAATTAATTTGCATTTTATTGCATGAAATAAATATTTGATACAATAGAAAAACAGAACTCAATATTTGGTAGAAACCTATTTTTTACAGTTACAGAGGTCGGATGCTTCCTGCTGTTCTTGACCAGGTTTGCACATACTGAAGCAGGGATTTTGGTGACTCCTCCATACAGATCTTCTCCAGATCTTTCAGGTCACTCCTCCATACAGATCTTCTCCAGATCTTTCAGGTCACTCCTCCATACAGATCTTCTTCAGATCTTTCAGGTCACTCCTCCATACAGATCTTCTCCAGATCTTTCAGGTCACTCCTCCATACAGATCTTCTCCAGATCTTTCAGGTCACTCCTCCATACAGATCTTCTCCCGATCATTCAGGTCACTCCTCCATACAGATCTTCTCCCGATCTTTCAGGTCACGCCTCCACATAGATCTTCCCCAGATCTTTGACATAACTCCTCCATACAGATCTTCCCCAGATCTTTGACATTACTCCTCCATACAGATCTTCCCTAGATCTTTCAGATTTCTGGCTGTCAGCTTGCAACATTGAGTTTCAGCTCCCTCCAAAGATTTTCTATTGGGTTTAGGTCTGGAGACTGGCTAGGCCACTGCAGGACTTTGAAATGTTTCTTCCATTTTCAAACAATGGGGCCAAGTGTTGTTGCCTTCTCACCAAGCTGCTTGCCTATTGCCCTGTATTCCATCCCAGCCTTGTGCAGGTCTACAATTTTGCCCTCTTTGGTCTTGGCCATTATGGAGAAATTGAAGTGTGATTGATTGTGTGGACAGGTGTCCTTTATACAGGTAACAACTTCAAACAGGTGCAAGTAATACAGGTAATGAGTGCAGAATAGAAGGGCTTCTTAAAGAAAAAATATCAGATCCATGAGAGCCAGAATTCTTGCTCTCAAATACTTATTTCATGCAATAAAGTACACATTTTTTATTTAAAAATCATACAATGTGATTTCCTGGATTTTTGGGGGGATTCTGTCTGTCACAATTGAAGCTACCTACGCTAAAAATTACAGCCCGCACCATTCTTTCTAAGTGGGAAAACTTGCAAAATCGACAGAGGATCAAATACTTATTTTCCCCACCGTAGCTCAGCATTGAGCCCACCATGAATCCTGGTCAAGTGTCCAACCCCTTTGGCTGTAAACACCCCCATATCTTCAGGCTTCCTCCACCGAACTTGACAGTTCCTTCAATTTCTCGATCCGTTCGGCCCCTTTTCCCTTGTTTCTTCTTCATCTATTGAGTTCTGTCTCATCGCTCTAAATCACGGTTTCTAATCTTCTACTGTCTATTTTTTTGCAACCTCTAGTCCACGCTTCTTATGAGGATATTGCAGTTGAGGCTTCTTCCTCTTTTTTCGGGCCACCATTCCAGACTTGTGTAACGTGTGTCGTTCGGCGCTTGCACGATCGGCTCTGATGTCACTATTATGAAGCCGAAGAGCCACCTCCACTGCCGGGTGTCACCAGAACTGATAGACCATGTGAGAAGCCGACTTATTGACTCCGATATTTTTCGTGGACGTCACCTCTCGGCTTTTGAATGGTTGGTTGGACTACATTTCATATATTTCTAACTGTTATGGCCTCACATGATGCAGTTTGGCATTTTTCTTGGCCGAGAGACCGCTATCGATGAGCTGGATGATGCGGTTTCTCTATTTTTGGGAATTCTTCTTCATGGCGGCTCCTTGATTTGAACTAGTGACCTTTTATACATAGTTACATCGTTACTTAGGTTGAAAAAAGACCTACGGTAGGTCCATCTAGTTCACCCTTCCTCCACCAGTTCTACATTTGGTCACTAAGTCATTTATATCCAACAATGTTTTGTGTACTGAGGAAATCATCTGGACCTTTTTTAAAAGCTGTTATAGTATCTGCCATTACTACCTCTTGTGGTAGTGTATTCCACAGTCTGACTGCTCTAACTGTAAAGAACCCTTTCCTATTTAGCTGCCGGAATCGCTTTTCTTCCACTCGCAGTGAGTGTCCTCTGGTCCTTAGTATTGCCTTTGGAAGAAATAAGTCATGTGCCAGTCCTTTATATTGACCACACATGTATTTATACATATAAATGAGATCTCCTCTGAGACGTCTTTTTTCTAAGCTAAACATATCTAAATTTTCCACCTCTCATCATACGGGCGGCCTCCATTACTCATCATACGGGCGGCCTCCATTACTCATCATACGGGCGGCCTCCATTACTCATCATACGGGCGGCCTCCATTACTCATCATACGGGCGGCCTCCATTACTCATCATACGGGAGGCCTCCATTACTCATCATACGGGCGGCCTCCATTACTCATCATACGGGCGGCCTCCATTACTCATCATATGGGAGGCCTTCCATTCCTTGTAATAATCTAGTTGCCGCCTTTGAACGGACTCTAACTTCTGAATGTCCTTTTTAAAATGTGGAGCCCAAAACTGGATCCCATATTCCAGATGTGACCTTACAAGTGATTTATAGAGGGGTAACAATACGTTGGGATCACGGGATCTAATCTCTCTTTTTATACACCCTAGAATCTTGTTTGCTTTTGCAGCTGCTGCCTGACATTGATGCTGCTGCTCAGCTTATTTGTAATCAGAATACCCAAGTCCTTCTCCTGTTCTGTAGTCCCGAGTTTACTTCCATTTAATGTATACAGGGATACAATAAATAAAGGAAATGATGATGAAATTGATCTTAAAATTAATATTTTTATTCAGTCATTAAAATAAATATTTATTACAAATTCATAGAAATACTAGGCAGGAAAAAGTCCCATAAATTATAGCAGCGGTTTACCAGAAAATAAAGTGCTTAATGCAATTACCACTAATATATATACAGTGCCTACAAGTAGTATTCAACCCCCTGCAGATTTAGCAGGTTTGATAAGATGCAAATAAGTTAGAGCCTGCAAACTTCAAACAAGAGCAGGATTTATTAACAGATGCATAAATCTTACAAACCAACAAGTTATGTTGCTCAGTTAAATTTTAATAAATTTTCAACATAAAAGTGTGGGTCAATTATTATTCAACCCCTAGGTGTAATATTTTGTGGAATAACCCTTGTTTGCAATTACAGCTAATAATCGTCTTTTATAACACCTGATCAGGCCGGCACAGGTCTCTGGAGTTATCTTGGCCCACTCCTCCATGCAGATCTTCTCCAAGTTATCTAGGTTCTTTGGGTGTCTCATGTGGACTTTAATCTTGAGCTCCATCCGCAAGTTTTCAATTGGGTTAAGGTCAGGAGACTGACTAGGCCACTGCAACACCTTGATTTTTTCCCTCTTGAACCAGGCCTTGGTTTTCTTGGCTGTGTGCTTTGGGTCGTTGTCTTGTTGGAAGATGAAATGACGACCCATCTGAAGATCCTTGATGGAGGAGCGGAGGTTCTTGGCCAAAATCTCCAGGTAGGCCGTGCTATCCATCTTCCCATGGATGCGGACCAGATGGCCAGGCCCCTTGGCTGAGAAACAGCCCCACAGCATTATGCCGCCACCACCATGCTTGACTGTAGGGATGGTATTCTTGGGGTTGTATGCAGTGCCATCCAGTCTCCAAACGTCACGTGTGTGGTTGGCACCAAAGATCTCGATCTTGGTCTCATCAGACCAGAGAACCTTGAACCAGTCTGTCTCAGAGTCCTCCAAGTGATCATGAGCAAACTGTAGACGAGCCTTGACATGACGCTTTGAAAGTAAAAGGTACCTTACGGGCTCGTCTGGAACAGAGACCATTGCGGTGGAGTACGTTACTTATGGTATTGACTGAAACCAATGTCCCCACTGCCATGAGATCTTCCCGGAGCTCCTTCCTTGTTGTCCTTGGGTTAGCCTTGACTCTTCGGACAAGCCTGGCCTCGGCACGGGTGGAAACTTTCAAAGGCTGTCCAGGCCGTGAAAGGCTAACAGTAGTGCCATAAGCCTTCCACTTCCGGATGATGCTCCCAACAGTGGAGACAGGTAGGCCCAACTCCTGGGAAAGGGTTTTGTACCCCTTGCCAGCCTTGTGACCCTCCACGATCTTGTCTCTGATGGCCTTGGAATGCTGCTTTGTCTTTCCCATGTTGACCAAGTTTGAGTGCTGTTCACAAGTTTGGGGAGGGTCTTAATTAGTCAGAAAAGGCTGGAAAAAGAGATAATTAATCCAAACATGTGAAGCTCATTGTTCTTTGTGCCTGAAATACTTCTTAATACTTTAGGGGAACCAAACAGAATTCTGGTGGTTTGAGGGGTTGAATAATAAATGACCTCTGAATAAGCTTTTCACAATTTTAAAAAAAAAAAAAAAAAAAAAAAAGAAATAACATTCTTTTTTGCTGCATTTCACACTTCCAGGCTGATCTACAGTCCAAATGCCACAATGCCAAGTTATTCCGAATGTGTAACCTGCTAAATCTGCAGGGGGTTGAATACTACTTGTAGGCACTGTATATATATATATATATATATATACACAGTGGTACCTCGCTTAACGAGAAACCCACTTAACGAGAATTTCGCTTAACAAGTAAAGCTTTCTGTAAATTTGTAACCCGCTTTACGAGAAAGCTTTGCTGTGTGAGCGAAATCCTCACCGCACACACTTCCGGTTCCGTCCATCCACCGCGCTCTAACCCGCACTTGCACTGTCCACACAAACACACATGTACACACAAACATACACGCACGCACACACATACGGTACTGTATTATGCTCACCTTACCTTCCGTTCCACCGCCGGACTCATGGTTCTTGGAGTTCCCGGGTACATCGCGGCGAACTACAAGTACCATGAGGCCGGTGGTGGAATGGAAGGTAAGGTGAGCATATAATATCTGTACCTTCCGTTTCATCGCCGGCCTGCTGGGTCCTGTAGTGCGCCACGCCGCTCTGCTCCGCTCCACTCCAGGCATCTGCATCCATAGCAACGAAGCAGGAACTTCCTGGTTCCTGTCACCGCTTGTCAAAGGCAGCGCGCTGGCCAATCAGAGGCAAGCGGCTCTGCCTTTGACGTCAGCGCTCTGGCAGGAAGTTCCGCCCTCGTTGTTATGGTAACCCGATACACGGCCCGCACCGCAGAACAGCAAGTCCCAGGAGACCGGCGATGCAACAGAAGGTAATGTGAGCATATAATATGTGTGCTTGTGTGTTTGTGTGTGTTTTTGTGTGTTTTTTACATGTTTGTGTGCGTTTGTGCATGTGTGGAATGACAGAATAGGGGACCAGGAGGGGACATTTAACAAGTTGTGGAACGGATCGTCAGCATTGCAATGATTTCCTATGGGAAAGCTTGCTTTGCTGAACTAGCTTACCAAGTTAGTTGATTAACTTGATTAACAAGCACAGTCCCAGAACGGATTGTTCTCGTTAAGCAAGGTACCACTGTATATATATTTATCATATATAACAAAGTGCACAGTGCAGAATTAAATATCAAAGTGATATGGTATATAGGAATAAGATATGGTATAAATGCCTTTAATATCAAAAAGTATAAAGTGCTAAAACTTGCTAACCTATAAAGGGAATTATACCTTCTGTGTGGTTAAAAATCCCCGACATGCGTTTCAGCGATCCTTTTCTCAGGGGTGCACTTAAAGGCATTTATACCATATCTTATTCATTGAATAACACACTGAGCTAGTAAGAAATGTGAGAACAGGTTGCAAATTTTCAATTACCAGGAAAAAGACATGACAAGAATCTGCAGAACTAATCATATGCTAAAAAGTGTCAAGTCAAAAAAGGTCCGTGGAGCCTCTGTTAGGAGTCTCGAAACGGAAAATAGCCAGATATCCCTCCGGGAAGGACCTAGCCAAGGAGTGGCTCTTTTTAGTCGACCACCATAACCACCATATTAAGTGGCCCTTTTAGTCAATATCCAACTCTTGACGAGTTTAAAGATATGACAAGGGAAATACCAAGGCCAGGTACCCCGAAACAGCTGTCTGTGGATGATATCTGTCTGTGGAGGGATATCTGGCTATTTTCCGTGTCGAGACTCCTAACAGAGGCTCCACGGACCTTTTTTGATTTGCATACTTCCCAGGGGGCAATGCACCAAGGATTTCACTGTGTTGAGCGCCTTCACGGGCTGCCGGCAGTGTTTTCTCAGGCTGTATTGCTAAAAAGTGTCACTTAAAATTTCTGTATGAGAAGCCAAGATGATTGCCTATAAAATGAAGGTCGTCTCACGCTCAAAGCTGTAGAGCAGTGTTTCTCAACTCCAGTCCTCGAGACCCATCAACAGATCATGTTTTCAGGTTTTCCTCAATATTAGACAGGGAATAATTCCATCACCTGTGCAACATTAATGAAAGCCTGAAAACCTGATTGAGGAAAACCTGAAAACATGATCTGTTGGTGGGTCTTGAGGACTGGAGTTAAGAAACACTGCTGTAGAGGATTGTGAGGTATGGAGCCTGAAAGATCAGAACATTGTTACCCTTTTGCCCATCAGTTGTTTGAACCTCACAATGAAAGCCATAAAAACGAAACCCAGAAAAGCAATTGTACAATTCGTGTTTTTTTTCCCATTTTCACCTCACATGAATCCTCACCCCGCTGACCCCGTCTCCTCCACTGTCTGGGAATGGGCACATGTTGCTCCTCTATGGACGCGGCTCTTACTTTGCTTTTTCTCTTCAGCTGCAGATAGTGTGAATCAGGAGGAAGTTCCTTCAAAGATTGAAGACCAAAAATTGGAAAACTCCAAGTACGGACATAAATGTAAGTGACAAGTTTCAAATAATATTTCCAACAGTAATGAGAATATCCAGCCAGAGACGCCTCCAGGGATTATTATAAGTGTATTGTAGTCTTAAAGTGGAAGAAAAACCTCTTATTTCCCTGTAGGGTGATGTTCACATGGGGCAGATAAGCCCTGGATCTTCTGTACTAATTTGTAGGTGGAAACACCGCATTATATTATGCACTTTCTGCAGCTTTCATTGTAAATCTGCAACAAACTCATCCTGCAAAACACGGAAATTTGGAAAAAAATCTGAAGATTAATTTGAAGCTGAAAAATCCATGAAAAATCCATGTGTGAAAGATCCCTCAGGGAATGTTCACAAGGAATTTTTTTTCCTTGGTGTTTGAAACAAATTCTGCTTAAAAATGCCCATGGAAAAAAACACTTCAAAAACTCTGTCCCATCCTGGAATATGTCTACATCATGGCCTCACCCTGGTATATGTCCCCATCCTGGTATATGTCCTCATCCTGGTACATATGATCCCCATCATGCCACAGTAAATAAACAATTCTACTCCCCTTTCCTCCACTACCCCAGTGAGTGGTGTCCTCCTCATATACTGGCAACTGACTTCAGCACGTAAGTGGCGCAGCGCACTGCCATATGTTCTAACTTACACTGACATCAGCAGCTGCTGCAATGTTTGTTGCTCCCCATGCCCAGGATTATGGGCGTGGGGAGCAGTGAATATTGATTCACTTTAGTAGCAGCACACGTGTTTGCCCAGCAACTGCAGAAAGCCGACAGCTGGGAAATCACATGTGCTGCTATTAAAGAAAGAGAATATTCACTACTCCCCATGTCCATAATCCCACCCACCAATCAGAAAAGCTTCAGTGCTGACTAGTGGGTGGGATTATGAGCAAGGGGAGCAGTAAATATTAATTTCTTTAAACGGCGGGCACATTTGCATTTTAGCTGGATGTGTGCCCTTGTGTAGCACCCAGGGATACGGGGTACTCGGTTCCAGGCAGAGACTCTATTGGGGATGTCACGATGGTGGCCGTTACCCGGTTCCGTGCCCTGGGCCCTTTTTGTAATGGAGATATTTACAGGGGATTTGTGAATAAAGTTATTTGTTACGCCACTTGCGGTGTTGCGGCTATATGTAGAGAGCCGCTGCTGCAGAATGTCTCTACTGGGGCTGATGGTATTGGCAGCTAGTATGGTAGTATCTCCACAAGTAGGGTATTACCCCAGTGGGTGTATGGTGCTGTGGGCGCCGGAAGAAGGAGTCCAGACAGGTATTCAGTGCAACTGGTTTACTAACTTTTCGGGTGTTAACTGGTTGCCTGAGGCCGGCTGGTTTTGCCTCCAGGTCCCCTTCGTCCCAGTGCCAGTCTGGTTCTCTGGTACCTTCTTCTCCTGCACCTGTCTCTGGTAAGTGGGTCCCCGTGGTATAGAATACTGGGGGTCCCTGGTCTGTGGTTTGCCTACCCCTGTCCGCCTAATGGTAGTGTAAACCCTGTGGGATTGGAGTCTCTGGTCCTGTCCCAGGCTCTCTCTTTGCTACCGAGTCTTTGGATTCTTTAGGGTCAGGAAGGTCCTTGATGGTCCCCTTTGCTGTGCAGGTGTTAACAGGTCGGTTTGAAGCTCTCTCCTGTCCTAGGGTCCTGTACCACGTTGGTGCGTAGTTCCGAGAGTACTCCACCGGCAACTACCTCTCCTGGGTACCAGGTCACCGTTAACCCGAGTCAGGGTGTCACTTCACTTCCACCTTCACACCTCTACAGTCACACACGTTCTGACTACTCTCCACAGTCTGACCCTCCCACCTGGTCAACTAGTGGACTGGAGTGGCTCCACCTCTAGGCGGCCATCCATGGTCCCACCCTAGCTAAGTACCATTGTATGGGGGATTATTGGGGAAAACTGGGATTACCTGGGTTTTTGTTGGTACCGGCACTGGGGTTCTGGGTACCTAAGGGGGTAAGGCCCTGCATCCTAGTGGGGACTAGCAGTCTTGTAGCCTGTCACCATTGGCGGCATATAGCCACCCAAACCACTCCACATTTTTTTCAGTACGATGTTGGTGTGCAGATTACTGGTTCATCCCATTCAATCTTACAAGTTTCCCCTTCTCTTGGTAGATGAGAACCTCGCACTTCGTGGTCGGGCTACTCAGTCTTCGATTTATAAAGATGGGAATTATGGCTATATGGCAATGGCAATAAATGCAATAGATGGAAACCTGAACACAAATTATCATCACGGATCCTGTTCTCACACAAACAATGACTGGTCTCCCTGGTGGAGGGTGGACTTGCTGAAGTCTTACAGAATCAGCCACATAATCATCACGAACAGGCAGGACTGCTGTGCAGAACGGTTGCTTGGTACAGAAATCCTTGTTGGAGACTCCTTGTCCGACGACGGCAACAATAATCCAAGGTGAGAACGAGCGGCTATGTAACACCCTGAGGTCGAGGGATTTTCACCCTACACGTCGCCGGGCCGGGGGTGCAGATCCATTGCGTCGTCATGGGCCGGCCTTGCCCGGTTTCGTGACCCCCAAGAGGTACAGAAGGGAGGGAAGGCGGTGTATGGGAGGATGGACAGAGGATGGGGGTGGTAGTGACAGTGACGAAAGTCTTTTTAGATTGTGACGCTACCTGTGGTCTGTGGCCAGGGATGGGCCACAGCTGCAGGTGCTGCTCTCCGGGGCTGATGGTAATGGTCACAGCCGGGATGGTGTCGCTCCCCACAGGTGGAGCGGGATTACCCAGGGGAGGATGACGGTGGTCAAATTGGGCTGGTGGTAGTTCCCGTTGGCGCCACAGTGCTAAGCAACAGCGCCGGTAAAGGAGAGGCAGAGACAGGGGCTGTGGTTCCAGGTCTTTTACTCACAAGTAGTTCAGGTGCTGCCCCAGGGTACCGTTCTCTAGCATGATGGGCTCCAGCAGATCCCGGATCCAAGAAAGGTCAAGTCCGGTGTGTGTCAGCCTATGGGCCCTTCCTACTTTGAAGCGCAAAATATCGGACCCCCGTGGCTTGAAGCACTTGGGCATCCCAATGTCAGTAAAGTGTCTCGTCCTGTATGCTGATAGCGTGGTCCCGTTGTGGGGCTGTCCAAAGTCCTCAGCCCCGGATCCTATATGCTATTTGGCTGCAGACTCGGTGAGACAGGTCCAGTGGCTTTCCTAGTCTTTCCCGCAACCCTTTCAGAGTTGGTAGACAACGTGAAGTACATCTGCCCTAGGGTTCTGTACCCCGACAGCGCCGATCCTGTGGAAGCAGCCGCCTGCTTCTCCCCAGCGACTGTGTTAAATGCCTTAGCCCACAGAGCTGCTTGCGGCACTTCCGCTCTGCTCTGTGTCTGTTCTCTCCTTGTTGTAGTTGTGTTGTGTGTTCCGAGCTGTTGCCCCCAGCCTCTGCCACCGGCCGGTTCACTACTCTCACTAGGCCATCCTGCTCTTTACACTGTGTGCTCCTGACTCCCCCTGGTGGTTGCTTCTCCCTGACCTTGAGTCCCCGGTTCTAGTAGATCGGGAAGCCCCTGGTGCGGTGGCGTCCTGTAAACCTACCACTGTAGTGACCCCCTACTGTGATCTGATTCTTGTCCAGTCCCCATTGGGGAGGGCAACCAACTGTGACTGCATGTGTATGTTGGTTGAAACTGGTACTAACCTTTCCTGGACCCAGAATAAGTACTACACCCTAAAGGAGGTGCAGTACCCTGTGGCGCCTGAAGCCTCAGGGGCGCCACAGCTACATACTCTTGTGGCGCCCTGGACAAGCCAGGGGCCACAGGTAACACCACCACCACACCCCACACTCCCTGTAGGCACATCGAAGTCAAAACACAAAATCCTTGTTGCCCTCCCAGGGGCTGATGTCCACACCAGGGGGTGGAGCCAGGCGGTTGGTCTCCACCCACCAAGGAGTTCACAGTCCTGGAGGAGGGAAAACACAGGCAGAGATAGAGTTGAGGAGTGAAAGTGAGCAGAAGGAAGTGGCAGTTGAGCAGCCTGAAGTCAGTCCGGGTATGTGTGGCCTGGACTGAACAGCAAGGTTGGCAGACGGTGGTGACCGTCTGCAGGAGTGGCCTATCGGAGTTGCCGTAAGGACCGTGGATGGGCGGTGGCCCAGCGGTACCGGACCGGTACACAAGGAGAAGCCAGCACCATTGGCAGGGGCCTTTCGGTTCCCGGCAAGGCTAGGAGTCGCCGTGAATTTGCCAAATCCGTTAGTGAAGGGGACCTCCTGGGTTTCCAAACAACCAAGTCCTGATAGAAGGCAACCGTCCACCCGTGAAGGGGAGACACCGCAACCGCCAAGGGCAACAGTTTCCCAGGGCCAGCGCCTGCGGGCAAAAAGGGGCTCCTCCGGCCCATATCCAAGTTGGGGAGCGGGTTACCGGTGAGAACCCATCGCTACCAACCAGAAGCTTAGGTGCAGGGAGAGACAGTCATCACCACCTACAGGGAGACAACAACCGCAGCCGTCTGGGGGACCCGTCCATCCAGCTGAGTGTTTTACCAAGAACTGTGTCCTGATTACTGGCTGAGTGAGTACCCCCTTGCCGTGTGGCACAGCGCTGCCCCTGCGACCCTGCACCTCGCCAGGCTCCGCAACCCGCCTGCCATCCATCCCTACGTACTCCATCACCGGGCCCCGGGACAACCAACCCCCTACCCACGGAGGGGAGAACTAACAACCAAGCTGCTCCCTGTCACCGCTCCCGGGATACCCGTCCAGAGCAGTGGTGGTGTCACCAAGATCACCACAACCGTGGGTGGCGTCACGGACAATATCCAAATCCCAACAATCAACCCTTTTTCACTCACGGGCGAGGAACGCCGCTCGAGCCACCACCGAGCAGCAGCAGCAGCCGAACCCGAGCAGTGGGAGAGCGCAGCGTCACCTCCTCCGCCTGCGACACTCTTAATTACCAAGATGTGTTATAAGAAGGTAAATATGCAGCGCTCACTATGTTACATTTAAATCAATTAAGATCTTTTTTCTTTATATATTGTGGTAGAGCCAGTCTCTCAGCAGTAGGAGACGGATGCAGGAACACCTCACGTGTCGATTTTCACCTGGTTGATTATCAGCAGCCACAATCCATTTACAAAAACAGCACTACTTCCTTCCACACAGGAAGTTACAGAGCACTAGTGATGTGTCGGTTGCGAACGATCCGACACAAAGATCCGGCTCCCTGCAGTGACCAACAGGAGCCGGATCACCGGTGTGAGCCACTCAAATCTCTAAACGGCTCTTTTCGCCGTCAAAACCCCGCCCACCCGCGGCTAAACTCCGCCTACTCAGCAATCTATTTGGCTGCTTTTTATGTGGGCGGGGCTTTGGCGGTGTTACTATAATCTTAAATATGTGTTCACCTGGGGTGAACACATATTTAATAAGGAGCCGAGAACGAGCTGAAAGATCCGGCTCTTTTTGGTGAACGGAGCCATAGGAACCGGATCATTAAAAAGAGCCGGACTGCCCATCACTACAGAGTACACCGAGTGTGTCCAGAGGCCTGGCTTTTACCTCTGGGACAACACCCCGAGGTGGAGATATGGTGAACAGCCGTCCCACCCATCTTTTTAGCTATTCACCACAAACCCGGCCCAGGTAATACAAATTAACCCTCTCAGCACCTAATGTGCTGGAGTACTACATCTGGGTTCACATCACGGATTGCAGCAGTCGCAGCGACACATCTCCCCTCGTGCACATCACCAGTGATCACATCACAATATCTATAACAGTTCGGAGATAACCGGTGACAAAATGCAATCAGGTTGCCAAGCCTCCTCTGTCATATCCAGACCCCTCTGTACTCTCCACACATTTCTGCCTCTTTTAGACTCCTTTTTCCCCTCCAGAGTGGCTACAAACGTCTTCTATACTCTCTACAACCCTCTGTCCTCTCCAGACTCTTCTTTTTCCTCCAGACTCATCTGTCCTCTCCAGACCCCTGTGTCCTCCAGACGTCTTTTTTCACTCCAGACTTTTCTGTCTCCTCCAAAACATTTGTCCTCTTCCTAGTTCTCTGTCCTCTCAAGACTTTTCTTTCATATCAATGCTCCTTTATCCTTTCTTTCCAAACTCTTCTTTTTCTTCCAAATTTCTCTGTCTTCTCCAGCTTCCTCTTTCTCCTGTAGACTTCTTTGTTTTCTTCAGACCTTTTTTTACTCCAGAATCCTCAGTCGTCTCCATACCCACGTCATCCTTCAGACTCCTCTTTCCTCTCCACACCTTTCTGTCCTCCAGACTCTTCAGCCGTCTCCATTCCTGTGTCTTTTCTCATCTCCTCTGTTCCCTCCAAACCTCTGTCTCCTCCATGCTCCTCTGTCACTATCAGACACTTCTGTTCCCTCCAGTCTTCTCTCCCATCTTCGCTCCATATTCCTCTATTCTGGTGCTTTATCTTCCTTGGAATTCAAGGGTTTGAATTTAAACTATGTTTAGATCCATGAGCCGCTGACTTCCACTAACCTCGGGGGTGTGGTCCACCACTGGGGAAGGTTTTCTCCGTCAAGCTGCCAAAAGGTCCATAACATCTGTGTCGCCCTGGGCAAGCCAGGGGACACAGGTCACAACACCACCACACCCCACACTCCAGGTAGGCACATCACAGCTAAACTACAAATCCTTGTTGCCTTCCTCCAGAGGCTGATGATTCACACCAGGGGGTGGGCCAGGCGGTTGGCTCCGCCCACCAAGGAGATCACAGCTCTTGGGGCAGGAAGTACCAGGCAGTCCAGTGAGGGACATGAACGAGTGAACAGCAGATAGCCCCGGGCAGGGGAAGAGTGAAGTCTAGCTGAGGGCTAGAAAGGAGTAAACAACCAAGTGAAAGTAGGAAAGTGGTAAAGGAGGAAAGCAAGTGAGGTGACAAGAAGGAAGGAAAGCCTGAAGGGTCCAGCTTTGTGTAGGGCCAGATCAGCAAGGTCAGCGACGGCGGTGACCGTCTGGAGTGGGACCGTTTGGAAGTTCCTGGAAGGACCCCGTTGGCTGTGTGCCCGGTGGTCTGGAGCAGTGTTCCGAAGGACAGTCAGCACCAGGGCAGGGGCCTCTCGGACCCCGGCAAGGCTAGGAGTCGCCAAATTTGACGAATCCGTCAGTGAAGGGGACGTAGATCCCCCAGCAACCAAGTCCCGATTGAAGGCAACAGCTCAACCTGAAGCAGAGAGACACCGCCACCGCCAAGGCACCAGTTTCTCAGGGCCAGCGCCTGCGGGCAAAGTGTAGAGCTCCTCCGGCCCAGATTGTAGTCGGGGAGCGGGTAACCGGAGGGAATCCACCGCTACCACAAGTCAACCATAGGTGCAAGGAAGAGGGACATCACCGTCACCTACCGGGAGTGCAGGTGCAGCCGTCTGTGGGACCGTCCTACCAGCCGTTTGGTTTACCGTACAAACTGTGTCCGTGTCTCAGGCTGAGTGAGTACCACAGTGCCGCAAGGCACAGCGCTGCCCCCGCGTCCCTGCGCCCACCAGGCCCCGCACCTCACAAACCATCACCGGGCCCCGGGATCACCAACCCCTACCCACGGAGGGGCAACACAACACCTGGCTGCTCCGCATCACCATCCCCGGGACCCCCGAATTGAGCAGCGGTGGTGAAATCACCACAACCGTGGGTGGCGTCACGAACTATAACAATCCCCCACACCCAACCAGAAATCCCCTTTCACTCACGGGCGAGGAGTGTCGCTCGAGAAACCCTGGGATCCGGCCCACAGCTCGAGCCACCACTGAGCAGCTGCCGGACCCAAGCAGAAGAGGGTGAGCGCGGTGTGCTGACACCCTCCTCCCCGCCCGCGACAACTTGGCGTCACAAACAGGATCTTACCGCTCTGCCGTCTGGTAGAGGTGCGCCTTGTTACCGCTGGAGGTATCCGGCAGAAAAATTGCAGAAGCCGCCATCTTTGGCGCGAAAAGTTCCCGCTCGAGCGTCTTCTCGAGCAGTAGAGGCGCGAAGGCCGAAACCCCGCCCCGAGAGAGGAGGGGCCGGAAAGAGCTAAGGGGGACGGAAACAAGATGTCTGCGCCCGACGGAGCCGCTGGAGGAGCGGTGGTCGCAGCCGCAGCGGCACCCGCGGATGGGAATGGACCTGCCCAGGTCCCGGCCGTACCGGCGGGAGGTGCCGTGGCCCCCACGCTCGCTCAGCTCATGCCGTTTTCCTTGCCCTATGCGCCCGGAGCTGCCTGGCTACCGCAGTATGACGGGAAACCGGATGCCCTACAGGCCTTCCGGAAAAAGCTTAACCCGTTGCTAGAGCTGTACCCCCTGACTGATAAGCAACGTGCAGCGATAGTGCTAGGCCAGTTAACCGGTGCGGCGGAGCAGGAAGCGGAGACCTGGGCCGAGGGGGACCGGCTCTCTGTAGCCACCATCTTTGAGAAGCTACAGACTGCCTTTGAGACCCGGACTGAAGCTGAGCTGAGGATGCAGTTTTACCAGTGCCGGCAACGAGCCGGGGATAGCATTCGGGACTATGCTCTACGTCTGCAGACCGCCCTCCGCACGCTGAAGCGGGTGAACCCTATTACTGAGGCGGATAGCAACAAGATGTTAGTGGAGCAATTTGCGCAGGGGATGAGGTCCCCTGAGGATCGCAAACAACTCCGGCTGTGGGCCCTGGAACACCCTGATGTGGACTTTGCTGTGTTAAAGGAGCGGGCCATTAAAGCACTACAGCCTCCAACAACCGAAGTTCTGGAACCCGCCCCGTGGCCCGTCGAGACGGCTCCCGTTATGGCGGCCTCAGCCAAATCTACCTCTCCAACACCTGCAGCCCCGAGCAGCACAGTGGAAGAACTGGCGGCCCAGGTCCGTCGCATGGACGGAGACCTTGCCAAAATCCTGGCTGCCCTACAACCTCTGACCAGACCTCAGCCTCCAGGGCAGATACAGCTTGCTGACAGTCCCGAGGACGTTCCCTGGATGCAGCGGAGGAATGCCGACAACCTGCGGAGCAGACCCCCAATCTGCTACAAGTGCCGTAAGCCGGGTCATTACTACCGACAGTGCCCGTTAAACGAGCAACCCCTGGGGCCCCAGGCCAATCCTCAGGAGTAGAACATCGTGGCCCCCCGGACTGGCGGGACCGATATATCGGGGCCCGCCCTATCATCCCCGTGGCTGTGGACGGCATACCAGTGATGGCTCTCTTGGACACTGGATCACAGGTAACTACCATACCGTACACGTTGTACCAGCGGTACTGGGCCGTAGACGAACTGGCGCCCCCAGACAGTAGTATAACATTGATTGCCGCTAATGGACTCCCATTGACCCAAGTGGGGTATAAACAAGTGGCTATGACAGTGGGGCAAGCCGAACTGCAACACCAGGGTATGATTGTGATCATGAATGAGCCCAGTGATCATAACCCGAAAATAGTGCTGGGAACCAATGTGATGGAGCACTGCATGGCTGATGTGTTAACTCTATTACAACAGCTAGCCGCCACAGCAGCAGGGAGCCGGCAGAGGGCTGTGCAGCGTGAGATCCGAGCCCTGATGTACCGCCAGCATGTAAGCTCAACAGGAGGGGAGATTGGTGGAGTGAGAGTGATGGATGTTGCTCCATTGACTGTGCCCCCTAGGAGTGAGATGATGATCTGGTGTAGGGCAGCAGTAGGGCCTCAGGGGCGTGACTACCCTGCAATGATGGAGCCCATGCCTTCTGAGCACTGGCCCACTGTGATGGCCGCCCGAGGGGTGGTGGATGTGAAGAAGGGGAGAGTGCCTGTGAGAGTGCTGAACTGTGGAGAGGAAGAAGTCAGGCTTCCCCGGTATGCCACTATTGCCAAGCTGCTCACCCTGGACCCTCACACTATCCATGAAACCAGTCCATCCACACTTCCACCTACCACCAGCACTTCCCCACCTCAGGGGGAGACAAAAGAGTGGCATCAGCAGCTACACGTAGGCACTGATGATACCCCTACACATCACAGGGCAGGGGTACACCGGGTGGTGCAGGAGTACGAACAGGTTTTCAGTAAGCACCCCCTAGACTTTGGGCAGATCAAAGGGGTCCAACACCACATTCCCACAGGTGAACATCCCCCTATCAAAGAGAGGTACAGGCCTATTCCCCCTGCACATTACCAGTGTGCCAAGGATATGTTGAGGGATATGAAAGAGGCAGGGGTTATTCGGGACAGCTGTAGTCCCTGGGCCATTGGTACTGGTTAAGAAGAAGGATGGTACCATGCGGATGTGTGTGGACTACCGGAAGATCAACCAGATAACCCATAAAGATGCCTATCCATTACCTCGTATTGAAGCGTCTTTGGCTGCACTGAGAACTGCAAACTACTTCTCGACCCTTGACCTCACCAGCGGATACTGGCAAGTGGCCGTGGCCCCCGAGGACCGGGAGAAGACCGCCTTCACCACCCCGATGGGGCTCTGCGAATTCAATAGCATGCCGTTTGGGCTGTGCAATGCCCCCGGGACCTTCCAACGGTTGATGGAGTGCTGTCTGGGACATTTAAACTTCGAGACCGTCCTGCTGTATTTGGATGATGTGATTGTTTATTCCCAGACGTATGAAGCCCATCTGGAGCACCTGGCCGAGGTGTTCGCGTCCCTTGCCAAGTTCGGGATGAAGTTGAAGCCCTCAAAATGCCATCTGCTGAAACCCAGGGTGCAGTATCTAGGGCATGTGGTGAGTGCGGATGGTGTCGCCCCCCGACCCTGAGAAGATCACTGCCATCCAGAGCTGGCCGAGGCCAACTACAGTGAGGGAAGTAAGGCAGTTTCTGGGTCTGGTGGGGTACTATCGGCGCTTCATAAAGGGGTACACGAAGATGGCTGCCCCCATGCAAGATCTCCTCGTGGGACAGACCAAAGGTGGTAGACCCCATTGGAGCCCCACTGTTGTGGGAGGACAAGCATGAGGAGTCCTTTTGCCAGTTGAAGGCGGCCTTGACCGGAGAAGAGGTCCTGGCGTACCCTGACTATGGGCGCCCATTCATCCTCCACACGGACGCCAGTAACGTGGGGCTAGGAGCGGTCCTATCCTAGGTCCAGGATGGAAAGGAGAAGGTGATTGCCTACGCCAGCCGAAAACTCCGGCCGAGCGAAAGGAACCCTGAGAACTATAGCTCCTTCAAGCTCGAGCTATTGGCGTTGGTGTGGGCTATCACGGAGCGGTTCCGCCACTACTTGGCGGCGGCAAAATTCACCGCATTTACGGACAACAATCCGCTGACTCACCTGAACACGGCCAAGTTGGGCGCGCTGGAGCAGCGGTGGGTAGCCCGGCTAGCCAACTATGATTTCACCATAAAGTACCGAGCTGGTCGTGTCAACATAAATGCTGATGCACTCTCCCGGATGCCCCATTTGTCAGAAGAGGGGTGCGAGGATGACGACCTCGAGGAGATCGAGTTGCCTGCGTTTCACCAGCCGCCTACTGAGAGGGTACAAGTATGTCAGCAAAGGGTGGATCTGGACCCGCGGCCCAGTCAAGAGTGGCAGGACGCCCAGGACCAAGCACCGGCTGTCCGCCTTGTCAAGACTCTGGTGGAACAAGGTGCTATGGGAATAGACCCTGCCGCTCCAGCCGAAGCCCAACGCTTGTGGAAAGAACGGAAACGGCTTTACCTACACCAAGGGAGGCTGTACCGTGAGCTGATCAACCCGAAGACCCATGAGAAAATATGCCAGTTAGTCGTTCCTCAAGCTGATGTCGCTACTGTCCTGCGGGCATACCATGATGGTGCTGGCCACTTCGGGTGAAGAAGCTGGAGATGCTGTTGAGGGAGCGGTTCTATTGGAGTGGGATGCGTGAATCGGTGGAAGCCTGGTGCCGAGAGTGCGGTCCTTGTACGCTGAGGAGAAAGGACGAGGCTAGCCAGAGGGCACCGTTACATCCCATAGTCACCCATCAGCCGCTGGAGCTGGTCGCCCTAGACCATGTCAAGCTCACCCCTAGCCGAAGTGGGTACACCTACGCATTGACCATGGTAGACCACTACTCAAGATTTATGGTGGTAGTCCCCGTTAAGGACCTGACTGGTCGAACCGCTGCTCGAGCGTTCCAGGCTTATTTTTGCCGACCCCATGGGTACCCCGAGAAGGTGCTGACTGACCAAGGCCCGGCTTTTGAAGCAGAAGTGTTTCACGAATTCTGTCAGTTGTACGGCTGCAAGAAGATCCGGACCACTCCATACCACACCCAAACCAACGGCATGTGCGAGAAAATGAACCACTTGGTCCTGGGGCTCCTCAAGACGCTACCGCTGGAAGAATGGAACATGTGGCCGGAAAAGTTGCCCGACTTGGTCGACATGTACAATAATATCCCGTCCAGCTCGACGAAGTGCACCCCAGCGTATCTGATGAGGGCTCGGCCTGGCCGCCTGCCGGTGGATTTGGAGATGGGATTGGAGGCCCCGGAAGCACTCCCTTCAACGGCAGAGTGGGAAAGTCGGAGGAGGGCACAGTACCGGCAAATCCAGGAGTATGTGGAGAAAAACCTCAGTCGAAGTCGAGAACAGCAAGAGCACCGGTTCAATCAGAAGGCGCCCGCAGGTCCTTTCCAGCCAGGAGATGTGGTGCTGAAACGGAAGAGAAAAGCCCACAAGCTGGATGATCAGTGGGAGCAAGTCCCTTACGTCATACAACCCACAGAATGGGGAGATGGGAAGACCTACCAGATCAGTCGTGACCAAGGGGGCACCCTGGCCACAGTTTCCCGGGACCATCTAAAAAAATGCCCCCCAGCGTTGAAGGCAGAGGCTGAAGTACCGGTTCCTCCACCCGTGGAGAAGGCAGCAGAGGTAATCCACACTGTAATGGGTGACTTCCCAGCAAACTGGCCTACACAGAACGGCGAAGTAGTGGAAGCGGTTAACCGTGAGCCAGAACCAGTGCCAGTGCCCAGGGATGAACCTGCACCCAGCCCCCCTACACCTCCGCCTGCTCCACACTATAGCAGGGAGGAGGAACCGATTGTTCCCTCTACCCCACTGTCTAGCAACACTGACACCGGGCCCCGAAGGTCCACCCGTTCCAACCTAGGTAGACCCCCACTTAGGTACAGGGAGACCGTTCTATGAGTAAAAGGGGTCCGCAAATGTGAAGGAGTGGTTGTTTGTTTGTTGAAAAGTTTTGAAAAATGAAAATGATAATTACCGAGTTTTCACCAGATTGTCTGTTGTGATTGAACCGGCAGGAGCCGGCACCGTTGTCCCCGTGGGGACCGTTTAAAAATGCATGGGAACTATCCATGGACAAGCCCGTGAACTTGCAGGGCAACCACAGACGTTAGTGGCTTGTAAATATGTTGGTTACCGTTACCGTTTCCGCAATGCCGCCTCCGGAGAGGCAGGTTGGAGGGAGGGCCCTGAGCAGAGCAGGCCAGGGCCCAGCCACCAAAGGAACCAGTGGCTACCCTCTGGAGGGGAAGGACAGATCCCGCTCGGGTACCGTGTGCTGGACTGTGGGTCAAGGGGTGCTGCCTGGGTTTTAGGGGCAGCATCAGGGCCAGGTTACTTGGGTGGGAGAGAGCGGAAACCGTAACCGTAAACCGTTGCAACGTTAAAAGTAAATGTGCCTCCCGTCTTGGGAAGAAGTTATTAAAAATGTTATTATTGTTTGTTTAACCTTGTTACCCCTTTTTCAGAAAAATAAAACCGGTGTAGGACGGCAGCCCGCGGACGGTCTGCATTTTGCTAAGGGGGAATGTGTCGCCCTGGGCAAGCCAGGGGACACAGGTCACAACACCACCACACCCCACACTCCAGGTAGGCACATCACAGCTAAACTACAAATCCTTGTTGCCTTCCTCCAGAGGCTGATGATTCACACCAGGGGGTGGGCCAGGCGGTTGGCTCCGCCCACCAAGGAGATCACAGCTCTGGGGGCAGGAAGTACCAGGCAGTCCAGTGAGGGACATGAACGAGTGACCAGCAGATAGCCCCGGGCAGGGGAAGAGTGAAGTCTAGCTGAGGGCTAGAAAGGAGTAAACAACCAAGTGAAAGTAGGAAAGTGGTAAAGGAGGAAAGCAAGTGAGGTGACAAGAAGGAAGGAAAGCCTGAAGGGTCCAGCTTTGTGTAGGGCCAGATCAGCAAGGTCAGCGACGGCGGTGACCGTCTGGAGTGGGACCGTTTGGAAGTTCCTGGAAGGACCCCGTTGGCTGTGTGCCCGGTGGTCTGGAGCAGTGTTCCGAAGGACAGTCAGCACCAGGGCAGGGGCCTCTCGGACCCCGGCAAGGCTAGGAGTCACCAAATTTGACGAATCCGTCAGTGAAGGGGACGTAGATCCCCCAGCAACCAAGTCCCGATTGAAGGCAACAGCTCAACCTGAAGCAGAGAGACACCGCCACCGCCAAGGCACCAGTTTCTCAGGGCCAGCGCCTGCGGGCAAAGTGTAGAGCTCCTCCGGCCCAGATTGTAGTCGGGGAGCGGGTAACCGGAGGGAATCCACCGCTACCACAAGTCAACCATAGGTGCAAGGAAGAGGGACATCACCGTCACCTACCGGGAGTGCAGGTGCAGCCGTCTGTGGGACCGTCCTACCAGCCGTTTGGTTTACCGTACAAACTGTGTCCGTGTCTCAGGCTGAGTGAGTACCACAGTGCCGCAAGGCACAGCGCTGCCCCCCGCGTCCCTGCGCCCACCAGGCCCCGCACCTCACAAACCATCACCGGGCCCCGGGATCACCAACCCCTACCCACGGAGGGGCAACACAACACCTGGCTGCTCCGCATCACCATCCCCGGGACCCCCGAATTGAGCAGCGGTGGTGAAATCACCACAACCGTGGGTGGCGTCACGAACTATAACAATCCCCCACACCCAACCACAAATCCCCTTTCACTCACGGGCGAGGAGTGTCGCTCGAGAAACCCTGGGATCCGGCCCACAGCTCGAGCCACCACTGAGCAGCTGCCGGACCCGAGCAGAAGAGGGTGAGCGCGGTGTGCTGACACCCTCCTCCCCGCCCGCGACACATCCAGTCCCAGGGCCCTCTTCTATATGTATATGTCGCGGGCGGAGGGGTGCGGCGCTGCTCGCGCTGCACGCTCGGGTCCGGCGTTGCTGCGATGGCTGCTCGGTGGCTCGAGCGGTGGGCCGGATCCAGGGACTCGAGCGGCGCTCCTCGCCCGTGAGTGAAAGGGGTAGTTTGGTTTGGGGATTTGGTCCGTGACGCCACCCACGGTTTGTGGTGAAGGTGGGCACCACCGCTGCTGGTGACGGGGATCCCGGGAGCGTTGTTAGGGAGCAGCTGAGATGTTTTCCCCCCCTCCGTGGGGTTGGTGGTCCTGGGGCCCAGTGAGGTGACGGGGAAGCAGGGCTGGCGAGGTGCAGGGTCGCGGGGACAGCGCGGCGCGGTGCCGGATGGCACTGGTGTACTCACTCAGCAACAGATACACGCAAAGTCTCTGGTAAACCAAACGGCTGGCTGGACGGGTCCCGCAGCCGGCTGCTGTGGCTTCTCCCGGACAGTTGATGGCGGCTGTCTTTCCCTGCACCTGTTTATGTGTTCGGCTCCGATGGCTTCCCACCGGTAACCCGCTCCCCAGCGTATAGGTGCCGGAGGAGCCCCTTTTGCCTGCAGGCTCTGGCCCTTGGAACTCTAGCTGTGGCGGTAGCTGTATTTCCTTTCTCTCGTCGGACGGTTGCCTTCTATCGGGTCTTGACTGCTAGGAAACCCCTGGGGTTCCGGTCACTGATGGATTTGACGGCGGCTCCAAGCCTGGTCGGGGTCCGCAGGCCCTGCCTGTGTGTGCTGGCTTCACTTCGCTCCCCGGTTCGGTACCGGCGGGCCACTGCCCGTCCCCGGTCCTACGGTTCCGCGTTGATCGGCCTCTCCTGCAGACGGCCACCACCATCTGCCAACCTTGCTGTATGTGTCCGGGCCACGCACCCGGACACGGTCAGTTTGCTCCTCCACTACCACCTCTCCAACTGATCTCCTCTCCTTTTCCCACCTCCAGGACTGTGAACTCCTCAGTGGGTGGGGCCAACCGCCTGGCTCCACCCCACCTGGTGTGGACATCAGCCCCTGGAGGGAGGCAACAAGGATTTTGTGTCTGGCTGATGTGCCTGTCTCAGGGTGGGGGTGTGTGTTGCAGTACCTGTGACGACCTGGCTTGCCCAGGCGCCACATATATGTATATGTATGGAAGGACTCTAACCTATCATGGTTCCTATTACAGGTGTGCGCTGGTGAGGATAATTCCACCTGGAGGATCTCAAACCTTCTATTGCCACAATATGGTTGGGAGATACGTGAACATCATTTTGCGTGGAAGAAAGGAATATCTTCATCTGTGCGAAGTTCAGGTTTTTGGAGCTGCTGTCCACTGAAGTAGAACTTATGGCAATAATCGGAAGTAAAATATTACTAACAATATACTAATAATCTGAGATTAATACATATATACAAGTGCAAAATATAAAATAAAGGCATTCGCATATATAATGTTTGATGTCCAATTCTTCACTTCCTGGAGTTCAGAGGACGAGTTTCCGTGCTCAGGATGCTTAGCTCATTTTTAGGGGTTTGTCATAAAAGAAAGATAGGACACAGCCTGTCATCACTACAGCCAGGGTTAGTGGAGGCATGTCACATCGGGAGGTGAGGGACACAGCTGAAGTGGTATCTCAGTGTTGACAGGTATCATTTATAATGGGCAGGGAATGTGCACATGTCCTATTCTTAAGGCCGCTTTACACGCTGCGATATCGGTACCGATATCGCTAGTGTGGGTGCCCGCCCCCATCGGTTGTGCGACACGGGCAAATCGCTGCCCGTGCCGCACAACATCGCCCAGACCCGTCACACGTACTTACCTGCTTGGCGACGTCGCTGTGACCGGCGAACCGCCTCCTTTCTAAGGGGGGCGGTTCGTTCAGCGTCACAGCGACGTCATAGCTGCGTCACTGAACCGCCGTCCAATAGAAGCGGAGGGTCGGAGATGAGCGGGACGTAACATCCCGCCCACCTCCTTCCTTCGCATTGCGGCCGGGAGGCAGGGAAGGAGAGCTTCCTCGTTCCTGCGGTGTCACACGGAGCGATATGTGCTGCCGCAGGAACGAGGAACAACTTCGTTACTGCTGCAGTAACGATATTTGAGAATGGACCCCCATGTCACCGATGAGCGATTTTGCACGTTTTTGCGACGATGCAAATCGCTCATAGGTGTCACACGCAACGGCATCGCTAATGCGGCCGGATGTGCGTCACAAATTCCGTGACCCCAACGACTTCGCATTAGCGATATTGTAGCGTGTAAAGCCCCCTTTATTATATATGGCAGATCGAAGGCACAGATGAGTGTCTTTGTTGAGTTACTTGACACCCGGCCGGCATCCAAAACCCTTTCCTTCACTGTGAGTACAGAATCACTGACATCTGGCTGCTAACTTTCCTGAGCAAGCTCTGCACAGCTGTAGAACTGTTAATTTTTTTTAAGAGATGGTCCTGGCACTTGCTAGGTTTTCTTGTGCACCTTAAAGCCAAAGTCTTCTTCACAGCACTTGGACCTCTTTGTTTAAATGATCCAATAAATGGTTAGTAACAATGTCCTTGCCTGTAAAGCCCTTATGATGCAAAGCAATGATAAATGCACAAGTTTCTTTGAAGGTAAGCATGATCAACAGAAAAAGACAGCGTAAAAGTACAGCTTGACTTAGAAATAAAGGGGGTAAATGTGTTTGATTTCTTATTAACAGAGCCTTCTTTTACAGCCACTTTCAGACGTCCATATTTTTGCGTACGAGTGCTATCTGTGTTTTTCATAATAGTGAGTGGGGTCTTTCACATGTCTCCGATTTACTGTGGGCTGAGTGGTCAGTGAAAACACGTGAACACATGTCCGGTTTTGATCAAAACTGGCAATACAAGTCTAATGCCGGCGTCACACGGTACGATCTATCGTGCGATCGCACCCGTCCCCGTCGTTTGTGCGTCACGGGAAATTAGTTGCCCATGGCGCACAAAGTCGTTAACCCCGTCACATGCACTTACCTCACGGACGACCTCGCTGTGGGCGGCAAACATCTTCCTAAAGGGGGAGGGACGTTCGGCGTCACAGCGACGTCACACAGCCGCCGGCCAATAGTAGCGGAGGAGCGGAGATGAGCGGGACGTAACATCCCGCACACCTCCTTCCTTCCGCATTGTCGGCGGCCGCAGGTAAGCTGTGTTCGTTGTTCCCGGGGTGTCACACGGAGCGATGTGTGCTGCCGCAGGAACGAGGAACAACCGGAGCACAGAAGGAGGACCGACATTTTGAAAATGAACGACGTGTCAACGAGCAACGATAAGGTGAGTATTTTTGCTCATTCACAGTTGTTCGGAGATGTCACACGGTACGATATCTCTAACGATGCCGGATGTGCGTCACTAACGACGTGACCCCACCGACATATTGCACGATATATCGTACTGTGTGACCAGGGCCGGATTATAGGCGGGGCAGGCGGGGCTTCAGCCCAGGGGCCCCCACCACAAGAGCCTCTGAGGGGGCCCCCACCACCATCTGTGTGTCCGCCATTTTATTAATGCCGCAGTGGTTCAAGACCGCACTGTACCTTTAAGGTATTTGAATCCCGGCCATCACTGTACTGCAGACACGCCCACTGGACGCTGCGTCTGCCAGGATGACGTCACCGCGCTGCTGTTTCTTCCTTCCGTAGAGGAGCCTGTGGGAGGACCGGAGGTCTCAGTGGATCCCGGTAAGTATGAGGTCATTAATCATGGTGCCGGCCGGGCAGGAGACTGCAGTGAGGAGGGAGCAGACGCCGCTGATAACTCCAGACGGGATTCCATAGTGTCAGCGGCAGCTCTGCTCGGGATCAGTGTGAGTTATTGCAGCAGATCAGGTCGGGCTGTCAGTGCCGGGTCATCGGCCTCATCCCTCCCCTGCAATAACTCACACTGAGCTCCAGCACAAACATCACTACACAGAATCCTGCACTGATCACATCTGAGCCTGCAGCACACATTACACTATATGGCCCATATTACATATAGAATATGTTACATCCTGTCCTGTAGGCCCAGGTGTGATCAGTGCGGGGCATGGTATATCTGTGTACATGGTATACCACATCCAGTGTACAGAGAGAGTAGTGTGATACACTGTGTACACACATCAGATGGTATATAATAATGTGTATATTGTATAATATCTGGTGTCTGTATCACAGTATATTGTGTAACAGTCATGTATTCTCCTGTACACTGTACAGGGGCGTACCTTTGGGGGGCATGCATCATATTTGCCCCTGCACAGTAATCAAGGGGGCACCATTAAAAAGTGAGGCAGCAGTATAGTGGGAGAATATTGTAAGTGGAGAGCATTGGTGGAGAAAAGTGTGAGGGGCATAGCATAGAGACTGGGTAGTGGGGAACATAAGCAGTATAGAGAAGGGGCAGCATGGTGGCCAGTGTGAGGGCACAGTATGGAGGGCACAGTATGCTGAGGAGGGGGAATGTGAGATTGAGTTGCACTTTCAGTGATTTTGGTACTGAGGGTGAGGGCAGTATAGAGAGGGGATAGCTTGGGGGGCATTGTGAGGGTACAGCTCAGGAGGGGGCGTGTGAGGAGGGGGCACAGTATAGACATTTGGAAGTATAGTGGGTACACAATGTAGAGGACTGTGTGAAGAGGGGGCCCTGAACTGAAAGAAGACACCATGTACCATAAGAATGACATTGTGTGGGTCATTTTATGCAGGGAGCACAGTGAGGGGCAATTATTTATTCAGGCGCATAGCGTAGGTCATATATTTATATTTAGGAGCATTATAATCATTCTACTATTTATTTTTAAGGGCATAATGTCGAGATGTGCTGCAGAAGACCCGGGAGGTCTGCAGAGAGGAGCTGCAGAAGACCCGGGAAGTCTGCAGAGAGGAGCTGTGGATGTGAAAAGTCATCATGACGTCTGGACAAGATGGAGAAGAAAGAATAAGATGACTCCGATCAGGGAAGATGTCACCTACAAGGTATCTGGATGTGACTGTATGTGTGTGACACTCAATGCTTCTCATCAGGACTGTGGTTCCTGTATGGTCCAAAGTCTGATAAATACTGATAACTCCCAGCATTTTCTTACAATTGTTAAGGACATACTGGGAGTTTTTAATTCATGTGATACAAATGTATATGGGGATGTGACATTACAATATATTGTTGTAGTAAATTTGGTACTGTAGTCATGTATTGGTGGTTCTGGTGATATATTCGTTTACTGATGAGGGTGCTAGCAGGGGCATAACTACCGCGGTCGCAGCGGTCGTCTCTGCGACCGGGCCCGGGAGGTTAGGGGCCCGGCGACCGCCAGGCAGATCAGCAGCCAGCTCCTGTCAGTGAGAGAGGATCTGCGCTGTTCTGCCGCAGACCACGCGGCCGCTATTTGAACCGGTGCCGCCACCGACACCGGGCCCCCTGCCTGGCGTCAGCCGCAGCAGCGGGACCCCCTGCCTGGTGTCAGCCGCAGCATCGGGGCCCCCTGCCTGGGGCGGCTCCCCCATCACCGCGCACAGTAATGATGAAGCATAGCGCTGCCGCGCTATGCATCATCATTCTACCCCTGTGCCTGCGCCGTGACGTCACTCCCGTGCGACTGCTGTGCTAAATGCACAGAGTGCAGGACGTGAGGACGCCGATCACAGCACCGGGAGAACGAGCAGCGGGGAGGACGAGCAGCGGTGAGGACAGAGCAGCGGCAAAAGAACGAGGGAAGCGGCGAGGACAGAGCAGCGGCAGGGGAACGAGCAGCGGGGAGGACGAGCGCCGGTGAGGACAGAGCAGCGACAAATTCGAGCAGCGGCGAGGGAAGGAGGGGAGGACGGCGGCGAGGACAGAGCAGCGGCGAGGACAGAGCAGCGGGGAGGATGAGCAGTGGCGAGGACAGAGCAGCGGCGAGGACGAGCAGCGGCGGGGGAACGAGGAGACGTGAAGAGAGAGGGTAGAGAGAGGGTAAACGGTGGTCAGAGGCTTGGGGAGGCTGCATTATTTTACATGGAGGCTGCATTATTATCCAATTGTGTGTATCAGCTCACCGTGTGAAAGTTCAATCCCGGTTTCATCCTGGAGCACGGACAGGCACTGCCACAGCCCGGTATAATATAGGAAAGAAGAAAGGATGTCCAGCTCTTCAGGCAAAGAAACCAACGTCTTTATTTCATCATGCAGACACAAAGAATGACATGACCAGCACTACGCGTTTCAGGTGAAACACTCACCCTTGATCATGCAGTCCCATGACTACTTGCTCATGGCACGGGAAAATCATGACAGTGTGCAGTCCGCAAGCTGTGAGAATTCAGAAGTCTGCAGTCATATAGGATAACTACAAATTTTCCTTGTCGACCTGGACAACCCCTTTAATAATAAAAGTAAGCCCCGTAGCATGCCCAATCCAACAACCTGTAATATACTCAATGTAAGGATTCAGCTCTGCTTGCTAATTCCAGAAGTGGTCACATGACCACTTGCAGGTCATTTTAATACTTTGAATCACAATTAGCTTCTCTTCCTGCTTCTCTCTATGGGCTGTAGTATTTCACTGAACATTGAGAGAATTAGGAAGAGCAGCTCATCGGCACGTGTGAAAATGGCGTATGAGCGGTCACATGACAACTACTCAAACCGCATAAGCCGTGTATAGAAGGGGGCGCCAAACTGAACTCCTACTCCATGGACAGGAAAACCTAGATCCACCTCTGATACTGTGTATGGCATACTGTGTACAGACATCAGCTGCTATGTACTACTCCGGAGATAATACAATAGAGAGCACATTTCTTATTTTTAGCAACCATTGCTGCCAGTGAGAACTTTCCCTTTCTGTATTTTTACTATTCCTTGGCTGTCTTAACATTGGGATCAATAAAAAAATGTGAGTAACTCTACTTTCTGTGTATAAGTGACGGCTGTGAGTGATCCTGGACTGTATCTGTATGGTAGTACTGTAAATCTGAATGTGGCAGAACAGGAGAAGATAAATGTTCATTGGATTTATCTAAATGCTACAGTTCGCACTCTACTGTTATGGCTAAAAATTTTAACGTTATGGGGCCCCCACCAGATTTTCTGCCCAGGGGCCCCCACCAACCTTAATCTGGCCCTGTGTGTGACGCCGGCATAAGGGTCCATGAAATAAATCGGACAGCACTGACATCTGAGTGTGGTTGGATCATCAGCTGTTAGATAGGAAAAGAATAGAGAAACTTTTATTTTTCACATGCACAATTAACACTGATAAGACTCAGACCGAGCATGGATCAAACTATGATAAAACTCAGATGAACTCCGAGCAAAATCACTGCTATAACTGTATATTTTTTGCTCACGAGAAAAAAATCTGACATGTGAATGAGGCCAAAGGCAGCTAGTGTGCTCTCATGATTCATTCAGCGTGACAGCGGGATCTCAGCTGCCTTGTCCTTGTTAACACTTTCTCCTGAGTTAGGCCGGAGTCACACTTGCGTATGACTCACACGAGTGCAGTGAGAAAATATCGCATTGCACTCGGCCCCATGTTGGACAATGCTACAGCTCAGATCTGCGAGTTTTTGCTCAGCACTAAATGGACTAATGAAAAAAATCACAGCATGCTGCAATTGTCTGCGAGAGCAGTGTCACTTGCACCTATACAAGTCTATGGGTGTGAGAAAAACATCAGACTGCACTCGGATGTTATCCAAGTGCAGTGCGATATACGCTGAGTCTGACAATGGAGGAGATGGAGGGAATTAACCCCTCCCTCACCTCCGCTGCGCCCGCCCTCTCCTCCACAGCTGTGATCTGATCGCAAGATCGGATCACAGTCACATGACACTCGCCTCCCACTCACAGTAGAGCCTGTATTAGAAGTGTGATACGCAAGTGTGATCTCAGTCTTAGCGAGAAAGTGACTGAAACCATGGGCGTCCATCAATTTGTGGCAGGGCTGAAATGCAGAGGAAGTGTTTTTTGGGAGGATTCAGTTAATTTTATTGGCAATAAAATATTATTTTTTTTAATCAGATTCACTTTTTTAAGCACACAAATTTTATCGTCTATATCAGAAATAAACACATATAAACCAAACAATAAACAGTACACCTGCGCTTTACACATACTGTATATCTATCTGAAAAGAGGTCACATCAGATTTCACCCCTAGGCGATTTTCCATTTTTCATTTTCAATTTTCTCTCCCCTTCTGCCAAGAGTCATAACATGTTTTATTTTTCCATCAATATTGCCATATGTGGGCTTGTTTTTTGTGGGACGAGTTGTACTTTTGAATGACACCATTCATTCTGCCCTATATTGTACTGGAAAATGGGAAAAACATTCCAACTGCTGTGAAACTGCAAAAAAAGTGCAATTCTACAATTGCTTTTTGTGTTTTTTTATTCAATACCATTATCAGCGACAGCCTCGCTCTGATCAGGAGAAATGCTGCTCTCCTGTGAGTGCTGCGCTGTGCCGATTCTCACAGGAAACACATCAAGGCAATGACAGGGGTCATCATCTGACCCCGCGCTGCCATGCCAACCCATTGTCGGCCTGTGATCACGACAGGGAACAGTGCGATCCCTGCCGGAGCGCATTCGATTGTGCTGTCAGAGTTTGACAGCGTGACCTATGGGAGTTAGGAGGCACAGGTCGATCTCCGATCTCCAATCCACCTGCGCCTGACAGCCGCACATGTCTGGTGATCAGATCAGCAGACATGTGTGTCAATGACTGTGGGCTCGGGGGGAGGCGACCTAGGACTTATATATGCATCTTAGGTCGTGAAGGGGTTAATATTATCACCCTTTTACGCCAAGCCAACCCCACTTTATTGTAATCAAACCACAGCCACCCATTTCAAGCAGAATCATCCACAGAATAGGAAGAGAGGCGTCCCAAATACATCGACAACGATCTACCCACTCTCCTGAAGTAGTTTGGGGGAAGGAAGTCCTGGAGAATCGACCCCATCCTCCAAATCTTACAGAATTTACTCAAGGCCTTTCTATGTATATACGCACCCCTTTCTAGTCAGATTACATTATTCATTCTATCCCTACTGGTACGTCCTTGTTCTCCTCACTCCGGTTACCGCTGATCACCAGACATGTGTGGCTAACAGGCGCAAGGTCAATCAGAGATCCAACCCCTTAGCTCACGCTGTAAAATATTCTAGTTAAATGGCCGCAGCGGGAATTGTGCCATTTCCCGCCACCATCGGCGGCCCAATGATGACCCCTGACACTGCCGTGACTCACTTCCTGTGAGAGTCGATAGAGTGCCTCCACTCACAGAAGATGAGCATTTCTGCTGATCAGAAGCGATGCTACTGTGATAGCAGAAATGCACAGGTGAATTGGACACTGCAGTGATAAAGTCCCCTAGGGGCACTAATAAAATAAATAAAAAAAGTTATAAAAAAGTTTTTAAAAATATGAAAAAAAAACCCAGTTCAAATCACTCCCTTTTCGCGTAATTGAAAATAAAACCTAAAAAAAAAATAAATATACACATATTTGGTATCGCCGCATTCAGAAATACCCGATCTATCAAAATATGAAATTACTTAATCTGATCAGTACATGGTGTGGTGAGAAAAACAATTCCAAATGCCAAAATTATGTTTTTGGTCAATATGTTTTAAAATGCAATACATTGTATCTACCCAAAAATGGTATAATTAAGCACGTCAGCTCGAGACGCAAAATATAAGCCATCACTGAGCCCCAGATCCCGAAAATGAGAACGCTACGGATCTCAGAAAATGGCAACAAAAGCACTACTCTTTTTTGGACAAACGTCTGAATTTTTTTTTACCCCTTAGATAAAAGTAACCCTATACATGTTTGGTGTCTACAACCTCGTACTGACCTGCAGTATCACACCAACACATCAGATTTACCATATAGTGAATATGGTAAATAAAAGACCCCTAAAACAATCGTGCAATTGCACATTTTTCACTATTTCTCCACATTTGGAATTTTTTACCCATTTTCCAGTTCACTTTATGGTAAAACTTATGGTTTCATTCAAAAGTACAACTTGTCCCACAAAAAACAAGCCCTCATATAGCAAGATTGATGGAAAAATAAAAATGTTATGGCTCTCGGAAGAAGAGGAAAGAAAAACAAAAATGAAAAACAGAAAATCGCCCGGGGGTAAAGGGGTTAAATATCTGGGCAGCGTATTCTTATATAGCGTGGATATAATACCACTAGGACAGTCAGATGTAAGCGAACCAGTAAGCATGTGAGTATGTTCGATTCTCATATCCATCTGATGAATTTTCCTCTCAGGAATTGATAGGAGTTACGCGGTTGTATGAACTCGAGTGGATCCAGGCAAAAGTTTTAAATACATTGTTGTGGAATAATTGGGGGTCTGAATGTACCCCCTTATCCTCCCACATTTTCTGACGTTACAGTTTTTGCATTTCTGATAACCTTCGATTATACCACAAAGGGTGATATTCTGTTATTCCGGTGACACTCAGCAGATCCTTCCCCCTATCCCACACCTTGTAGATAATTGCATGCATTGTATACGCTGTTCTATCCCCTTGCAGATGCCCCACCGCCAAAGAACTCACCAGGTACCTCCATTTTGTGTGTTCCTTTACCAGTCGGCCCCCTGACTCTCATTCCCCATCCTATCTCCACCCCCTATAGTGCTTCATTTGAGAAGCTAGATAATATAACCACAGGTTGGGTACCGCCAATCCCCATGCTAATTATTCATCTGCAAAATATTGAGATTGAGTTTAGCCTGCTGTCTTGTTCCAAATAAGTTCCCTCAACAAGGTATTCATTTTCCTAAAACAATGCATATGAATCCAGACTGAAATGTAGCACCCAAGGATATGGGGTACTCGGTTCCGGGCAGTGTCTCTATTGGGGATGTCACGATGGTGGCCATTACCCGGTTCCATGCCCTGGGCCCTTTTTGTAATGGGGATATTTACAGGGGATTTGTGAAAAGGTTATTCGTGATGCCACTTGCAGTGTTGCGGCTAAGTGTAGGGAGCCGCCGCTGCAGTGTCTCTACTGGGGCTGATTGTATGGCAGCTAGAATGGTAGACCCTCCGCACGTAGGGTATTGCCCCAGTGGATGAATGGTGCGGTGGGCACCGGAAGAAGGAGTCCAGACAGGTATTCAGTGCAACTGGTTTACTCACTTTTTGGGTGTTAACTGGTTGCCCGTGTCCGGCTGGTTTTGCCTTCAGGTCCCCTTCGTCCCAGTGCCAGTCTGGTTCTCTGGTACCTTCTTCCCCTGCACCTGTCTCTGGTAAATGGGTCCCCGTGGTATGGAACACTGGGGGTCCCCGGTTTGTGGTTTGTCCACCTCTGTCCGCCTGACGGTAGCGTGAACCCTGTGGGGTTGGAATCTCTGTGGTGGTCCTGTCCCCAGCTCTCCCTTTGTTACTGAGTCTTCGGATTCCTTGGGGTCAGCAAGGTTCTTGATGGTCCCCTTTGCTGTGCAGGTGTTAACAGGTCGGCTTGAAGCTCTTTCCTGTCCTAGTCTCCTGTACCCCGTCGGTGTGTAATTCCGGGAGTACTCCACCATACTCCACCGGCAACCACCTCTCCTGGGTACCAGGTCACCATTACCCCGAGTCAGGGTGTCACTTCTCTCCCACGTTCCCACTCCTGCAGTCAACACCGAACTCTCCACTGTCACTGCAGCTCTCCTTCTGACTACTGACTTCTCTCCACAGTCTGCCCTTCCCACCTGGTCAACTAGTGGACTGGAGTGGCTCCACCTCTAGGCGGCCATCCATGGTCCCACCCTAGCTAAGCACCATTTTAGGGAATATTGTTGGGGAAAACTGGGATTACCTGGGTTTTTGGTGTTACCGGCACTGGGGTTCTGGGTACCTAAGGGGATAGGCCCCGCATCCTGGTTGGGATGCAGAACCTTGTAGCACCGTGACAGTCTCAGGGGTGCTACATTCCCCCTTGGTTAATTCCAGCCTTGTAGCACCGTGACAGTCTCAGGGGCGCTACATTCCCCCTTGGTTAATTCCAGCACGTCATTGGGCTGCAAAACTGGTAAACTGGTTACACATTTTTTTTTTAATTTCAAGTAAGTCATAAACATTAAGGCATAACAGGTCCATCCCACTCAGGGGAGGTGCATCATTTAAACGTTTCTACCTGGGTATCCCTCCCTGCACCCACCACCCAAAGATCCTGGTCCCAGAATCCTTGTCAGGAGGCAGGTCACCGGTTTCTCTGGTGAAGAGGTCCCGGCCGCCTCTGTTGCAGACCTTTCCTGCACCCGGCCTCTCCTGGTGGCGGTGCACACAGCAATGTTTGCTGGATGGGTGTACCCTGGTGGGGCACATCTGGTGCAATTATGTACATTATGTTTGTGTTGGCTGCTGCCAGTCCTGCAGCCTGGGGTCCATTTTTATATCAAAAACATCAACTGGTAACTTTTTCAATTTTTCAAAGCATTATTAAACTTTTCAAAAGGCAGGTTAAATCAAAATGTTAAACTTTTTCAGCACACAGCATTAACTGGAACAGTCAACAGTTCAACTGGTAGCATAGCAGGTTTTAGCTACCAGGGTGCTGGGTAGGGGCCATCAGGTTCACTTGGCCTCCTGGGATCAGCACTTAGAGTCTGCGTGCACTGGTCTCGTGCACCTGCACTGCCTCCTGGTGGCAGCTGAAGGACTGGTGCTGAAGTGGGTGCTGCAGTTGGAGCAGGGGCTGGCTTTTCAGCAAGAACCTCCACATCAAGGGCATACCAGCCCCGCTCTCCATAGTGTCGGGTGTAGGCCACTTTGTCACCCACATGCAGATCCCGATCAGGGTGTCCTCTGGGGAGATGGGGTCTCACATCCCGGCGGAAGATGAACACTCCCTTCTTCAGGCCGGGTTCTGCAAAGAACCCCCATCTCCTTTTGATGCTGAACTGCTCAACAACACCCTGGTACATCAGGCCCCGAGCGCGGTAGGTGGGGAGCCACAAGCGCTGCTTCTCCTGGAGGTATCTGGCCTCTGCCTGCGCCCACCGCGTCTCCCGCTGCTCCCGCTCCCGGGCCAACTGGGTGATGGTAGTGTGATGCCCTGGACTAGCCAGGTAGTCACAGATAGTGCCCCGCACAACACCAGTCCCCTAACAAGGGGACATCAGCCAACCCTTAAAACCCTAGTCACCTCCCTCAGGGCTTGATGGGCACACCAGGGGGCATGGCCAGACAGTTGGACACGCCCACCGAGGAGTTCAGAGAGCCTGAGGCAGGAAAAACAGTTGAGATTTAGTCAGTCAGATTGGCTCTGAGGTTCGAGTCTAGAAGCAGGCCTGTGTGTCGGGTCTGCAGCTCACTGACAGGTGTCGGGGTGGGAGCCCTGGTACCTTTGGCTAGGAGGCATATGGAGGCCTTTGTCTGCAGGAGCTGGGAAGATCGCTCGGTGGAACCGAGATGGACCGGGACAGGGTAGTGGCCCGCCGGTACCGACCCGGTGAACCGACCCGGAACCCAGAGCACAAAGGGGGGTACTCAGACCCTGAAGCTAGGTCCAGAAGCTACTGGGGTCTAGCTAATTAACTGATTGAGGCTAGGACTATAGGTCCTTTCCCACCCAAAGTCCCGATTGAAGACAACAGCCCAACGAGGGGGATAGAAAGCCACCGCCACGGCAGAGAAATCCCACGGGCCAGCGTCTGCCGTTTGGGCTGTGCAATGCCCCGGGAACCTTCCAGAGGCTCATGGAATGCTGTTTGGGGCATTGCAACTTCGAGACAGTCTTGCTGTACCTGGATGACATCATCGTGTACTCCAAATCGTACAAAGCCCATCTGGAGCACCTCGCGGAAGTGTTTGAAGCCCTCTCCAAGTACGGGATGAAATTGAAACCCTCTAAATGCCACCTGTTGAAACCCAGAGTGCAGTACCTTGGGCATGTTGTGAGTGCCGAAGGTGTGGCCCCGGACCCTAAGAAGATCACTGTGTCACGGGGTCCTTCTCCCATATCACACGATCAACAGAGCGAGAGATGAGTGAGCAATCCAAAGCATATTTATTCCAAGCAAATCAAAACGGTCCATAAGATAATCCACCATATAGAGGGTAAAATATTGTAGAAACACGAATATAGTTCGTTAAGCGATAAATAAATGTCCAGGTCTCCCTGAGAAGCCACAGCTTCCCTCAGAGGTTCAATCTTCTTACTTCATTCTTGACGTTCTACAACAGACTGACAAATCTCCCAAGTAAGCAGAGAGTCTACAGTAGGTGGACTCCAGGCCCACCTCCCCCCACACCCAGGGACGGACCTTGCACTATAGGGGGTGATTACTTACAAACAATAGAAATGTACACAGAAGCAGTTCAAATAAGACAGTGAACCAAGCTTGAAATAGGAATCTGTATAGCAAGATACACCTCCCCCCATATCCCACCATTACACACTGCCATTCAGAGTTGGCCGCAGCCCACCACTGTTAAGGAGGTGCGACAGTTTCTGGGCCTGGTGGGTTACTACCGCCGCTTCATTAAAGGATACATCAAGATGGCTGCCCCCATGCAGGATCTCCTTGTGGGACAGACTAGGAATGGCAAGAGTCCCGAACCCCCGTTCGCCTGGGGTGAGAAGCACGCAGAATATTTCCAGCAACTGAAGATGGCCCTAACTGGAGAAGAGGTCCTGGCTTATCCCGACTATGGCCTCCCGTTCATTCTCTACAAGGATGCCAGCAATGTGGGCCTGGGTGCTGTCCTGTCCCAGATGCAAGATGGCAGGGAAAAGGTGATTGCCTATGCAAGCAGGAAGCTCCGGCCGACAGAGAGAAATCCCGAGAACTATGTGGCACCCTGGCCTAGCCAGGTTGTCACAGATAACACACAAACACCCCCCCGCACCAGACAGGGACAACAGCCAAACACAAAAACCTTGTTGCCTCCCTCCAGTGTCTGATGTCCACACCAGGTGGGGTGGAGTCAAACGGTTGGCCCCACCCACCAAGGAGTTCACAGGCCTGGAGGCGGGAAAAGTGGAGTGAGGAGTTGGAGTTCAGTTCAGGAGGTTGAAGTGAGAGGAGTGAACACTTGGGTGTCTGGGTTTGTGCCCCAGGCACTGACAGCAAGGTTGGCAGACGGTGGTGGCCGTCTGCAGGAGTGGTGGAGCAATGCGGAACCGTAGGACCGGGGATGGGCGACGGCCCTCCGGTACTGACCGGGGAGCGAAGTGAAGCCAGCACACACAGGCAGGGCCATCGGACCCCGACCAGGCTTGGAGCCGCCGACAATAGTCAGATCCGAATATGATTGGAACCCCAGGGGTTTCACAACAGCAAAAGTCCCGATTGAAGGCAACCGCCCACACCGTGAGGGTATACAGCTACCGCCTAAGGCTAGAGACCCAAGGGCCAGCGTCTGCGGGCAAACGGGCTCCTCCGGTACCCATACACCGGGGAGCAGACTACCGTTGGGAATCCATAGTAGTCAGAAAGAAGAACATCATGGTGCAGGGGTAGACAGCCGCCATCACCTGTCCGGGGAGAGACACTGCAGCCGGCTGCGGGACCCGTCCATCCAGCCGTTTGGTTTACCGGAGACTTTGTACCTTTCTTGCTGAGTGAGTACACCCGTGCCATCCGGCACCGCACCGCGCTGTCCCTGCGACCCTGCACCTCACAAACCCTGCCTCCCCGTCACAACATCACCGGGCCCCGGGACCACCGACCCCTACCCACGGAGGGGGAAAACAACATCCCAGCTGCTCCCTACCATCGCTCCCGGGAATCCCGTCACCAGCAGCGGTGGTGCCCATCTTCACCACGACCCGTCGGTGGCGTCACGGACTAAATTCCCCAAACCAACCCCCCCTTTCACTCATGGGCGAGGAGCGCCGCTCGAGTCCCCGGATCCGGCCCACCGCTCGAGCCACCGAGCAGCCATCGCAGCAGCGCCGGACCCGAGCGTTAGCAAGAGCGCAGAAGCGACGGCATCCTCCCCGCCCGCGACAACTACAGCTTGTTCAAGTTGGAGTTCCTGGCACTCGTCTGGGCGATAACTGAGAGGTTCAAACACTACCTGGCGTCGGCGAAATTCACCGCATATATAGACAACAAGCCCCTGACACATCTGGACACAGCGAAACTGTGGGCCCTGGAACAGCGCTGGGTAGCCCGACTAGCTAACTACGACTTCACCATTAAGTACTGAGCCGGCTGCAAGAATACCAACGCGGATGCCTTGTCCCGGATGCCGCACCTGCCTGATGAAGGAGTAGACGAAGATGGGCTGGAGGAAGGAGATGCAGAAGATGGTGGCCGTGGTGTGGGCGAACGAAAGGCCCGCCTCATGGAAAGTGCCCCGGCAGGATAAAGCCCCGCAGACCCCTCCATTTGTGCCGACCTGTCAGGAGGCCGGACCCACTCATGATGAAACCAGTGAACCTCGGGTGGCCCGGTCCATGGAAGAAACGGTGATGCCTGCAGAGTCGCCCCGGAATTCTGTGCAAGCCTTGAGTCCCGGGATGTACTGCACCTGGTTCGGAAAGCCCGTCTCCCGGCAGCTGAGGGAGCGGCCCGGCCCCGTGCAGTAAAGGCAAGAAGAATTTGTAAAGTTTTGTTATGAAAAAGTTTTAAAAGTTAACAGTTTTATACAAAGACAATGGCTGAGAACTTGCAGGTCAACCCATAAACTATTGGGCCTTGTAAATAGCCCTGGACTCCCTTCTTCGCCTTGAGCAGTCTCCGGAGAGGCTGATTGGAAAATGGGCCTGCAGTAGAGTAGGCCGAGGCCCAGTCACCAGTGGTACCAGTGACTATCCTCCGGGTCAGGGGTCCCCTGGACGTGGGGCTCCTGAAAGGACTGCCGGGTAAGGAACTTTGAGAGAATCCAGGTAGTCATAATTAGGCCCCTGCATAACATCACTCCCACACCTAGGAACAGCAGTCAACCAGTTAAAGCCTAGTCACCACCTTAGGGACAGATAGACACACCAGTAGGTGTGGCAAGGTGGTTGGTTCACACCCACCCAGGGGTTTAGACAGCCCAGGGTGGGAAAGTAAAAAGTTCAGTTCAGTCTGACAGTTGAGTGTTGAAGTTCAGGTTGAGAGGAGCTGGGGCTAGGTGTAGTCCCAACAGGAGGAGAAAGAATTTAATTTGAAGGTGCCAGGGTTGGAACCCTGGTACCGCTGGCTAGGAGGCAGGCGGTTGTCTCCGTCAGCAGGAGACGGGAAGACGGCTTGGTGAAACCGAGGCGTGCTGGGCCAGGGTTGTAGCCCGCCGGTATTGACACGGGGAACCGACCCGGAAACCGTAGCACAAACGGGAGTACTCGGACCCTGAAGCGAGAAGCCAGAATCGACTGGAGCTGGTTAATTAATCGATTGAGGCCAGGACTAGAGGTTCTGTCCCACCCAAAGTCCTTCATAGAAGACAACAGCCCACCGATAGGGGATAAGCGGTCACCGCCAAGGCCCATAGATCCCACGGGCCAGCGTCTGCGAGCACGGCTCCTTAGGCCATATCCAGCCGGGAGCGGACTCCTACGTTACACATGGGGAAGTCATACACTCAGAAAACAGTGCAGGAGAAGGATAAAGACCACCAGCCGGGTGTGGGAGCCGAGTACATCCGGCTGTGGCACCGGCCACCACCACCTTGGTTTACCAGAGACTCGTGTGTTATTTGCCAACAGTGAGTACACCGATATTCCCTCCTGCGGCCATCATTCCACCTGCACTTGAGTCATCGGGTCCCGGGGTCACCATCCCTGCCCACAGAGGGGTTAACAGCTTGCTGCACAGCATCTCCCCCGGGTGTCCTGGAACAGCAGCGGTGGTGTCCCACTTCACCACACACCGTGGGTGGCGTCTCGAACTTACCACATACATATACGTCCCCAATCCACAACCCCCTTTCAGTTGAAGTGACCACAAGACCCCCGGGTCCGGAGACCATCAAGCCACCCGCAGAAGGCCCGGATCCGAGCAACGCCGGCTGCTGGCACGGGGACGACACAATACCAGGTTCCTTATTGATTCATGCTAATGGGGAACCAGCTACCATATTTCAATCTAATTGTCTTTTAAGGAAATGTCTTGTTAAGTTGAATATTAGTTCGTAAAAAATTCTTCCCATTCTTTTAGGATTGGAGCTGCCACAGAAGCTGCAATGCTCGGGCTAGGCGATGACACAATAAAATATATTGGTCGTTGGGAGTCAAGGAGGTTTAAGTCTAAAGCGGGCTTTACACACAGCGACATTGCTAGCAATGTTGCTGGTGAAAGTGTGACGCCCTGGACCCCAGGGGTCACAGGCAACAACACCCCCCCATCCCTTGTGAGGACACACCCGTCACCCAAAAGGAAGATGTGATGCCTCCATCAGGGCGAGTAGGGCACACCAGGTGGGCGGAGTCAGGCGGAAAGGCTTGTCCATCGAGGAGACTACTGTCCTGAGGCAGGAAATACACGGAGAACAGTTTAGAGTGTGACAGTGACAGGAGGTGTAGAGGAGTAAAGCTGTCAGGGACCCAGGTTGGAGCCTGGGTCCCCAAAACGTCAGGCAGGCAGACGGTGGTGGCCGCCTGCAGGAGTACCGGTATAGCGACCGGCGGAACAGTAGGGACCGGGCCAGGGTTGGAGCCCGCCGGACCCGAACCGGGGAGTCAATGGCTACTCGGAGCACCAGTAACCGGGTACTCAGACCCCGTCCTAGCTTAGAAGCCACTGAGTTTAGGCAAATTCACTGATTGCAGTCTGGACCTCACGGGTTCATCCTCACCAAAAGTCCCGAAAGAAGGTAACAGCCCACCGATACTGGGTGAGAGCCACCGCCAAGGGCCAAACATCCGATGGGCCAGCGCCTGCGGGCAACCGAGGGCTCTTCCGGCAGCTAAACGCCGGGGAGCGGGCTACCACTGCCCAGGCAGGGGAGCCAGAAGTCAAAACAAAAGGTGCAAGGGAAAGGGACCACCATCAGCCTCACAAGGGACACAAGCAGCCGGCTGCGGGACCCGACCATCCCCGAACTTTGGTTTACCAGTGACTCTGAGTGTGAATTAATCGTGAGTACTCCAGTGCCATCCGGGCACAGCACCGCACCAGAGTCCGGCACCTTGAACCACAACACCATCACTAGCCCCCACCAGGCCCCAGGACACACCGCCCCTACCCACAGAGGGGCTAACATCAAGGTTGCGCCCCCAATACAGATCCCGGGAGTCCCCTTCATTCTCGCCGCAGCGGTGGTGCATCCAGTCACCACGACCCGAGGGTGGCGTCACGACTCATCCAACGACAACGCGGCCCCCGGCTGCGAACCTCGTCACACACCACCACCCCACTGCCTCCCCTTAACAGAGCGACGTGGCCCTCGGTCTGGAGGTGCTCGAGCCACCGACAACCCGAGCCCGGACCTCGAGCAGCTCGGCCCGAACAGGGAGCAGCCGAGCCCTCGCACGGCGGTACAAAAGCACCCGCCCCCGTCGGTTGTGCGTCACGGGCAAATCGCTGCCTGTGGCACACAACATTACTCGGACCCGTCACACGAACTTACCTGCCTAGCGACGTCGCTGTGGACGGCGAACCGCCTCCTTTCTAAGGGGGCGGTTCGCTCGGCGTCACAGCAGCATCACCAAGCGGCCGCCCAATAGAAGCGGATGGGCGGAGATGAGCGGGCCTAACATCCCACCCACCTTCTTCCTTCCTCTTTACGGTGATGTTCCTCATTCCTGCGGTGTCACACATAGCGATGAGTGCTGCCGCAGGAACGAGGAACAACCTGCATCCTGCAACGTTAATCGGGAAAGGAACGACGTGTCAACGATCAACAATTAGGTAAGTAATTTTGATCGTTAATGGTCGTTCATGCGTTTCACATGCAACGACGTCGCTACCAAGGCCAGATGTGCGTCACAAATTCCGTGACCCCAACGACATCACGTTAATGATGTCGTTGCGTGTAAAGCCCGTTTTATATTCGTCCTAATTTATTGTTTTAATCATTCTTCATTCTTTTCGGACCATTGATGGTATGGATAGTAGGACATTCTTTCACTTATTGGGCTCAGCAGAGAGCTGGGCGCAGGAATTATAGAGAATTTATCTTTTCAACAAGAGTCTCTTCAAATTTTCTGGTTTTGGTATAGGGGCCTTCGATGGCTAAGTCTGGTGAATGTTTTAGGCCGGTTTCACACATCCGGCTTTTTGCCGTTTTGCCGGATGCGGCGCTCTCCCGTACAGTTAATACAGTACAATGACAGCGCTGTAACTTCCGGGTCACATACGCCGGTCACATGACAGCATGTGACCGGCGCTTGTTGCGCTGTCATTGTACTGTATTAACTGTACGGGAGAGCGCCGCATCCGGCAAAACGGCAAAAAGCCGGATGTGTGAAACCGGCCTTAAATGATTTAATCCTTATTGCACCTTCCCCTGACTTAATCATCTTTCACCTGGGCGGTAATGACATTGGTAAATTAAATACACTTCACGAGTTATTTCGGATGCGTAGAGACTTGAGTATTAAAAGCCGGTTTCCAAACTGTTAGTTTACTCAGAAATGGTGCCCCGCCTAATATGGAATATGGATGGGTCTGGTTTTATGAATAAAATAAGGAAAAGAATTAATAAGGACTTAGAATTTTTTTTTAAGGTTTTAGGTGGTTTCTCATACCATTACATGGACTTGGAAGGTTTTACTCCTGGTTTATTCAGACAGGATTGGGTTCACCTGTCTGAAATAGGCCTAGATATTTTCAACTTAGGGTTACAGTCTGTGATTGAGAAGTGGCTGTGTGGTTTGGGGGGGCCACGACTGTTTAGTCATGTCCTGGTGGTCTTTTGGGTGGATTAGGTTAAAAAAATGTATTTGGTTTCATAATGGAGTAATATGATATATGTCGGTTTTAATAATTTTTACATGTTATTGGTACCTTTGATGTTTAATTAGATTGGTAACTTAATAAACCATCACAGCCACTTTTCATCCATACATTGTCTATGTGTCTTTATTTATTTAATGTAGGCTTTTATTTAAGTATGCCTTGTGCTACCATGAACAGCATCCTGGGCACGGAAACTCGTCCTCTGAACTCCAGGAAGGAAAGAATTGGACATCAAACATTATAAATGCGAATGTCTTTATTTTATATTTTGCACTTATATATATGAATTAATCTTAGATTATTACTATATTGTTGGTAATATTTTACTTCCGATTATTGGCATAAGTTCTACTTCATTAGACAGCATCTCCAAAAACCTGAACTTCGCACAGATGAAGATATTGCTTTCTTCCACGCACAATGATGTTGACATATCTCCCAACCATATTGTGGCACTGGAAGGTTCGAGATCCTCCACGGAGAATTCCCGTCACCACTGCACACCTGTAACAGGAACCATCATAGGTTAGAGACCTTCCATACATTCATATATTCATATAGAAAAGGGGACTGGGACTGGAAGTAAGGGACCTTTTGGCAGCTTGACGGAGAAGACCTTGCCCAGTGGTGGACCACCCCCTGAGGTTAGTGAACGTCAGCGGCTCATGGATACAAACATAGTTCAATTGAAACCCTATAATTCCAAGGACGATAAACCACCAGAACAGAGGAATACAGAGCGAAGATGGGAGAGAAGACTGGAGGGAACAGAAGTATCTGATAGTGACTGAGGAATGGAGATGGCTGAAGAGTCTGGAGGACATAAAGGTGTGGATAGGAAAGAGGATTCTGAAGGATAACATGGGTATGGAGACAATTAAGGATTCTGGAGTTAAAAAAAGGTCTGAAGAGAACAAAGAAGTCTACAGGAGAAAGAGGAAGCTGGAGAAGACAGAGAAATTTGGAAGAAAAAGAAGAGTTTGGAAAGGATAAAGTAGTTTTGATATGAAAGAAAAGTCTTGAGAGTACAGAGAACTAGGAAGAGGACAAAGGTTTTGGAGGAGACAGAAAAGTCTGGAGTGAAAAAAGACGTCTGGAGGACACAAAGGTCTGAAGAGGAGAGATGAGTCTGGAGGAAAAAGAAGAGTCTGGAGAGGACAGAGGGTTATAGAGAGTAAAGAAGACGTTTGGAGGCAATCTGGAGGGGAAAAGGGAGTTTACAAGAGACAGAAAAGTCTGGAGAGTACAGAGGGGTCTGGATATGACAGAGGAGGCTTGGCAACCTGATGGCATTTTGTCACCGGATATCTTCCAGCTGTTATAGACCAAAAGTTTGGACACACCTTCTATTTCAAAGAGTTTTCTTTATTTTCATGACTCTGAAAATTGCAGATTCACATTGAAGGCATCAAAACTATGAATTACCACATGTGGAGTGAAATACTTAACAAAAAAGTGTGACACAACTGAAAATATGTCTTATATTCTAGGTTCTTCAGAGTAGCCACCTTTTGCTTGGATTACTGCTTTGCCCACTCTTGGCATTCTCTTGATGAGCTTCAAGAGGTAGTCACCGGAAATGGTTTTCCAACAGTCTTGAAGGAGTTCCCAGAGATGCTTAGCACTTGATGCCTTCAATGTGAATCTACAGTTTTCAGAGTCATGAAAATAAAGAAAACTCTTTGAATGAGAAGGTGTGTGCAAACTATGTCGCCGCTCATTCTCACCTTGGATTATTGTTCCCGTTATCGGACAAGGAGTCTCCAACAAGGATTTCTGCACCGTTCAGCCGTTCTTCACAGCACTCCTTCCTATACGTGATGGTTATGTGGTTAATTCTGTAAGACTTCAGCAAGTCCACCCTCCACCAAGGAGACCACTCATCATTTGTGTGAGAACAGGATCCGTGACTATATTGTGTGTCCAGGTTTCCATCTATTGCATTTACTGCCATTCCCATATAGCCATAATCCATATCTCTAAAAATCGAAGACTGAGCAGCCCGACCACGAAGTGCGAGGTTCTCATCTACCAAGACAAGGTGAAACTTGTAAGATTGAGTGGGATGAACCGGTAATCTGCACACAAACATCGTATCGAAAACCCATTAGCTTCTTAAAGGGATTTTACGTTCTCCCGACAGCAGGTTGTTTAAAAAAAATTCCCTGAGTTTTGTCTGCAGAGCTCAGATATTAACGCTGGCAACTGATGCAGAGCCGCCACACTCACTGATCGCCTGCAGCGCTGTCAAAATTGCTTCAGCGCTGCAGACAATAATGAAGACTGAGAGCAGCAATGAAGACTCAGTGCTGAACCTGGGGAGGGGGAGTAAAGATAGTGAGTTTTTTTCTTTTTAACACACTGCAACCGGGAACAGGAATTTTCCAAAATTGAAATATCCCTTTTATGCTATAGGTGCATTTCACATGGGGGGTTTAGTTACCGTAGATCTCTGCTGGAATTTCCAATCATTCTACACGTCTTCAGCGTCTATGCAGAGCTTGCTCTGGTCATGGAAATGTAGAGTGGTTTGGGTGGGTATATGCCCCTTCTCATTTTGATCATAGTGGCCAGTGGCATACCACCAATGGTGACAGGCTACAAGACTGCTATGGGGCCCGCCAACTCCAGCGCCTGCTTCAGTTGTATGTGTGTCTGTCGCGGGCGGGGAGGAGGGTGTCAGCACACTACGCTCACCCCTTCTGCTCGGGTCCGGCGGCTGCTGCTCAGTGGTGGCTCGAGCGGTGGGCCGGATCCCGGGGGTTTCTCGAGCGGCACTCCTCGCCCGTGAGTGAAAGGGGGTTGTTGGGTGTGGGAATTGTTTATTGTCCGTGACGCCACCCACGGTTGTGGTGATTTCACCACCGCTGCTCAATATGGGGATCCCGGGGATGGTGATGCGGAGCAGCTAGGTGTTGCGTTGCCCCTCCGTGGGTAGGGGTTGGTGATCCCAGGGCCCGGTGATGGTTTGGGAGGTGCAGGGCCTGGGGGGCGCAGGGACGCGGGGGCAGCGCTGTGCCTTGCGGCACTGTGGTACTCACTCAGCCTGAGACGTTGACACAGTTTTACGGTAAACCACACGGCTGGAAAGACGGTTCCCACGGACGGCTGCACTTGCTCTCCCAGTAGGTGACGGTGATGTCCCTCTTCCTTGCACCTTTGTTTACTTGTTGGTAGCGATGGGTCCCCACCGGTAACCCGCTCCCCGGCTTCAAGCTGGACCGGAGGAGCTCTACTCTTTGCCCGCAGGCGCTGGCCCTGAGAAACTGGTGCCTTGGCGGTGGCGGTGTCTCTCCTACTCTGGTTGGGCTGTTGCCTTCAATCGGGACTTGGTTGTTGGGGGATCTACGTCCCCTTCACTGACGGATTTGGCAAATTATGGCGACTCCTAGCCTTGCCGGGGTCCGAGAGGCCCCTGCCCTGGTGCTGACTGTCCTTCAGAACACTGCTCCAGACCGCCGGGCCACTACCCGTCCGCGGTCCTTCCAGGAACTTCCAAACGGTCCCCCTCCAGACAGTCACCGCCGCTGCTGACCTTGCTGACCTGTCCTGCACACAGCTGGACTACTTCAGGCTTTCTCTCTGTCACCACTCTTGCTTTCCTCCTTTACCACTTCCACTTCTACTTCCACTTTCACTTCCTTAGCTCATCTTAGCTGTTTACTCCTTCACTCCCCTAACTAGACTGCAGGTTTTTCCCGCCTCCAGAGCTGTGAACTCCTCGGTGGGCGGAGCCAACTGCCTGGCCCACCCCCTGGTGTGAATCATCAGCCTCTGGAGGAAGGCAACAAGGATTTTTGGTTAGCTTTGGTGTTCCTAACTGGGATGTAGGGTGTGGTGGTGTGTGACCTGTGTCCGCTGGCTTGCCCAGGGCGACACATTCCCCCTTAGCAAAATGCAGACCGTCCGCGGGCTGCCGTCCAACACCAGTTTTATTTTTCTGTAAAAGATAACATGGTAAAATAACATATGTACATTTTTAATAACTCTTCCCTTAACGGGAGGCACATTTCTTAAACGTTGCATAACGGTTCACGGTTACGGTTTTCCGCTCTCTCCCACCCAAGCAACCTGGCCCTGATGCTGCCCCTAAAGCCCAGGCAGCACCCCTTGACCCACAGTCCAGCACACGGTACCCGAGCGGGATCTGTCCTTTCCCTCCAGAGGGTAGCCACCGGTTCCTTTGGTGGCTGGGCCCCAGCCTGCTCTGCTCAGGGCCCTCCCTCCAACCTGCCTCTCCGGAGGCGGCATTGCGTAAAACGGTAACGGTAAACAACTTATTTACAAGCCACTAACGTTTGTGGTTGCCCTGCAAGTTCACGAGCTTGTCCATGGATAGTCCTCCATGCAAAACTTTTTAAACGGTCCCCACTGGGACAACGGTGCTGGCTCCGGCCGGTTGCAAATCACTCAGATAATCAGGTAAAACTTCGGTAATCATTTTTCATCATTTTCTGCAACTTTCAACTTTTAAACAAACAAAATGGTGGTCCCAACGGGGACTGGACAACGGTGCTCCGCTGCCCTACTCCAGGCCTTCAGGCTCAGGTGCTCCTTCCAAGGGAGGGGGCGCGGCGCTCACTCGGGACTCTTGGCTGCCCCTTAACTTAGCGTCCAGCGCGAACCACCCCCGCTCCCCACAGTGCCGGGTGTATTGCACGATGTCTCCCGGCATTAGGTTGCGGCCGGGATGCTCCTCAGGCAGGTGGGCATTCACATCCCGCCGGGCTACAAACACTTCGGCCTCCAGGCCCGGCTCGTAGATGAACCCGTAGCCCCGGCAGACATCAAACCGCCTCACCTGCCCCTCGTACAACGGACCCCGGACACGGAACGTGGCCTGGCGGAGATTCTCCTTCTCCCTTATCGCTCTGGCCACCAGCTCGGCCTTCTTCCGTTCCCTCTCAGCGATCTCCAGGCCCAGCGGTACCGGCTCCCTATCCCAATACGGCGCTGCTGCCAGCGCCGGCGCGCGGGTCGGGCCCCGCGGGACATCCTGGACGTTGCCCACTGTCAGGAATCTGGGCGGCATGTCCCGCGGTGTCTTGGCCTTGGGCGCTGCCTTGCAGCAACAACCCGGCGCTACCTCAGCCGAGGTGTGGGGGATGGGCATAGGGGCTTTCCGCTGCTGGGCCTTCGGCTCGGAGCGGGTCATCGGCTCCGGCTCGGGGGATTTTTCAGGGGATGCCTCCGGTTCAACCTTTGGAATCTTCCACGGTAACACCTCCGGTTTACTGCGGGTTCCGGCTACAGGACGGTCCGCCTGGGCGGGGACGCTGGGTATTGCTACCGGTTGCGGTGGTAGCAGGCCTAGTGGCGGGGTCACGGCCTCCGAGACAGGTGGCGAGGGAGGCAACGGGGGGAGAGGGCTTGGACCGGGCCCCGCAGCCGCGATGACCGGCCCTTCCAGGGCATCGGGACGTGGGTCACTCACCCTCCTTTTCTCCGCTTCCTCCTCGCGTCTCCGCACGGTGGCTATAACGTCCGCCATGTCGGTCTCCCACTCCTCCATGAGGAGCTGCATCCTGACCTGCAGCCTTTGGTAGAGCTGCGCGGTTCGGATTTCCACCCACGCCGCGGTTCCAGGCGCGGGGGATACGGTGTCGCGGGACGGCATCCACATGATGGCTTCTCTTTCCAGGAACGGTATGTTTGCAGAGTCCTGGCGTCCCTGCTTTTATAGCTGCAGCTACATGCGTCCAGCCGCCATCGCGTCCCCCTTAGCTCTTTCCGGCCCCTCTTCTCTCGGGGCGGGGTTTTGGCCTTCGCGCCTCTACTACTCGAGAAGACGCTCGAGCGGGAACTTTTCGCGCCAAAGATGGCGGCTTCTGAAATTTTTCTGCCGGATACCTCCGGCGGTAATAAGGCGCACCTCTACCAGACGGCAGAGCGGTAAGATCCTGTTCGTGACGCCAAGTTGTCGCGGGCGGGGAGAAGGGTGTCAGCACACTACGCTCACCCCTTCTGCTCAGGTCCGGCGGCTGCTGCTCAGTGGTGGCTCGAGCGGTGGGCCGGATCCCGGGGGTTTCTCGAGCGGCACTCCTCGCCCGTGAGTGAAAGGGGGTTGTTGGGTGTGGGAATTGTTTATTGTCCGTGACGCCACCCACGGTTGTGGTGATTTCACCACCGCTGCTCAATATGGGGATCCCGGGGATGGTGATGCGGAGCAGCTAGGTGTTGCGTTGCCCCTCCGTGGGTAGGGGTTGGTGATCCCGGGGCCCGGTGATGGTGAGGGAGGTGCAGGGCCTGGTGGGTGCAGGGACGCGGGGGCAGCGCTGTGCCTTGCGGCACGGTGGTACTCACTCAGCCTGAGACGTTGACACAGTTTTACGGTAAACCACACGGCTGGAAAGACGGTTCCCACGGACGGCTGCACTTGCTCTCCCAGTAGGTGACGGTGATGTCCCTCTTCCTTGCACCTTTGTTTACTTGTTGGTAGCGATGGGTCCCCACCGGTAACCCGCTCCCCGGCTTCAAGCTGGACCGGAGGAGCTCTACTCTTTGCCCGCAGGCGCTGGCCCTGAGAAACTGGTGCCTTGGCGGTGGCGGTGTCTCTCCTACTCTGGTTGGGCTGTTGCCTTCAATCGGGACTTGGTTGTTGGGGGATCTACGTCCCCTTCACTGACGGATTTGGCAAATTATGGCGACTCCTAGCCTTGCCGGGGTCCGAGAGGCCCCTGCCCTGGTGCTGACTGTCCTTCGGAACACTGCTCCAGACCGCCGGGCCACTACCCGTCCGCGGTCCTTCCAGGAACTTCCACACGGTCCCCCTCCAGACAGTCACCGCCGCTGCTGACCTTGCTGACCTGTCCTGCACACAGCTGGATTACTTCAGGCTTTCTCTCTGTCACCACTCTTGCTTTCCTCCTTTACCACTTCCACTTCTACTTCCACTTTCACTTCCTTAGCTCATCTTAGCTGTTTCCTCCTTCACTCCCCTAACTAGACTTCAGGTTTTTCCCGCCTCCAGAGCTGTGAACTCCTCGGTGGGCGGAGCCAACCGCCTGGCCCACCCCCTGGTGTGAATCATCAGCCTCTGGAGGAAGGCAACAAGGATTTTTGGTTAGCTTTGGTGTTCCTAACTGGGATGTAGGGTGTGGTGGTGTGTGACCTGTGTCCCCTGGCTTGCCCAGGGCGACACATGTCCAAGGGCACACACCCAGCTGAAATGCAAATGTACCCACCATTTAAGGAAAAGAATATTTACTGCTCCCCATGCTCATAATCCCATCCACTATTCAGCACTGAAGCCCCTTTTCTGATTGGTGGGTAAGATTATGGACATGGGGAGCAGTGAATATGCTCTTTCTTTAATACCAGCACACGTGATCACCCAGCCATCAGCTTTCTGCAGTTGTTGGGCAAACACGTGTGCTGCTACTAAAGTGAATGAACATTGCAGCAGCTGCTGATGTCAGTGTAAGTTAGCACATATGGCAGTGATGTCATGCGCTGCGCCACTTACATGATGAAGTCAGTTGCCAGTATATGAGGAGGACACCGCTCACTGGGGTAGTGGAGCAAACGGGAGAAGAATTGTTTATCTACCGTGGCATAATGGGGATCATGTGTACCAGGATGGGCACATATACCAGGATGAGGACATATACCAGGGTGAGGCCATGATGTGGACATATGCCAGGATGGTGCCATAATGTTGATATATGCAAGGAGGGGGCCATGATGTAGACAAATTACAGGATGGGACAGAGTTTTTGAAGTATTTTTTTCATGGGGATTTTGAAGCAGAATTTTCTCCAAACACCAAGGAAAAAAAATCCTTGTGAACTTTTCGTGAGGGATTATTCACACATGGATTTTTCAGCTTCAAATTAATCTTCAGAGTTAATTTCAAATTTCCATGTTTTGCAGGATGAGTTTGTTGCAGATTTACAATGAAAGCTGCAGAAAGTGCATAATATAATGCGGTGTTTCCACCTACAAATTAGTACAGAAGATCCACAGCTTATCTGCGCCATGTGAACATCACCCTACAGGGAATTGTGAGGTTTTTCCTCTACTTAGAATACGCTTATAATAATCCCTGGAGACGTCTCTGGCTGGATATTCTCATTCTTGTTCGAAATATTATTTGAAACTTGTCACTTACATTTATTTCCGAACGTAAAGTCTCCCAATTTTTGGTCTTCAATCTTTGAAGCAACTTCCTCCTGAATCACAATATCTGCAGCTGAGGAGAAAAAGCAAAGTAAGAGCCGCGTCCATAGAGGAGCAACATGTGGCCATCCCCAGACTGTGGAGAAGACGGGGGTCAGCGGGGTGAGGATTCATGAGAAGTGCATATGGGACAAAAACACTAATTGTACAATTGTTTTTCTAGGTTTCGTTTTTATGGCTTTCATTGTGACGTTCAAATAACTGATGGGCAAAAAGGTAACAATGTTCTGATCTTTCAGTCTCCATATCTCTCCATCCACTACAGCTCTCAGCGTCAGACGACCTTCATTTTATAGAGAATCATCTGGGCTTCTCATACAGAAATTTGACTTGACACTTTTTAGCATATGATTGGTTCTGCAGATTCTTGTCATGTCTCGGCATTGTTACTGTCTTTTTCCTGGTAATTGAAAATTTACAACCTGTTTTCACTTTTCTTAATAGCTCAGTGTGTTATTAGGTTGATTGAAAAGTAAAGTAATGCCCCGAGGACGGAGTAATCCTATAGCTGCATATACATTAAATGGAAGTAAACTCGGGACTACAGAACAGGAGAAGGACTTGGGTATTCTAATTACAAATAAGCTGAGCAGCAGCACTCAATGTCAGGCAGCAGCTGCTAAAGCAAACAAGATTCTAGGGTGTATAAAAAGAGAGATTAGATCCCGGGATCCCAACGTATTGTTACCTCTCTATAAATCACTTGTAAGGCCACATCTGGAATATGGGATCCAGTTTTGGGCTCCACATTTTAAAAAGGACATTCAGAAGTTAGAGTCAGTTCAAAGGCAGGCAACTAGACTACTACAAGGAATGGAGGCCGCCCGTATGATGAGGAATGGAGGCCACCCGTATGATGAGTAATGGAGGCGTCCCATATGATGAGTAATGGAGGCCGCCCGTATGATGAGTGATGGAGGCCGCCCGTATGATGAGTAATGGAGGCCTCCCGTATGATGAGTAATGGAGGCCGCCCGTATGATGAGTAATGGAGGCCGCCTGTATGATGAGTAATGGAGGCCGCCCGTATGATGAGTAATGGAGGCCGCCCGTATGATGAGGAATGGAGGCCGCCCATATGATGAGAGGTTGGAAATGTTGGATTTGTTTAGCTTAGAAAAAAGACGTCTCAGAGGAGATCTCATTCATATGTATAAATACATGTGTGGTCAATATAAAGGACTGGCTCAGGACTTATTCCTTCCATGAAGCACCGAGCGACGCGCGTTAAACAAGTCTGGAATAGTGGCCCGAAAAAGGGGAAGACGAGTAAACTTTAGTATCATCATAAGAAGGATAGACTAGAGGTTGCAAAAAAGTGGACAGTAGAAGATTACAAACCATGATTTGGAGCAATGAGACGGAACTCAGTAGACTAAGCTCTGATGGGTGCAAATGTGTCTGGAAGAAACAAGGGAAAAGGGGGCTAATGGATTGAGAAATTGAAGGAACTGTCAAGTTCAGTGGAGGAAGCCTGAAGATATGGGGGTGTTTACAGCCAAAGGGGTTGGACACTTGACCAGGATTGATGGTGGTGTCAATGCTGAGCTAGGGTGAGAAAAATAAATATTTGATACACGATTTTGCAAGTTTTCCCTTCTACAAAGAATGGAGAGGTCTGTAATTTGTAGCGTAGGTAACTTCAATTGTGACAGACAGAATCCCCCCAAAAAATCCAGCAAATCACATTGTATGATTATACATTTGCACTTTATTGCATGAAATAAGTATTTGAGAGCAAGAATTCTGGCTCTCACGGATCTGATATTTTTTCTTTAAGAAGCCCTTCTATTCTGCACTCATTACCTGTATGACTTGCACCTGTTTGAAGTTGTAACCTATCCACACACTCAATCACACTTCAACTTCTCCATAATGGCCAAGACCAAAGAGATGTCTAAAGATATCAGGGACAAAATTGTAGACCCGCACAAGGCCTGGGATGGGATACAGGGCAATAGGCAAGCAGCTTGGTGAGAAGGCAACAACTCTTGGCCCAATTGTTAGAAAATGGAAGAAACACAAGATGAAAGTCAATCTTACTCGGTCTGGGGCTCCATGCAAGATCTCGTCTTGTGGGGTAAGGATGATTCTGAGAAAGGTCAGGAATGAGCCCAGAGCTACACAGGAGCACCTGGTCAATGACCTGAAGAGAGCTGGGACCACAATCTCAAAGATTACCATTGGTAACACACTACACTGTGTGCAGAATTATTAGGCAAGTTGTATTTTAGAGAATTTTTTTTATTATTGATCAACAACTATGTTCTCAATCAACCCAAAAGACTCATAAATATCAAAGCTTAATATTTTGGCAGTTGGAGGGGTTTTTTAGATGTGGCTATCTTAGGAGGATCTGTTTGTGCAGGTAACTATTACTGTGCAGAATTATTAGGCAACTTAATAAAACCAAATCTATTCCCATCTCACTTGTTTATTGTCACCAGCTAAACCAATATAACTGCACAAAATTTAGAAATAAACATTTCTGACATGTAAAAACAAAACCCAAAAAAATGAGTGACCAATATCGCCCCCTTTCTTTCTGATGACGCTGAGCAGCCAACCATCCATAGATTCTGTCATTGCTTGATCTGTTTACGATCCACATTGCGTGCAGCAGCCACCACAGCCTCCAGACACTGCTCCCAGAGGTGGACTGTTTTCCCTCCCTGTAGATCTCACATTTTATGAGGGACCACAGGTTCTCTATGGGGTTCAGATCAGGTGAAGAAGGGAGCCATGTCATTAATTTTCCATCTTTTAGACTTTTACTGGCTAGCCACGCTGTGGAGTAGTTGGATGCATGTGATGGAGCATTGTCCTGCATGAACATCATGTTTTTCTTGAACGATAGCGACTTCTTCCTGTACCACTGCTTGAAGAAGTTGTCTTCCAGAAACTGGCAGTGGGTCTGGGAGTTGAGCTTCACTCCATCTTGAACCCGAAAAGGTCTCACAAGTTCATCTTTGATGATACCAGCCCATACCAGTCCCCACCTCCACCTTGCTGGCGTCTGAGTCGGAGTAGAGCTCTCTGCCCTTTACTGATCAAGCTTCTGGCCCATCCATCTGCCCATCAAGAGTCACTCTCATTTCATCAGTCCATAAAACCTTTGAGAAATCAGTCTTAGGCTATGTGCACACGTGTGCGCTTTGCACCGCAGCTAAAAGGTCCGCTTCAGAGCGCAGCTGAAAAGCTGCGTTCTGAAGCGCCTGGTGCCTGCAGAATTCGTGCGCTCTGCATACTGCCTCTCCCTATAGACAGCATGCAAAGCGCACGGAATAAGTGACATGTCACTTCTTAGAACGCAGCGATTCGGGCAGCAGCCGAATCGCTGTGTTCTAATATGCCACGTGCGCACGTCTCCTGCACAATCTCCATAGACTGTGCAGGGGACGCAGAACGCATGCAGTTACACTGCGGTGCAGATCACAGCGTAACTGCATGATAACACGCAACGTGCGCACATAGCCTTAAGATATTTCTTGGCCCAGTCTTGAGGTTTTATCTTATGTTTCTTGGTCAGAGGTGGTGGTTTTCGGCCTTCCTTACCTTGGCCATGTCCCTGAGTATGGCACACCTTGTGCTTTTTGATACTCCAGTAACGTTGCGGCTCTGAAATATGGCCAAACTGGTGGCAAATGGCATCTTGGCAGTTTCACGCTTGATTTTCCTCAATTCATGGGCAGTTATTTTGCGCCTTTTTTGCCCAGCACGCTTCTTGCGACCCTGTTGGCTATTTGCCATGAAACACTTGATGGTTCGGTGATCACGTTTCAAAAGTTTGGCAATTTCAAGACTGCTGCATCCCTCTGCAGGACATCTCACAATATGGACTTTTCAGATCCAGTCACATCTCTCTTCTGACCCATTTTGCCAAAGGAAAGGAAGTTGCCTAATATTTAAGCACCCCTTATATAGGGTGTTGATGTCTTTACACCGCACCCCTCCTCATTACAGAGATGACATCACTAGTGATGAGCGAGTACTAAAAAGCTCGGGTGCTCGAAGCTCGGGCCGAGCCTCCCAAGATACTCGTGTACTCGGGCCGAGCAACGAGCCCAATGTTATCCTATGGGAGACCCGAGTATTTTTGTGAAATGACCCCCGGCAGCATGTAGAAACCCTAAAAATGTCACAAAAGTCTCAGAAGAGTGCTCAAATGACATGGCAACAGCATGGGGAAGACCCCTTGAAGCATTTATCACTCAAAAGTCACAGCTGTGAACAATTTTGTCCGCTTTTCACGCCATTTTTACGGACTCACCAGAAAACCTTCCAAAATGACCCCAAAATGATTTTTCATGGCAGAAATGTTAAGGGCACATACCCAATAGTGAGATAGAGCTGGTGTATGTTACTTTTTGAGATTAATACATGAAAGATTTTACGTGAAAACATTGTGTGGCACTCCGATGTCCCTGAGAAGAGACGTACATGAAGGCCTCTTGAGTCTAATGTGCCCATTTTGAGGAAGTGACTGAGTCTTTGTAGTATTTTCCTTTGCCAGGGCAGTCCAAAATTGTGAGGTTCACCAATGCCCCTGCATACAGACGTGCATGAGGGCCTGTAAACCTGAAGTGCCCATTGTAAGGAAGTGGGTCTATTTTAGTATAGCCCTTTGCCAGGGCAGCCAAAAATTGGGAGGCTCCACGTTGTCCCTGGATAGAGACGTGCATGATGGCATGTAAACCTGAAGTGCCCATTGTAAGGAAGTGGGTCTATTGTAGTATAGCCCTTAGGCAGGGCAGCCAAAAATTGGGAGGCTCCACATTGTCCCTGGATAGAGACGTGCATGATGGCCTGTAAACCTGAAGTGCCCATTGTAAGGAAGTGGGTCTATTGTAGTATAGCCCTTAGGCAGGGCAGCCAAAAATTGGGAGGCTCCACATTGTCCCTGGGTAGAGACGTGCATGAGGGCCTCAAAACATTAAGTGTCCATTGTCAGGAAGTTGGTGTATTATAGTATAGCCCTTAGGCAGGGCAGCCAAAAATTGGGAGGCTCCACGTTGTCCCTGGGTAGAGACGTGCATGAGGGCCTCAAAACATTAAGTGTCCATTGTCAGGAAGTGGGTGTATTATAGTACAGCCCTTAGGCAGGGCAGCCAAAAATTGGGAGGCTCCACGTTGTCCCTGGGTAGAGACGTGCATGATGGCCTGTAAACCTGAAGTGCCCATTGTAAGGAAGTGGGTGTATTATAGTATAGCCCTTAGGCAGGGCAGCCAAAAATTGGGAGGCTCCACATTGTCCCTGGATAGAGACGTGCATGAGGGCCTGTAAACCTGAAGTGCCCATTGTCAGGAAGTGGGTGTATTATAGTATAGCCCTTAGGCAGGGCAGCCAAAAATTGGGAGGCTCCACGTTGTCCCTGGATAGAGACGTGCATGAGGGCCTGTAAACCTGAAGTGCCCATTGTCAGGAAGTGGGTGTATTATAGTATAGCCCTTAGGCAGGGCAGCCAAAAATTGGGAGGCTCCACGTTGTCCCTGGGTAGAGACGTGCATGAGGGCCTGTAAACCTGAAGTGCCCATTGTCAGGAAGTGGGTGTATTATAGTATAGCCCTTTGGCAGGGCAGCCAAAAATTGGGAGGCTCCACGTTGTCCCTGGATAGAGACGTGCATGATGGCCTCAAAACATTAAGTGTCCATTGTCAGGAAGTGGGTGTATTATAGTATAGCCCTTAGGCAGGGCAGCCAAAAATTGGGAGGCTCCACGTTGTCCCTGGATAGAGACGTGCATGAGGGCCTCAAAACATTAAGTGTCCATTGTCAGGAAGTGGGTGTATTATAGTATAGCCCTTAGGCAGGGCAGCCAAAAATTGGGAGGCTCCACGTTGTCCCTGGGTAGAGACGTGCATGAGGGCCTCAAAACATTGTTCCCATTGCAAAGGAGCGGGTCTCCTGTCGTTGTAATGTCCATTCCATTCTGCAAAGAATGGGCGAAAAAATTTACCACTGGGGGTATACCTGAAACAAAGGCCTAAGTATTGCAATTTGTAACGGTCATCATCATGGTGGCGCATGAGGAGAAGGAGGAGCAGTCCAGCGATTATCCAAAGTCCAGAAGTGTGTACCCATGGGTGAGTGGAGGTACATGGCAAACTTTAAATTCCGCTCTCATTTGCTGGTGGTGTGGTGAAGTCTGGCCCAATCCAACCCTTGTTCATCTTGATCAGAGTCAGCCTGTCAGCATTTTCAGTTGACATGCGGGTACGTTTATCTGTAATGATTCCACCTGCGGCACTAAAAACACGCTCTGACAAAACGCTAGCGGCAGGGCAGGCCAGGACTTCCAAGGCGTAGAGAGCCAATTCATGCCACGTGTCCAGCTTGGATACCCAATAATTGTAAGGCACAGAGGAATGTCGGAGTACAGTTGTTCGATCTGCAAGGTACTCCTTCAGCATCTGGGCAAACTTAGGATTTCTTGTGGCACTACCCCGCACCTCAGGGGCTGTGGTACGTGAGGGGCTGAGAAAACTGTCCCACATCTTAAAGACTGTTCCCCTACCTCTGGCGGATTGGACTTGTGCCTCTCTCGGCTGTACGCCTCGGTTGTCCACTGATTCCTGACCTATGCCGCTAGCGTTTTGTGAGGGGAATGCTTTGCCTACTTCCGTGACTATGGCCTTCCGGAACTGCTGCATTTTGGTTGACCTCTCCTCCACGGGAATAAGAGACAAAAAGTTCTCCTTGTAGCGTGGGTCTAACAGTGTTACCAACCAGTAATGATTGTCGGCCAAGATGTTCTTAACGCGAGGGTCACGAGACAGGCAGCTTACCATAAAGTCAGCCATGTGCGCCAGACTCTTAACAGCCAGGACTTCAGTAGCCTGACCAACAAGATGACTGAACATGCTGTCCTCCTCCTCCTTCTCCTCCTCCTCCTCATCTACCCTGTCCTCTGGCCAGCCACGCTGAACCGAGGATATGACTGGTGTGCATGTCATATCCTCAATTTGGCCGGAGAGTTGCTCCATGTCTTCATCCTCCTCCTCGTCATAGTCCTCCACTGCACGTTGTGATGAGACGAGGCTGGGCTGTGTGTTATCACCCACACCCACTACTGTTTCTTGCTGCAACTCATCGCGCTCCACCTGCAATGCATCATGTTTGTTTTTCAGCAGAGACCGTTTTAGAAGGCAGAGTAGCGGTATGGTGACGCTAATAATGGCGTCATCACCACTCACCATCTTGGTGGAGTCCTCAAAGTTTTGGAGGATGGTACATAGGTCTGACATCCATCTCCACTCCTCAGGTGTTATGTGTGGAGTTTGACCCATTTCCCGACGGCTTAGGTGATGCAGGTACTCAACAACTGCCCTCTTCTGCTCACATATCCTGACCAACATGTGCAGAGTTGAATTCCAATGCGTGGGGACATCACACACCAGTCTGTGAGCCGGAAGATGCAAACGGCGCTGAAAGCCGGCAAGGCCGGCTGAAGCAGTAGGTGACTTTCGAAAATGTGCAGACAGGCGGCGAACTTTTACCAGCAGATCAGACAGCTCTGGGTATGACTTTAGAAACCGCTGAACCACGAGGTTGAGCACATGGGCCACGCATGGAACATGTGTCAGCTGGCCTCGCCTCAAAGCCGCCACCAGGTTCCGGCCATTGTCACACACGACCTTTCCTGGCTTTAGGTTCAGAGGTGTGAGCCAGTGATCTGCCTGCTGTTTCAGAGCTGTCCACAGCTCTTCTGCATTGTGGGGTTTGTCACCTATGCAGATTAGCTTCAGCACAGCCTGTTGCCGCTTCGCCGAGGCAGTGCTGCAGTGCTTCCAGCTTGTGACTGGTGTGGAGGGTACAGTGGATGAGGATGCGCAGGAGGAGGAGGAGGCTGAAGAGCATGACATTCCGGAGCTGTAGAGTGTGGGTGAAACACTGACTGAGGTAGGGCCTGCAAACCTTGGTGTGGGAAGGACGTGTTCCGTCCCTCGCTCAGACTGGGTCCCAGCTTCCACAATATTAACCCAGTGTGCCGTCAACGAGATGTAGCGGCCTTGCCCACAAGCACTTGTCCACGTGTCTGTGGTTAGGTGGACCTTGGGTGAAACAGCGTTGTTCAGGGCACGTGTGATGTTTTGTGACACGTGGTTATGCAACGCGGGGACGGCACACCGGGAGAAATAGTGGCGGCTGGGGACCGAGTAACGTGGGACAGCTGCCGCCATCAGGTCACGGAATGCTTCTGTCTCCACCAGCCTAAAAGGCAACATTTCCAGCGCAAGCAGTCGCGAAATGTTAGCATTTAGAACTGTGGCATGTGGGGTGTTGGCAGTGTATTTGCGCCTGCGTTCAAAGGTTTGCTGAATGGATAACTGAACGCTGCGCTGGGACAAGGACGTGCTTGATGATGGTGTTCTTTCTGCGTAGGCAACTGCAGGTGCAGGAGTGGAGGAGGCTTGTTCGCAGGCAGCATGGACAGGGGATTGGCTCGCATGCACAACCAGCGAAGACGTAGCAGTGACATCAGCAAGCACTGCTCCTCGACTCTGTTGTACTTCCCACAAAGTCGGGTGCTTGGCTGACATGTGCCTGATCATGCTGGTGGTGGTCAGGCTGCTAGTTTTGGTACCCCTGCTGATGCTGGCACGGCAGGTGTTGCAAATGGCCTTTTTTGAATCATCTGGATCCAACTTAAAAAACTGCCAGACTCGGGAAGACCTAACATTTGTACAGGCACCTTGTGTCGTCGTGTTGTTCCGGGGAACGGTTGCCTGACTTCTGCCTGGGGCCACCACCCTGCTTCTTACTGCCTGTTGTGATGCAACGCCTCCCTCCCCCTGTGCACTGCTGTCCTCGCTCTGCATATCCTCCTGCCAGGTTGGGTCAGTTACTGGATCATCCACCACGTCGTCTTCCTCTTCCGCACCCTGCTCCTCCTCCTGACTTCCTGACAATTGTGTCTCATCATCGTCCACCACTTGTTGAGACACGTTGCCAACTTCGTGAGAACGTGGCTGCTCAAATATTTGGCCATCTGTACAGACGATCTCCTCATGACCCACTTCAATATGAGCTGGCGAGAGGCCAGAATGTGTGAATGGAAACGTGAACAGCTCTTCCGAGTGTCCAAGTGTGGGATCATTAATGTCCGAGGAGGACGTGTACTCAGCCTGGTGGTAGGAAGGAAGATCAGGTTCAGAAATGTGCGGTGCAGTATCACGGCTACTGACACTTGACCGTGTGGAAGACAGAGTGTTTGTGGTGGTGCCAATCTGACTGGAAGCATTATCCGCTATCCAACTAACAACCTGTTGACACTGGTCTTGGTTCAAGAGCGGTGTACTGCTGCGGTCCCCAAGAATTTGGGACAGGACGTGCGAGCGACTAGATGTGGCCCTTTGTTGTGGCGAAATTAGAGCTTGCCCACGACCTCGGCCTCTGCCTGCACCACCATCACGTCCACTTCCTTGTTCCTTGCCAATGCCCTTGCGCATTTTGCAATGCTGTGCACTGCTGACGTGTATATTCACTACTTGTGCGTTATATCAAAGTTTCTGGAAATTGCACACAAGTGCACCTGTACGCTGCCACCAACAGGCACACACGTGCGGTTTTAAAAACCAAGCACGGACGCACTAAGAACCTAACAGGTATTTTGGGGAGCGACAATTACAGACAAGTCAGACACTATCTGGACTGTTTTACACTGTGTACACCAGCCCCAGATATGATGAAGGCTGGTATACGGTCACCACAACCCTGCCTGCCTGCCTGCCTGTATACTGGTACAATAGTCCTGACAAGGACTCTTTTGGTCACTAGCCTGTATTCAGACCTGGCTATACCCTGCCTGTATATAGCAACAATAGTCCTGAGAAGGACTCTGCTACTGTACTCCGACCTGGCTATACCCTGCCTGCCTGTATACAACTAGAATAGTCCTGAGAAGGACTTTTGGTCACACTGTTTGCAGCCCTGCAACTGAAAAAGCTATAAAGGGCCGCAAAGCTTTCCCTGAATCAGCGACACTCTCCCTGCACTCACTGTCTGGATAGCTGTGAGCAGAGCACAGCGCGCCGGCCGGTATAAAGGCTCGGTCACGCTGTGCAGGCCGGCCAATCACTGCAATTCCACAACTAACAGGGCTGTGGCATTGCAGTGGTCTGCCAGCCAATCCCTGCATGAGGGCTGGCTCTCAAAAGAGCGCCAACATGCAGGGATGAAGACCACGAGTACAGCACGAGTATCGCGAGATTACTCGGTCCCCGCCGAGCAGCCCGAGTACAGCGATACTCGTGCGAGTACCGAGTAGTTACAAGCATGCTCGCTCATCACTAGACATCACCTGATTTTCTTCATTGGTAGTTGGCTCTCAGCCTATACAGCTTGGAGTATATGTATAAAACATGTATAAAAAGCATCATGTGATCAAAATACTCATTTGCCTAATAATTCTGCTCACAGTCTATACCGTCCTCTATTAAAATCATGCATGCCATGCAAAGTCACCCTGCTCAAACCGGCACATGTCAAGGCTCGTTTGAAGCTTGGCAGTGACCATCAAGATGATCCAGAGGAGGCATGGGAGACAGTCATGTGGTCAGATAAGACCAAAATAGAACTTTTTGGTATCAACTCCACTGACCGTGTTTGGAGGTAGTAGGATGAGTATAACCCCAAGAACACTGTCCCAATCGTGAAGCATGGGGGTAAAAACATCATACGTTGGGGGTGCTTTTCTGCAAAAGAGACAGAACAACTGCACCATATTAAAGGGAGGATGGGTGGGGTGATGGATTGCAAGATTTTGGACCACAACCTCCTTCCCTCAGCATGGAAGATGGGTCCTGGTTGGGTTTTCCAGCATGACAATGACCCAAAAGAGACAGCCAGGGCAACTAAGGAGTGGCTCAGTAAGACGTGTGGCGCCCTGGACAAGCCAGGACATCACAGATACAGCAACATCACACCCCACACCCCGGTTAGGCACACCAGTCACACAGGTAAATCCTTGTTGCCTCCCTCCAGGGGCTGATGTCCACACCAGGTGGGGCGGGGTCAGGCGATTGGCTCCGCCCATCGAGGAGTTCACAGTCCTGGAGGCGGGAAAAAGTTTCAGTGCAGTTTTAGAGTTCAGTTAGGGAGAGTGAAGTGAGAGGAGTGAAGTGGAAAAGGAGCAACTGACTGACCGTGTCCGGGTGTGTGGCCCGGGCACTCAAAGCAAGGTCGGCAGACGGTGGTGACCGTCTGCAGGCGAGGCCGATTGACGCACAACCGTGAGGACCGGGGTCGGGCGGTGGCCCGCCGGTACCGTATCGGGGAGCGAAGAAAAGCCAGCACCATTCGGCAGGGCCTACTGACCCCGACCAGGCTTGGAGTCGCCGGAAAACCGGTCAAATCCGTCAGCGACGGGAACCTCCGGGGTTCCTCAGCAACCAAGACCCGACAGAAGGCAACCGCTCAACCGTTAACAGGAAACACACTGCTACCGCCACAGCTAGAGTTCCCAGGGCCAGAGCCTGCGGGCACAAAGGGGCTCCTCCGGCAACACACACCGCTGGGGAGCGGGCTACCGGTGGGAAGCCATCGGGGCCAACTACACAACCCACAACCAAGGTGCAGGGAGAAACAGTCACCGCCAACCTACCGGGAGTGATAGCCGCAGCCGCCTGTGGGACCCGTCCATCCAGCCGTTTGTTTCACCAAAGACTCCGTGTACGTTACTGGCTGAGTGAGTACCACTGTGCCGCCTGGCACTGCGCTGCCCCGCGACCCTGCACCTCCCCAGTAGAGATGAGCGAACCGGTCCCGGTTCGGCTCGAGGCGGTTCGCCGAACGGGGGGTCTGGCTCGAGTTCGGCTCGTCGAACGTTCGACGAACCGAACTCGAGCCCATAGGAAACAATGGCAGGCAATCACAAACACAGTAAAACACCTAGAAAACACCCTGAAAGGTGTCCAAAAGGTGACAAACAACTCACAACATAACACAAACACATGGGAAAGTGACAAGGACATATACTCATGTGAAAACAAAACAGCTGGACAAGGAAAAAGAGGGAGACACACAGATATATGAGTATATGCAAAGAAACATCGATTCCATTATTGTGCAACTTGAGCCCTGCTCATTTTAGGCTTCCAATCTGGATAAATTGCCTGAGCTCGCCACGTACGCCTTGAGGATCTTGTCGTGTCCTGCAGCCAGCGTTCTCTCGGAACCTGTCTTCAGTGCTGCTGGGGGTCTGCTGGCAGATAAGCACACGTGTCTGTCCACTGACAATGTGGACCTGGCTCTCAGAGGACTTTTCTTCCCCTGGGTCAGCCAGGGGAGGCGAAAGGCACGCGTATTTTTGAGAGTGCTTCATGCAAAGCATCTTTTTCTTTGTCAAAAGGGGGGCTCAACCGATGCCAGTCAAGTGGGGTGTGTGTGGCCCAGTTAGTGGCAACGAGGGAGACTGTGGTTGGAGTCCCCTCGCTGTGTCTCTAAAAGAACCAAGATGAACAAGTCATGGCTCTCAGAGGACTTTTCTTCCCCTGGGTCAGCCAGGGGACGGGAAAGGCACGCGTATTTTTGAGAGTGCTTCATGCAAAGCATCTTTTTCTTTTTCAAAAGGGGGCTCAACCGATGCCAGTCAAGTGGGGTGTGTGTGGCCCAGTTAGTGGCAACGAGGGAGACTGTGGTTGGAGTCCCCTCGCTGTGTCTCTAAAAGAACCAAGATGAACAAGTCATGGCTCTCAGAGGACTTTTCTTCCCCTGGGTCAGCCAGGGGACGGGAAAGGCACGCGTATTTTTGAGAGTGCTTCATGCAAAGCATCTTTTTCTTTTTCAAAAGGGGGCTCAACCGATGCCAGTCAAGTGGGGTGTGTGTGGCCCAGTTAGTGGCAACGAGGGAGACTGTGGTTGGAGTCCCCTCGCTGTGTCTCTAAAAGAACCAAGATGAACAAGTCATGGCTCTCAGAGGACTTTTCTTCCCCTGGGTCAGCCAGGGGACGGGAAAGGCACGCGTATTTTTGAGAGTGCTTCATGCAAAGCATCTTTTTCTTTTTCAAAAGGGGGCTCAACCGATGCCAGTCAAGTGGGGTGTGTGTGGCCCAGTTAGTGGCAACGAGGGAGACTGTGGTTGGAGTCCCCTCGCTGTGTCTCTAAAAGAACCAAGATGAACAAGTCATGGCTCTCAGAGGACTTTTCTTCCCCTGGGTCAGCCAGGGGACGGGAAAGGCACGCGTATTTTTGAGAGTGCTTCATGCAAAGCATCTTTTTCTTTGTCAAAAGGGGGGGTCAACCGATGCCAGTCAAGTGGGGTGTGTGTGGCCCAGTTAGTGGCAACGAGGGAGACTGTGGTTGGAGTCCCCTCGCTGTGTCTCTAAAAGAACCAAGATGAACAAGTCATGGCTCTCAGAGGACTTTTCTTCCCCTGGGTCAGCCAGGGGACGGGAAAGGCACGCGTATTTTTGAGAGTGCTTCATGCAAAGCATCTTTTTCTTTGTCAAAAGGGGGGGTCAACCGATGCCAGTCAAGTGGGGTGTGTGTGGCCCAGTTAGTGGCAACGAGGGAGACTGTGGTTGGAGTCCCCTCGCTGTGTCTCTAAAAGAACCAAGATGAACAAGTCATGGCTCTCAGAGGACTTTTCTTCCCCTGGGTCAGCCAGGGGACGGGAAAGGCACGCGTATTTTTGAGAGTGCTTCATGCAAAGCATCTTTTTCTTTGTCAAAAGGGGGGGTCAACCGATGCCAGTCAAGTGGGGTGTGTGTGGCCCAGTTAGTGGCAACGAGGGAGACTGTGGTTGGAGTCCCCTCGCTGTGTCTCTAAAAGAACCAAGATGAACAAGTCATGGCTCTCAGAGGACTTTTCTTCCCCTGGGTCAGCCAGGGGACGGGAAAGGCACGCGTATTTTTGAGAGTGCTTCATGCAAAGCATCTTTTTCTTTTTCAAAAGGGGGCTCAACCGATGCCAGTCAAGTGGGGTGTGTGTGGCCCAGTTAGTGGCAACGAGGGAGACTGTGGTTGGAGTCCCCTCGCTGTGTCTCTAAAAGAACCAAGATGAACAAGTCATGGCTCTCAGAGGACTTTTCTTCCCCTGGGTCAGCCAGGGGACGGGAAAGGCACGCGTATTTTTGAGAGTGCTTCATGCAAAGCATCTTTTTCTTTTTCAAAAGGGGGCTCAACCGATGCCAGTCAAGTGGGGTGTGTGTGGCCCAGTTAGTGGCAACGAGGGAGACTGTGGTTGGAGTCCCCTCGCTGTGTTTTACATGCTTTTAGAAGGGCATGAAATGGCTTGGAGGTTGACTTTCATCATATGCAAACTGTTGGCTACCAAAATGCTGCCTTTCCAACAACTGTGGTTATAGGCAATGAGGAACATACTGATGAAGATGAGACGCAGATACCCGATTGGGATGACAACTTAAATATTCGGTCAGGGCAAGAAGAAACTCGGTCTGAGGGGTAGGGGAGTGCAAACACAACAATTGATGATTAAGTTCTAGATCACACCTACTGTCAACCCACAGTCAGACACTCGAGGAGGTCAACAGAGGCGGTGGAGGAGGATGCAACCGACGTCGAAGTAACCTGGCGCCTTCCTGGACACAGTCGGAGCACTGGTAGCACGTCTACAACTGCATCCTCAGCCACCACTCTGCCTCTGAGCATTATTCGGGGTGGATCAACAGGTCGCATGGCCTCTAAGCCTTGCCTAGCCAGGTCCTTTTTTGACATAGAAAAAGATCGCCCAAATTATGTGATCTGTAAAATTTGTCATGGTTCTCTTAGTAGAGGTCAAAACCTCAGCAGTTTGACAACTTCTTCCATGAATCGTCACATGAATAAATATCATATGGCCCGATGGGAAGCTCACCGTGCTGCAATGCGGCCTAGCGGAGCGAACCATCCACCGCCTGCCCCTTCCAGTGCATCCGCGCGCTCGTCATCTTCTAGGACTGTGGGGACAGCTGTCACACCTGTTTTTCCACCCACAACTTCCACCACTGTAACCGCAACAGGCAGTTTGCTTGGTAGGTCGTCAGTTGGTTTGGAAGGGGAAACAAGTGAGTGTGTACAGCTCTCTCAGACATCGATAGCACCAACTTTGGATGAAGGCAACATCATGTCTCCGCCTGCACTTTCCTCACAAAGCTGCATTTTTCCAGGGACACCCGACTCAACACCGTCTACACACAGCAGCCAGATCTCTGTCCCTCAGATGTGGTCAAATAAAAGGCCACTTCCTGCGACCCATGACAAAGCGAAGAGGTTGACTCTATCCCTCTGTAAGCTGTTGACTACAGAAATGCTGCCTTTCCGCCTAGTGGACACACAGGATTTTACAGACCTTATGTCTGTCGCTGTGCCCCAGTACCAGATGCCCAATCACCACTGCTTCTCCAAGAAAAGCATGCCCGCGCTACACCGGCATGTCGCACACAACATCACCACTTCCTTGAGAAAATCTGTGTGCGACAGGGTGCATTTCAACACAGATACTTGGACCAGTAAGCATAGACAGGGTCATTACATGTCACTGACTGGGCACTGTCAAACTATGGTGAGAGATGGAGAAGGGTCTGCTGTACAAGTCTTGCCGTCCCCACGAGTTGTTTCAATCCTTGTTCTGTATGTAGAAGTTAATACACTGCTTCTGCCTCTTCAACCTCGTGTGGGTCCTCTACCTTTGCGCAAACCCTGTGTGGTCAGGCCACCCTTCCTTGCAACTGCGCACAAGGACTACCACACACCTCCTTACTATGCTGGCAGCAGAGCTCAATGCCATCAGGCGGTCAAAGTTTTACTTTGAAATGTATGGGAAATGTGAGTCACACCGCTATTACAGAGAATAGTAGTCAGGCAGGGTCAAAACATTAATTGAGGAACAGGAACAGAATGGGACGGCCAGGACTTAATCAGAAAACAAGCAGAGGTGAAATGCGTATCGGCCAACAAGGTACATAAACAGCAAGCAGGAAAAGTAGTCAGGTAACAAGCACACAAAATCATAAAACTGAACTGGGGGTAAAATTAACCAGAGGTTCATAGCTATGTCTGGCAGTGGTCTGCAGACAGGATGGGCATAAAAAAGGGTGTGGTGTCTTCCCATTGGTTGTAGCTGAATGATGGTATTTCATCTGTGAGATACCCACCAGCTACATTCAGCCAGAGATTCTGCATCTGTCAAGGTAATGCAGCCCAGTGGGTGAGCATAACCTGCGTCCACCTGCGCCGCTGGCATCGACTACTCTCCCATCATCAGCACTATTCATGAAAGGAACACGTTGTCACCTGGCGACCGGAGTACAAATTGACGGAGCGGACTCCGTTGGTGACTTAACAGGCGTGTGCGGCAATGATGCAAACCTGGCTGCGGGCCATCCTCAGGGCAATGTGACACACGTGCCTTGTATGGCTCACGTGTTGAACCGAATTCTCCAGCAATTTTTAAAACACCATCACGGCCTACATGGCCTTGTGCAGCGGGCACGCTCGCTATGTGCTCACTTCCATCGTGCGCACACAGCAGCTCAACAACTTTCATCACTCCGGAAGTCTTAGGGTCTGGCAGTTAAACGCCGGAAATGCGATGTTCCGACACGCAGGAATTGGAATCTGCACATGTTGCAGCGTGTGTGGCAGCACCGCCGAACCCTGCTGAAATACGGTAAGACATATAGCCTGGGATAAGTTGATCCAGAGGTGGTGCAGATCAGGCTGCTGGAGTGGTGTCAGATCAAGGACCTATGCACCCTGCTACACAGTTTACAAATGTCGACGAAGATGTTTAGCACTGGCAATGTCATTCTCAGCGTGACAATTCTGGTCATCTACATGATGGAGCACACTGTAATTATTATTCGGAGTCAGGTGTTGGGACAAGAGGAAGGGGAGGAAGTACAGGAGGAGTCATATACGGAAGGGATAACAAGATCTACGAGGTCCAGATGGTCAGCGGCACCTATGCGGCAGTCATGGTGAGGGAGAGGGATTAACAAGGGCGCATAGTATCAGCAAAAAGTGTTGATGAAAGTGCAGGAGCCCATGAAGAAATGGAGGACGAACTGGCGATGGGCATGGAAGACTCAGCAGATGAGTGAGAGCTTGCTCACATTTCGGTTGTGCGAGGTTGTGGGTAGAGGGCAGAGGAAGGATGCACGATTCTCACCTCTCTGCCACCAACACACCAAGGACTTGGTCCTCCTGGATGCACAAGACACATGAGCGCCTTCTTGCTGCACTACCTACATGACCCTCGGATTGTATGAATTTGAAGTAATCCTGAATACTGGGTTGCCACACTGTTAGATCCCCGGTACAAGACAAAATTTGGCGAACTAATTCCTGCCATAGAAATAGACGCACGTATACAGGAGTATCTGCAGAAGGTGGTACGCAATCTTAGATCTACTTTTCCACTAAACACCAGTGCTGCACAGAGTGAATCTCAACACTTTGTCATGGATAGGAGGAAATGGTCTTTTACTTGTCCACATCGGAGGGACCGAGGGATGGCTGCTGTGCTGAGATGGCGTTGAGTACGGTGTCCCTGCACAGTTGCACTTTTGGTCATATCCCAAAATGAGTTGAAAAAGGACAGATGCTGTTGGAAAGGGGAACAGGTGTGTTGGAAAGGGGAAAAAAATTTTGGTCCGTGGATTTGGTGGTTAAACAACTGTAACATTTGCTGAAGAAACAACATCTGTTACAGTGGGACTGGCAGATTTGGATAAAGTGGTATATAATCTGTGACCGCTATATAACAAAAATTAATAAGAAAAGAAAGAGAAAGGTATATATCACCTTCAGCAGTCAGTGTCCACCGTGCTCCCAGTTGGAAAAGGAGAGGTTGGCAACTTGAAGGTTTGGTGGAGGATACAGAGCTGTGTGGCTATGAAACTAATAGTAGCCTGAACCGAGTTAGACGCCATTCGGATCTGGAGACTGTGAGCCCTGTTAGCGTCACAGGGTCCACATGCCCACCCAGCCCAGGAACTCCCTGTTAACAACACAGGGGCCATTGAGTACGCTGACCGTGTGCGTAGGGGCCACACCTGTGGACAGCAGGCGCATCAGCAGCAGCAGGCCTGTTAATGCCACTGGGCTGCACAAGCAGGACTGTTAGGACAGGAGCTGGTCTTAACCGTTCTGCGTTACCAACTGTGGTGGTGGCCTGCATCCACCACCCTATCCCTGCCTACCTCTGGCCTAAAGCCGCAATGGGTTCAACACATGGAGGTGTGCTCTTTCGGAGCATAATAGAAGACTGCGCACCTCCTTGTTGGCTCCAGCCCCTTTTATAACCTGGGTCCGCCCCAAACCAGGGTGAACCACAATGCACCTCCTGGAGACAAAAGCAGAGTGACACGTCATGAGTGGCATAACTAGCGTCCTATTTGGAAACGCAACTTCAATGATGACCTCATGGCTGCCATGACCCAAACACCTCACCAGTCATCGTCTGACCATCAATAATGCGGTGACAAGTCATAGGTGTGGGCCTCTGCAAGCCATTTGGGAGGACACCTGATGCCCTGTGGTCTATATGGGACCCCCACATCAGGGCCAGGGCCAAAGAGTTCATTACCGGACCTAGTCTCTGATGCAGGAAGTGCCTGAGCATGCTCAGTAGCATGAAATACAGTCTCTGAAAAAAGACTATCAGCTTTAGCATGGTGTCTAGGCACAAAACAGGACTTAGACCCGGCACAGAATGCAAGCACCTGTGCAAAGAGGCTTTTCACACTTAGTGTGGGAGCATGCGCTGTATCCCGAAATGAAGACTTAGCGTCAGGAATGGCACAGTCAGGCTGAGCATACTCACTAGGCGAAACACTGTAATTATGCTGCAGCTGGGGTACATCGGCACACGCATGCGCACTAGCTGCCTCTCCACACTTAGACGTGGAGGGGAAATTTGTCTTGGAGATGCTGTCTATGAACAGAAGGAAAAGCTAAAGGAAGCCTGACTTTCTATCCCTCCGAATTATGAAATGCAGCAATGAATTCCATGAGTTTGCTATAACATTAGCGTAGCTAAATGTGCATGAGGGTGTGATGTAGAGGTGCTAGAAATAGCTTGTCACCAGTGGGGCACTAATGGAATACAACAGCCAGTTCTATGATGCCACAAAATGGCAGTATTTTGTGCTATCATTATAGCTTATTAAAAACAGAGCACGAGGTTGTCATGCAGAGGTGCTGCACATAGATTTGCAGTAGTGTGAATAGACAAAAGTACAATAGCCACGTTTAGGATACAACTAGGTACAGTGAGTGTTTGCTAGTATAATGGCTGAGTTTAAAAAAGTTTGAGTGTGCAATGCAGGCAGACGTGCTGCAAATAACGTTCCAATACTGTGAATAGACAAAAGTACAATAGCCACGTTTAGGATACAACTAGGTACACTGAGTGTTTGCTACTATAAATGGCTGAGTTTAAAAAAGTTTGAGTGTGCAATGCAGGCAGACGTGCTGCAAATAACGTTCCAATACTGTGAATTGACAAAAGTACAATAGCCACGTTTAGGATACAACTAGGTACAGTGAGTGTTTGCTACTATAAATGGCTGAGTTTAAAAAAGTTTGAGTGTGCAATGCAGGCAGACGTGCTGCAAATAACGTTCCAATACTGTGAATTGACAAAAGTACAATAGCCACGTTTAGGATACAACTAGGTACAGTGAGTGTTTGCTAGTATAATGGCTGAGTTTAAAAAAGTTTGAGTGTGCAATGCAGGCAGACGTGCTGCAAATAACGTTCCAATACTGTGAATAGACAAAAGTACAATAGCCACGTTTAGGATACAACTAGGTACAGTGAGTGTTTGCTAGTATAATGGCTGAGTTTAAAAAAGTTTGAGTGTGCAATGCAGGCAGATGTCCTGCAAATATCGTTCCAATACTGTGAATTGACAAAAGTCCAATAGCCACGTTTAGGATACAACTAGGTACAGTGAGTGTTTGCTAGTATAATGGCTGAGTTTAAAAAAGTTAGAGTGTGCAATGCAGGCAGACGTGCTGCAAATAACGTTCCAATACTGTGAATAGACAAAAGTAAAATAGCCACGTTTAGGATACAACTAGGTACACTGAGTGTTTGCTACTATAAATGGCTGAGTTTAAAAAAGTTTGAGTGTGCAATGCAGGCAGACGTGCTGCAAATAACGTTCCAATACTGTGAATTGACAAAAGTACAATAGCCACGTTTAGGATACAACTAGGTACAGTGAGTGTTTGCTAGTATAATGGCTGAGTTTAAAAAAGTTAGAGTGTGCAATGCAGGCAGACGTGCTGCAAATATCGTTCCAATACTGTGAATAGACAAAAGTAAAATAGCCACGTTTAGGATACAACTAGGTACACTGAGTGTTTGCTAGTATAATGGCTGAGTTTAAAAAAGTTAGAGTGTGCAATGCAGGCAGACGTGCTGCAAATAACGTTCCAATACTGTGAATAGACAAAAGTACAATAGCCACGTTTAGGATACAACTAGGTACACTGAGTGTTTGCTACTATAAATGGCTGAGTTTAAAAAAGTTTGAGTGTGCAATGCAGGCAGATGTCCTGCAAATAACGTTCCAATACTGTGAATTGACAAAAGTACAATAGCCACGTTTAGGATACAACTAGGTACACTGAGTGTTTGCTACTATAAATGGCTGAGTTTAAAAAAGTTTGAGTGTGCAATGCAGGCAGACGTGCTGCAAATAACGTTCCAATACTGTGAATTGACAAAAGTACAATAGCCACGTTTAGGATACAACTAGGTACAGTGAGTGTTTGCTAGTATAATGGCTGAGTTTAAAAAAGTTTGAGTGTGCAATGCAGGCAGACGTGCTGCAAATAACGTTCCAATACTGTGAATTGACAAAAGTACAATAGCCACGTTTAGGATACAACTAGGTACAGTGAGTGTTTGCTAGTATAATGGCTGAGTTTAAAAAAGTTTGAGTGTGCAATGCAGGCAGACGTGCTGCAAATAACGTTCCAATACTGTGAATTGACAAAAGTACAATAGCCACGTTTAGGATACAACTAGGTACACTGAGTGTTTGCTAGTATAATGGCTGAGTTTAAAAAAGTTAGAGTGTGCAATGCAGGCAGACGTGCTGCAAATAACGTTCCAATACTGTGAATTGACAAAAGTACAATAGCCACGTTTAGGATACAACTAGGTACACTGAGTGTTTGCTAGTATAATGGCTGAGTTTAAAAAAGTTTGAGTGTGCAATGCAGGCAGACGTGCTGCAAATAACGTTCCAATACTGTGAATAGACAAAAGTACAATAGCCACGTTTAGGATACAACTAGGTACAGTGAGTGTTTGCTACTATAAATGGCTGAGTTTAAAAAAGTTTGAGTGTGCAATGCAGGCAGACGTGCTGCAAATATCGTTCCAATACTGTGAATTGACAAAAGTACAATAGCCACGTTTAGGATACAACTAGGTACACTGAGTGTTTGCTACTATAAATGGCTGAGTTTAAAAAAGTTAGAGTGTGCAATGCAGGCAGACGTGCTGCAAATATCGTTCCAATACTGTGAATAGACAAAAGTACAATAGCCACGTTTAGGATACAACTAGGTACACTGAGTGTTTGCTACTATAAATGGCTGAGTTTAAAAAAGTTTGAGTGTGCAATGCAGGCAGACGTGCTGCAAATAACGTTCCAATACTGTGAATAGACAAAAGTAAAATAGCCACGTTTAGGATACAACTAGGTACACTGAGTGTTTGCTAGTATAATGGCTGAGTTTAAAAAAGTTAGAGTGTGCAATGCAGGCAGACGTGCTGCAAATATCGTTCCAATACTGTGAATAGACAAAAGTACAATAGCCACGTTTAGGATACAACTAGGTACACTGAGTGTTTGCTAGTATAATGGCTGAGTTTAAAAAAGTTTGAGTGTGCAATGCAGGCAGACGTGCTGCAAATAACGTTCCAATACTGTGAATTGACAAAAGTACAATAGCCACGTTTAGGATACAACTAGGTACACTGAGTGTTTGCTACTATAAATGGCTGAGTTTAAAAAAGTTAGAGTGTGCAATGCAGGCAGACGTGCTGCAAATATCGTTCCAATACTGTGAATAGACAAAAGTACAATAGCCACGTTTAGGATACAACTAGGTACACTGAGTGTTTGCTAGTATAATGGCTTAGTAACAATGAGTTGTAGTGTGCAATGCAGGCAGACGTGCTCTGCAAATGTCTTTGCACTAGTGGGACTATAGCAAAGTCCAATAGCCACGTTTAGGATGCCACTAGGTACACTGAGTGTTTGCTAGTATAATGGCTTGGTTAGAATGAGTTGTAGTGTGCAACGCAGGCAGATGTGCTCTGCTAATATCTTTGCACTAGTGGGACTATAGCAAAGTCCAATAGCCACGTATAGGATGCCACTAGGTACACTGAGTGTTTGCTAGTATAATGGCTTAGTTAAAATGAGTTTGAGTGTGCAATGCAGGCAGACGCGCTATGCAAATGTCTTTGCACTAGTGGGACTATAGCAAAGTCCAATAGCCACGTATAGGATGCCACTAGGTACACTGAGTGTTTGCTAGTATAATGGCTTGGTTTTAATGAGTTGGAGTGTGCAATGCAGGCAGACGCGCTCTGCAAATGTCTTTGCACTAGTGGGACTATAGCAAAGTCCAATAGCCACGTATAGGATGCCACTAGGTACACTGAGTGTTTGCTAGTATAATGGCTTGGTTAGAATGAGTTGTAGTGTGCAATGCAGGCAGATGTGCTCTGCTAATGTCTTTGCACTAGTGGGACTATAGCAAAGTCCAATAGCCACGTATAGGATGCCACTAGGTACACTGAGTGTTTGCTAGTATAATGGCTTAGTTAAAATGAGTTTGAGTGTGCAATGCAGGCAGACGCGCTATGCAAATGTCTTTGCACTAGTGGGACTATAGCAAAGTCCAATAGCCACGTATAGGATGCCACTAGGTACACTGAGTGTTTGCTAGTATAATGGCTTGGTTAGAATGAGTTGTAGTGTGCAATGCAGGCAGATGTGCTCTGCTAATGTCTTTGCACTAGTGGGACTATAGCAAAGTCCAATAGCCACGTATAGGATGCCACTAGGTACACTGAGTGTTTGCTAGTATAATGGCTTAGTTAAAATGAGTTTGAGTGTGCAATGCCGGCAGACGCGCTATGCAAATGTCTTTGCACTAGTGGGACTATAGCAAAGTCCAATAGCCACGTATAGGATGCCACTAGGTACACTGAGTGTTTGCTAGTATAATGGCTTGGTTTTAATGAGTTGGAGTGTGCAATGCAGGCAGACGCGCTCTGCAAATGTCTTTGCACTAGTGGGACTATAGCAAAGTCCAATAGCCACGTATAGGATGCCACTAGGTACACTGAGTGTTTGCTAGTATAATGGCTTGGTTAGAATGAGTTGTAGTGTGCAATGCAGGCAGACGCGCTCTGCAAATGTCTTTGCACTAGTGGGACTATAGCAAAGTCCAATAGCCACGTATAGGATGCCACTAGGTACACTGAGTGTTTGCTAGTATAATGGCTTGGTTAGAATGAGTTGTAGTGTGCAATGCAGGCAGATGTGCTCTGCTAATGTCTTTGCACTAGTGGGACTATAGCAAAGTCCAATAGCCACGTATAGGATGCCACTAGGTACACTGAGTGTTTGCTAGTATAATGGCTTAGTTAAAATGAGTTTGAGTGTGCAATGCAGGCAGACGCGCTATGCAAATGTCTTTGCACTAGTGGGACTATAGCAAAGTCCAATAGCCACGTATAGGATGCCACTAGGTACACTGAGTGTTTGCTAGTATAATGGCTTGGTTAGAATGAGTTGTAGTGTGCAATGCAGGCAGATGTGCTCTGCTAATGTCTTTGCACTAGTGGGACTATAGCAAAGTCCAATAGCCACGTATAGGATGCCACTAGGTACACTGAGTGTTTGCTAGTATAATGGCTTAGTTAAAATGAGTTTGAGTGTGCAATGCCGGCAGACGCGCTATGCAAATGTCTTTGCACTAGTGGGACTATAGCAAAGTCCAATAGCCACGTATAGGATGCCACTAGGTACACTGAGTGTTTGCTAGTATAATGGCTTGGTTTTAATGAGTTGGAGTGTGCAATGCAGGCAGACGCGCTCTGCAAATGTCTTTGCACTAGTGGGACTATAGCAAAGTCCAATAGCCACGTATAGGATGCCACTAGGTACACTGAGTGTTTGCTAGTATAATGGCTTGGTTAGAATGAGTTGTAGTGTGCAATGCAGGCAGACGCGCTCTGCAAATGTCTTTGCACTAGTGGGACTATAGCAAAGTCCAATAGCCACGTATAGGATGCCACTAGGTACACTGAGTGTTTGCTAGTATAATGGCTTAGTTATCAGTTGGAGTGTGCAGAGGACAAGAGGGTACAGTGGCAGGATTGTGGTGCTCTGGGTAGAGGAATGGAAGCCTGCCTTTCTATTCCCTCCTAATGGTGAAATGCAGGTAGGAAATCCCTGACCTGGGCTACACAGACGCTGTTGCTGTTTGCAGGACCTGTCACCTATGGCTCTCTGACCCTGCCGGTTGGAGCCCTTAAAAGGACTGCTATAAAGTGCTCTCCCTAAGCTGTCTAACGCTGTGTATGCAGCGCATACAGCTGTATCGGCTATAGGACTCAGGAAGACGGAGCTGCGACAGTGATGGTCTGACACCAAAGACGCAGAAGGCAGATAATGGCGTCCGTGAAGAAAATGTCCGGTTTTATAATGCAGGGACATGTGACATGCAGATCCTATCACACATGCCGTTGCTTCTCTGGCTCAAAGTCCACTTAGCTGTGTGTGTGTCTGGATTGGCTGACATGCTGGCCCGCCCCACAAGACGCGCGCGCTTCGGAAGGAAGACAAGAAAAAAAAAAAAAAAAAAATGGCGATCGCCATTATAGAAACAGCAGTGATCTGAAGGCGCTGTTCACGCACACTATACACTGAAATGTGATAATAGTTGATTCACAGAGTGACTTACACTATTACAGCAGAAAACCAAGCTATGATTTAGCTGTTTTTTGGCTGCTAGAACCGTTCTCGAACGTTTCTAGAACTACCGAGCTTTTGCAAAAAGCTCGAGTTCTAGTTCGATCTAGAACATGCCCAAAATCACTCGAGCCGCGAACTGGAGAACCACGAACCCACGAACCGCGCTCAACTCTACTCCCCAGCTCCCACCATCCACCTTCCAACCCCACAACACCGGGCCCCAGGACCACCAAATCCCCCTACTCACGGAGGGGAGAGAACCATCTCAGCTGCTCCCTGTCATCGCTCCCCGGGATCACCCTCCAGAGCAGCGGTGGTGTCCCAACCTCACCACAAACCGTGGGTGGCGTCACGGACTATATCCCAACAAAAAATCTTCCCCTTTCACTCACGGGGCGAGGAGCGCTGCTCGAGTCCCCGGATCCGGCGCACCGCTCAAGCCACGGAGCAGCAAGCAGCAGCCGGACCCGAGCCGCGAGCGAGCGGTCAAGCAGCGCACCACCCCGCCCGCGACAACTTGGCGTCACGAACAGGATCCTACCGTTCTACCGCCTGGTAGAAGTGCGCCTTGTGTCCCGCTGTAGGTGTCCGGCCGAAAATTTTCAGAAGCCGCCATATTGGGCGTGAAGGGTTCCCCACTCGAGCGTCTTTCCGAGCGGTGGAGGCGCGAAAGCCGAAGCTCCGCCCCTGAAGAGGAGGTGCCGGAAAGAAACCAAGGGGGCACGGAATGGCGGCCGGCCGCATGTGAACCGTGGCTATAAGAGCGGGGACGCCAGGACCCCGCGGCCATTTTCTGGTTCCTGGATTTTGTAAGAGGCCACCACAGCAATGCACCATCCGACCAGCAACACCGTCACCCCCCGCGCCCGGCACCGCGGCGTGGGTGGAGTTCCGGACCGCTCAGCTACGAAACCGACTGCAGGTCCACGTGCAGCTCCTCTTGGAGGAGTGGGAGGCCGACATGGCGGATGTGGTGGTGGCCATATGGAGACGCGAGGTGGAGGGAGTTCTGGAAGAGCGGGTAAGTGACCCACGCCCCCTGTACCCCTAGCGAGTCGGTCATCGCGACTGAGGGGCCCGGTCTACAACCCGCTCGCCCTGCTACCCGTGTTGGCTGCTACTGCCGCGCCACTAGGCTCGCTACCACCGCAACCGGTAGCGGTACCCTGCCAATCCGCCCAAGCAGACCGACCTACAGCCGAGGCCCGTGACCGTCCTGAGCCGCTTCCTTGGAAGATACCGAAAGCCGAGCTCGTCAGTGAAGCTATACTGGAGGCACCGGTGACTGTGCCTGGCCCCGTACCAACCCCGGCAGCCCGTCTCGTGCAGGAGGAGACGGAGGCTCAGCGGGAGAAGATCCCTGTACCCATCCCCCATGCCTCGGCTGAGGTTGCGCCGGGTCGTAGCTGTGAAGCAGCGCCCCAGGCCGTGACACCGCGGGACCTGCCATCCAGAATGCCGATAACAGGCAGTGTAAAGAAGATCTTGCGGGGCCCGACCCGTGCGCAGGGGCCCGCAGCAGCCCCTTATTGGGACAGGGAAGAGACCCCGCTGGGCCAAGAAATCGCGGCGAGAGAAAGAAGGAAGGCGGAGCTGGTAGCCCGCACAATCAGAGAGAAAGAGAACCTCCGCAGGGCCATTTTCCAAGTGCGGGGCCCGAGGTACTAAGGGCAAGTGCGGAGATTTGACGTCCGTAGAGGATACGGCTTCATTTATGAACCGGGCCTGGAGGCCGAGGTTTTCGTGGCTCGAAGAGATGTGAATGATCACCTGCCAGAGGACCACCCAGACCGCAACTTGCTTCCCGGTGACCTCGTCAACTACACCCAGCCTTGTGGGGAGAGGGGTTGGTACGCCCTGGGTGTCCAGCTGAGAGGAGGCCAGGGGCCTCAAGCACCCACTCAGCCCCGTCCCCCGGTCGGTGGGGTGGACCTAAAGTGATGTCAGCGGTCCCCCGCCGCAAGTTGTCCCCGTTGGGACCATCAGTACCGTTGTTGAATACAGAAACCGAATGATTGAATCAACCGTACAGTCACCAGATTGCCACTGTGATTAAACCGGCCGTTGCCGGCATGTTGCCCCCGTGGGGACTTTCTGCAACAGTTGCGTAAGGAACTACTTACGGACAAGTCCGTGAACTTGCAGGGCAACCACAAACTCAGTGGCTTGCAAATAATATGTTGGCTTTTACCGTACCGCCTCCGGAGAGGCTGATTTGGAGGATGGGCCTGGAGGAATGGATGGCCCAGGCCCGCCACTACCGTAACCGGTGGCGATCCTCCGGGGGTTCAGGGGGTCCCCATGGACGTGGGTCACCTGAAAGAGACCGTATCCGCTCGGGCAATCTGGTTCTGGACTGGGGCAAGGGGTGCTGCCCATTTGCTTAGGGGCAGCATCAGGGCCAGGTTGTTTGGGCGGGGGGAGAGCGGAAGCCGTACCGTTTATAAAATGTTTAGTAACGTTTAAGCACTGTGCCTCCCGTAAGGGAAGTTGTATAAAAAGAAATGCATATGTTTAATTCTGTTACCGTTACCTGTTGTGAATGTTAGTTATGTTTTGGCTGCTGGGAGGCTCCCTCTGGTGGCCAGGAATGGTTTGGACTTGGACCAGGTGTGTTGTGCAGTGGGTGTTTCCTTTGCTAACTCTCTGCTTATTTAAATCCTGGTCTGATTGCAGGCTGTTGCCGGATGTCAGTTGTTCTTTGTATCTCCAGCCTGCTTAATCCTGCTCTACACCACATCCACTCCAGATAAGTTCTTTCTCTTTATTTATTGCCTGGTTCTTTTGCTTATCTGGGTTTGTCATTTGCTGTGGTTGGTTTCAGTTTATTTCCTTCCAGGGATTTTCCCCCTCAGTGGATTGTTGAGGAACTCCCTGCAGTTCTGTGTGGAGTATAGCTCCTTTGGGTCCATGTGTTTGTGGCTTGTTGACTTTGTTATGATTCTTGTTTTCTGTTCATTGGTATGACAAGGGCACCTGGTATAGGACGGAGTTCAGATCGAGCGATCTGAGGGCCTTTTTGTACTATCAGGAAGTTGGTATTTTGCAGGGTTTTTCTCTGGCCACCATCAGTCCCTTTCCTGTCCTTTCCTATTTTAGTCAATAGTGCCTCACCTTTTGCTAATCCTGTCATCTACCTGTGTATTGTGTTTTTCCTATATCACCGCAGTCTTTGAAAGTGGGGGGCTTGCTATTCTTGTCTATTTTCTGAGGCAGAGAGTTATTCATCTTTCCTACCTTTAGGATAGTTAGTTCTCCGGCTGGGTTCGCGGTGCACAGGATGTTAGTTCACCCCTTGGCTACTTCTAGTTGTGATGGTTAGTAAGCGGATGGCGGCCAGATTAGTTTGCAATGCTCTTGTCACCTTTTGCCAATGATTTGTGGTGGTCTTCCATGGTTCCGGATCATAACAGTTACCGTATATATTTATATCTTTTCTACAGTTACAAAAAGAAAAATAAAACCGGTGATGGACGGACAGCCCGCGGACGGTCTGCGTTTAACCAAGGGGGAATGTGGCACCCTGGACAAGCCAGGACGTCACAGATACAGCAACATCACAACCCACACCCCGGTTAGGCACACCAGTCACACAGGTAAATCCTTGTTGCCTCCCTCCAGGGGCTGATGTCCAAACCAGGTGGGGCGGGGTCAGACGGTTGGCTCTGCCCATCAAGGAGTTCACAGTCCTGGAGGCGGGAAAAGGGTTCAGTGCGGTTTTAGAGTTCAGTTAGGGAGAGTGAAGCGAGAGAAGCGAAGTGGAAAAGGAGCAACTGACTGACCGTGTCCGGGTACGTGGCCCGGGCACTCACAGCAAGGTTGGGGAGCGAAGAAAAGCCAGCACCATTCGGCAGGGCCTACGGACCCCGACCAGGCTTGGAGTCGCCGGAATACCGGTCAAATCCGTCAGCGACGGGAACCTTCGGGGTTCCTCAGCAACCAAGACCCGACAGAAGGCAACCGCTCAACCGTGAACGGGAAATACAGCTACTGCCACAGCTAGAGTTCCCAGGGCCAGAGCTTACGGGCACAAAAGGGCTCCTCCGGCAACACACACTGCTGGGGAGCGGGCTACCAGTGGGAAGCCATCGGGGCCAACTACACAACCAAGGTGCAGAGAGAGACAGTCACCGCCAACCTACCGGGAGTGATAGCCGCAGCCGCCTGTGGGACCAGTCCATCCAGCCATTTGTTTCACCAAAGACTCCGTGTACGTTACTGGCTGACTGAGTACCACTGTGCCGCCTGGCACTGCGCTGCCTGCAGCTCCCCAGCTCCCACCATCCACCTTCCAACCCACAACACCGGGCCCCGGGACCACCAAATCCCCCTACCCACGGAGGGGAGAGAACCATCTCAGCTGCTCCCTGTCATCGCTCCCGGGATCCCTGTTCAGAGCAGCGGTGGTGTCCCAACCTCACCACAAACCGTGGGTGGTGTCATGGACTATATCCCAACAAATAATCTTCCCCTTTCACTCACGGGCGAGGAGCGCCGCTCGAGTCCCCGGATCCGGGCCCACTGCTCGAGCCACCGAGCAGCAAGCAGCAGCCAGACCCGAGCCGCGAGCGAGCGGTTGAGCAGCACACCCCCCACCCGCGACAGAAGAATTTCAAGGTTCTGGAGTGGCCTAGCCAGTCTCCAGACGTGAATCTAATAGAAAATATTTGGAGGAGCTGAAACGCAATGTTGCCCAGTGACAGCCAGAAACCTGAAAGATCTGGGGAAGATATGTATGGAGGAGTGGCCTGAAAGATCTGGAGAAGATCTGTGTGGAGGAGTGACCCGAAAGATCTGGAGAAGATCTGTATGGAGGAGCGGCCTGAAAGATCTGGAGAAGATCTGTGTGGAGGAGTGACCTGAAAGATGTGGGGAAGATCTGTATGGAGGAGTGACCTGAAAGATGTGGGGAAGATCTGTATGGAGGAGTGACCTGAAAGATCTGGAGAAGATCTGTATGGAGGAGTGACCTGAAAGATGTGGGGAAGATCTGTATGGAGGAGTGACCTGAAAGATGTGGGGAAGATCTGTATGGAGGAGTGACCTGAAAGATCTGGAGAAGATCTGTATGGAGGAGTGACCTGAAAGATCTGGAGAAGATCTTTATTGAGGAGTCACCTGAAAGATGTGGGGAAGATCTGTATGGAGGAGTGACCTGAAAGATCTGGAGAAGATCTGTATGGAGGAGTGACCTGAAAGATCTGGAGAAGATCTGTATGGAGGAGCGACCTGAAAGATCAAGAGAAGATCTGTATGGAGGAGCGACCTGAAAGATCTGGAGAAGATCTTTATTGAGGAGTCACCTGAAAGATGTGGGGAAGATCTGTATGGAGGAGTGACCTGAAAGATCAGGAGAAGATCTGTATGGAGGAGTGACCTGAAAGATCTGGAGAAGATCTGTATGGAGGAGCGACCTGAAAGATCTGGAGAAGATCTGTATGGAGGAGTGACCTGAAAGATCTGGAGAAGATCTGTGTGGAGGAGTGACCTGAAAGATCTGGAGAAGATCTGTGTGGAGGAGTGACCTGAAAGATCTGGAGAAGATCTGTATGGAGGAGAGACCTAAGAGATCTGGAGAAGATCTGTATGGAGGAGTGACCTGAAAGATCTGGAGAAGATCTGTATGGAGGAGCGACCTGAAAGATCTGGGGAAGATCTGTATGGGGGAGTCGCCAAAATCCCTGCCGCAGTGTGTGCACACCTGGTCAAGATCTACCAGAAACGTCCGACTCCAGTAATTGCAAACAAAGGAGTCTACCGAATATTAAGTTCTGTTTTTCTATTGTATCAAATACTTATTTCATGCAATAAAATGCTAATTATTTATTTAAAAATCATACAAAGGGATTTTCTGGAATTTGGGGGGGATTTTGTCTGTCACAGTTGAAGTGTACCTATGCTAAAAATTAACAACAAGGTCTGAAAAAAATATTCACTGTGAGCACAATTAAAGACAACGTTTGTGGAGTAAAAAAATACTCAACAAGAAAAACAGTGATTTCAATATAATAAAATTAGTTTATTGAATAATTATTATAAAAGTATGCATATCAAAATTCATAAAATAATAATAGTAATGATAATTCAAAACACGATGGACGATATATAAGCAATATAATAACAATAATTAGTGTACAAGGTTACTATGGAGCCGACTTATTTGTTGTAATAATGATGAAAAAAGAAAAAAAATATATATAAATAAATATATTAGTTACAATCTGTATCATTTTGAAGAAAACATACTAGAAAAATCTTAAATTTTATAAGAGTGAAACTAGTGTATCCAGGAAATAACAATGTGTCATAAGAAGGGGATATTGTGACTGTATGAATCAAAAAAAAAAATGGTATTAAAGTTGGAAATATTAAATTTAAAATTTTTTACACCAGTCACTTTGTGTGTTTTTTCTACAATTTTTTATTTCACCGATTTTGCTTTTTATAGCATTTTTTGACTATTGTGTCTTTTTATACTTATTTTTCCTTCATTTTTTACTTTTTAGACCGCACACACACGTTGTAAGAATTGGCTGGCTGGTCTTTTATTGGATTGATACATATTTCCAACTTTAATACCAATTTTTTTTTTTTTTATTCATACAGTCACAATATCCCCTTCTTATGACACATTGTTATTTCCTGGATACACTAGTTCCACTCTTATAAAATTTAAGATTTTTCTAGTATGTTTTCTTCAAAATGATACAGATTGTAACTAATATATTTATTTATATATTTTTTTCTTTTTTCATCATTATTACAACAAATAAGTCGGCTCCATAGTAACCTTGTGCACTAATTATTGTTATTATATTGCTTATATATGGTCCCTCGTGTTTTGAAGTATCATTACTATTATTATTTTATGAATTTTGATATGCATACTTTTATAATAATTATTCAATAAACTAATTTTATTATATTGAAATCACTGTTTTTCTTATTGAGTATTTTTTTACTCCACAAACGTTGTCTATGCTAAAAATTGTAGACCTCTCAATTCTTTGTAGGTGGGAAAACGTGTACTGTATATGTGAGATGAGTTATTTCATACACTTGAGTACTATGGGTATGAAATATAGGACATGGTGTTCCAGCAGGACAACGACCCAAAGCATACTCCGAGACTGGAGAAGAAACGGTCAATAACATGAACTAGAGGAGCTGGATTGTCCACTGCAGTTCTCAGACCTCAAAGCAATCCAACACTTGTGTGTAGAATTGAAGAAAAAGCTGTATACATCAGCAAGAGAGCCGACCAGTATACACCACCATTGGGAATGTGTAGAAGAGAACTGGGATCAGATTTTGGTGGAGACATGCTTGAATCTGATGGAGAACCCAGAAAGGTTTAGACAGTGGCGAAAGCCAAAGGAGATTTACAAAATACTAACAAAATAAGAAAAATTAAAATGTAGATTTTAGGAGCAAAGCAATAACACTTGCGTGACATGAGAAGAATCTGTATAACTAATCCTATGCTAAAAAGCTGGAGGTCAAATTCATGTATAACAAGTCAAGATGATAGTCTATAAAGTGCAGGTCGTCTCACGCTCAAAGCTGTAAAGAATGGAGAGATATGGAGCCTGAAAGTCAAAAGTTCAAAACATTGTTGCCCTTTTGCTTGTCAGTGTATATCTTTTCGGGTTTTAAAAAACATTCTAAACTTTGTAAAAAAAAAAATGGTTGGTGTCTTCATTTTCCGAAACCCACACCTTTTGCTTTTACTCTCTGTGTATCGAGCTGTGTGAGTTATATTTTATGTTCGGTTCGAGTTCTTCTGCTGTAAAATGTCTATCTCATGTTTATTCTCCACTTATCTTCTAGCTCAGAAGTCCCCAACTCCAGTCCTCAAGATATCTCCCCTATCCCCAGCCCATCATGTACCAATTCCTTTCTACCACAACCCTGCTAATCTCATTAACATTCAGTGCAGGCTTTTCCAGTCTTTTCCCTCTGGAACTCCTGGTTAGTGTGTAACAGACTCCGCTACATTCACAAATTCTTCCTTTCTAATTCTCAGAACTTTCTGGCTTTCACTGAAACCTGGATCCAGCTGTTGGACACCTCCTCTGCTGATGGTTTTTCATAGGGTAAGCTACACTTTTCTCATACCCCTAGAACTGAGAACAGACAAGTGAAAGATATTGGTCTGCTTCTTTCATCACTATGTGCTTTTCTTGTTATCCCCCCAGTACTATACCCTTGTAACGGGGTGCCAGGGGTGCCTCTGGCCTTGTAGTCGTGGCCCTTGCAATCAGGCGTACCCCTGGTTCCACCGTCACTATGGGGACAGGAGATGACTTGGTGGGGCAGAGTGTGGTGGTGATGCAGATGTTATCCGGCGCACAAACACTCTTCAGGCAGGGTTCGATGCAATGAACAAACATTCTTTTATTCTTCACAAAGTCCCAAACAAAGCAATAAAGGTGATGATACGCTTTCTTAGCTGGGGGAAGCCTGTCCTTGCGTCCCCTCCAGTGGGGATGTGCCTGGCTACTCCACTTCGCCCGGCTCCCACTTCTGGCTACCCACAGCCCGGACCCACACCGGACTGCTTCACACTATGAGGTTCCGCCCGCTCCTTTTCTCACCGGCTTCCCTGATTTCCAGCTCCCACACTCTGCCCCGGCTCTGCTGCTCCGCTCCTGTCCCCGAGACGACTGCTCCCTTGATTTCATCTTTTCCTCACACCCTTGCTCTCTCCTCCCCTTGTCTCTGCCGGCTCCTCCTCCCCACTGTGGTGACAGCCGTCCCACCCGGCCACTAGGGGTACCCTAACACAATACACATGCACATACAAATAAAACATTTTTATTAATAACATTTCCGGGTTAACTATGCTCCCTTTTGCAGGGGGTCTGCTCACCCACTGCATACCTCCCCTCTTAAAACCCGAGCCTCCCGGCACGGCTCTTACTTAAAACACACAGAAGCACGTAAAGTCTGCAATACCGTCCACAATAGGCGCAGCACCCACACAGAGGGCTCCAGTGTGCCCAGTTCTCCTCCTCTGGACGGCCACCAGTGTGCGCAGCTCTCCTCCTCTGGACGGCCACCAGTGTGCGCAGCTCTCCTCCTCTGGACGGCCATCAGTGTGCCCAGTTCTCCTCCTCTGGACGGCCACCAGTCCCGCGCAGCTCTCCTCCTCTGGACGGCCACCAGTGTGCGCAGCTCTCCTCCTCTGGACGGCCACCAGTGTGCCCAGTTCTCCTCCTCTGGACGGCCACCAGTCCCGCGCCCGGCGGTTTCTGCAGCGCTCCCGGTCCTTCTTTCAACTAGCGCCCGGAGGCTCAACAGCGCTCCCGGTCTTAGATGGGCGCCCGGAGGCTTGGCAACAGCGCTCCCGGTCTTAGATGGGGCGACTGCCCGTACAAACACACAGAAGGGAGCTCGTCCCGAGAAACTTTAAAAGAACTTCTGCCGGCTAAACGGCGCCGGACTTAAACAACAGATCAGCAGTGCTGACTTACTCTGGGGGCCAGGCCCTCTTCCATTCCTCCGCTTGGGCCTGGATGTATGCCCCCAGGGATTGTCCCGGCTGCTGACGGATCCTCTGGAAGGACGCAGGGGCGCAGGGTGGCTCCACAGGCGCAGCTGCTGCAGCTCCTCTCGGTCCACTACTCGCCTTCTCCACAGTGCTGCACTGCCCTACATCTCCAGTTTATCTCTGTCTAGCACCCTACTATCTTCTCTCCAGTGTTGCATGACCCCATATCTCCTCCACATCTGTGTCTACCACCCTACCCATCCTCTCCTCACTGCTATATGGCCCTACATCTCCCCCTCATCTCTGTCTCCCACCCTACCCATCCTGCCAACAGTGCTGCATTGTTCTACATCTCCTCATTTCTGTCTACCATCCTCTCCACAGTGCTGCACCACCCTACGTCTCCTTCTCCTCTCTGTCTACCAAGCTACCCATCCTCTCCACAGTGCTGCACCGTCCTATCTTTCCTCCTCATCTATGTCTACCACCCTACCCTTCCTCTTCGCAATGCTGCACTATCCTACATCTCCTCTTCATCTTTGTCTACCACCCTACCAATCCTCTACACTTTGATGCACTGTCCTATATCTCCTCTTCATGTATTTCTGCCACCCTACCCCTCCTCTACACAGTGCTGCACTGTCCTACATCTCCTCCTCATCTCTGTCTACCACCTACCCATTCCTCTCCACAGTGCTGCATGGCCCTACATCTCCCCCTAATGTTTGTCTACCTCCTTACCTACCTATTTTTGCTCCCCTACTTCTCTTGGATGTAGCTTATCTCCAGGGGTTTATTCCCAATAAAACTATTAGCCTGTGTAGTAGTGTACCTTAGGACCGGTCACAGCGGGAACTGGCAATGGTCTCAAACAAGACCTAGATATGTTTTTAAAGAGGAAAATAATAAATAATTGTTTAAATGTGTCTGTTTAACATTTAGTCCAATGGATATGGTTGTACCTATACCCCTTCCCCTTACACTCTCCCATAACTTGGTTGAGCTTAATGGACATGTGTCTTTTTTCACCTATTTTAACTATATGACTATTAATTGTCATCAACAAATTTCTATAAAAAATTATTGAACTCACGTTGATCTGTGCCACCAGACACTGAAATCCACAGGATGACGAAGGTAAGTAAGAACATCATTATACCGGCAGACTGGAAAACAAGCAAAATTATTACAGTAGGATCAATAGAAGATGATTGTGAATCAGACACCGCTGTTGAGGTCACTGAGTTCACCAGAGATAAGTTCACCTGAGGTCACAGCAGGGGTACAATGGGAACCCCAGCTGTGACCTCAGGTGAACTCATTGAACGTGATGCCAGAATACCGGATTAAGCTTCAGTTTGTTTTTCTGTCAGGATATGCAGATTTGGTACAAAATGTCTGCAACCAAATAAATACTCAATGTGCGCACATTGACTAATCCTGCATTGAGTTTAATGACTTCACCTGTAGTGAGGTCACTAAGCTAAGCTCAGTTCAGTTCACCTGAAATCACAGCTAGGGTACCGTGGGACAGACAGCTGGGACTTCAGGTGAACTCAGTCCTTGAGGCCACACTGATTGGTTAGGTTGTCTAATGTCACTAGAGTCATAGTGGGTCCTCTTGTTCATTATGTTGGAACTGCAGGGGTGATTTGGAGGTTAACAAATCGGAGAAAGAGGGTAGGGTTTTTAGTTGTTTGGTTTTTTTTTAAAAATAAAGGATTTTTCTCTGGGTTTTGTATTTATTTCTTTTTACCTACAGTGTTAGTAATGAGGGGGTCTCATAAACCCCCTCCCTATTACTAACCACGGGCTTGATGACTGCTGTGATTTTATGCCAAATCACAGCTATCACTAACCCCTAATATTATACCAATTGCCACTGCTTCAGTGCAATTGGGACAAGCCGAGTAAAGCACAGGAATTGGCGCATGTAATGGATGTGCCAATTCTGGGGCAACTGTAGGCTGTTTTTTTTAGGCTGGGGGGCTCCAATAACCATGGACCTCTCCAGCCGGATAAATCCAGCCTCCAAGCTGTCCACTCTATCTTGGCTGGGTATCAAAAACTGGGGGAAAACCTGCGCCATTTTTTCTAATTTATTTATTTTAACACTCTACAACCAATCACAGATCCTGGCACACTAGCAGTCTGAGTGCAACCAATCACAGATGCTTTTACCAAGTGTGGGAGGGTGCAACAGAGAATATGCATGAGAGTTAATGAGCAGACTCAGAAGCAGTGTGACAACGGCGCGGAGACTCGGTAAGTGGAACTCTCCTGCCCTAATCCCCATTCTGCTTCCTTTTGCAGCCCCCTAGCCCTTATTAACACCATTTTACAGCACAAACGTTTGGGCCCCATAGATTAATATTGGGTTCGACATCCGGGCGCATGTTGAAGTTCAAGTCCGGTCCCGAATTGGACTTTATTTTAAACTCCAGTGGGACTCATCGACCCCGAACATCTGTGGATTCATTCATCTCTAACTGTAACTAATGAAAGTAAGTATAAAAGTAAAGATCACTTCTTACCTGTGGACACTGAAGTGCGGGGTATTTGGAAGTTGTTCCTAGTAGATAAATCTGGTCCCAATATTTGCCGGATTCCTCCCGTCCTGTTCACTGCCCCGGACCACGAAGTGCGGAGAATTTATAGAAATAAGAAAGTCGTTATCATTATTAATTATCTGTTCTAACCAATGATGGATCTGCTCATCGATTACCTCCATTTATGACACCAATAAAAATAAAAATCTGATATAATCCTTTATACCGCGGATACATGACGTCCGGCTATAGCTTCTCTGGAAGGGCTGCGCCTCCATATGTGATATTGCACTTCTCTGTAATTTTATTATTTACAATTTTCCTGCTTCTATAAAATGTTTCAGGATCTTCCACCTACATCCTGATTGATATTAGAGATTATTGAATCCTTTGAAAATCTAATTTGCCAGGTTCATCAATAAAAAAAAATGATTTGCAGTGAATTTAGCACGATTATGGTGCTATTAATCATGTTCGTGTTTTTTCATTATTTTAGTGGTGGAGAAAATGAGAAGTTTAGAAAAAAAATTGGGCGTGTGTTGTGTCTCCATTTTCCAATATCCATAACATTTTCATTTTTCGGTCTACGGACCTGTTTTATGGCATATTTTTTGCCGGGCAGACATTTTTCCTGAAAACATGTTGTGATGTTTTGATGACTTTTTACAGCATTTTTTGTGATATTGCAGGAACCCCCAAAAAACAATTTTGACGTTATTAAATTATTTTTTGTTTACACTGTTTTCCAATCTGTATACTGGAAGTGTGTCAGTGGTCAGGCCAGTGGTAGACGTTGGGTGGTCTTGTTCACCTGCATGTCAGTCAGGGCCGTACACATGGAGGTTGTTGATTCCCTTGACACTTCGAGCTTCTGTGACACCCTGGCCTATCAGGTCGTCACAGGACATTGTGCAATCTGCCCTTCTGCATGGTGTCCATCTCCTCCTTGGTTACGGATCCCTGACCTTTGGTGTTGCTAAGAACAAGCTAATCAAAATCCTAGAAACACTCTGCACCACACCCACCAGACACACCAGTGGACAGCCTGAAGGGAATAGGACTGGACACTTGGGGGATTGGTAAGGGTAGGTCAGGAGTGTCAGGAGTAGTCAGTCACATGGTGACTGTTGAGAGGAGAGGTCAAAAGTCGTTGGAGGAGGTTAGGAGCTGGGCTCGTCAGTTACTAGGTGGCACACGTTGGTCTGGGCCTGGTAGGAGCTGGAATCCCGGTCGCAGGGGATCATGTCAAGAGGCACGGAATTCCTCGGCCTTGAGCCATCTCCAGGCAGGGGCCAGGGCACGGCGGGGTACGTGGACCCTAGGCCAGTAAGTAGCTTCAAGCGTCCTGGTAATTTACCCGACGAGGGCGAAGACTTCACGATTCGTCCTCCACCCGCTCCAAAATCGGGGTACTAGCGCAACGAGGGGGACAGGACTTTCCCAATATACAGTCAAGAAAATCCCAAGCATGAACCCTGAGAGCAAGCTCAGTCCATTAGCCATACGGGTGAGCAGGACCCGTTCAGTTTCAAGCTGAGAGAGGACCAGCTACAGACAGAGGTGCCAAGGTCAAGGTCACAGGCTAACAGGAAACACTATAGGGCACAGGATCCCAGCCTGCTCCCTCCTTGCTGCAGCGGTGCTAAGAATTCTGGTTTACAAGTTGTCGGTTTCAGCGATATTGGACTGAGTGAGTACGCAGTGCCCCCTTCCCTCTCCAACGGTGCTTCCCTCTCCCCATCACCAAGCCCCAGGGTGTCTCCCCCCTACCCACGCAGGGGTTAAACATCTGGCTGCCATTCCACCGCCACCGGGCGCTCCCAGCAGCAGTGGTGGTATCCCACCTTACCACACACCGTGGGTGGCGTCACGAACTCTAACCACAACATCCCCTGTAAATACCTCCCTTTTAGTTCAAGTGCCCGCGCGACCCCACTCGGGAACGGAGAATCGGGATCACAAAACTCTTGAGAGATTCCTTAGTGACCAGAGTTGCACATGGACATTCAATCCACCTCACTCTTCCCATATGGGAAGATCTTGGAAGAGAATGTGTGATGCCCTGGCCCCCAGGGGTCACAGGTAACACAACACCATACCTCATACACACCCCCCACACCCCCTGTAGGACACAACCGTCACCCGAAAGGGAGACCTGATGCCTCCCTCAGGGCAGGTAGAGCACACCAGGTGGGCAGAGTCAGGCAGAAAGGCACGCTCACCGAGGAGACTACTGTCCTGAGGCAGGAAGTTCAGCGAGCAGTTGAGTACAGACAGTGAAAGTGGCAGGAGGTGTCACAGCTGAACACACGTCAGGCAGGCAGACGGTGGTGGCCGTCTGCAGTCGTCCCGGTGGACAACCGGCAGAACCGTACGGACCGGCTTTGGGTTGGAGCCCGCCGGCCCTGAACCGGGGAGTCAAACGTTTACCGTAGCACCGAGTACCGAGGTACTCAGACCCCGTCCTAGCTCAGAACCCACCGAGTATAGGCAAATTGACTGATTGATCGCTGGACCTCAAGGGTTCATCCACACACAAGTCCCGTCAGAAGTCAACAGCCCACCGTCCCGAGTGAGAGCCACCGCCAGGGGCCAAACACCCGAAGGGCCAGTGCCTGCGGGCAACAGAGGGCTCCCTCAGCCTCCAAAACGCCGGGAAGCGAGCTACCCCTGCTCAGGCATGAGAGCCGAACGTTCTACATAGGTGCAAGGGAAAAGGGGCCACCACCAACCCCACAGGGGACACCGGCAGCCGTCTGCGGGACCCAATCTTCACCGAACTTTGGTTTACCAGTGACTCTGAGTGTGAATAACTGTGAGTACATCAGTGCCACCCAGGCACAGCACCACAGCGCGGCCCCCTTGCACCGCGACCCCCTCAGCAACGCCCGTCCCCTCACCACCGGGCCCCTGCCCACGGAGGGGCTAACACCCAGGCTGCGCCACAACACCGTCCCCCGGGAGCCCCACCATCATCCGCAGCGGTGGTGCATCACCTCACCACGACCCGTGGGTGGCGTCACGACTCACCCAGCCACCTCGCGGCCTTCCCGGCTACGCACCCCTACCCGACACCGCCAGTCCGGCTAACAAAGTGACGTGGCCCCCGGTCCGGAGGTGCTCGAACCACCGACAACCCGAGCCCGGACCCGAGCGGCTCGACCAGCGGAGCAGCCGAGCCCCCAGGGCGGTACACATCGACTCTTCTGGCATCACGAACAGGATTCGGACAGTCCACTTACCTGTGGAAGTGCGCCTTAGGAGTACCCGTCAGCAGCGTCCTGCCGAAAAATTTGAAGATCCGCCATCTTGGCGCCAAAGTTTCCCGCTCAAGTCTTTTTCCCGAGCAGTGAGGGCGCGAAGTGAGAAGCCCCGCCCCTGAGTAGGAGGAGTACAAGGAAAAACTAAGGGGGAAGCGGAGGTGAAGGACGCTCCTCATGTAACCTCCAAGATAAGAAGCGGGGACGCCAGGACTCCGTACCCATTTCGTTCCTGCACCCCGTTGGAGAAGCAGCAGGATGGCAACTCCCGTGCAGAGTCCCGAGATCCCGGAACCCGCGCCAGGGACAGCGGCGTGGGTGAAGGCCCGGACCGAGGAGATCTGCCGCCGCCTCCAGCACCAGGTACGCTTCCTCGTGGAGCACTGGGCGGCGGAGATGGGGGAGATAGTGGCTGCCGTTCGAGCCCGTGAGAGGATAACGGTTTTGGCAGGGTGGGAAGGTGACCCACGTCCCGGTGCCCTTGAGGGGTCGGCCATCGCGGCTGAGGCGCCCGGTCTGCTGCTGCCTGCCATACTGCCTCCTCCGCTGCCCACAGCGGTTGTCGCTACTCCTCCACCCGTATCCCCACCCCCAACACCGGTGATGGAGTCCGTCCCGGACGCTTACGAGAGGCTGCTTGGGGAGTCTGGCCCAAACCTGCTGTGCTGCTGTGCCCGTCGCCCGAGGAGGCCTGTCCCCGGCCAGCACCTGAACCCGAAGCTGCGCCGGTGTGACGCCCTGGACTAGCCAGGTAGTCACAGCCATAACACACACACACACCCTCCCCTGATAGTTACATTAGTCAAACACAAAACCCTTGTTGCCTCCCTCCAGAGTCTGATGTCCACACCAGGTGGGGCGGAGCCAGGTGGTTGGCCCCACCCACTGAGGAGTTCACAGGCCTGGAGGCGGGAAAAGCAGTCAGTTTTCAGTTCAGTCAGTGGTAGAGATAGAGTTTGGTAGTGGAAGTGAGAGGACAGAAACTGCTAGTGTCTGGGTAGGAGCCCAGACACTGTCAGCAACATTGGCAGACGGTGGTGGCCGTCTGCAGGAGTTAGTGGATCACCGCGGAACCGTAGGACCGGGGTCGGGCGGTAGCCCGCCGGTACCGAACCAGGGAGCGGAGTGAAGCTAAGCACAAAGGCAGGGCCATCGGACCCCAACTAGGCTTGGAGCCGCCGACAAAGGTCAAATCCGAAAGTGACCGGAACCCCAGGGGTTTCCTAACACCCAAGACTTGACAGAAGGCAAGAGTCCACACCGTGAGGATATAGAGCCACCGCCACAGGCTAGAGATCCAAGGGCCAGTGCCTGCGGGCAAAACGGGCTCCTCCGGTACCTATACGCTGGGGAGTGGACTACCGTTGGGAAGCCATCGGAGTCAACACATTCTACACAGGTGCAGGGAAAGACAGCCACCATCACCTGTCCGGGGAGAGCAAAGACACTGCAGCCGGCTGCGGGACCTGTCCATCCAGCCGTTTGGTTTACCAGAGACTCTGAAAATTTGTGCCTGAGTGAGTACCACAGTGCCATCCGGCACCGCACCGCACTGCCTCTGCAACCCTAGCCATCCAGCCTCCCCGTATCACCACCGGGCCCCGGGATCACCAACCCCTACCCAAGAAGGGGGAACCAACATCCTAGCTGCTTCCCGCCATCGCTCCCGGGATCCCCGTCACCAGCAGCGGTGGTGCACATCATCACCACGACCCGTGGGTGGCGTCACGAACTATCTCCCCAAACAAACCACCCCCCTTTTCACTCGTGGGTGAGGAGCGCTGCTCGAGTCCCCGGGTCCGGCCCACCACTCGAGCCACTGAGCAGCAGAAGCCCTGGACCCGAGCGTAGCGAGCGCGCGCCCCCTCCGCCCTCGACAACTTGGCGTCACGAACAGGATAGAACCAATCTACCTACCAGTAGAAGTGCGCCTTGCAGTCCCTGCTGGCGGCGTCCGGCCAAAAAATTTGAACTTACGCCATCTTGGGCGCGAAGATTTCCCGCTCGAGCGTCTTCCCCGACCAGGGAAGGCGCGAAAGCGAGACCCCGCCACCTGAAGCAGGAAGTGCTAGAAGAACCAAAGGGGGGCGGATGGAGAAATGTCGGTGTTCCCGGGCTGGGGCGCAGGGGCTCCCGCCGCTGGAGCGGCAGGGCTCAGAAGAAGCCAAGGAGGAGTAGCTTTTGAAGACTGCGGCCCGGGTGAGCTCCCCGCCGGGACCACTGCTTGGCTGGAGTGGGAGCTGGGCCGGTTCTGCATGAAGGTGAGGGCGCAGAGCCTACAGCAGCTGCTGGATTGGAAGGCGGAGGTACGCAGAATGGTTGCCATGGTGTGGGCCGGTGAGCAAGGGGCCACCGCGACTGTGCCGCGCCGCGATCAAGCTACGCAAACTCCTGAACCAGCCTTGATTGAGTGGGAGCCGGGACCCAGCGGCGCTGCAGCAGGAGGGCCTGAGATGGTGCAGTTGATGGAGGAGGAGGTCCCGAGCCCGCTGCCCCTGCCGCCATTCCCGGTGGCAGTCCATGGCTCTGGAATGAGTTGCAAGTGGGAGAAGAACCCGATGTACCGTCCGGTACTCGACCGGGCCGACCCCCTGCGGTGGTAGACACCCCGAAAGCATGAAGTTGGCAAAAAAAGTTGTTCCCCGTTGGGACCCTCAGCACCTTGTTTCATATGAATGAATATTAATCATCCGAGTTTGTAACCTGATTATACCGTCCGTAAAGAAGAAGTTGTCCCGTGTGGACTTTATGTGTTCCCGTAAACCGTTAAGCCCTTACCGCATGAAGAACTGCTCATGGACAAGGCCGAGAACTAGCAGGCCAACCACGAACTTGTAGTCCTGTAAATAGTTGGTGGGCTGGGAACCGTTGCCGCCTCCGGAGAGGCAGATTGGAGGAAGGACCCGCAGCGGAGCAGGCTGGGGTCCGGTCACCACCAGGACCGGTGACCATCCTCCGGGGGTCAGGGGTCCCCCTGGACGTGGGATCCCCTGAAATGACAGCGGGAGAGAGATACCGTGCCCGTTCCCGCTCGGGTGACCTGGACCTGGACTGGGGTGAAAGGGATGCTGCCCGTTTCTTAGGGGCAGCATCAAGGTGTAGGTTACTTGGGTGGGAGAGCGGAAGACCACGAACCTGTCCGTTAGTGATAAAAATGTTTTATTTTATACCGTTAGTAACGTTTAAGAGAAAAGCCTCCCGTCAGGGAAGATTGCAAAGAATGCTTACGTTGAATGTTTTCCATGTTAACTTATATTTTTTTCAGAAAATAAAACCGGTGATGGACGGGCAGCCCGCGGACGGTCTGCATTTCACCAAGGGGGAATGTGACACCCTGGACTAGCCAGGTATTCACAGACATAACACACACACATCTCCTCCCCTGGATAGTTACATCAGTCAAACACAAAACCCTTGTTGCCTCCCTCCAGGGTCTGATGTCCACACCAGGTGGGGCGGAGCCAGGCGGTTGGCCCCACCCACCAAGGAGTTCACAGGCCTGGAGGCGGGAAAAGCAGTCAGTTTTCAGTTCAGTCAGTGGTAGAGATAGAGTTTGGTAGTGGAAGTGAGAGGACAGAAACTGCTAGTGTCTGGGTAGGAGCCCAGACACTGTCAGCAAGGTTGACAGATGGTGGTGGCCATCTGCAGGAGTTAGTGGATCACTGCGGAACCATAGGACCGGGGTCGGGTGGTGGCCCGCCGGTACCGAACTGGGGAGCGGAGTGAAGCTAAGCACAAAGGCAGGGCCATCGGACCCCGACTAGGCTTGGAGCCGCCGACAAAGGTCAAATCCGAAAGTGACCGGAACCCCAGGGGTTTCCTAACACCCAAGACCCGACAGAAGGCAAGAGTCCACACCGTGAGGATACACAGCCACCGCCACAGGCTAGAGATCCAAGGGCCAGCGCCTGCGGGCAAAACGGGCTCCTCCAGTACCTATACGCCGGGGAGCAGACTACCTTTGGGAAGCCATCGGAGTCAACACATTCTACACAGGTGCAGGGAAAGACAGCCACCATCACCTGTCCGGGGAGAGCAAAGACACTGCAGCCGGCTGCGGGACCCGTCCATCCAGCTGTTTGGTTTACCAGAGACTCTGAGAATTTGTGCCTGAGTGAGTACCACAGTGCCATCCGGCACCGCACCGCACTGCCCCTGTAACCCTGCAACCCCAGCCATCCAGCCTCCCCGTATCACCACCGGGCCCCGGGATCACCAACCCCTACCCACGGAGGGGGAACCAACATCCTAGCTGCTCCCCGCCATCGCTCCCGGGATCCCCGTCACCAGCAGCGGTGGTGCCCATCATCACCATGACTCGTGGGTGGTTTCACAAACTATCTCCCCAAACAAACCACCCCCCTTTTCACTCGTGGGCGAGGAGCGCTGCTCGAGTCCCCGGGTCCGGCCCATCGCTTGAGCCACCGAGCGGCAGCAGAAGCCCCGGACCCGAGCGTAGCGAGCGCGCGCCCCCGCCGTCCTCGACACCGGCTGCGCAGGAGATGACCGTGTCGCGGGCAGAGGAGGGGACACTGTGCTCACCCACTGCTCGGGTCCGGCTACTGCTGCTGCTGCTACTGCTCGGTGGTGGCTTGAGCGGTGGGCCGGATCCCGGGGACTCGAGCGGCGTTCCTCACCCGTGAGTGAAAGGGGGGTGGTTTGGTTTAGGGATATTGTCCGTGACGCCACCCACGGTTGTGGTGAGGTTGTGACACCACCGCTGCTCTGGACGGGGATCCCGGGAGCGTTGACAGGGAGCAGCTTGGATGTTGGTTCTCCCCTCCGTGGGTAGGGGGGTTGGTTGTCCCGGGGCCCGGTGAGGGGTAGGGATGGATGGCAGGCGGGTTACGGGGCCTGGTGAGGTGCAGGGCAGCGGGGGGCAGCGCTGTGCCTTACGGCACGGTGGTACTCACTCAGCCAATGATGAATACAAAGTCTCCGGTAAAACAAACGGCTGGATGGACGGGTCCCACAGACGGCTGCAGTGTTTCTCCTCACGGCAGGTTGATGGTGACTGCCTTTCCCTGCACCTATGTAGTGTGTACGGTTCCAATGGGTTCCCACCGGTAACCCGCTCCCCAGCTTGGATGGGTGCTGAAGGAGCCCCTTTTGCCCGCAGGCTCTGGCCCTGGGAACTGTAGCCTTGGCGGTGACTGTGCTTCCCTCTATAGTTTGAGCTGTTGCCTTCAATCGGGACTTGGCTGCTGGGAAACCCCGGAGGTTCCCTTCGCTAACGGATTTGACAATTTCAACGGCGACTCCTAGCCTTGTCGACGTCCGTAAGCCCTGCCGGTTGGTGCTGGCTTCTCTTTGCGCACCGGTCCGGTACCGCCGGGCCACCGCCCGTCCATGATCCTTACGGCTGGCTCCAATAGGCTGCCAACCTTGCTGTACCGTCCGGGCCACACACCCGGACGCTGTCAGATTGCTCTTTTACCACTTCACTCTTCACTTCCCTAACTCATCTGAAATCTTTTCCCGCCTCCAGGACTGGGAACTCCTCGGTGGGCGGGACCAACCGCCTGGCCCACCCCCTGGTGTGGACATCAGCCCCTGGAGGGAGGCAACAAGGATTTGTGTTTGACTTCGGTGTGCCTGACCGGGGTGTGGGGTGTGCTGGTGTAGTACCTGTGACGTCCTGGCTTGTCCAGGGCGCCACAACCGCACCCGCCAGAGTAGTCGCCCCGGCAGTCCGCCCGGCTAAGAAGGCCCTGAAGGTGAAGCAGGCCGCTCCAGGGTCACAGACCTCGGCCGAGGTTCCGCGGGGAGGCAGCTGCAAAGCGGCTGAGCCGGCCATGACACAGCGGGGCTCCCCTCAGAGAGTGCCGATTGTGGTCGACACCGGGGAGCGCTGGCTGGACCAGACCCCCACTGATACAGACCCCGGGTGGGCAACCCCCCCGTATTGGGAGCGTCGACAGACCCAGCTGAACCGGGAGATGGCGGCCCGTGAAAAGAAGCGGGAGGAAGTCCTTGCCCGTACCATCGCTAGGAAGGAGCGTCTCTGGAGGACTGGATCCTGGGTGCGGGGCCCTGTCCATCAGGGCCAGGTCTGGAGATTTAACAAGGACCGTGGCTGGGGTTTCCTATATGACCCCGAGCTGGGCATAGACATCTTCTTTGGCCGGCGGGACGTAAATGAGCACCTCCCATTTGGCCACCCGGATCGGGACCTGCTGCCTGGCGACCTAGTACGCTACACCCGGCACCGAGAGGAGAGGGGTTGGTTTGCCCTGGACGTCCGAACCGGTAAGGAGTGCCCCGTACCGGAGTGGCTCCAGACCCCTCCTCCACCGTACAGTCCCGAGGTGGAAGTAGAAGAGGAGCTGGAGTAAAAAAAAACGTATCCAGTAAAAAGGACTGTCCCCGTTGGGACCTGAAACTGACTAAGTTGACAGAAGAAACCCCGTCCCCGTTGGGACTTGCTTTCCCCATTTAAACCCCGTTGCGTGAGTGACTGCTCTTGGACAAGGCCGTGGACTTGCTGGCCACCCAAAAACTATTGGGCTTGTAAATAATGTCCCAACCTGCCCCTTTGACATACCACGTTCCGTTAGCCTCCGGAGAGGCAGATTGGAGGAAGGACCTGCAGCAGAGTAGGCTGGGGTCCGGTCACCATCAGGACCGGTGACCATCCTCCGGGGAGCCCATTTGCAACTGCCGGGTGCGCCGCACCGTACCCGTTCCCGCCTGGGTGACCTAGCCCCGTTCCTGTTTCCGGACTGGGGAAAAGGGGTGCTGCCTGTTTCTTAGGGGCAGCATCAAGGCTAGGTTGTTTGGGTGGGGAGGCGGAAGGACATGAACCGTTCCCGTATTATTAAAAATGTTTTTATGCAATGTTTAAGCAAATGCCTCCCGTTATGGGAAGACCTTCAGAAAACTTAAGTTTGTATCAATGTTAGTATACTTGTATTGTTTTTCACTTTTTCCCATTTCAGAAAAACAGCAAAAATAAACCGGAGTCGGTCAGGCAGCCCGCGGACGGTCTGCATTAAACTAAGGGGGAATGTGACGCCCTGGCCCCCAGGAATCACAGGTAACACAACACCATACCTCATACACCCCCCCACACCACCTGTAGGACACAACCGTCACCCGAAAGGGAGACCTGATGCCTCCCTCAGGGCAGGTAGAGCACACCAGGTGGGCGGAGTCAGGCAGAAAGGCACGCCCACCGAGGAGACTACTGTCCTGAGGCAGGAAGTTCAGCGAGCAGTTGAGTACAGACAGTGAAAGTGGCAGGAGGTGTCACAGCTGAACACACGTCAGGCAGGCAGACGGTGGTGGCCGTCTGCAGTCGTCCCGGTGGATAACCGGCAGAACCGTACGGACCGGCTTTGGGTTGGAGCCCGCCGGCCCTGAACCGGGGAGTCAAACGTTTACTGGAGCACCGAGTACCGGGTACTCAGACCCCGTCGTAGCTCAGAACCCACCGAGTATAGGCAAATTGACTGATTACTGGCTGGACCTCAAGGGTTCATCCACACACAAGTCCCGTCAGAAGGCAACAGCCCACTGTCCCGAGTGAGAGCCACCGCCAGGAGCCAAACACCCAAAGGTCCAGCGCCTGCGGGCAGCAGAGGGCTCCCTCGGCCTCCAAAATGCCGGGGAGCGAGCTACCCCTGCTCAGGCAGGGGAGCCGAACGTTCTACATAGGTGCAAGGGAAAAGGGGCCACCACCAACCCCACAGGGGACACCGGCAGCATTCTGCGGGACCCGATTTTCACCAAACTTTGGTTTACCAGTGACTCTGAGTGTGAATAACTGTGAGTACATCAGTGCCACCTGGGCACAGCATCGCAGTGCGGCCCCCTTGCACCGCGACCCCCTCAGCAATGCCCGTCCCCTCACCACTGGGCCCCGGGACACACCGCCCCTGCCCACGGAGGGGCTAACACCCAGGCTGCGCCATAACACCGTCCCCCGGGAGCCCCACCATCATCCGCAGCGGTGGTGCATCACCTCACCACGACCCGTGGGTGGCGTCACGACTAACCCAGCCACCTCGCGGCCTTCCCGGCTGCGCACCCCTACCCGACACCGCCAGTCCGGCTAACAGAGCGACGTGACCACGGTCCGGAGGCGCTCGAGCCACCGACAACCTGAGCCCGGACCCGAGCGGCTCGGCCAGCGGAGCAGCCGAGCCCCCAGGGCAGTACAAATGATCGGCTTAGTACGAGGAATTCTCAACTCCACTCTTTTTAAAGCAGGCATAACAAGGCTCACCCACAAAAGCCTAATAACCTTCATGACAGAAGCTGTAACGATAATAAATGCCAGACCCTTGGTTCCAGTGGTGAATGACCCTGAAGACCCCTTGTTGTTGAATCCAGCCACTCTGCTTACCGAGAAAACAGGGCTGTTCAGCACCCCTTCAGAAGGATTAGACGCCAAGCTCTATACAAGAATCAATGGAAACAGGTACAAAGTCTTGCAAATACGTTCTGGGACAGGGTCCACCCTGCAGCCACGGACAAAGTGGCAAGCTGCTAGGCCTAACCTGAACATAGGTGGCATTGTTCTTGTGATAGACTGCCATATTCACAGAAATCAGAGGCCACTCAGTCTAATTACTGCAAAATCTTCCAGCAAAGATGGGAAAGTCCGCAAAGTGGAAGTAAGAATGACCAGGGGGATAAACCTAAAACATTCCTCACACCAATATCTGAACCAATTTTACTTTTACCCTCAGAGGACAAGGATGATGATATCCATTGATGCCAGACGGGGAGTGTTCTGCCTTCAGCATTTAATCTGTTTTTTTCATTGTTCAGATTTGCTGTACATCTGTTTTCTTTACTAGGTTGTCCAGAGTACTTTAGCTCCCTCTAGTGACCAAACTTTATCAGCACCAGCCTTGCTTTTCATACCTCTTTTCTCTTCCCTTTGTGGTGCATTCTGGGTAGGAAGTCTACATTTTCTTATGACTCACATTTTGAGGACATTCTCCATTTTAATTTCCTTATGATAGCATTGCTGGTAAGGAAGTTTGTTTTGCTGCCATCCAATGCTCTGTACTCTCGCTATGTTTAGTTAGCTGTATTTACTAAGCTAGATTCAAGCTGTGAGTACATTTGTATGCATATTGTATATATCTGTGATGTATGTTTCCCTAATGTATTTTACAGGTGCTGATTTGTACTTATCTCATTGTTCCTAGTTTCACCAAATACATTTATTAATGTTCAATAAATACACAGATTTCAAGCAACCGTCTCTGTATTGAGCTATGGTGGATGAAGGTTTAGCTGCTTGTCGAGCTTCACACGCCTCAGGGCATGTGTAGGGAAGACAGAACAGTTACTGCACTTAAAAGTGCGACACTAATAGACAACTCATCAGCTAAGTTTCCATAACTTTCCACGCAACGACATCGCTAACAAGATGTCGTTGGGGTCACGGAATTCGTGACGCACATTCCGGCCTCGTTAGTGACGTCATTGCGTGTGAAACGCACGAACGACCGTTAACGATCAAAAATACTCACCATATCGTTGATCATTGACACGTCGTCCATTGTCATAAAATCGTTGCTGCTGCAGGACGTAGGTTGTTCGTCGTTCCTGCGGCAGCACACATCGCTTTGTGTGACACCGCAGGAACGAGGAACATCACCGTACCTCCAGCCGCCTGCAATGAGGAAGGGAGGAGGTGGGCTCGTCCTGCTCATCTCTGCCCCTCCGCTTCTATTGGGCGGTCGCTTAGTGACGCTGCTGTGACGCCGCACGAACCGCCCCCTTAGAAAGGAGGTGGTTCGCCGGCCACAGCAACGTCGCTAGGCAGGTAAGTATGTGTGACGGGTGTTAGCGATGTTGTGCGCCACGGGCAGCAATGTCGCCAGTGACGCACAACCGACGGGGGCGGGTGCGATCGGCAGCGACATCGCTAGCGATGTTGCTGCATGTAAAGTTGGGCTTAAGACAAATAACAGTTATTTTCATATATTCAAGACCCGGCTTCATAGCAGGTTATAATAAGGATAGGCAATAGGTTGAGAGGCACTTCCAGGAAATGGTGCACTAGCCCTTTAAGAGAAGGGTAGCAGTACCTGTGCACACCCTAGGAGCACTCCCGGAGAACCTGTTGTGGTGCGCACAGGCATCAGGAGGGGAAAACAGTGAACGCCCAAGTGGAGAACTGCGGGATTGCCAAGTAGCGTGGTTTGGATCGGCTGCGGCAGTGAGTGAGTGGGCATCCCTGGAAGGAGGGGAGTGAGGGATACAGGGACACCAATGTTACACATACTGTACTCTCCTCCGGCAGAGATCTCTACAGAGGGAGCATTCCTGGAACTATGCTGCTGACAATACAGAATGACAGTGCAGCCCCAGCGGAGCTGTAGTCGCCGGTGCAATGATGTCATCAGCCCGTGTGTAAGAACGGCATCAAGAAGTGGAGGCCAGAGCAGAGCGCAGGAGGAATGGAAGTGAGGGGAGTATGTGATGGTTTTTTCAGATGTGTATGGGATGTGTGCCAGTATATAGGGGCTTTGTGGGGGCTCATACTATATATAAGCGTTCATGCTGTACTTAGGGGATGTGATGGTGGAATATTGTGGATTGTGTACCATTTTGTGTGGGTTAATGTTTGGGCGTGGTTCACTGTCCATTCTGTGTCCCTTGTGTGTACATTGTCCCATTTGCAGGTTTAATTCCTCCCTTGCCAGGTATGGAGCCTGGTGGTTACAATACAGGACTGCGGCACAGAGCTTGGTGGTTACAGTACAGGACTGAGGCACAGAGCTTGGTGGTTACATTACAGGACTGAGGCACAGAGCTTGGTGGTTACAGTACAGGACTGAGGCACAGAGCTTGGTGGTTACAGTCCAGGACTGAGGCACAGAGCTTGGTGGTTACAGTCCAGGACTGAGGCACAGAGCTTGGTGGTTACATTACAAGACAGAGGCAAAAAGCTTGGTGGTTATATTACAGGACTGAGGCACAGACCTTGATGGTTACATTACAGGACTGAGGCACAGAGCTTGGTGGTTACATTACAGGACTGAGGCACAGAGCTTGGTGGTTACATTACAGGACTGAGGCACAGAGCTTGGTGGTTACATTACAGGACTGAGGCACAGAGCTTGGTTGTTACATTACAGGACTGAGGCACAGAGCTTGGTGGTTACATTACAGGACTGAGGCACAGAGCTTGGTGGTTACATTACAGGACTGAGGCACAGAGCTTGATGGTTACATTACAGGACTGAGGCACAAAGCTTGGTGGTTACATTACAGGACTGAGGCACAGAGCTTGCTGGTTACATTACAAGACAGAGGCACAGAGCCTGGTGGTTACATTACAGGACTGAGGCACAGAGCTTGGTGGTTACATTACAGGACTGAGGCACAGAGCTTGGTGGTTACATTACAGGACTGAGGCACAGACCTTGATGGTTACATTACAAGACAGAGGCACAGAGCCTGGTGGTTACATTACAGGACTGAGGCACAGAGCTTGGTGGTTACATTACAGGACTGAGGCACAGAGCTTGGTGGTTACATTACAGGACTGAGGCACAGAGCTTGGTGGTTACATTACAGGACTGAGGCACAGAGCTTGGTGGTTACATTACAGGACTGAGGCACAGAGCTTGGTGGTTACATTACAGGACTGAGGCACAGAGCTTGGTGGTTACATTACAGTATAGGACTGAGGCACAGAGCGTGGTGGTTACATTACAGGACTGAGGCACAGAGCTTGGTGGTTACATTACAGGACTGAGGCACAGAGCTTGATGGTTACATTACAGGACTGAGGCACAAAGCTTGGTGGTTACATTACAGGACTGAGGCACAGAGCTTGGTGGTTACATTACAGGACTGAGGCACCAGAGCTTGATGGTTACATTACAGGACTGAGGCACAGAGCTTGGTGGTAACATTACAGGACTGAGGCACAGAGCTTGGTGGTTACATTACAGGACTGAGGCACCAGAGCCTGGTGGTTACATTACAGGACTGAGGCACAGAGCTTGGTGGTTACATTACAGGACTGAGGCACAGAGCTTGGTGGTTACATTACAGGACTGAGGCACAGAGCGTGGTGGTTACATTACAGGACTGAGGCACAGAGCTTGGTGGTCACATTACAGGACTGAGGCACAGAGCTTGGTGGTAACATTACAGGACTGAGGCACAGGGTTTGGTGGTTACATTAGAGGACTGAGGCACAGAGCTTGGTGGTTACATTACAGGACTGAGGCACAGGGTTTGGTGGTTACATTAGAGGACTGAGGCACAGAGCTTGGTGGTAACATTACAGGACTGAGGCACAGGGTTTGGTGGTTACATTAGAGGACTGAGGCACAGAGCTTGGTGGTTACATTACAGGACTGAGGCACAGAGCTTGGTGGTTACATTAGAGGACTGAGGCACAGGGTTTGGTGGTTACATTACAGGACTGAGGCACAGAGCTTGGTGGTTACATTACAGGACTGAGGCACAGGGTTTGGTGGTTACATTACAGGACTGAGGCACAGAGCTTGGTGGTAACATTACAGGACTGAGGCACAGGGTTTGGTGGTTACATTAGAGGACTGAGGCACAGAGCTTTGGAGTAACACGTCATCCATAACCATGCATACTTGGCACTGCCATGTTAATCAATAGATGTGGAGGAAGGAAGCCGGGATAGGCCGCGCTGACATCAAACGTCCTGAAGAAAGAAGCTGCATCCTCCGAAACACGTAGACCAGATCAAATAAAAGAGGAATTAATCGATTTCTGGACGTTTGATGTCAGCGCGGCATATCGCAGCTTCCTTCCTCCACATCTGTAATACGTTATTCCGGGGCTGCAGCAGACGCCATTTTATGCCTGTGTAGGAGCTGTGACTTGCACAACTTCTATAGGTGAGTACTCTACTTGTTTGTCTTGTCATATCCCACCAGATAAGACCCTATCTGCGCTCCTTTGTCCACAGCACATTTCTATGTTAAATCAATAGGAGGAAGGGAATCCAGCAAGATCTGTAATATGGCTTCTCCTTCATACCCCAACATCTTCTGTGGAGGAGGAATTGGAACATCTCCATAAACATTGGATAATTTCATGTGTGAATGTACCGCCCCGTGCTTGGCTGCAGCCGAGCTGCTCGGATCCGGGCTCGTTGGTGGGTGGCTCGAGCGCCTCCAGACCCGGGGTCACTTCGCTCTGAAAGGGTGCTGGCGCTACTTAGGGGGTAGGTAGGTGTACGGCCGGAGCCGTGTTTGAGTTCGTGACGCCACCCACGGGATGTGGTGAAGGTGTAGACACCACCGCTGCGGTTACGGGGCACCCAGGTGAGATGGTGATGCAGCAAGATGTTAACCCCTCCGTGGGCAGGGATGATGGCCCCGGGACCCGTTGGGGAGAGTAGCTGGGCGGTGCAGGGCGGTGCGCGGCCGAACGGCACTGTTGTACTCACTGTTATTGACACACACAAGTCTCTGATGAACATAGTTGATGGTGGTCGGTACCCGCAGCCGGCTGCGTATGGTCCCCCACCCGGTTTGGTGGTCTTTGCCGTTCTCCTGCACCGTGTAGTGTATGTCTAGACTCCCTGCGCTTCAGCGACGGGAGTCCGCTCCCCGGCTGTGTATATGTCGGAGGAGCCCGTTTGCCTGCAGACGCTGGCCCGTGGGATCTCTCTGGCTGTGCGGTGGCTTTCTATCTCCCTCGGTGGGCTGTTGTCTTCAGTCGGGACTTGGGTGGGAAAGGACATAAAGTCCAGACCGCAATCAGTTGATTAACTCAGTCCAGTGGCTTCTGGACCTCGTTTCACTGTCTGAGTACCCCCCTGTGTGCTCCGGTTTCCGAATCGGTTCCCCGGGTCGGTACCGGCGGGCCACTACCCTGTCCCGGTCCACCACGTTTCCACCGAGCCGTCTTCCCGGCTCCTGCAAGCTAGGCCACCGTATGCCTCCTAGCCAAGGTACCAGGGCTCCGACCCTGGAACCTGTCAGTCTGTCACAGGCCTGTCCTACAGGCCTGACCTCCTCCACTGCTCAACACTCCAACTCCTCTCTGACTGCGACTAAACTGTAACTGCAACTGAGCTCTTTTCCTTCATCAGGCCCTCTGAACTCCTCGGTGGGCGTGGCCAACCGCCTGGCTCTGCCGCCCTGGTGTGTCCATCAAGCTCTAGGGGGGTGACTAGGGTTTAATGTGGTTGGCTGGTGTTACCTTATGTGGGACTGTTGTTGTGCGGGGCGCTAACTGTGACTACCTGGCTAGTCCAGGGCGTCACTTGAACTCAATAGTTCCTCAGAACTCATCTACCTGGAATCTATAGATGTAACATGAAGCTGTGTCAGAATTCATTGTAACCAATTATCTGTTTTATTTATTAGTATTTCCATCTTTATTATTGGGATAATATTTCTGAGGTGTCCTTCTTCAGTCCTAATTTTTGCAGGGATTATTGACAGGAACGCCAAAGACCTGAACTTCACAGAAAGTGAGATATCCTACTTTTCCATTCAAGATTATGTTCACGTATCGACCCTCCATGTTGTTACAGAGGAAGTTCTGTGTATCCGCCAGAGGTATGGCTGTAATCGTTGCGCATCTGCGGAGAAAAAGATGATAAGGATCAAACATATGTCAGTTATAGAAAGTAAGTCTTGCTTTTATTTTTTTATGTCACATCTTTCGTTAACTTCAAACAACCCTTTTATGATTTTGTCATGAAATTTTACAATCAGGTTTAGAGTTAGGACATTGGAAGCCCCGATCCAATGTCTGGTTCCAAATGACCCTCATGGTAGAAACGCATTGATAGATGTTGGCGCATGTGCATATGTACCGCCCCGGGGCTTGGCCGGCTGCCGAGCCGCTCGGTTCCGTGCTCGTCGGTGGGTGGCTCGAGCTCCTCCCGGACCCGGGGGTCACGTCGCTCTGAAAGGGAGTTGGCACTACGTGTAGGGATTTCGGTGAGGAAGGTTCACGGCCAAGGCCGTGGAGTTTAAAGGTGTAAGTTCGTGACGCCACCCACAGGTTGTGGTGAATGTGGACACCACCGCTGCCGTTAACTAGGCTCCCAGGGACGGTGTTATGCAGCCTGGTGTTGACCCCTCCGTGGGCAGGGGGTGATGGTCCCAGGGCCCGGTGGTTGTGAGGTGTGGGCAAGATGGTGTGGTGCGGTGCGCGGCCCGAGGGCAGTGTTGCACTCACTATGAGGTCTATCCCCCTTGGTGGGCCGTTGCCGTCTTTCGGGTCTTGGGACGGGAAAGGACCTAAGGTCCAGACCTCAATCAGTGAATTCGACGTGGTCCAGTGGCTTCTGGACCTCGTTCTGCGTCTGAGTACCCCTCCTGGTGCTCCGGTTTCCAGTTGCTTCCCCGGTTCGGTACCGGCGGGCCACTACCCTGTACCGGTCCCTTACGGTTCCACCAGCCGTCTTCCCGGCTCCTGCAGGCGGCAACCACCATCTGCCTCCTTGCCACGGTACCAGGGCTACGACCCTGGCACCTGTCAGTCTGTCACAGGCCTGTCCTACAGGCCTGACCTCCTCCAGTGTTGTTGCTGCAGACCTGACGTCTCAGGCCTGCTGCACTTGAACTCCACTCTACTTCACTGTACTGACTCACTAAACTGACTGTTTTCCGTCTCAGGCTCTCTGGACTCCTAGGTGGGAGTGACCAACCACCTGGCTCCGCCCCCTGGTGTGACCATTGAACACAGAGAGGTGACAAGGGTTTGTAGGTTGGCTGCTGTCACCTTATTAGGGGCTGGTGTTTCTGCAGGGGGTCTACCTGTGACTACCTGGCTAGTCCAGGGCGTCACACATACAGACCCCTCTGCTGAAGTCTATGTGAGTTATGGAGACAACCAAGGCAACAACTTGCCTTGAGCCGCATGCACGGCATAGTAAGATTACCAAATTGCCTTTGGGTAGGATGTCCATACTTACAATTATCATTTTTGCATTACTCATTATGATACATGTATGCTACACGAGACGTCCCCTTCTACTTTTAACTACTCTGACCGAGAGACATGGAGCCATAGTATAGGATCCAATTTTTATGGATACATTGCAATTCTCTAGCATAGAAAATTGTAAATGGTTTTGTAAATAATTAAAAGCTGCTACTGTGTTACCACTGTGTCACCAGCGGCGAGCGGGAGTTGACCCTCTGATCCACAGGTGGAACCTGGGCTTACCATGACATGAGAAGGGCTTGACTAAGCACCTACCGACGGCGATGCCAGGTGTTACTGCCAGGGCATTGACCCGGACTGTGGAAGCTGACCCCCCAAGGCAAGGACGGAAATGTCTCAGGTACAGACAGGCAGAGTCTCTAATGCTGACAGGTGTAGCCAGGACGGATACCGAGGGCACGGCTGGGACAAGGAGACAGGTTCGGGAAGGTGGACACTGGCACAGGAAATGGACAGTGGACAATGGAACCTGACAACTAGCTAGCTAGACGGACATGCACTAGTTAACTGAAAATGTTGCTCAGGAACCTCCTCTAGTGGGAGAGTGCCTTAAATATCTAGTGCTGAGAGGCACTTCCAGGAAATGGCGCACCAGCCATTAAAGAGCAGGGCAGGAGCGTACGCGCACCCTAACTGCATTCCCAGGGGACCAGGGTGGCGTGCACACGACCCGAGACCAGGAATCAGGAGACTCACACATAGAGGACCATTGGGAAGCAAGGCAGGGCGGTGCAGGATGACCACAGTAGTGAGTGAGTCGGCGTCCCTGCTAGGGAGAGGCAGAGCAGTGCAGGGACACCGGTGCTACATACTGTAAAATACTGATTGCATATGGACAAATTATTTTTTATATGCCCATGTGAACTTGGCCCTACAGTAATATTATAGCATAGCCGATAGATCATCAATTGTTGTCTAGGAAGCCCTGCACAAAATCCAGTAGGGATCATGGGTGACTCTACACATTGGAGGTTGCAAGATTGCAGTTAGTCACCATAATCATACCATTCGCGTCACAGGACAAAAATGCAATCTTGCAAATATATGACAAATATATGACAGTCACACCCAAAAAGTAGAGGCAGCAAAAGCATGCAATGTATAAGTGTGACACATTGGCTTTTACCTGGCGTTGTTATTCCCATTATTGGCCAGTGAGTTTCCGATGAGGATTTCTGCCCCGTTGATGTATTCCGCGCAGCAGTCTCCTCGGTTGGTGATCGTTATATGTGAGATTCTGTGCGTTTCCAATAGATCCAGTCTCCACCAGGGCGAGAGCTGAGATTCAGATGAAAAGCAAGATCCATGGGTGTAGAGAGGATCCGTATTTCCATCGATGGCATTAATGGCGGCACTATACGATGGATAATTTGTAGATTGCGTTGCGCGACCTCGAAGGGCCAAATTTTTCACTGTAATTAAATGTGAAAAAAAAATTAAAAACTGAGAAATCCATGGGGATGTAGTATCTGGGTGAGAATTATATAAATACAGAGTTTTGTGGAAGGACCCGATTGCTGACGTGAGCAAGGAAGGATGAGCCACCGCTTCATATAGACGCTAGAAGCTCATAGCGGTGTCTTTACTTATTCTTAAACCTTCAAGGGGTTGTACAAAGTCAGCAAATTACCACCTATTGATGACATGCTGTCATATGGAGTTTGCACAAACTTCGATGACTATCATGGCGGCATTGGACTCAGATTGCAGTTTCTGACGCTCCTCCCGATGGTTTCTCTGGTGTCTGGGATTAACACAATTTGACCTGCTCTGTGCTTAATCATAGACCGGCTAGCAAGAGTTAATCTCTGATAGTCTTCTTGCTCCTTTAATCACATGTTGCGGGGAGGCCTGTCACATCTGCTTTCCTCCTATTTATGCTGGTTGAATCCTTCTACCCATGTCAGCTATAGTTTATTGTATGTTGGTCTATGAGGTGTGGTGTCTCAGATATACAGGTGAAAGTATAGTATATATTACATTGCTTGATGCAGTTGTGGAGCTTACCCCTGATGTTTTGTAGCTTCCTTCCTTCTCTTGTTTTTACTCCTGAATCTCTTATTGTCTTCACCTTTGTATGTGCGTGATGTGTGACAGTTTTGGTGTTCCCCTTTTTGTATTTTTCTATGGGTTTTGTCACACTCCTGATCTGTCCCTCCCTGGGGGAAGGGGGAATCAAGACTGGTCAGGTGGAGAGTCAGGAAGGAGACTCAGGTCTGTCCACCATCAGGAGTATCCCTGAAGTTAAAGATAGCAGAGGCCCCCCTAGCTTGAGGGGTAGCCTAGGAACCCCGGGCACGCGCTATATCATAGTCATCATGATACTTGCTGATTGCTGGGGGTTCCACCTCTAGGATCCCCAATAATTCAGTGAACACAGCTGTGTAGTTTCACGTGAGCAATGAATGAGCGATGGTCTATCATGGGACTGTAGGAGACAGATGAGGACAGCTCCTGGTTATCTCTTGTAGGCAAAACCCTCTGGGTGCGGTCGCTCTTTCAGACAATTTTCAATCCTACCACAAACCTTACTTTCTACATTATTTTACCCATTAGGCGTCTATGTGAAAAAGTGTCAATAGTTTTGGAAAAGTCAAAAACTCTATGTCCACAGTTTCCCCTTTGTCCAGGCTTCTATTCGCCGCGTTCACATTGATTTTATATCTGTATGCAACCAGCTGAGTATATTAGATGACATATTAAGGGCACTGAGATTGACCACATCTATCACTATCTTCCTTTTCCTATATACAGAGCTAAAGAACCCACCTAGTAATTCTCCCTTCTCCTGATCCCCAGTGACCAACCCCCCGTCACCATAATTTAGAGGACCCTCCTGTGCGGACCTTGTTCTTTTGCCTCTATATATTTTAAAAATTTCTTGGGATTTGATTTCTTTGGCTTCTGAGCTTTCTTTTCTATCTTTAGCATTTTTAAAACACACAATCAATGTAAATATCGGAGACTGAGAGGACGGGAGATGGTGTAAAAGATAAAATCTTCCCCCCGACTTATCATTTTATAGTTATTATTGAACTCACATTGATCTGTGCCACCGGACACGGAAATCCACAGGACAACGAAGGTGAGTAAGAACATCATGATACTGCCAGACTGGAAAACAAGCAAAATAATTACTGTAGGGTCAAAAGAAGAGGAACGTAAATCAGACCGGAGCCTGACCACCACCCGGAGCAGGCACCCTCCTCTCCTGAAACTCTTCAATTTATAAATCATACAAGGAAAACTAAGAGTCTTTACATTATTAAATTGTGTAGGATTAATGGTAGATGAATGTGAATCAGACACCTTTGTATAAGGATTACTGGAGCCTTACCACATCCCGGAGCCGGCACACTCCTCTCCTGAAACTCTCCTCAGACACCTTTGTATAAGGATTACTGGGGCCTTACCACCACCCGGAGCCGGCACACTCCTCTCCTGAAACTCTCCTCAGACAGCACTGTATAAGGATTACTGGAGCCTTACCACCTCCCGGAGCCGGCACACTCCTCTCCTGAAACTCTCATCAGACACCGCTGTATAAGGATTACAGAAGCCTTACCACCTCCCATAGCCGGAACACTCCTCTCCTGAAACTCTCCTCAGACAGCACTGTATAAGGATTACTGGGGCCTTACCACCTCCCGGAGCCGGCACACTCCTCTCCTGAAACTCTCCTCAGACAGCACTGTATAAGGATTACTGGAGCCTTACCACCTCCCGGAGCCGGCACACTCCTCTCCTGAAACTCTCCTCAGACACCACTGTATAAGGATTACAGAAGCCTTACCTCCTCCCATAGCCGGAACACTCCTCTCCTGAAACTCTCCTCAGACAGCACTGTATAAGGATTACTGGGGCCTTACCACCTCCCGGAGCCGGCACACTCCTCTCCTGAAACTCTCCTCAGACACCTTTGTATAAGGATTACTGGGGCCTTACCACCACCCGGAGCCGGCATACTCCTCTCCTGAAACTCTCCTCAGACAGCACTGTATAAGGATTACAGGAGCCTTACCACCACCCAGAGCCGGCACTCTCCTCTCCTGAAACTCTCCTCAGACAGCACTGTATAAGGATTACAGGAGCCTTACCACCACCCAGAGCCGGCACACTCCTCTCCTGAAACTCTCCTCAGACACCACTGTATAAGGATTACAGAAGCATTACCACCTCCCATAGCCGGAACACTCCTCTCCTGAAACTCTCCTCAGACAGCACTGTATAAGGATTACTGGGGCCTTACCACCACCCGTAGCCGGCACACTCCTCTCCTGAAACTCTCCTCAGACAGCACTGTATAAGGATTACAGAAGCCTTACCACCACCCGGAGCCGGCACACTCCTCTGTTGAAACTCTCCTCTGACACCACTGTATAGGGATTACAGGAGCCTTACCACCACCCGGAGCCGGCACACTCCTCTCCTGAAACTCTCCTCAGACACCACTGTATAACGATTACAGGAGCCTGACCACCATCTGGAGCCGGTACACTCCTCTCCTGAAACTCTCCTCAGACACCGCTGTATAAAGATTACAGGAGCCTTACCACCACCCGGAGCCGGCACACTCCTCTCCTGAAACTCTCCTCAGACAGCACTGTATAAGGATTACAGAAGCCTTACCACCTCCCATAGCCGGAACACTCCTCTCCTGAAACTCTCCTCAGACAGCACTGTATAAGGATTACAGAAGCCTTACCACCACCTGGAGCCGGAACACTCCTCTCCTGAAACTCTCCTCAGACAGCACTGTATAAGGATTACAGAAGCCTTACCACCACCCGGAGCCGGCACACTCCTCTGTTCAAACTCTCCTCTGACACCACTGTATAGGGATTACAGGAGCCTTACCACCACCCGGAGCCGGTACACTCCTCTCCTGAAACTCTCCTCAGACACCACTGTATAAGGATTACAGGAGCCTTACCACCACCCAGAGCTGGCACACTCCTCTCCTGAAACTCTCCTCAGACACCACTGTATAAGGATTACAGAAGCCTTACCACCTCCCATAGCCGGAACACTCCTCTCCTGAAACTCTCCTCAGACAGCACTGTATAAGGATTACAGAAGCCTTACCACCACCTGGAGCCGGAACACTCCTCTCCTGAAACTCTCCTCAGACAGCACTGTATAAGGATTACAGAAGCCTTACCACCACCCGGAGCCGGCACACTCCTCTGTTGAAACTCTCCTCTGACACCACTGCATAGGGATTACAGGAGCCTTACCACCACCCGGAGCCGGCACACTCCTCTCCTGAAACTCTCCTCAGACACCACTGTATAAGGATTACAGGAGCCTGACCACCACCTGGAGCCGGTACACTCCTCTCCTGAAATTCTCCTCAGACACCGCTGTATAAAGATTACAGGAGCCTTACCACCACCCGGAGCCGGCACACTCCTCTCCTGAAACTCTCCTCAGACAGCACTGTATAAGGATTACAGAAGCCTTACCACCTCCCATAGCCGGAACACTCCTCTCCTGAAACTCTCCTCAGACAGCACTGTATAAGGATTACAGAAGCCTTACCACCACCCGGAGCCGGCACACTCCTCTGTTGAAACTCTCCTCTGACACCACTGTATAGGGATTACAGGAGCCTTACCACCACCCGGAGCCGGCACACTCCTCTCCTGAAACTCTCCTCAGACACCACTGTATAAGGATTACAGGAGCCTGACCACCACCTGGAGCCGGTACACTCCTCTCCTGAAACTCTCCTCTGACACCACTGTATAGGGATTACAGGAGCCTTACCACCTCCTGGAGCCGGTACACTCCTCTCCTGAAAATCTCCTCAGACACCACTGTATAAGGATTACAGGAACCTTACCACCACCTGAGCCGGCACACACCTCTCCTGAAACTCTCTTCAGACACCACTGTATAAGGATTACTGGGGCCTTACCACCACCTGGAGCCGACACATTCCTCTCCTGAAACTCTCCTCAGACACCACTGTATAGGGATTACAGGAGCCTTACCACCACCCGGAGCCGACACACTCCTCTCCTGAAACTCTCCAACTTGTAAATCATACAAGGAAAACTAGAAGTCTTTTACATTGCTTAATTTTGTAGGATCAATAATAGATGAGTGTGAATCAGACTCCTCTGTAAAAGGATTACAGGAGCCTTTCCACCACCCAGAGCCGGCACACTCCTCTCCTGAAACTCTCATCAGACACCACTGTATAAGGATTACAGGAGCCTTACCAGCACCCGGAGCCGGAACACTCCTCTCCTGAAACTCTCCTCAGACAGCACTGTATAAGGATTACAGGAGCCTTACCACCACCCAGAGGCGGCACACTCCTCTCCTGAAACTCTCTTCAGACACCACTGCATAAGGATTACAGGAGCCTTACCACCACACGGAGCCGACACACTCCTCTCCTGAAACTCTCCAACTTGTAAATCATACCAGGAAAACTAGAAGTCTTTTACATTGCTAAATTTTGTAGGATCAATAATAGATGAGTGTGAATCAGACTCCTCTGTATAAGGATTACAGAAGCCTTACCACCACCCAGAGCCGGCACACTCCTCTCCTGAAACTCTCATCAGACACCGCTGTATAAGGATTACAGGAGCCTTACCACCACCCGGAGCCGGAACACTCCTCTCCTGAAACTCTCATCAGACACCGCTGTATAAGGATTACAGGAGCCTTACCACCACCCGGAGCCGGCACACTCCTCTCCTGAAACTCTCATCAGACACCGCTGTATAAGGATTACAGGAGCCTTACCACCACCCGGAGCCGGCACACTCCTCTCCTGAAACTCTCATCAGACACCGCTGTATAAGGATTACAGGAGCCTTACCACCACCCGGAGCCGGCACACTCCTCTCCTGAAACTCTCCTCAGACAGCACTGTATAAGGATTACAGAAGCCTTACCACCACCCGGAGCCGGCACACTCCTCTCCTGGAACTGTCCAACTGATAAATCATACAAGGAAAACCAGTAGTGTTTCATTATCCCCTTCATGAACGAGCAATATTTTTTTATATATGCATTTATCTTTTCTCCTTCTTTTCCATGGGCCATACCTTTTTCATTATTTAGTTGATATCACTGTATGAGGGCTTTTTTTATGTTGGATGATTCGTAGTTTTAAAATCCCAACATTCAATGTACTAGAAAATAGGAAAAAAGTCCAACTGTTGTGAAATGGCAAAAAAAAAACACAAAAAAACCCCAAAACACTATTCTGACTGGTTTTGTATTACATTTTTTTATAGTGTTTATTTTACTGTAGAAATAACTTGTCTACATGATTTTCCAGGTCGCTATGATTACGGGGAGAGCAAACATGTATCGTTTTGTTTTGTTTAAGTGGCAAAAAAAGTAATAAAGTAATAAAAATAAATAATAATAACAATAATAATAATAATGCATATATGTGGCATCATTACATTTATAAAAGTCTGATCTATGAAAACATAAAATTAATTAACCCGATTGGTCAATGCCGTAAATATAAAAATATTCAAAATGAGAAAATTTGAGGGGTTTTTTTTTGGTCACCACAATGCAGCAAAAAAATATAGTAAAAAGCGATTAAAATGTCCAATCTATCCCAAAATGATGTCAATCAATCAATGTGCCATCACACAGCTCCATGTACGCAAAAATAACGTCAATCATCTTGGAAAATTATGATACAATCCCCTAAAAATTATTTTTACATATTTTTGATTTTTTTTTTCCCAACACTTAAATAATAGACAATTTTGGTATCGCCATAATCATAATGATGAGAAGAGCCATATTTCCAGTCATTTTTGCCACGAAATCATTGAAAATTAATGTCAGAATTTCTGGAGGATTTTTATAAAAATTTAATCGCACTTGGAATTTTTTGCCAGGTTCATTATGGTTATTAAAAGTACAACTTGTCCAGCAAAGAACAAGCCTTCATACAGCTAAGTGGACAAACAAATAAAAAAGTTAAGAGTCTTAGAAGAAAGGTAAGAAAAAAACAAAAATGCACAAAAACGTAAATTGACCGCGGTGGGAAGGGGTTGAAGAGCAACAACACATTTATTTTCCGTGAGTGTACAACTCTCTGATTGGTTGAGGAAAGTTAGGAAAAGTTAAGAAAAGTTGTGAAAGTAAATTGAAATTCCGATCTTGAACCTGGCCGTTAGGAGTCCGCGTTTGATGGAGCTTCAGTTTTACGTTGTGTGGTTGCACTGTGAATGATTAATGCAAGATAAATATAAAGGTGACAGTGATTTCTTACCTGCGCAAACTGAAATGCACTGATTTATCAGCTCCCAGCCGTTGCCTGATTGCTGCCTTGTGGATGTAGCTAATCTGGAGCGCGGCGCAGAGTGAAGGCTGCTCCCTCCATCTCCCTTATATACAGAAATCACAATGCGGGTGACACAATTCATGATGTTCTCACCCACCACGGATCTGCTGATTGGCTACTGTACATCCAGTTAGGTCCAGAAATCTTTGGCCAGTGACTGAGTCTTTGTGAGTTGACATGCAATTGAAGTGGAGACTTTCAAAGTTGGTTGAATATAAGCATTCCATGAAACGTGTAGGAATAGCAGCCATTTTTCTACAAAGCCTCCTCATTTCAGGGGCTCCAAAGTAATTGGACAAAGTAACTTTACCATAAATAAAATGTTCATTTTTAGTCTTTCATCAATGGACGTCACCGTTGCTGATCTCCTCCTATGTGAGGCTTTGCCACCTTTACTGAAGTGACTTCAGTTGTTCCTTGTTTTCCGGGTCTTTCAACCATGGACGTCACGATCGTTGATCTCCTCCTGTGTGAGGCTTTGCCACCTTTATTGAAGTGTCTTCAGTTGTTCATTGTTTCTGTGTCTTTTCGACCATGGACGTCACCGTTGCTGGTCGCCTCCTATGTGAGACTTTGTCACCTTTACTGAAGTGACTTTAGTTGTTCCTTGTTTCTGGGTCTTTTGACCATTGGTGTCACCATCATTGGTTTCCTCCTGTGTGAGGCTTTGCCACCTTTATTGAAGTTTCTTCAATTGTTCATTGTTTCTGTGTCTTTTCGACCATGGAAGTCACCGTCGCTGTTCGCCTCATATGTGAGACTTTGCCACCTTTACTGAAGTCACTTCAGTTGTTCCTTGTTTTCCGGGTCTTTCGACCATGGACGTCACCATCATTGATCTCCTCCTATGTGAGGCTTTGCCACCTTTATTGAAGTGTTTTCAATTGTTCATTGTTTCTGTTTCTTTTCGACCATGGACGTCACCGTCGCTTGTCGCCTCCTATGTGAGACTTTGCCACCTTTACTGAAGTGACTTCAGTTGTTCCTTGTTTCTGGGTCTTTCGACCATGGACGTCACCATCACTGGTCTCCTCCAATGTGAGCCTTTGTCTCTTTTTCTGCGGTGACTTCAGTTGTTACTTGTTTCTGAGTCTTTCGACCATGGACGTTACCATCGCTGGTCTCCTCCTGTGTGAGGCTTGGCCTCCTTTACTGCAGTAACTTCAGTTGTGCATTATTCCTGGGCCTTTCTGCAATGGCCTTCACCATTGCTGGTTTTCTCTAGTGTGAGGCTTTGTCTCTTTTACTGCTGTGACTTCAGTTGTTCCTTGTTTCTGGGTCTTTCGTCCATGAACGTCACCATCACTGGTCTCCTCCTGTGTGAGGCTTTGCCAGCCTTTACTCCGGTGTGTTTCTTATTTGTGGCTCTTTCTGCCATAAGTTTTGTCTTAATCCTGTGAAATGCAGGTCGATGGGGCTGAGATCTGGTGATGATTCGGCGATTGCAGAATATTCTACTTTTTTGCTTTCACAGGATGTTTTCTGTAAAGCATCATCCAATCACTGCTGTATTTGGTTAAATCTGAGCAGAAAGTCTCATCCTGTGGACCTCGGAATTCATCCATCTGCTTCTATTCTATCATCAATAACCACTACTTGCCCCAGGGCCATTGTTGGCCTTACATGCCCGGCCATCACACCGCCTCCGCCATGTGTTACAGAGGACGTGCTGGATTAGAAGCCACTCCAAACCTTCTCCAGACTTTCTTCTTCCATCATTCTGGAACAGATTGATCTTAGTTTCCTCTGTCCTCTGGTTCTTTTCTAGAACTGGGCAGCTTTTTTAGATTTTTTTTTTGGCAAAGTTTAATTTGGCTACATGTTCTATCCTATACCTTTTCACTTACCCCGGCAATTCATATGTTCACTATCCACTATTTTGGCATTTGTTCTTTTATAATGAGATACCAAGAGTGACAAAAGTAAGAAGAGGCTGATCACACTGCTGTCCTTTCCATCTATTTGATCTACTACTGAAGATACCAGGGGTGCTGAGGTAATAAGAGACTGCTCACACTGCTGTCCTTCCATTCTGTATAATTTAATACTAGATATATCAGGAATTCTGAGGTAAGAAGAGACTGCTCACACTGCTGTCCTCACTGTCTGTCTGATTTAATACTGGAGATACCGGGATTGCTGAGTTTAGAAGAGTCTGCTCCAACTGCTGTCCTCCCTGTTGGTCTGATTTATTACTAGAGATACCAGGAATGCTGAGGTAAGAAGAGTCTGCTCACACTGCTGTTCTCCATGTCTGTCTGATTTAATACTTTAGATACCAGGAATGCGGAGGTAAGAAGAGTCTGCTCACACTGCTGTCCTCCCTGTCTGAGTGATTTAATACTGGATATACCAGGAATGTTGAGGTAAGAGGAGGCTGCTCACTCTGCTGCCCTCCCTGTCTGATTTAATACTGGAGATACTAGGAATGCTGAGGTAAGAGGAGGCTGTTCACACTGCTGTCCACCCTATCTGATCTAACACTGGTGCAACCAGGGGTGCTGAGGTAAGAAGAGTCTGCTCACACTGCTGTCCTCCCTGTCTGACTGATTTAATACTGGAGATACCTGAACTGCTGAGGTAAGAAGAGTGTGCTCACATTGATGTCCACCTTGTCTGATTTAATACTGAAGATACTAGGAATTCTGAGTTAAGAGGAGGCTGTTTACACTTCTGTCCACCCTATCTGATCTAACACTGGGACAATCAGGTGTGCTGAGGTAAGAAGAGGCTGCTCACACTGCTGCCTATTGTGTCTATCTAATCTAATATAGCAATAATGTTGTCTAAATTTCAGATCTTTCTTGTCTACAAGCATCTTATAGAGGAGGCTATATTATTTTGTTTGTATATTTGCAGTCATAGCAGCCTTACCCTGTTCACACTTGCTTTATTCTATTTGTAGTTGCTGGTCAGTTTTTTGTAACATATTGTTGGAGGTGGTGACTGTCTCCATATTTGACTGAGCTGCTTGCATCAGATTAATTACATTTTTTTGGATAGGGCAAGTTTAGCCATTAATATAAATTCTGATTATATTTGAACCAAAATGAAGATTTCACGTACAAAATATCTATATAAATAATTAAAAAAAAATTAGAATAAAAAAATCTATTACCATTAATAAATTAACTGGTTTTGAGTTATCACTAGAGATGAGCGAACCCAGGGTTCGGTGTTTGGACTTTTATAAAAAAAAAACTGAGTTCAAATTCGGAGTTCGGAATTTATTTAGAGTGACATTTCCTTTATTTCTGGACACCCCATCAACCTTTCAATTTTTGGACCTTTTAGGTCTGTATATTTCTCCCTCCTCTGAGATTTTGTCCTTTCGATATTGTTGCATTCTCCTACAATGTGTAAATGCCAACAGCAGAGCTGCCCTGAAGTGAAGGTACGCCTGTGCAAACACATTAGATGAGCTTCGCCCATAAGTGTAGTACAGTCTTGGCCAAAAGTTCTAAGGCTGACACATATATTGTTTTTTCACATTTTACAGCGTCAGTGTTTTTTGCTCTTTTAAACCCCGTTCACACATCTGCATTTCCAAGTGTGTGCAGTGTCCATTTTCACATGTTCAGACGCATACTCATTCACACCAATAGTGATCCTCAAACCTCCGTGAATGTTTTTATGTGTTAAAGATGTGCAAAGATAGATAGATAGATACGTAGGTACATAGCTTGTACATCAATTGAGCCAAATAAATTAATAATTAAAGTAAAACATTGACATGGGTTATTTTTAATAACCAGCCAAGATAAAGCAGACAGCTGGGGGCTGCTTTTCTCAAGCTGAGAAGGTCCATGGTTATTGGGTCCTTCCCAACCTAAAAGTAGCATCCCTCAGCCACCACAGAAGTGATAAATCCATTAGATGCTCCAATTCTGGCGCTTTACCCAGCTTTTCATGATTGCCCTGGTGCGGTGATAATTGTGCTAATACTTTTGGGGTTGATGTCAGTTGTGAATTGACAGCTGACATCAAGCTCATAGGGTTAGTAATGGAGAATCATATATCAGACACCCCCATTACTAACCCAGTAAGGGTAAAGAGTAGAAAACACACACACAAAATATTTTATTTAAAAAAAACAAAACACTCCCCAACTATCTCCATGGGTCACCAATTTAGAAAAAAAAAAATAAAAATATATATATATATATATATATATATATATATATATATATATATATATATGCAGGTCCAAAGTAGTCGTGACATTTAGTCCAGAGGAGGATCCACGCGCACCGAACTCCCCCAGAGAGACAACCAGGAGAGAGCCCCTATACACGGACTGTCTGGCGGCTGCCCCAGAGGGCCTAGATGGTCAGCAGCCAGGACACAAGTGAATACAGGTTAGTGTCCTTAAGATGTCCGTGTGGGAGATGGCTGTTGGTCCAGCGGTAGATACAAGCCAAAGGGGATCAGGATGGATGACTGGAACCGGGTACAGGTGCTGACTCGTGGTAACAGATGGAGTCCAGAACCGACAACGGGTACAGGCTGGCGGGAGATGATGGGATGCAGAGCTGACTGTCACCGCGGAATCTCCTGGGAAACCGGAAGGCTGGACGCACTCAAGCTGGCAGTCGGGATCTGTGGGCAGACACCTAGTGCAAGAGACAAAGCTACTACAAGAACCCGTTGAACAGGCACCGCCCAAATGGAAAAGGAAGTCTTTTATACCCTGTACCTGTTATCATCCACATAATGTTTCAGAGATGCTGGCCCTTTAAGAAGATGTGAGAGAGCGCGCCCATGCCCTAGTGCGCATGCGCAAAGCCCGGGATCCGGAGATCAGCACAGGATGCAGAGGAACGAATGCAGGAGACCTGGAGGCAGAGTCCCGGACCACAGCGAGACGGCAGGACCGTCAAGCAGGGAGCACGGAGGACGCAGAGGAGGGGAAGCGGGAGGAGCGGCCGCGGTCAGAGCATACGGGGACCGGATCGGTGAGTAACGAGCGGTGCCATGGCCCCGGGAGCGTGACAGTAGTCCACAGAATCCGACATAGTCCACAATGCAAAACTGAAAGACATAAAAAGAGAGAAATAAGAACTAGGGGCTATCCTCCAATCACCAATTTATTAGAAAGTAAAGTTCCCACATCCGACATAATCCAATGGTTTCCACACCATTCCTCGATTATTTGCATCATAGTCTCAGAACGAGGCTCCATAGGCTTTGAGCATCAGCCGCTCACGGCACATGTTGCACCCTGCTGACTCAGGGACTGTAATGAGCGGTGATGTTAGGAACATTACCATTTATCACTGAGACGAGAGATAAGATTCCTGACATCACCGCTCATCACAGTCCCGAGTCAGCAGAGTGCAGCACGTGCCATGACCAGCTGCTGCTCAAAGCCTATGGAGCCTTGTTCTGAGCCTTGCTGTGAGTCTCCTTAGGCTTCAATGCAGGTATTCGAGAAACGGCGTGGGAACCGCTGGATGACGTCGGATGTGGGAACTTTACTTTCTAATAAATTGGTAAATGAGGTAGTCTTTTGGTTTTATTTCTTTATTGCTTTCTTTTTATGTCTTTCAGGTTTCCCTTGTGGATTCCATTTGATACCATGGACTACTTTGGACCTGCATGATTTTTTATTTTATTTTTTTAATAAATTGGTGAACCAGGGAGAGAGTCAGGGAGTAATTTTTTAAAAATACATTTTTTTGTGTGTTTTTTTTCTCTTTACACTTACTGAGTTAGTAATGGGTTTGTCTGATAGACGACTTTCCATTACTAAACCCTGATTGCCACTGCACTAGGGCAGTTTGGAAAGAGCTGGAAAAAGAGCCAGAAATGGACCATCTAATGGATGTGCCACTTCCGGAGCGGCTGCAGGCTGCTATTTTTAGACTGGGAAGGGCCAAATAACCATTGACCTTACCAGCCTGAGAAAACCAGCCCTCAGCTTTCTGCTTTACTTAGACTGGTTATTAAAAATTGGGGGACTCAACATCGTTTTTTTCATGTTTGGGTGTTTCTATGGTTACAGAAGTTTTTACACCTTTATTGACAAACACATGACGTTTCTGTAAAGCTTCACAATTTCCAGCTCGAACCCTGAATTCTCCAAACTTCTGTCCTTCCCCTGGCAGCTGGATATCGGCTTCTGGGCCAGATCTTGACTGATGAGTTCTTGCCTCATCAGTGCTCAGTGGTTCTCACAATTTTTGGCTTTTTATTTGTCCCTTTTTGAGGATTAGCTACAAGTTTTCAATGGGAATGAAATCTGGGAAGTTTTTCAGCCATGGAAAACTTTCAATGTTGTGTTCCGTGAGCCACTTAGTTATCATTCTTACCATGTGACCTAAATCCCAATAATGCTGGATAAATCATTACCACCACATTTTCCTTGGCTATGGGAGAAGTTGCTATTGGAGGAAGCTTAGATCTCATTTTTTATTCATGGCAGTGTTATAAGACAAAATTGTGACTAACACCCCCCCCCCCTTTATGGCCAAAAAGCCCCCGCACTTGAATAGTTTCAGGGTTATTTATTGATGGTACGACACAGGATTCATTGCAGCAATTACTTTTTCTTCTCCAGACCATTGTTCTTCCAGATGTTCCAAAAGTCTGAAGGGACTCTATCAAAGTAAATAATTTTGCCCCAGTCCTCTGCCATGCAATCCTTGTGCTTCCTGCAGATTGTTTGTGCTTCTTCTTTTTATTGGAGAGAAGTGGTTTCTTTGTTGCTATTCTTGACACCATGCCAGGCTCCAAAAGCTGTGAGTGCAGATACACAGACACCTGCCTGCTGCCATTCCTGAGCAAGCTCTGCACTTCTGTTTAATCTGAACCTATGGCTGAATCCTCTTTGCAAGATGGTCCTAGCATTTGTTGCACTTTCTTAGGGCCTCAATCTTGGCTCACTGAAAATGAAGTTCTTTTTTTGAAGTTCTTGATGAGCCGACAAATTGCTGATTGAGGGTCAATCTCACAGACAGCAATATACTTTCACTTACAATGAAAAACAATGATGACTGCAAGATTTCCTTGGAGGTGTCCATGGTTAATAGAAGAAGACAATTATGTTAACAACCAACTAGTTTTTTAAAGGGAATCTGTCACCAGGTTTTTCCCTTATGAGCTGCGGCCACCACCAGTTAGCCTTTATATACAGAATTCCAGAATACTGTATATAAGAGGGCAAACCTCGCTGTGTAACATAAAAAACACCTTTATAATGCTAGTGTGACGCCCTGGACTAGCCAGGTAGTCACAGGTAGGCCCTTGCACAACACCCATCCCCAAATAAGGTGACAGCAGCCAACCTATTAAACCTTAGTCACCTCCCTCAGGGTTTGATGTTCACACCAGGGAGCGGAGCCAGGCGGTTGACCACGCCCACCGAGGAGTTCACAGGCCCTGAGGCAGGAAAAGCCAGTTAGTCTGAGATCAGTTTTGACAGTGAAGTGGAGTGGAGGAGTAAAGTTGAGGTGCAGACCTGTGTCCAGGTCTGCCACAGTCTAACACCAGGTGCTGGGTTGGAGCCCAGTCACCTTTGGCTAGGAGGCAGACGGTGGTGGCAAACTGCAGGAGCCGGGAAGACAGCTTGGTGGAACCATAGGTAGCCGGGACAGGGTAGTGGCCCGCCGGTACCGAACCGGGGAACCGACTGGAAACCGGAGCACACGTGGGGGTACTCAGACCCTGAAACGCGGTCCCGAAACTACCGGACCCCGTTAATTAACTGATTGAGGTCTGGACTTTAGGTCCTTTCCCACCCAAGTCCCGAAAGAAGGCAACAGCCCACCGATTCTGGATAACAGCCACCCCTCAGGCCAAGAGATCCAAAGGGCCAGCGCCTGCGGGCAAAAGGGCTCTCCCGACATATAACGCCGGGGAGCTGACTCCCGTTGCTGAAACGCGGGCTGTCCACAGCTACAGAAGGTGCGGGAGAAAGGCGGACACCACCAACCCGTTTGGGGAACCAGTAGCGGCCGGCTGCGGGCACCGACCACCATCTTTTTGGTTTACCAGAGACTCCCGTGTATCTGTCAGAGTGAGTACCACTGTGCCCTAGGGCCATGCACTGCCCTGCCCCGCCGAGCACCGACATCGCAGTCACCAAATCGGCTCCCGGGGCCATCACCCCTGCCCATGGAGGGGTTAACACCAAAAGCTGCACCAACATCTCTCCCGGGGTGCCTAGTAAACAGCAGTGTGGTGCCTACATTCACCACAACCAGTGGGTGGCGTCACGAACTTTAATTTAAAACCCGCCTTCAAAGCTCCAGCCCCTTGCAGAGCGAAGTGACCCCCGGTCCGGAGGCGCTCGAGCCACCGACACACGAGCCCGGATCCGAGCGGCTCGGCTGCAGCTGAGCGCAGGGCGGTACACTCACCTAGGGTGTGATTCGGTCCAATGGGTGTCACTGCGCTCGGTCTGGTGCCTCCTCTATCTAACGCCCATGCTCCTGCCCAGCCCCGTGTGCATGACGCATCCTGCATCATTCACACAGAGGCCTCCATTGCGCTCCTGTGCATGCGCATTTTGATCTGCCTGGCTGAGGACAGAGCAAAATACTTCAATGTGCAGGCGCAAGGAAATGTAAAAGACCACTTGCGCATGCATACAACAATTCTTTGAGCTGCCCTCAGCCGAGCACAGAGAAAAGTGTATGTGCAGGAATGCATTGGAGGCCTCTCTGTGAATGACGTAGAACGTGTTTTGCATACGCGTCTGGGCAGGAGGACGGAGAACTTACAAGATGGAGGAGGCACCGGACCAAGAGCAGCGACACCCAACAGACCAGATTTCCCCCTAGGTGAGTATAATAAAGGTGGTTTTTACATTATACAGAGCGACCTGGGCTCTTATATACAGTATTGAATAATGAGTTGTTATTACTATTATTGGCCAGCAAGTCTCCAATAGAAATTTCACCTTCACTTGTCAATTCTGAGCAGCAGTCTCCTTAATTGTTGACCGTGACATATGATATTTTATGTTTCCAATGTTCAGCAGGGTGAGGGCTCAAATTTAGATGAAAAACAATATTTGCGGTGTTAGTTTAAATCATTATTTCAATCTCTGTCGTTTATGGTAGAAGTGTCACGCAGTGATCAACAGGGTTTCACAGCGTTCAAGGAGAATCCTCAGTGGGTACTGCAACACACAGGTAGAGAGGAGCGGGGTCACCTCCTGCACTCACCTGAGGCTGTTTCCATCACTGCCTGATGTCCCTATATTGGTTCTTTCACCCCATCGCCAATCGCGTGCCTAAACACTCAGCTGCCCTAAACTCACCCTGGCTAGTGAGGAGGCCAGCAGGAGCACTAGTCTCACTTCTGCAATAAACAAACAAGAGAGTAGGGAAACAGACAGGAAGAATAGGCACATAAAGGAAAAAACTCCAAGCAGCTACATTGCAGCTAAGACCACAGCTGCAAATGACACAAAACTAAAGTTGGCTCCTTCAAAAATGTACCACATAGAAATGAGGATAGAGATTCTATCACTGGTGTCAGATGATAGGACACGTGACTTTATATAATGAAGGGAAGTGGTAGCAAAAGAGATGCACCTGGGATTAAAGCTACAGACAGCAGCCAGACAGGAAAGAGGGTTTAACCCTTACAGCACTACAGGCAAGTAGATGTCACTCATATACCAGTGAGTAGGTCTGAGAGCAATAAGACATTGTGACCTTCTGATTCCAGACTTGACCGAGATCTCCCATGGACAGGACACACTTGTGGCTCCCCTGTGGCTTCAGTCGCCACAGGGTATAACATTTCCCTTAAGATGTAGTACTCATCCCAGGTAAGGAGAGGTTAATCGCTGGTGTTTCTCACATTCACAACCACAAACAGATAGGTGCTTTCCCACTTGGGGGATGGTATGGGGTAGACAGGCGGCTGGCCATCATGAGACATGGGACTTTCCCGGACACTAGGGCAACCACCTGGGGGGCAGGCATCACTTGGGGAAAAGGGAAGGAGCATCTTTACACATGGCCAGTTAGCCCCGAGCACAGCTTGGGGTGAGAGACACACCTGGGACCTCGGTCCAATCTTCTTTTAGCTCACACTTCTGCAAGCGCCATAGGACCTGTGGCTTGGAGCAGATAGCTCAGCCCGGGTTCTCTACAGCTACATGGGACTCCAGGGTCTGCGGCGAGTGCAGGAAACACCCTCAGCCCGTTCCATATTCCACCTACACCGGGATTGGAGGGACCCTGACCAAAAAAGACTCACAGTAGGACACCAGCGGTAACCTCGAATTACTCGGGATCGGCTGGGGCCCATCTCCCGGGTAAAACCAGGACTGTGAGTAAAGAGACCTTGAACCTGCAGAGACTGTGTCCACCTGTCCTTGCCGGCGCCCCATGGTTCAGCGCCCACCATTACTGCTCCCCTCATCCTCCTCCCCGGGGTTCGCTTCACCTGTGGGGAGCAGAAACAACTTAGCTGCTATGACCATCAGCCCCGGAGGACAGCGACAGCAGTGGTGGCTAATCCCTGGCCGCGTACCGCAATTGGCGTCTCGACACAAATCCTCTCCCATCATCACCCCAACTCCTTCTTTATTGTACACCTCGGGGCCAAGAAACTGGGCAAAAGGGCCACATGTGACATCCCCAGACCCGACATCACCAGGCCCGTATTTAACCCCTTGCCCCGTGGGTTCTACACACTCATGACAGTACCCTCTTTCTACGAGGGGCCTCTGGACCCTCCGGAGTGGCCTTATCTGAATTAGATGCATGGAACGAACGTATCAACCTACTGGCATTCACCTCTAATGCTGGTATCTACATCCTCTCCTCTAGACCATACTCTCTCCAGTGCACCAAATACTGCAGAGAGCAGCAAACAAAGCAACAATCAACGATTCTTGCTATCTCAAACTTTAAATTTCCATCAACAATCACTGGAGGCGGCAGTAAAAGGGACATCTCTACAGACGCGACATACTTTTTGAGCAATGACCTGTGGATACATGCATACCACTTACTAGGAGACGGCCCTTGTGATATCAATGCTCCATCCCCTACCTCAGACGCATCAACCTCAACAATAAATGGTTGTAAGACATTGGGTTGGACGAGCACTGGTGCTGTAGTGAATCTTCAGGATTGCATATCTTCAAGGATGAGAAAGCCTGGCCGGTGAAGTTGGACCACCCAGAGAAATCCGTATTTTTCTTAGGGAAAAAGGAAGATAGAGTCCAGCTGGGAATCCTCCAGATAAGCATAAAAAAATAACTTTTATTTAAACCACTAAAAGGTCAAAAGTACATGGGCATTTATATACTAGCTGTACAGGTGGTGGGTTTACAAGTACTAAGGACAACGCATTTTGGCACACTGTTGCCTTCCTCAGCTAATATGAGGGCAACCAATCACAGATCCCGGCAAAGAGGTTGGGTTTAAGCAGGACCACAACCAATCATATACACTGTTACAGAGGTAAGCCAGGAGCAGGACTGCAACCAATCACAGACCCTGTAACAGAGGGTGGGCGGGGAAAGCCGTGAATATGCATGAGATCTAATGAACGGACCCGGAAGTAGTGTGACAGCCACAGGAAACTCAGTAAGTATAATTCTCCTGCTTTAATCCCAGTAATACTCTGAACACATTATTGCCAGAGGCCAAATATGAGTCAGAAATGCATCCAGGCATCTTCCTCATGTTGTTCCCATTCAGTTTCAACACTTTCCATCCGTTGCAGCATTTTTACAGCCCTCCCAGACCTACTTCCAAGGTCCTCCAGAAAATGAGTAGCATTTCCCATTGACTTGCATTGGGCTCATTATTAAGTATAAATACACATATAATAAAAATTATTCAGCACGAAGAATCTGAACCGAATATTTGACTATTCACCCATCTCTAATTCTAATTAGATTATAAACCCCCCTGAAGTCCTACTTGGAGAACCATTTAGCACCAATAATCTGATTAACTTAAGCCTGCTTTACACGTTGCAATTTCGCATACGATATTGTATGCGATTTGCAACGACCCCATCGTATGTGTGGCACGTTCAATTTGTTGAACGTGCCGCACAAACGATTAACCCCCGTCACATGTACTTACCCATCCATACAACCTCGATGTGGGCAACACACGTCCACTTCCTGGAGTGGGAGGGACGTTCGGCGTCACATCGACGTCACGCGGCATCCGGTCAATAGAAGCGGAGGGGCGGAGCTGAGCGGGACATAAACATCCCGCCCACCTTCTTCCTTCCGCATTGTGGACCTGTCACACACAGAGAATACATCCCCAAAATCATACAAAAAAATGAGGGCACACACTGTCGAGGACCTATAAGACTCAAAGTCCCTAACTTAAGTGGACAAAATTAATTAAAATATAACGTTTATTGTAAGATATTAATATATCAATTACCTCTCCACCACAAATAATAAAGCCTGTCCAGGCCGGTCAAAATACTGGATACAAAAGGAAGTAAATTCTAGTATATATTAGGGGAAAACCTTATAAATGAAATCCCATATGTCACTTCTTAGACAAAGAGAAATTATCTGAAACAGGCAATATTGAATATTTGTAAGAAACCGGGGCCAGAGGATGGAAAGGTACAAATTCGATAACTAGAGAAATTTGCCCCCAATACTCAGCCATGGCAGCTCTAGTATTTTACATAAACCTAGCATTGATGATTTTAGCAGCACCGGCTCTCGGCTGATTCGTCCTAACGTGAACCCCAGCGTTTATCTATCAATATTTATTAAAGCAGAGATAAGGATCCCATATAACAATCATTGTACCTAATTATTGCACTTTTCATAGGAATATTTGTTCAGCGGGAGGTAGCAGCAATGTTATTTCTCTGCCCAAATGGAAATCTCTCTTAAATTATATCGCAGGCTATAATATTAGATTTCCGAGGAGTTATATGTAAGAGGATTAATAAAGCTTTTCCAGGTCTTAATTCCTATCATCACTATAACGTCCATCATATTTCTAAAGCAGCTCCATGTTCCATAGCTAGTATTAGAATGTCCTCATGTAACAGTAATGCTTGATCATTCTCTAAAACCGGGACGTTGCTTGTGTATCTCAATGATCCCCTGAAATATCGGCATTGCGCACTAGATATCATGTCAGATGCCATTGTGGCACCCCAGGGTTGCCACAGTAACAACACAAAGGGTTAACTCCCCACACACAACATCAAGACCTCCTGGCCAGAAGGGGGAGACCAAGCTGCTTCCCTGTATATTCTGGTGGGAAGGGGAAATGGTCAGTAGTTTCAGTTTGGAAGTTCAGTGCAGAGCACTGAGGAGAAAGGATCTGCAGGTTGGAAGCTGGCTTTAGCTCACCTCAGGATCCACTGACCAATTCCAGGCCTAGCTGAGGGTCTGAGGAAAGGAGAAAGCGTACACAGAGGAACATTCCTGGGAGGCAGAGCATTGCTGAGCTCACCCCAGTGGAGCACACAGAACGGATGCTGGATCCGAGACTGCAGGTTACATACTGCACAGTGAACACCAGAGAAGTGAGGATTCCACATTCTCTATCTGTACCACAGACACAAGCAACAAACGCAGAGTTCAGGAACATACAAGTAAGGACTCGAGTTGCCTGTCAGGTCGGTACCTAGGAGCAGAGCAGAGCCGGCTGCATAGTTCACACAGCAGCAGGCCACAGACACACAGTGCAGGCAAGGAAGCCAAAACGGCCCGGCTGGGTGGGAGAAGCCCTGAACCCCTCACAGACTCCGTGGACAGTACTCTGCTGAATACCATCATCAGTAAAGGACAAAGAAACTGCAAAACCGTGAGTCTGCCTGTTTATTGTGCTCGTGTCCTGCACTCCCCCCATAGACTACTATCCCACTGCCCCGGGGAAAAGGCTCTACCCGTGGGGAGCCGTCCCATCTCAAGCTGCCTTCCATCACCCCGGAGGTTCTGCAGCAGCGGTGGTCATCTCTGATCACATTCCACGGGTGGCGTCACGAACATAACCCCCCTTTTTATTGTGGAACCAGGGAGCACGGACCGGGTCACGACACCGTGATCCCCTTTCCAGAAGCAACCCCTTGGCCCGGTTCTGGGTATCCCCTTAACCCCTGGCGACACAACTTTGGCGTCACGAACAGGATGCGGACTGGACCCGGCTGCAACCCGGGTGACGTGTGCCTGTAAAGACTTATTGCATCACATAAAAGACTCGCACTGTGAATTGTTGCAACAAAGAACGGACTTTAAACTTTGCAAAGATACCTGGAAAAATCCAAAAACATCATTGGTAAAATTTTCCAGGCGCCATCTTTAATCACGCCATTAGCTGCTACGCGCGGGAAAACATCGCGCCAAAACTAAGACTCCGCCCACCGCTTGCAGAGGAGGTGCGCTCGGTGCTGCGACCCGAACGAAAACGCAGAAAAGTGTCCCAGGCTTGCTGTCAAGAAGACTGGTGAAATTAACTAAGGGGGCGCAAAGATGTCGCAGCAGGGAGACGCTGTTGTACCCGGCGGTGCAGCGGCACCTATCATGCCGTTCCTGATGCCGTACACCCCGGGTGCAGTGTGGCTGCCGCAGTACTCAGGTGAGCCCAACACACTTAATGACTTTATCGGAAAGCTAAAAATCTACTACAGCATGTACCCCCTGACAGAAGCTCAGCGTGTTGGTATGCTTATGGGACAGTTAACTGGCAATGCCCAGCGGGAGGCTACATCCTGGCCGGATGATGCAAAGGACACTGTAGAGCATATAATAGCTGGACTAAAAGCAGCTTTTGAATCCACTGCTGGCAGCCGGGCTAAAATGAGGTTCTTTGGATGCAAGCAAAAACCTAGAGAAAGCGCAAGAGACTTTGCCTTAAACTTGCAGGAGGCGCTCAGAGCACTTAAATTAGCAGAACCTGCCTTAGCCCCTGGAGCAGATAAGAAGCTGATAGACCAATTCCTGGATGGACTCTCATCCCCTTCCCACCGGGGACAACTGAGCATGATGGTGATCCAGGATCCAGGACTAACATTTGCCCAGCTAAAGGATAGAGCCATCCGCCTCCAGCAGGTGGAGGAGCCGCAGGATATAGACTCTGTTCAACACCTTACAGTGGCACCCCAGCAGCCAGTAGTGCCGGTGACATCGGCCATGTCAGCGGCTGCTGCTAACCACCTGGAGCCGATCACTAATGAGGCTCTACATCAAAAGCTTGAAGCCCTTACAGACACTGTTGCTTCCATGGCTAGAATCGTCCAGGAGCTGCGTGGATCCAAGTCTGCACCCAAGATTGAGCTGGCGACCAGCAAGGAGGATGTCCCATGGATGAGGCCTAGGAGATACCAAGCGACGAGAGGACGACCCAGCGACCGCTACCAGCCGGATGGACAGCCCATTTGCCGCCGTTGCAATGAGCCAGGTCACTTTGCCCGTGAATGTGCTTTAAATGGGGATCCCCTGGGGAGGCGGGCCGCTCCTCAGGAATGAACTCTCAAGGTCCTTCACCCTGGCACGACAAGTATGTGGGGGGACGTCCAGTCATCCCCATCGTGCTGGATGGCATTCCGCTCAACGCCTTGCTGGACACTGGTTCCCAAATATCATCAATTCCGCATGTCCTTTATAAGAGGTTCTGGGCTGATTCAGACGTTAGCAGTGGTCCATCTAATGTTGCATTGAATATATGGGCTAGCAATGGTGAATTAGTACCACAGGTTGGTTTCAGAGAAATGACCATTAAGATTGGGAGAGTAGAATTGCAGAATCAGGGTATTATCATTGTTGATGTTGACCGGCGAGAACGCGAACCAACTATGCTGCTAGGAATGAATGTAATTGAAAATTGTTTTGCAGAGGTAATTACTGTCTTGCAGCAGATCGTCGAGACTGCCAAACCTGGGCAACAGAGACTCCTGCAGAAGGAAATTAAAGCCTTGATGCTGAAGCAGCAGGTAGAAATGTCAGGAGGTGAAATTGGCAGTGCAAGGGTAAGTGACCCAATACCCATTGTAATTCCTCCCAAAACTGAAATGCTGGTCTGGTGTAGAGCTGCAATAGGCATCAGAGGGCGAGACTATCAGGCCCTGGTAGAACCCGTGTACTCAGACAGTAGGCCCACTGTACTGACGGCCAGAGGAATAGTTGAGGTACACAGGGGAAGAGTGCCAATACGCCTTCTAAATTGTGGGGAAGATGAGGTCACCCTACCAAAGTATGCTACCATGGCTAAGCTATATACGGTTGATAACAACGCCATCACCACCGTTGAGCCCTTGAAGCCGTCAAGTCAGGCGGAAGACAATGGCTCAGAGGGAAAGCTGGAGGATTGGTGCCAAAAGCTACATGTAGGTACCGATTCTACACCCTCCCATCAAAAGCATGGAGTATACCGAGTAGTGAAAGAATATGAACAAATATTCAGCAAACACCCATTAGACTTTGGGCAGATCAAAGGGGTAGAGCACACTATACCCACAGGTAACCATCCATCAATAAAGGAGAGGTATAGACGAAGTACCACCAGCTCACTACCAATGCGCCAAAGACATGCTCAAAGAAATGAAAGAAGCAGGGGTAATAAGAGACAGTTGTAACCCCTGGGCAGCCCCACTAGTGCTAGTTAAGAAAAAAGATGGGACCATGAGGATGTGTGTAGACTACCGAAAGATCAACCGCATTACACACAAGGATGCATACCCATTACCTAGGATAGAAGAGTCATTGGCTGCATTAAAATCCGCTACTTACTTTTCCACCCTAGATCTGACTAGTGGGTATTGGCAAGTTCCTGTGGCAGAGGCTGATAAGGAGAAGACAGCATTCACCACGCCGATGGGCCTCTGTGAGTTCAATTGTATGCCGTTTGGACTCTGCAACGCACCTGGAACCTTCCAGCGACTGATGGAGTGCTGCCTAGGACATAAGAACTTTGAAACTGTCCTCCTGTACCAGGATGACGTCATAGTCTACTCCAAGACCTATGAACAGCATCTACAAGACCTGGCAGAAGTGTTTGAAGCCTTATCCGGATACGGCATGAAAATCAAGCCATCCAAGTGTCACCTTCTAAAGCCAAGGGTACAGTACCTGGGACATGTCGTGAGCTCAGAAGGGGTAGCACCAGATCCTGAAAAAGTTACCGTGATCAGAGATTGGTCAAGACCCACCAGCGTGAAAGAGGTGAGGCAATTCCTGGGACTGGTGGGCTACTATAGAAGATTTATAAAAGGGTTCACGAAGCTAGCAGCTCCCCTACAAGACATCCTGGTAGGACAGTCAAAGAAGTCTGCAGCCCGAAATCCTCCTTTCCAGTGGAGTGATGAGAGAGAAGAGTCCTTTAAGAAGTTGAAGTGGGCACTGACAGGAGAAGAGATCCTGGCATATCCAGATTACCATCAACCCTTCATTTTGTACACGGATGCCAGCAACGTAGGACTGGGAGCAGTATTGTCTCAAAAGCAGGAAGGCAAGGAGAAAGTTATTGCCTTTGCAAGCAGGAAGCTCCGGCCTACAGAAAGAAACCCAGAGAATTACAGCTCCTTCAAGTTAGAACTACTGGCAGTAGTTTGGGCTGTAACAGAGCGTTTCAAACACTACCTGGCAGCTGCAGAATTTACCATCTTTACTGACAACAATCCGTTGACCCACCTGGACTCTGCAAAACTAGGTGCGCTGGAACAGCGATGGATAGCCCGACTGTCAAACTACAACTTTGTCATCAAGTACAGGGCAGGCCACAAGAATGGGAATGCAGATGCCTTATCCCAGATGCCACACTCGGGGGACGTGGAAGAGGAACCGGAGGGACTGGAAGAAATTGAGCTGCCGGCCTTTCACCGTCCTAAGATGGGACAGTATCAACCGAGTGTCTACCAAAAACAACAGCAGGCAACTCTCAACCCATTAGCACACCACGGATGGGCTGACACACAAGACAGCGATCCAGCTGTGAAGCTAGTGAAAGAACTGCTTACACAACAAGGTGCATACCCTAATCAGAATGCCCCAGCTGAGACACAACATCTCTGGAAAGAGAGAGGTAAATTGTTCCTGTACCAAGGGAAGCTCTGTAGAAGGCACACCAATCCAAAAACACATGAGTTGGTCTGGCAGATCATCGTGCCCAAGAGAGACGTCAAGATGGTTCTGGAAGCTTACCACGACGGTGCTGGTCATTTTGGTTGGAAAAAGTTGGAAGTGCTCTTAAGAGAAAGATTCTACTGGGTTGGCATGAGAAAATCAATTGAAGATTGGTGTAGAAAATGCGGACCATGCAACCTCAGAAGAAAGGATCAACAGAACCAGAGAGCTCCACTCCAGTCCATAGTAACCAAGCAACCACTCGAGCTAGTCGCATTAGACCACGTCAAGTTGTCACCAAGCCGGTCCGGCTATGTCTATGCCTTAACCATCGTGGACCATTACTCACGCTTCTTAGTGGTGGTACCCGTGAAAGACCTTACAGCTAGAACAGCAGCTAAAGCATTCCAGACGTACTTTTGCAGACCCCATGGTTACCCAGAACAAGTCCTTGCAGATCAAGGTCCAGCTTTCGAATCACAGATCTTCCAAGAATTCTGCAACATGTATGGCTGTAAAAAGATTCGCACAACAGCATACCATCCCCAAACAAATGGCTTATGTGAGAAGATGAACCATATTGTGATTGACCTGTTGAAGACCTTACCAGAGTCAGAAAGAAATCAATGGCCAGAGAAATTGCCAGACTTGGTGGACTTGTACAATCATGTCCCGGTGAGTTCTACAAACTGCACCCCCGCTTACCTCATGCGTGCAAGGCCCGGTAAACTGCCAATTGATTTAGATATGGGAATTCTGAAGCCAGATGCGGAAGTTCAAGAATCCAATTGGGATACCCTACGTCAGCAGCAGTATCGCAAAGTACAAGAGTGCGTAGAGAAAAGTCTCCAACAAGCTAGGGGAAGACAGGAGAGAACCTTCAACCAGCATGCTCTAGCAACCCCATTGCAACCTGGTGACCAAGTTCTCAAGAGGAAGCGACGCACAAACAAATTGGATAATCAGTGGGAAACCACCCCATATACAGTCTTACCATCCAGTATGGATAATCCCAAAGTGTGTCTCATCAGTAAGGATGAAGGAAGGACATCAGCTGTCGTGTCAAGAGATCAACTCAAACCGTGTCCTGAAACCCTGAAGACACCAGAAGTCACCTTACCCGTACAGGTACAACCTGTCAAGAAGGAAGAAGATGTATTCCATACAGTCTTAGGAGATTTCCCAAAAACATGGCCAAATTACTATGGAGCAGTAGTAGTCCCAATGATCGCCTTCCCTCAAGTGGCGGAACCAACATCAGAATCCATACCACAAGAAGTCCCAAGACATGAAGAACTGGAAGTTGAAACCGTAGAGGAAGAACAGATTCCTGGTCCCAGTGGGCTTGCCAGTCCTACAGTCAGTACCCCATCCTCACAAGTACCAGAAACACCAAATAGGTACACTTCCACCCACACCATTATGCTAAGTACACCCAGTACACCAGCAGTACGCAGGTCACAGCGTAGTACTCAGGGTCAGATACCAGCAAGATATAAAGAGTAATGTGGAATTGCATATAAAATGTACATATGTTATAATGTTTATATGAAAAACCGTAACAGTTTAGTGTAAAGAAAAGGTGAGAGAAGAGTGGTGTAAGGTGGCAGCACGGAGAGTTACAACTTGATCACATGTTGGTGGCCCGAGGGCCGTGAGGCCTACTGCACTTATGACCAGAGTAGAGACACCTTTAAGAAGTGTTTGTTGATTGAAATGTTTATTTAATTGCAACGTTAAGACCAAAAGCCCAGTACCTACAGAGACTATACTGTATGAACACATATATTTTTGAACATTTTGGACTCTTTTTGAGCTTTAAGGTTTTTGTATTTTTTCCTTTTGAGACTCTGTATATATATAATTGTTGTGATAACTTGTTTGTTTGTTTCACAGTCCCGGAGTACTGTTCTTCACTAAGGGGGAATGTGGCACCCCAGGGTTGCCACAGTAACAACACAAAGGGTTAACTCCCCACACACAACATCAAGACCTCCTGGCCAGAAGGGGGAGACCAAGCTGCTTCCCTGTATATTCTGGTGGGAAGGGGAAATGGTCAGTAGTTTCAGTTTGGGAGTTCAGTGCAGAGCACTGAGGAGACAGGATCTCTGCAGGTTGGAAGCTGGCATTAGCTCACCTCAGGATCCACTGACCAATTCCAGGCCTAGCTGAGGGTCTGAGGGAAGGAGACAGAGTACACAAAGGAACATTCCTGGGAGACAGAGCATTGCTGAGCTCATCCCAGTGGAGCACACAGAACGGATGCTGGATCCGAGACTGCAGGTTACATACTGCACAGTGAACACCAGAGAAGTGAGGATTCCACATTCTCTATCTGTACCACAGACACAAGCAACAAACGCAGAGTTCAGGAACATACAAGTAAGGACTCGAGTTGCCTGTCAGGTCGGTACCTAGGAGCAGAGCAGAGCAGAGCAGAGCCGGCTGCATAGTTCACACATCAGCAGGGCCACAGACACACAGTGCAGGCAAGGAAGCCAAAACGGCCCGGCTGGGTGGGAGAAGCCCTGAACCCCTCACAGACTCCGTGGACAGTACTCTGCTGAATACCATCATCAGTAAAGGACAAAGAAACTGCAAAACCGTGAGTCTGCCTGTTTATTGTGCTCGTGTCCTGCACTCCCCCCATAGACTACTATCCCACTGCCCCGGGGAAAAGGCTCTACCCGTGGGGAGCCGTCCCATCTCAAGCTGCCTTCCATCACCCCGGAGGTTCTGCAGCAGCGGTGGTCATCTCTGATCACATTCCACGGGTGGCGTCACGAACATAACCCCCCTTTTTATTGTGGAACCAGGGAGCACGGACCGGGTCACGACACCGTGATCCCCTTTCCAGAAGCAACCCCTTGGCCCGGTTCTGGGTATCCCCTTAACCCCTGGCGACACACCATTATTTGACTGAACCCTGTAATGTCTGCCTGGATAAACAGACTCAGATGGGCTGTAATGGGGAGGCTAGAGGGAAGCCACTCACCAAGCAGGACCCCCAGAACCCTGAAACCCTTTAATCCCTATACAGGGATTTGGAATTACACAGGGCACTGGAGATCACTACCTGTGGAAGGCTGCAGTCCGATGAGAGTAGTTGTCAGGCAGGGTCAAACCAGGAATAGCAGAACAGGGCAGAATCGGCAGACAAGGACGTAATCAGAAAACAAGCAGAGGTCAAATCCGGATCGGGCAGCGAGGTACAAAAACAGAAGGCATAAGGGTAGTCAGAAAACACGCAAAAGTCAGCACACAGGAATCACAAAACAGAATAGGGCGGATCAGGAGCCAGGAAATCAGAACTATCTCTGGCAGAGGTCAGCAGACAGGAGGGGGACTAAGAAGGGTGTGGTGTCTTCCCATTGGCTGTAGCTGAACGCTGGCAACTTCAGCTGGAAGACACCTGCCACCTACAGTCAGCCAGTGGTAGTGCAGATCCCAAGATAACCCAGCCCAGTGGATGATCGGAGCCTGCGCCCACCGGTGCCGCTGGCATCGACTCCTCTCCCATCACCAGCACCATCCACGGCAGGAACACGGCATCGCCTGGCGATCGGAGCAGAAGTCGCTGGAGCGGACTCCGGTGGTGACGTAACAAACTCACAAGAAACATCATGGCACAACACGCCGTGTCACCACATCACGTAACGAGCCCTCGATAATCACTGCACTAAATGAAACTGTAAAGTGATGAGCGCCTCATTAGCCTCAACGCGTTTCATCACCCTGGTAAGTAGGGGACACATCAAGAGACTTAATACATATGTTAGTGTACTTCTGATCTGCTTTATTAGGCCACAATATAAGCCACGCTTGCCATGCGAGGATACCCACCTCCATCCATAAAACTGGCCCAAACTATCCTGTCGTAAAGTCCGACAGTAATGACAAGTCGCTCTATCAGACAGCCCCATTATTAATCCAGTACATATAGAGTAGAGCACACAAAATAAAACGTTTTACTTAAAAAAAATCACTCCCCAACTCTCTCCCTGGTTCACCAATGTAATAAAAAAATAATTAAAAATATCTGCAGGTCCAAAGTACTCCACAGCATCAGATGTAATCCACAATGGAAACCTAAAAGATGTAAAATGAGAGCAGTAAAGAATAAAAAACAAGAGACTACCTCATTTACCAATGTATTAGAAGGTAAAGTTCTCACATTCAACGTAGTCCAGCGTTTTTTTTTTCTCTTTACACCTATTGGGTTAGTTATGGGGGTGTCTGATAGATGCCTCTCCATTACTAAACCTTGATTGCCACTGCACCAGGGCAATAGTAAACAGCCAGACAAAGCACCAGAATTGGATCATTTAATTGATGCATCACTTCTGAAGCGGCTTTAGGCTACTATTTTTAGACTGGGAAGAGCCCAATAACCTTGGACCTTCCCAGCTTGAAAAAAACAGCCCCCAGCTGTCTGCTTTACCTAGGCTGGTTATAAAAAAATGGGGGACTCCACGTCATTTTTTTCATGGTTGCGTGTTTTTATGGTTACAGAAGTTTTTACACCTTTATTGACAAGTACATGAATTTCTGTAATGCTTCGAAATTTCATGCGCTGCCCTTGATTTCTGCAGACTTCTGCCCTTCCCACGGCAGATGGATATTGGCTTCTGGGCCAGATCTTGACTGATGTGTTCTTGTCTCATTCAGTGAGGAATATCGTTCAAACTCCGAAACGCGTCAAGCGTAAATTTGTCTTGCACTTGGTTGGAATAATCTTTTTCATGAATTTTGAATAAAGAATCTTTATGTGTCTCATCAGTGCTCAGAGGTCATCACAATTTATGGATTTTTGTCTCTTTTTGAAGATTAACCACAAGTTATCAATGGGAATGAAATCTGGGAAGTTTTTCAGTCATGGAAAACTATCAATGTTGTGTCCTCAAACCACTTTTGCCTTGTGACCCGGTCTCCATCATGCTGGATAAATCATCACCACCACATTCCCCTTGACTATGGGAGAAGTTGCTTTTGAAGGACGTTTAGATCTCATTTTGTATTTATGGCTGTGGTCTTAGGCAAAATTGTGACTGACCCCATTTATGGCCCAAAAGCCCCAACACTTGATTAGTTTTAGGGTTATTTACTGTTGGTATGATACAGAATTCTTGGCAGCAATCAACTTTTTCGTCTCCTGACAATCATTTTTGCAGATGTCCCAAAAAGTCTTCAATGTAAATAATTTTACCCCAGTCCTCTGCCGTGCAATCCTTGTGCTTCCTGCAGAATGTTTGTCCTTGTTTTTTTGGAGAGAAGTGGTTTCTTTGTTGCCTTCTTGACACCATGCCAGGCTCCAAAAGCTGTGTGTGCAGATAGGCGGACACCTGCTGGCTGCCATTCCTGAGCAAGCTCTGCACTTCTGTTTAACCTGAACCTATGGCTGAATCCTCTTTGCAAGATGGTCCTGGCACGTGCTGCACTTTCTTGGGGCCTGAATCATTCTTCACTGAAAGTTAACTTTTCTTTTTGAAGTTTTTAATGAGCCGATAAATTGCTGATTTAGGGGCAATCTCACAAGTAGCAATATACTTGCCCTTAAAATGAAAAGCAATGATGACTGCAAGACTTCCATGGAGGTGTCCATGGTTAACAGAAGAAGACAATGATTTTAGGCACCATCTGAGGCGAAATACAGAATATTACACAGATCTTCATGTCTTTGTTGGGTTTTTTAAAAAAAAATAAAGCAATTGATTGGCCTGATAAGAGCATGTTATCCTGGAGGTTGAGCGTACACCAGACACTGGAGGTTATCGTGATATCCAGCCTCTTCTGCAGAGTGTTTACTTCGGGTTGTTATTCCTATTATTGGCCAGTAAGTCTCTAATAAAAATTTTGGCTCCATTTGTCAATTCCATGCGGCAGTCTCCTCGGTTGGTGATCGTGACATATGACATTTTATGGGCTTCCAATATATCCAATCTCCACCAGGGTGAGTGCTCAAATTTAGATGAAAAACAAGACCCGTGGTGGTAGTCCAAATCACTATTTCCATCTATGGTGTTTATGGTAAAACTGTCACACAGTGACTAACAGGGTTTTGCCGCATACAACCAAAACCCCCAGCAGGTGCCGCAATACACAGGAAGAGAGAAGCGAGGTCACCTCCTGCACTCACCTGAGGCTGGACCCTGCATTCGCTGACATCCTAATACTGGTTCTTTCACCCCGTCGCCGATCGTATGCCTAGGTGAGCTCACTCAGTTCAATGAGTTCAACTCATATCAGTTCACCTAAGGTCACAGATGGGGTACCATGGGAACCTCAGCTGTGACGTCAGGTGAACTCACTCACATCACTGCTCTCCCAGCTTCAGCTCTGTCAGTGTGTCCCTGACGCCTCTGTGCTCAGTCAAATTTTCTAAAGTGACCGCGCTCTGTGACCTCAGATGTATCAGAGCCGGGATCATTGTGAAACCTCGTGTGGATTATGTTGGACCTGCAGGAGAGTTTTGGGGATTAATAAATTAGAGAAAGAGGGTGTTTATTTTTTTTAAATAAAGACTATTTCTCTGTTTTGTGTTAAATTCTTTTGATTTACAGGGTTAGTAACGGGGGGCTCATAAACCCCTCTCATTACTAACTTCAGGCTTGATGACAGCTGTGGTTTTTTGACAATTCAAAACTGTCATTAACCCCTAATATTACCCCAATTGCCACCACTCCAGAGCAATTGGGGTGAGCTTAGTAAAGTGCCAGAATTGTCGCATCTAATGGATGTAATAATTCTGGGGCGATTGCATTCTGCTATTTTAAGGCTGGGGAGGGCCCAATAACCATGAGCCTGTCCAGTCTGAGAATACAAACCCCCATCTGTCCGCTTTATATTGGCTAGGTATCAAAATTGATGACCCTCACAACATTTTTTAAAAATGTTTGTTTAAATAATTAAAAAATGCATGGGGTCACCTTGTATTTTGATACACAGCCAATATAACATGCACAGCTGGGGGCTGTAGCTTGTAGCTGTCTGCTTTATCTGCACTAGGTATCAAAATATGGGGGACCTTGCAATTTTTCCAACTATTTATGTTTAAGCCCGCTTTACACGCTATAATATATCTTACGATGTGTCGGCGGGGTCACGTCGTAAGTGACGCACATCCGGCATCGTAAGGTACATTGTAGTGTGTGACAGGTACGTGTGATTGCAATTGAACGTTAAAAAGTTCATCGCATGCACGTCGTTCAATTTCTAAAAACTGAACATCAGATTGTTCATCGTACCCGGGGTAGCACACATCGCAGTGTGTGACACCCCGGGAACGATGAACAGATCTTACCTGTGTCCTGCGGCTCCCGGCCAGCAATACGGAAGGAAGGAGGTGGGCGGGATGTTTACGTCCCGCTCATCTCCGCCCCTCTGCTTCTATTGGCCGGCTGCCGCGTGACGTCGATGTGACGCCGAACGTCCCTCCCACTCCAGGAAGTGGACGTTCGCCGCCCACATCGAGGTCGTATGGACGGGTAAGTACGTGTGACGGGTGTTAATCGTTTGTGCGGCACATTCAACAAATTGAACGTGCTGCACATACGATGGGGGCGGTTATGATCGCATACGATATCGTATGCGAAATCGTAACACGTAAAGCTGGCTTAACACTATACTTCATGACCCACACAGCTACTGTGAGGGCAACCAATTACAAATGCAAGTGAAACAGGACTACACCTAATCACAAACACTGTTACAAAGTATGGGCAGGGGAAGCAGGACTGCAACCATTCACAGGCAATGTTACTGAGGAAGGGCAATGTAAGCAGGGCATGAACTTTAATGATCAGACCAGGGAGCAGTGTAAGTACAGTTAGGTCCAGAAATTTTTGGACAGTGACACAAGTTTTGTTATTTTAGCTGTTTACAAAAACATGTTCAGAAATACAATTATATATATATAATATGGGCTGAAAGTGCACACTCCCAGCTGCAATATGAGAGTTTTCACATCCAAATCGGAGAAATGGTTTAGGAATCATAGCTCTGTAATGCATAGCCTCCTCTTTTTCAAGGGACCAAAAGTAATTGGACAAGGGACTCTAAGGGCTGCAATTAACTCTGAAGGCGTCTCCCTCGTTAACCTGTAATCAATGAAGTAGTTAAAAGGTCTGGGGTTGATTACAGGTGTGTGGTTTTGCATTTGGAAGCTGTTGCTGTGACCAGACAACATGCGGTCTAAGGAACTCTCAATTGAGGTGAAGCAGAACATCCTGAGGCTGAAAAAAAAGAAAAAATCCATCAGAGAGATAGCAGACATGCTTGGAGTAGCAAAATCAACAGTCGGGTACATTCTGAGAAAAAAGGAATTGACTGGTGAGCTTGGGAACTCAAAAAGGCCTGGGCGTCCACGGATGACAACAGTGGTGGATGATCGCCGCATACTTTCTTTGGTGAAGAAGAACCCGTTCACAACATCAACTGAAGTCCAGAACACTCTCAGTGAAGTAGGTGTATCTGTCTCTAAGTCAACAGTAAAGAGAAGACTCCATGAAAGTAAATACAAAGGGTTCACATCTAGATGCAAACCATTCATCAATTCCAAAAATAGACAGGCCAGAGTTACATTTGCTGAAAAACACCTCATGAAGCCAGCTCAGTTCTGGAAAAGTATTCTATGGACAGATGAGACCAAGATCAACCTGTACCAGAATGATGGGAAGAAAAAAGTTTGGAGAAGAAAGGGAACGGCACATGATCCAAGGCACACCACATCCTCTGTAAAACATGGTGGAGGCAACGTGATGGCATGGGCATGCATGGCTTTCAATGGCACTAGGTCACTTGTGTTTATTGATGACATAACAGCAGACAAGAGTAGCCGGATGAATTCTGAAGTGTACCGGGATATACTTTCAGCCCAGATTCAGCCAAATGCCGCAAAGTTGATCGGACGGCGCTTCATAGTACAAATGGACAAGGACCCCAAGCATACAGCCAAAGCTACCCAGGACTTCATGAATGCAAAAAAGTGGAACATTCTGCAATGGCCAAGTCAATCACCAGATCTTAACCCAATTGAGCATGCATTTCACTTGCTCAAATCCAGACTTAAGACGGAAAGACCCACAAACAAGCAAGACCTGAAGGCTGCAGCTGTAAAGGCCTGGCAAAGCATTAAGAAGGAGGAAACCCAGCATTTGGTGATGTCCATGGGTTCCAGACTTAAGGCAGTGATTGCCTCCAAAGGATTCGCAACAAAATATTGAAAATAAAATTTTTTTTTTGGGTTTGGTTTATTTGTCCAATTACTTTTGACCTCCTAAAATGTGGAGTGTTTGTAAAGAAATGTGACAATTCCTACAATTTCTATCAGATATTTTTGTTCAAACCTTCAAATTAAAAGTTACAATCTGCACTTGAATTCTGTTGTAGAGGTTTCATTTCAAATCCAATGTGGTGGCATGCAGAGCCCAACTCGCGGAAATTGTGTCACTGTCCAAATATTTCTGGACCTAACTGTATAATCCTCCTGCTTTAATCCCAGAAATACTCAGACAACTTTATTACCAGAAACCAAATATGAGTCAGAAATGCATCCAGGCATCTTCCTCATGTTATTCCCATTCAGTTTCAGCACTTTTCCATCCATTGCAGCATTTTTACAGCCCTCGCAAACCCACTTCCAAGGTCCTCCAGAAAATGATTTGAGTTTCCCATTGATTTGCATTGAGTTCGTTATTCGGTACAAATACATGAATATTAGAAATTATTCGGTACAAAAAATCCTAACCCAGATATTTCACTACTCACCCATCTCTAATTCTAATCAGATTATAATCCCTCCTCAAAATCCAAATTGGAGAACTATTTAACACCAACAGTCTGATGAAAAATATCAGGGATGAACAGAAGAGGCTAAGGGTCACGGATGGTGATTTGATTTAACTCACAAAAGTCTAAACAGGGATGCAGACCTCCATCTTACTTCTTAAAATAAAAGCAATACTGCTGCCACAGGAGAAGAGGAGGCTCTGATATGTCCCTTAAGAAGACTCTCTGAGATATACGGTAATCCTTCATAGCTTGCCTTCCTGGCCAAGAAAGATTATACATCTTGCTTGGTCTTGAGAAGCTTTGCCCTGGAGATCAAGTTAACAGGACAATCATACTCACATTGGGTAGGCAGATCCTGGCACCGTTTTTCTAAGAATACATCTCCAAAATCAGACAAAAACGCATACACTGTCGATGACCAATAGGACTCAAAACGTCCATTAATCTTAACAAAGTCACTGGTTTACGTGGACAAAGATAGTAAATAAAATAAATAAAAGTAAATAAAATTTTTTATATATATATATATATATATATATATATATATCAGTACAGACCAAAAGTTTGGACACACCTTCTCATCTCTAGAACTGAGACTTTGTGCAGCAGGCCTTCATGGTAAAATAGCTGCTAGGAAGCCACTGCTAAGGACAGGCCACAAGCAGAAGAGACTTGTTTGGGCTAAAGAACACAAGCAATGGACATTAGACCAGTGGAAATCTGTGCTTTGCTCTGATGAGTCCAAATTTGAGATCTTTGGATCCAACCACTGTGTCTTTGTAGAAAAGGTGAACGGATGGACTCTACATGGCTGGTTCCCACCGTGAAGCATGGAGGAGGAGGTGTGTTGGTGTGCAGGTGCTTTTCTGGTGACACTGTTGGGGATTTATTCAAAATTGAAGGCATACTAAACCAGCATGGCTTTCACAGCATCTTGCAGCGGCGTGCTATTCCATCCGGTTTGCGTTTAGTTGGACCATCATTTTATTTTTCAACAGGACAATGACCCCAAACACACCTCCAGGCTGTGTAATGGCTATTTGACTAAGAAGGAGAGTGATGGGGTGCTACGCCAGATGACCTGGCCTCCACAGTCACCAGAACTGAACCCAATCGAGATGGTTTGGGGTGAGCTGGACCGCAGAGTGAAGGCAAAAGGGCCAATAAGTGCTAAGCATCTCTGGGAACTCCTTCAAGACTGTTGGAAGACCATTTCAGGTGACTACTTCTTGAAGCTCATCAAGAGAATGCCAAGAGTGTGCAAAGCAGGAATCAAGGCAAAAGGTGGCTACTTTGAAGAACCTAGAATATAAGACATATTTCCAGTTGTTTCACACTTTTTTAAGTATTTCATTCCACATGTGATAATTCATAGTTTTGATGTCTTCAATGTGAATCTGCAATTTTCAGAGTCATGAAAATAAAAAAAATCTTTAAATGAGGTGTGTCCAAACTTTTGGTCTGTACTGTGTATATATATATATATATATATATATATATATACTATATATATATATATATATATATATATATATACATATGTATTAAAATAGCAATTAGTACTCCACCACAAATAATAAAATCTATCCACGCCAGTTGAAACTCATAAGGATGGTTTACACGATGCGACATCGCTACCGATATATCGTCGGGTTCCCGTCGTTAGCGACGCACATCCGGCGCCGGTAGCGACATCAAGGAACGACGATCAACGATCGAAAAATCGTTCAAAAAATGGTGATCGTTGACAAGTCGCTCCTATCCTTAATATCGTTGCTGCCACAGGTACGATGTTGTTTGTCGTTCCTGCAGCACCACACATCGCTACGTGTGACAGCGCAGAAGCGACGAACATCTCCTTACTAGAGATGAGCGAGCCTCTAAAGGCTCGAGTTCGGTTCAGTTCGTCGAACGGAGGCTGCGTTCCAGTTCGGTTCAACGAACCGTTTGACGAACCTCTCGAACCCCATTGAAAACAATGGCAGGCAAACACAATCACATAAAAACACATAGAAAACACCTTCAAAGGTGTCCAAAACGTGACAAACAACTCACAACACAACACAAACACATGGGGAAAGTGACAAGGACATATACTTATGCGAAAACAAAACAGCGCAATGAGGAAAAAGAGGAGGAGACACAGATATAGGCATGGCACGCCTTTCTAAAATCATGTAAAACACTGCAAGGTGACTCCAAGCGGAGTCTCCATTTTTTCCAAAAATTGGGCCACACACACACCCACCCCTTCAGTGGCATCATTTGTGCCCCAGTTGCAAACTTGACAGGTAGATTTGCATCAAGCACATTCCAAATCCACAAGCATTTCCTCTCCCCAGGATGACACAGGGGTAGTAAATTCCTTCTGGATCCATGACTTGTTCATTTTGATGAACGTTAGTCTGTCCACATTGTCACTGGACAGACGCGTGCGCTTATCTGTCAGCACACACCCAGCAGCACTGAAGACACGTTCAGAGACAACGCTGGCAGCTGGACACGACAAGATCTCCAAGGCGTAAGTGGAGAGCTCTGGCCATTTTTCAAGATTTGAAGCCCAAAATGAGCAAGGCTCCATTTGCAAAGTCATGGCATCGATGTTCATTTGGAGATACTCCTGTATCATCCTCTCCAGCCGTTGACTATGTGTCAGACTTGTTGTCTCTTGTGGCCTTGCATTGGATGGTCTAAAAAAAGTATGAAACGATTCCATAAAATTGCTGTTACCAGCACCAGATACGGTCCTACTGGTACGGTTTGACTGATAATGACGAGACCGTCCCATGTTTGTCAAGTTACAACTGGGAGATTCACTCCCTGCACCTGCACGGTTGTTTGGTGGAAAAGCCGAGCTAAGATTGAGTAACAGCTTCTGCTGATACTCCTGCATACGTGCGTCCCTTTCTATGGCTGGAATTATTTCTCCAAATTTGGACTTGTACCGGGGATCTAATAGTGTGACAAGCCAGTAGTCATCATCACTTCCAATTCGGACAATACGAGGGTCATGTTGGAGGTAGTGCAGCAAGAAGGCGCTCATGTGTCTTGCACATCCATGCAGACCAAGTCCTCGCTGTGTTTGTGGCGTAGAGGTTATAACCGTGCTTTCTTCCTCTGCCATGTCCCCCCCAACCTCGTTCAACCGAAATTTGACCAAGGTCTCCCTCATCTGCTGAGTCTTCCATGTCCATCGAGACTTCGTCCTCCATTTCTTCCTGGGCTCCTGCACCTTCCTCAACCGTTTGGCTGCTAACATGTGCCCTTGTTAATCCCTCTCCCCCACCGTCCCATGCCTGGGTGATGCTGAACGTCTGGACCTTGTAGATGTTGGTATCCCTTGCGCATATGAATCCTCATGTACTTCCTCCCCTTCCTCTTGTCCCACCACCTGACTCCGAATAGTGTTTAGCGTGTGCTCCAGCATGTAAATGACTGGAATCGTCATGCTGATAATGGCATTTTCAGTGCTAAACATATTCGTCGCCATGTCAAAACTATGCAGAAGGGTGCATAGGTCCTTGATCTGAGACCACTCCAGCAGCGTGATCTTCCCCACCTCTGCATCTCGTTGGCCCAGGCTATACGTCATGACGTATTGCACCAGGGCTCGGCGGTGCTGCCAAAGTCGCTGTAACATGTGGAGGGTCGAATTCCAGCGTGTCGGCACATCGCATTTCAGGCGATGAACCGGCAGGCCAAAAGACTTCTGGAGCGATGCAAGTCGGTCAGCTGCGGCAGTTGAACGGCAGAAGTGAGCAGAGAGTGACCGTGCCCTGTGCAGAAGCCCATCTAGGCCGGGATAGTGGGTTAAAAATTGTTGGACAACAAGGTTCAACACATGAGCCATACAAGGCACGTGTGTCACCTTGCCCCGACGAAGGGCCGCACCCAGGTTTGCAGCATTGTCGCACACGGCCTTCCCTGGCTGCAGGTTGAGTGGAGACAACCATTTACAAAACTCGCTTGCAAGAGCTGACCACAACTCCTCAGCTGTGTGACTCTTATTTCCAAGACATTTCAAGGTAAAGACCTCCTGACGCCGTTGAGCTCTGCTGCCAGCATAGTAAGGAGGTGTGCGGGATTCCTTGTGCGCAGTTACAACGCGGGTGCCCTGACCAGGCAGGCTTGGGGCAGAGGTGGAGGACCCAGACTAGGTTGAGGAGCAGAAGCATTGGAGGAACGTCTACATACAGAGGATTGATGCACAAGTCGTGGGGACGGCAAGACTTGTTCAGCAGACCCTTTTCCATCTCTCACCATAGTTACCCAGTGCCCAGTCAGCGACATGTAACGCCCCTGTCCATGCTTACTGGTCCAAGTATCGGTGGTGAAATGCACCCTGTCACACACTGAGTTTCTCAAGGAAGCGGTGATGTTGTGTGCGACATGCTGGTGTAGCGCAGGCACACCTTTCTTGGAGAAGTAGTGGCGACTGGGCATCTGGTACTGGGGCACTGCGACTGACATAAGGTCTTAAAAATCCTCTGTGTCCACTAGGCGGAAAGGCAGCATTTCCGTAGCCAAGAGCTTCCAGAGGGTGAAAGTCAACCTCTTAGCTTTGTCATGGCTCGGAGGAAATGGCCTTTTATTGGTCCACATCTGAGGGACCGAGATCTGGCTGGTGTTTGGAGACGGTGGATTGGAGTAGGGTATCCCTGGAAAACTGCAGGTCTGTGAGGAAAGTGCAGGCGGAGACATGATGTTGCCTTCATCCAAAGTTGGGGCTCTTGATGTCTGAGAGAGCTGTACACCAGCACTTGTTTCACCTTCCAAAACAACTGACTACCTGCCAAGCAAACTGCCTGTTGCAGTTAAAGAGGTGGAAGGTCTGCAAGGAAAAACATGTGTTACAGCTGTCCCCACAGTCATGGAGGATGAAGAGCGTGCGGATGCACTTGAAGGGGCAGACGGTGGTGGGCCCGCTCCGCTAGCCCGCATTGTATCATGGTGAGCTTCTCACTGGGACTTATGCTTGTTGTTCATGTGACGATTCATGGAAGAAGTTGTCAAACTGGTGAGGTTTTGGCCTCTACTTATAGATTGGCAACAAATCTTAAAGATCACATGATTTGGGAGATCCTTTGCAATGTCAAAAAAGGACCAGGCTAGACAAGGCTTAGAGCCCATGCGACCTGCAGAGCCACCCCGACTTGTGCTCAGTGGCAGAGTGGTGGCTGAGGATGCACTTGTTGACATGCTTCCAGTACTCAGACTCTGTCCAGGAAGGCACAAGGTAACTTCGTCGTCAGTAGTATCCTCCTCCACCGCCTCTGGTGACCTCCTCGAGTGCCTGACTGTGGGTTGACAGTAAGTGGGATCTAGAACTTCATCATCAAGCATTGTGTTTGCACTCCCCTCGCCCTCAGACCTAACCTCTTCCTGCCCTGACTGAATAGTTAAATTGTCATCCCAATCAGGTATCTGCGTCTCATCGTCATTAGTATGTTCCTCATTGTCTCCATCAAGAGGTGTTACAGTTTGGGAATGAGGGTCTACATCATGCTCAGAAACTTGGTCATCAGGGCCTGAATCTGACTCACAAAGCTTCTGGGCATCACTGCAGACCATTTTCTGGTCTGTACTCACTGTAGCTTGGGAGCAGACCTCTAATTCCCAGGATATAGTGTGACTGAACAGCTCTGCAGGGTGGGTGGAGACTTGAGAGCTGGGAGAAAGTAAGTGTGATTGGGATGACAACTCAGAGGACTGTTGTTTTTTGGATGTTGAAGTTGAGGTGGAGGAGAGGCCACTTGTTGGAGCACTTGAGATCCATTCTAGCACATTCTTTTTTTGTGCATCATCTGTCAAGCCTCCACACATCTACCTTTGTTACAGTTGTTTGGTTCCGTAAAAAAGGTAGCACATCCGATTGTCCATGGAAAGTAGTAGACATCTTACTTTTGCTGGAAGATGGCCTTTCTTCAGCAGATATTAATGTAGGTTTCCCACCTACCCCACGGACACAAACCTTTTTCCTTTTCCAACACGCCTGTTCCCCTTTCCACCAGCATCTGTCCTTTTGCCACTCATTTTGTTAGCAACAAGATTGGACACTTAAAACGTGGTAGCAAAAATGGAGAGGTGGTGTAGATTGTAGAGGTGGTCTAGCTTTATTGACTGCTGAAGAACCAACACTGACTATGCCAGACAATTTTATTATGCCCCTAACAGTGGCAGCACAGTTTGCAATTAGAATTGCGTAGCAAAAATGGACAGGTGTGTAGCATGCACAGGTGCTGTACCGTGATTGCCAGCAAAGGAACACTAAGGTAGTATCCCAGTCAATTTTTGTATGCCCCTAAGAGTGGCAGCACAGTTTGCAATTAGAATTGCGTAGCAAAAATGGACAGGTGTGTAGCATGCACAGGTGCTGTACCGTGATTGCCAGCAAAGGAACACTAAGGTAGTATCCCAGTCAATTTTTGTATGCCCCTAAGAGTGGCAGCACAGTTTGCAATTAGAATTGCGTAGCAAAAATGGACAGGTGTGTACCATGCACAGGTGCCATACCGTGATTGCCAGCAAAAGAACACTTTGAACAAGGTAGTATTCCAGACACTTTTAGGATGGCAGAAAAAGTGTCAGCTCTTTGGGCAAATAAAATAGCGTTGCAAAAATGGGCAGGTGGGTAGAATGCTAGGGGGTGCTGTGGGTCAGTGAACAGCAAAGGAAGCCTCACTTTCTATCCCTGCTAATGAAAAAATGCAGCAAGGAATGTCCTGGGCTGAGGTAGGCAGACGCCCTACACAGCGTTTGCACGGACCTGCCTAGCAGCTATGGCTATGAACGCCTGTAAGTCAGCCCTGAAAATGGCTGAAATAACCAGCAGTCCCTAATCACTAAAGCGCTGTGTAGATTGCACTGTATCTCTATAGTGCACACAGCAGCAGCAACGGGAGCGGTGACTGTCACCCACCCGCAGCAGACAGATAATGGCGGAGACGGGGAAAATGGCCGGGTCTTATAATGCAAGGACATGTGACATGCACAGCCTTTGACGCATGCCCTTGCTTTTCTGGCAAAAATCCACTTTGCTGTGTGTGTGTCTGTGATTTGCTGACAGCCTGGCCCGCCCCACTGCACGCGCGGTTAGGGAAAAAAAAATGGCGATCGGCATTCTCAGCACTTAGCAGCAGCACAGATCTAAACCCCGTCCCCCCGCACACTATACGCTGAAATTTGGTAATAGCGTGATTCACAGTGACTCACACTATTACAGTGAAAAGCCAGCTAGTAACTAGCTAGGCTTTTTGTTGATCGAACCGTTCTCGAACGTAACTCGAACTGTCAAGCTTTTAGCAAAAAGCTCGAGCTCGAACACCCCCCAAAATCACTCGAACATGAAATTGGCAAACCTCGAACATCGCTCATCTCTACTCCTTACCTGTGTCCACCGGCAATGCGGAAGGAAGGAGGTGGGCAGGATGTTACGTCCCACTCATCTCCGCCCCTCCGCTTCTATTGGCCGGCCGCTTAGTGACGCCGCAGTGACGTCACTATGATGACGAAAGCACCTCCCCCTTGAGGGAGGGATTGTTTGGCGGTCACAGCGATGTTGCTGACAAGGTATGTGCGTGTGACGCTGCCGTAGCGTAAATGTTCGCTATGGCTGTGAGCGACAAATGTCGCACGAACGACGGGGGCGGGTGCTATCGCGCACGACATCGGTAGTGTCGCCGGCGGTGGAGGGGACGCTGCGCTAACCCACTGCTCGGGTCCGGCTACTGCTGCTGCTGCTGCTCGGTGGTGGCTTGAGCGGTGGGCCTGATCCCGGGGATTCGAGCGGCGTTCTTCGCCCGTGAGTGAAAGGGGGTTGGTTTGGATTAGGGATATTGTCCGTGACGCCACCCACGGTCGTGGTGAGGTTGTGACACCACCGCTGCTCTGGACGGGGATCCCGGGAGCCATGACAGGGAGCAGCTTGGATGTTGGTTCTCCCCTCCGTGGGTAGGGGGGTTGGTTGTCCCGGGGCCCGGTGGGGGGTAGGGATGCAGGCGGGTTACGGGGCCTGGTGAGGTGCAGGGTAGCGAGGGCAGCGCTGTGCCGCACGGCATGGTGGTACTCACTCAGCCAATGATGAATGCAAAGTCTCCAGTAAAACAAACGGCTGGATCGACGGGTCCCACAGACGGCTGCGGTGTTTCTCCTCCCGGCAGGTTGATGGTGACTGCCTTTCCCTGCACCTGTGTAGTGTGTACGGTTCCAATGGGTTCCCACCGGTAACCCGCTCCCCAGCTTGGATGGTTGCTGAAGGAGCCCATTTTGCCCGCAGGCTCTGGCCCTGAGAACTGTAGCCTTGGCGGTGACTGTGTTTCCCTCTACGGTTTGAGCTGTTGCCTTCAATCGGGTCTTGGCTGCTGGGAAACCCCGGAGGATCCCTTCGCTAACGGATTTGACAATTTCAACGGCGACGCCCAGCCTTTTCGGGGTCCGTAAGCCCTGCCGGATGGTGCTGGCTTCTCTTTGTTCACCGGTCCGGTACCGCCGGGCCACCGCCCGTCCACGGTCCTTACGGGTCACTCTAATTGGCCTCTCCTGCAGACGGTCACCACCGTCTGCCAACCTTGCTGTTCCATCCGGGCCACACACCCGGACGCTGTCAGACTCCTCTGCTACCACTTCCCTCTCCAAAACTAATCTCTATCTCACTTCTTTTTCCCGCCTCCAGGACTGTGAACTCCTCGGTGGGCGGGACCAACCGCCTGGCCAACCCTCAGGTGTGGACATCAGCCCCTGGAGGAAGGCAACAAGGATTTTGTGTTTGGCTTCGGTGTGCCTAACCGGGGTGTGGGGTGTGTTGGTGTAGTACCTGTGACGACCTGGCTTGTCCAGGGCGCCACATTCCCCCTTAGTAAAATGCAGACCGTCCGCGGGCTGCCCGTCCATCACCGGTTTTATTTTAACTGTAAAAGATAAAAGAACGGTAAAACATGTAAACAAGCATTTTTCAATCATCCCACATCGGGAGGCACATTTCTTAAACGTTGCTAAACGGTAACGGCTTCCGCTCTTCTCCCACCCAAGCAACCTGGCCCTGATGCTGCCCCTAAGCAAATGGGCAGCACCCCTTGACCCCAGTCCAGCACCAAGTTGCCCGAGCGGGTTCTGTCCCTTTCAGGGGACCCACGTCCATGGGGAACCCCTGAACCCTCCGGAGGATCGCCACCGGTTACGGTAGTGGCGGGCCTGGGCCATCCCTTTCCTCCAGGCCAATCCTCCAAATCAGCCTCTCCGGAGGCGGTAACAGTTTAAGCCTTAAAACATTTTTATTTACACTCCACAAGTTCGTCGTTGCCCTGCAAGTTCTCGGGCTTGTCCGTAAGCAGTTCCTTACGCAAGGATTGCAGACAGTCCCCACGGGGACAACAGTTGCCGGTTCAATCACGGTTGTAAATCAGGTAAACTTTCGGTTGATCATTCTTCACTTATCATTCAAAACTTCCTAACTGTACCGGTGGTCCCAACGGGGACAACTCTTTGGCGGAGGACCGCCGACTTACTCCGGATCCACGGCGTCGGCCAGGGGAGGGGGATGGGCGGATACTTGGGCCTCTTGACTGCCCCTCAGCTTCGCATCCAGCGCAAACCAACCCCTCTCCTCGCAGTGCCTGGTGTACTGTACCAAGTCTCCCGGCATCAGGTTGCAGCCCGGATGGTCTTCCGGTAGGTGAGCATTGACGTCCCGTCGGGCCACAAAGAATTCGGCCTCCAGGCCCGGTTCATATATAAACCCATAGCCCCGACGGACGTCAAACCTCCTCACCTGCCCTTCATAGAGCGGGCCCCGGACACGGAAGGTTGCTTGGCGGAGGCTTTCCTTCTCCCGGATCGTACGGGCCACCATCTCCGCCTTCCTTCACTCCCTCTCTGCAATTTCTTGGTCCAGCGGGGTCTGTCCTCTGTCCCAGTAAGGGGCCATTGCAGGCTCCGGCGCAGGGGTCGGGCACCGCAAGACCTCCTTCACGCTGCCCAGGATTGGCATTCTGGGGGGAAGGTCCCGCGGTGTCATGGCCTTGGGTGCTGCCCTGCAGCGGCAACCCTGCACGGCCTCAGCCGAGGTGTGGGGAATGGGCACAGGGATCGTCTCCCGCTGGACTTCCTGCACGGAGTGGTCTGTCGGCACCGGTTCGGGGGAAGTCTCCACAGGTGCCTCCGGTATCTCTCTTCCGATGGCCTCGGACTTCGGCACCTTCCACGGGAGCGTCTCCGGGCAGTCACGGGCTCCGGCTGCAGGTTGGTCCGCCTGGGCGGATGGGCTGGGTACCGCTACCGGTGGTGGTGGTAGCGGGCCTAGTGGCGGGGCAGCAGCAGTCAACACGGGTAGCGGGGAAGGTAGCAGGGCGAGCGGGTATGGACCAGGGACCAGGCGATGACCGACCCACTAGGAGTACAGGGGCGTGGGTCCCTTACCCTCCCTTCCAAGACTCCCTCCACCTCGCGTCTCCGTACGGCCGCCACCACCTCCACCATGTCGGCCTCCCACTCCTCCAAGAGGAGTTGCATCTTGATCTGCAGCCGCTGTTGGAGCTGGGCGGTCCGGACCTCCACCCACGCCAGGCGCGGGGGCTACGGTGCTGCGGGACGGCTTGTACATCGCTGCGGCGGCCTCTTCCAGGAACAAATAGATGGCCGCAGGGTCCTGGCGTCCCTGCTTTTATAACCGCGGGCTACATGCGGCCAGACGTCCATCCGTCCCCCTTAGTCTTTTTCCGTCTCTCCCTCTCCAAGGGCGGGGTTTCGGCTTTCGCACCTCCACTGCTCGAGGAGACGCTCGAGCGGGGACTTTTCGCGCCCAAAATGGCGGCTTCCCAAATTTTCGGCCGGACACCTCCAGCGGTCGCAAGGCAGAGCGGTAAGATCCTGTTCGTAACGCCAAGTTGTCGCAGGTGGAGGAGGGGACGCTGCGCTCACCCACTGCTCGGGTCCGGCTGCTGCTGCTGCTCGGTCGGTGGCTCGAGCGGTGGGCCGGATCCCGGGGATTTGAGCAGCATTCCTCGCCTGTGAATGAAAGGGGGTGGTTTGGTTTAGGGATATTGTCCGTGACGCCACCCATGGTTGTGGTGAGATTGGTGACACCACCGCTGCTCTGGACGGGGATCCCGGGAGCGATGACAGGGAGCAGCTTGGATGTTGGTTCTTCCCTCCGTGGGTAGGGGGGGTTGGTTGTCCCGGGGCCCGGTGAAGGGTATGGATGTAGGGCAGGCAGGTTACGGGGCCTGGTGAGGTGCAGGGTCACGAGGGCAGCGCTGTGCCGCACGGCACGGTGGTACTCACTCAGCCAATGACGAATGCAAAGTCTCCGGTAAAACAAATGGCTGGATGGACGGGTCCCACGGACGGCTGCGGTGTTTCTCCTCCCTGCAGGTTGATGGTGACTGCCTTTCCCTGCACCTGTGTAGTGTGTACGGTTCCAATGGGTTCCCACCGGTAACCCGCTCCCCAGCTTGGATGGGTGCTGAAGGAGCCCCTTTTGCCCGCAGGCTCTGGCCCTGGGAACTGTAGCCTTGGCGGTGACTGTGTTTCCCTTTACGGTTTGAGCTGTCGCCTTCAATCGGGTCTTGACTGCTGGGAAACCCCAGAGGTTCCCTTCGCTAACGGATTTGACCAACTTTTCGGCAACTCCAAGCCTGGTCGGGGTCCGTAAGCCCTGCCGGATGGTGCTGGCTTCTCTTTGTTCACCGGTCCGGTACCGCCGGGCCACCGCCCGTCCACGGTCCTTACGGCTCACTCTAATCGGCCTCTCCTGCAGACGGTCACCACCGTCTGCCAACCTTGCTGTTCCGTCCGGGCCACACACCCGGACGCTGTCAGACTCCTCTGCTACCACTTCACTCTCCAAAACTAATCTCTATCTCACTTCCTTTTCCCGCCTCCAGGACTGTGAACTCCTCGGTGGGCGGGACCAACCGCCTGGCCCACCCCCTGGTGTGGACATCAGCCCCTGGAGGAAGGCAACAAGGATTTTGTGCTTGGCTTTGGTGTGCCTAACCAGGGTGTGCGGTGTGTTGGTGTAGTTCTGTGACGACCTGGCTTGTCCAGGGCGCCACAAATACATGTAAACATATAAAACATAAGCATTCTTCTGGTCACTTTAAACGTTACACATGTAAACATTTTTAATAATGATGGCCGGACGGATGTCTTCCGCTCTCCCACCCAAGCAACCTAGCCCTGATGCTTCCCCTAAGAAGTGGGCAGCACCCCTTGACCCCAGTCCAGGTTCAGGCTGCCCGAGCGGGAACGGGTACGGTACTCGCACCCGACTGTCACTTCAGGGGACCCCACGTCCAGGGGGACCCCTGACCCCCAGAGGATGGCCACCGCTCCAGGTGGTGGCCGGGCCCCAGCCTCCTCTGCTGCGGGCCCCTCCTCCAATCTGCCTCTCCGGAGGCGGCAACGGTATCCATCCCACAACACTATTTACAAGCCCACAAGTTCGTGGGTGGCCTGCAAGTTCTCGGCCGTGTCCATGAGCAGTTTCTCATGTGGGTATGGGGGGGGTGTTAACTGAACAAGGACTACTCCAGTCCCAACGGGGACGGTTCTCTTCTTGGACGGCAATTAGATGATTTTTCGGTTTGATTCATTGTCATTCTCTCACATAAACAACGGTGCTGGGGGTCCCAACGGGGACAACTGTATGCAACGGTGGACCGCTACCTTCACTTCAGGTCGACCTCCTCGTAGACTTCATCCACCTCGACATCCTGCTGGCAAGATGGGGGAGGGGATTGGGACTCCGCCTGGAAACTGCGGCCTTCCCTCACCTTTACATCGAGGGCAAACCAGCCCCTCTCCCCGCAGTGTTGGGTGTAGGACACGAGGTCGCCGGGCAGCAGGTCTCGGCCTGGGTGGCCCGTTGGCAAATGGGCATGCATGTCACGGCGAGCCACGAACACCTCGGCCTCCAGGCCCGGCTCATAAATAAAGCCATACCCCCGGTGGGGGTCAAACCTTCGGACATGTCCTTCATACACCGGGCCCCGTACCCAGAATGTAGCATGGCGGAGGTTGTCCTTTTCGCGGATGGTGCGAGCCACCACTTCGGCTCTGTGTCGCTCTCTTTCCGCAATTTCCCGGCCTAGCGGGGTCTGCTTCCTCTCCCAGTAAGGGGCGTCTGCATGCCCCCGCACACGGGTCTGGCCCCACAGGACTTCCTCAACGCTACCCACAACTGGCACCCTTTTTGGAAGGTCCCGCGGTGACATGGCCTGGGGTGCTGCCTCACAGCGGCGACCCGTCACAGCCTCTGCCGAGGTTTGGGGTCCTCACCGGCTGGGCCTCCATCTCCTTCGGGACCGGACGGACTACCGGAGCCGGGACGGACTTAGGTGCGGCCACTTCCGGTGCCGACGGCTCTTCCTCGCGGACGGGCACCTCCCGCTGGATCTTCCATGGCAGCGGTGCGGGTCGTCTGTGGACATCACTTGCAGGCTGGTCCTCCAGGGCGGACGGCCGGAACTCCGCTACCGGTGGTGGGGGTAGCGGGCCTAGTGGCGGGGCAGCAGCAACCGAAGCGGGTAGTGGGGGAGGCAGCAGGGTGAGCGGGCGCAGACCGGGCCCCTTAGCCGCAGCGACCGGTCCCTCAGGGACACAGGGGCGTGGGTCACCTACCCGCTCCTCCAACTCTGTCTCCACCTCGCGTCTCCGCACGGCCGCCACCACTTCTGCCATGTTGGCCATCCATTCCTCCACAAGGGACTTCACTTGGGCCTGCAGGCGGCTACACATCCGCGCGGTCCGGACCTCCACCCACGCCGCTGTTCCTGGCGTGGGCTCTGGGGTTTCAGCGGTGCCGGACGGACGAGACATCGTGTGTAGCAGTGTTCCAGGAACCAAATGTTTGCAGAGTCCTGGCGTTCCCGCTTTTATAGCCTCGGCTACATTAGGCAGACACACACCTGCCCCCCCTTGGTTCTCTTCAGCACGTCCGCTTGTTGGGGGCGGGGCTTCACGTTTGCGCCTTCCCTGCTCGGGGAAGACGCTCTAGCGGGAGATTTTCGCACCAAAGATGGCGGCGCTTAAAATTTTTCAACCGGACGCCGCCGGCGGAGACCACAAGGCGCACTTCTACTGGTAAGTAGATGGGTTCAATCCTGTTCGTGACACCAAGTTGTCGCGGGCGGCGGGGCGCTGCACTCGCTAACACTCGGGTCCGGCGCTGCTGCTGCTCGGTGGCTCAAGCGGTGAGCCGGATCCGGGGACTAGAGCGGTGCTCCTCGCCCGTGAGTGAAAAGGGGGTTGGGTTGTTTTGGGGATTTAGTCCGTGACGCCACCCACAGGTTGTGGTGAAGATGGGCACCACCGCTGCTGGTGACGGGGATCCTGGGAGCGATGGTAGGGAGCAGCTGGGATGTTGTTTCCCCCTCTGTGGGTAGGGGTTGGTGGTCCCGGGGCCCGGTGGTGAGACGGGGAGGCAGGGTAGGTGAGGTGCAGGGTTGCAGGGACAGTGCGGCGCGGTGCCGGATGGCACGGGTGTAGTCACTCAGCAAGAGATGCACAAAGTCTCCGGTAAACCAAACGGCTGGATGGACGGGTCCCGCAGCCGGCTGCAGTGTCCCTCCCCGGACAGGTGATGGTGGCTGTCTTTCCCTGCACCTTTGTGTAATGTCTTGACTACGATGGATCCCCAACGGTAGTCCGCTCCCCGGTGTATGGATGCCAGAGGAGCCCGTTTGCCCGCAGGCGCTGGCCCTTGGGTCGCTAGCCTTTGGCGGTAGCTGTATACCCTCACGGTGCAGACGGTTGCCTTCTAACGGGTCTTTGGTTGCTAGGAAACCCCTGGGGTTCCTGTCACATTCGGATTTGACTGTTGACGGCGACTCCAAGCCTAGTCGGGGTCCGATGGCCCTGCCTGTGTGTGCTGGCTTCACTTCACTCCCCGGTTGGTACCGGCGGGCCACCGCCCGACCCCGGTCCTACGGTTCCGCGTCGATCCACCACTCCTGCAGACGGCCACCACCGTCTGCCAACCTTGTTGTCAGTGCCTGGGCCACAAACCCAGACACTCCACTTTACTCCTCTCACTTCAACCTCCAGGACAAAATGCTCCTTTTCCCGCCTCCAGGCCTGTGTACTCCTCGGTGGGTGGGGCCAACCGCTTGGCACCGCCCCACCTGGTGTGGACATCAGACCCTGGAGAGAGGCAACAAGGGTTTTGTGTTTGGCTAATGTTACTGTCTAGTGGGGGTAGGGGCGTGTGTGTGTTACCTGTGACGAGATGGCTAGTCCAGGGCGCCACAGAAGCATTGGAGGAACTGAGACAGAAAGAGGATTGACGCACAAGTCGTGGGGACGGCAAGACTTGTTCAGCAGACCCTTCTCCATCTATCACCATAGTTACCCAGTGCCCAGTCAGTGACATGTAATGCCCCTGTCCATGCTTACTGGTCCAAGTATCGGTGGTGAAATGCACCCGTTCACACACAGAGTTTCTCAAGGAAGTGGTGATGTTGTGTGCGACATACAGGTGTAGCGCAGGCACACCTTTCTTAGAGAAGTAGTGGCGACTGGGCATCTGGTACTGGGGCACAGCGACGGACATAAGGTCTCAAAAATCCTCTGTAAAAAATAAGGAATAACGTTTGGAACACCATTCTAAGTCTGAACTGGGTGCAAAAACCTAAAAAAACAACACTAGAATGGTGTTCCAAACGTTATTCCTTATTTGTTAGTTGTTTTTCGTTTGTGAACCCTCCCCAACCACACCTATCGCCAATCCATATCATACGCATATATAGCCTGGGTCTCAGCGTCCCATACACGGTAAGTTTTTTAACTGCATGAGAGGACACACACAAGCTAGGGACCCCAACGTAGAGAAATACTTTGGCGTAGTGTTGGGGCTCTATTGCATTGATCAATTCAGTAGCTAAATTTCTCTTGATTCATATGTTCATGGCAGTAATGCAGATTCCATTTTTCACATTTTCACTTTACATATAGCTATTGGATTTTTCAAGTCAGTATTCACACAGCAGTTTCTGCTATTCCATATATTCCCCTTACATAGTCGCTGGTGTGCATACCTTATCTCCCCATATCGAAAATCCTCTGTGTCCACCAGGCGGAAAGGCAGCATTTCGGTTGTTAAGAGCTTACAGATGGATAAAGTCAACCACTTAGCTTTGTCGTGGGTCAGAGGAAATGACCTTTTATTTGTCCACATCTGAGGGACAGAGATCTGGCTGCTGTGTGTAGACGGTGGTGAGTAGGGTGCCCCTGGAAAAATGCAGGTTTGTGAGGAAAGTGCAGGCGTAGACATGATGTTGCCTTCATCCAAAGTTGGTGCTGTCGATGTCTGAGAGAGCTGTACACACGCACTTGTTTCCCTTTCTAAACCAACTGACGACCTGCCAAGCAAACTGCCTGTTGTGGTTAAAGAGGTGGAAGGTCTGCGTGGAAGAACAGATGTGCCAGCTGTCCCCACAGTCATAGAAGATGAAGAGCGCGCGGATGCACTGGAAGGGGCAGACGGTGGTTGGCCCGCTACGCTAGGCCGCATTGCAACACAGTGAGCTTCCCACTGGGACTTATGATAGCTATTCATGTGACGATTCATGGAAGAAGTTGTCAAACTGCTGAGGTTTTTGCCTCTACTTACAGATTCCCGACAAATTTTACAGATCACATGATTTGGGCGATCCTTTGCAAGGTCAAAAAAGGACCAGGCTAGGCAAGGCTTAGAGGACATGCGACCTGCTGAGCCACCCCGACTGGTGCTCATAGGCAGAGTGGTGGCTGAGGATGCAGTTGTAGACGTGCTACCAGTACTACTCCTCTGTCCAGGAAGGCGCAAGGTAACTTCATCGTCAGTTGCATTCTCCTCCACCGCCTCTGTTGACCTTGAGTGCCTGACTGTGGGTTGACAGTAAGTGGGATCTAGAACTTTATCATCAAGCATTGTGTTTGCACTTCCCTCACCCTCAGAGCTAGCCTCTTCCTGCCCTGACCGAATATTTAAGTTGTCATCACAATCTGGTATCTGCGTCTCATCGTCATCAGTATACTCCTCATTGTCTCCACCAACAGGTGTTACAGTTTGTGAATGAGGGTCTATATTATGCTCAGAAACTTGGTCATCAGGGCCTGAATCTGAGTCACAAAGGTTTTGGGCATCACTGCAGACCATTTCCTGGTCTGTACTCACTGTAGCTTGGGAGCATACCTCTGATTCCCAAGCTATAGTGTGACTGAACAGCTCTGCAGACTCAGCCATCTCAGTTCCACCATACTGTGCAGGGCAGATGGAGACTTAAGAGCTGGGAGAAAGCAAGTGCGATTGGGATGACAACTCAGAGGACTGTTGTTTTTTGATTTAGAAGTTGAGGCGGAGGAGAGGGCACTTGTTGGAGCACTTGAGATACATTCAAGCATGTGCTTTTTTTGTGCATCATCTACCTTTGTTCCAGTTGTTTTGTTCCGTAAAAAAGGGAGCACATCTGATTGTCCACGGAAAGTAGTAGACATCTTACTTTTGCTGGAAGATGGCCTATCTTCAGCAGATGTTAATGTAGCTTTCCCACCTTACCTACGGACACAAACTTTTTTTCCTTTTACAACACGCCTGTTCCCCATTCCACCAGCATCTGTCCTTTGCCACTCATTTTGTTAGCGACAAGATTAGCCACTTAAAATGTGGTAGCAAAAATTGAGAGGTGGCGTAGATTGCAGACGAGGTCTAGCTTTATTGACAGCTGAAGAACCAACACTGACTATCCCTGACAATGCAACTATGGCCCCAAAACTGGCAGCACAGTTTGCTATTAAAATATCTTTGCAAAAAAAGGAAGCAGGGTACAATGCAGAGGTGGTGGGACTTGCTTGGCACAAGTGGGACACTAATGCAGTATAGCAGCCACTTTTTGGATAGCACTAACTGGCAGCACTCTTTGCTATTAAAATAGCTTTGCAAAAATGGGCAGGTGGGTACAATGCAGAGGTGGTGGGACTTGCTTGGCACAAGTGGGACACTAATGGAGTACAGCAGCCACTTTTTGGATGGCACTACCTGGCAGCACTCTTTGCTATTAAAATAGCTTTGCAAAAAAGGGCAGCAGGGTACAATGCAGAGGTGCTGGGAAATGCTTGGCACAAGTGGGACACTAATGGAGTACAGCAGCCACTTTTTGGATGGTACTAACTGGCAGCACTCTTTGCTATTAAAATAGCTTTGCAAAAGTGGGCAGGTGGGTACAGTGGCCGGGTTGTGGGTCAGTGGACAGGAAAGGAAGCCTCACTTTCTATCCCTCCTAATGGTGAAATGCATCAAGGAATTCCCTGAGCTTAGGTACACAGACGCTGTTATCTGCAGCTGTATATGTTTAACCAGTGTGCAATACAATCCCTTTAAAACATCAATTTTATTATTTTATTAATTGATAAAAAATCGCCCAGGTGAAAAATTCCAAAAACTCAACTACTTAAACAATAAAAAGGGAGCTACTATGGATCAGGTACAGCCATATAATCTGAAGTTACATAGGCAAATATAGTGATAAAAAATGCCAGTCCGGAATTTATTTATACTAAAGTGACCCTAGTATGTCACTATGTCTGGCTCTGCCTGACAACGGAGGGTATGACGCCCTAACTTAGCTGGGCGCCCCCGTTCCTCGACGGCTGACCCTCCCTCTCCCTACTTAAACCCTACCAATGTGATGATAGTTTCTGTACCCAAAACTCTCAATAACATATGGTGTAACACACCATTTTAAATTCAGTAAGAGGAGAAATACCTCAAGTAACAGTTTTGCAGGCACAGAGCAAGGAACAAGGGGAGCTACTGTAAAAAGGAGTACAACAATAAATTATAATATTACAGAGGCAGATATAATGAACAAGGCAGTCCTAAACTTATTTATGTTAAAGTGCCCCTAATATACAGTTAGGTCCAGAAATATTTGGACAGTGACACAAGTTTTGTTATTTTAGCTGTTTACAAAAACATGTTCAGAAATACAATTATATATATAATATGGGCTGAAAGTGACACTCCCAGCTGCAATATGAGAGTTTTCACATCCAAATCGGAGAAAGGGTTTAGGAATCATAGCTCTGTAATGCATAGCTTCCTCTTTTTCAAGTGACCAAAAGTAATTGGACAAGGGACTCTAAGGGCTGCAATTAACTCTGAAGGCGTCTCCCTCGTTAACCTGTAATCAATGAAGTAGTTAAAAGGTCTGGGGTTGATTACAGGTGTGTTGTTTTGCATTTGGAAGCTGTTGCTGTGACCAGACAACATGCGGTCTAAGGAACTCTCAATTGAGGTGAAGCAGAACATCCTGAGGCTGAAAAAAAAGAAAAAATCCATCATAGAGATAGCAGACATGCTTGGAGTAGCAAAATCAACAGTCGGGTACATTCTGAGAAAAAAGGAATTGACTGGTGAGCTTGGGAACTCAAAAAGGCCTTGGCGTCCACGGATGACAACAGTGGTGGATGATCGCCGCATACTTTCTTTGGTGAAGAAGAACCCGTTCACAACATCAACTGAAGTCCAGAACACTCTCAGTGAAGTAGGTGTATCTGTCTCTAAGTCACCAGTAAAGAGAAGACTCCATGAAAGTAAATACAAAGGGTTCACATCTAGATGCAAACCATTCATCAATTCCAAAAATAGACAGGCCAGAGTTACGTTTGCTGAAAAACACCTCATGAAGCCAGCTCAGTTCTGGAAAAGTATTCTATGGACAGATGAGACAAAGATCAACCTGTACCAGAATGATGGGAAGAAAAAAGACTGGAGAAGAAAGGGAACGGCACATGATCCAAGGCACACCACATCCTCTGTAAAACATGGTGGAGGCAACGTGATGGCATGGGCATGCATGGCTTTCAATGGCACTGGGTCACTTGTGTTTATTGATGACATAATAGCAGACAAGAGTAGCCGGATGAATTCTGAAGTGTACCGGGATATACTTTCAGCCCAGATTCAGCCAAATGCCGCAAGGTTGATCGGACGGCGCTTCATAGTACAGATGGACAATGACCCCAAGCATACAGCCAAAGCTACCCAGGAGTTCATGAGTGCAAAAAAGTGGAACATTCTGCAATGACCAAGTCAATCACCAGATCTTAACCCAACTGAGCATGCATTTCACTTGCTCAAATCCAGACTTAAGACGGAAAGACCCACAAACAAGCAAGACCTGAAGGCTGCGGCTGTAAAGGCCTGGCAAAGCATTAAGAAGGAGGAAACCCAGCGTTTAGTGATGTCCATGGGTTCCAGACTTAAGGCAGTGATTGCCTCCAAAGGATTCGCAACAAAATATTGAAAATACAAATATTTTGTTTGGGTTTGGTTTATTTGTCCAATTACTTTTGACCTCCTAAAATGTGGAGTGTTTGTAAAGAAATGTGACAATTCCTACAATTTCTATCAGATATTTTTGTTCAAACCTTCAAATTAAACGTTACAATCTGCACTTGAATTCTGTTGTAGAGGTTTCATTTCAAATCCAATGTGGTGGCATGCAGAGCCCAACTCGCCAAAATTGTGTCACTGTCCAAAGATTTCTGGACCTAACTGTATCACTGTATCTGGCTCTGCCTAGCAACGGAGGGTATGACACCCTAACGTAACTGGGCGCCCCCGTTCCTCGACGGCTGACCCTCACTCGCCCTTGTTAACCCTACCATTATAAGGATGGTGTCTGTGCCCGATAATCTCAGTTGTCAATACGCAGGATTAATACCTCAATAGACAAATTTCCAGGTACAGAACAAAAACAAAGGACATCTGCTGCCACGATCAGCTTACAGCATGTCTATCAGTATACAATGGGGACAAAATCAAACAGCATCAAATTGAGGGAAGTACATTTTGTCCCCATTGTATACTGATAGACATGCTGTAAGCTGATCGTGGCAGCAGATGTCCTTTGTTTTTGTTCTGTACCTGGAAATTTGTCTATTGAGGTATTAATCCTGCGTATTGACAACTGAGATTATCGGGCACAGACACCATCCTTATAATGGTAGGGTTAACAAGGGCGAGTGAGGGTCAGCCGTCGAGGAACGGGGGCGCCCAGTTACGTTAGGGCGTCATACCCTCCGTTGCTAGGCAGAGCCAGATACAGTGATATATTAGGGGCACTTTAACATAAATAAGTTTAGGACTGCCTTGTTCATTATATCTGCCTCTGTAATATTATAATTTATTGTTATACCCCTTTTTACAGTAGCTCCCCTTGTTCCTTGCTCTGTGCCTGCAAAACTGTTACTTGAGGTATTTCTCCTCTTACTGAATTTAAAATGGAGTGTTACACCATATGTTATTGAGAGTTTTGGGTACAGAAACTATCATCACATTGGTAGGGTTTAAGTAGGGAGAGGGAGGGTCAGCCGTCGAGGAACGGGGGCGCCCAGCTAAGTTAGGGCGTCATACCCTCCGTTGTCAGGCAGAGCCAGACATAGTGACATACTAGGGTCACTTTAGTATAAATAAATTCCGGATTGGCATTTTTTATCATTATATTTGCCTATGTAACTTCAGATTATATGGCTGTACCTGATCCATAGTAGCTCCCTTTTTATTGTTTAAGTAGTTGAGTTTTTGGAATTTTTCACCTGGGCGATTTTTTATCAATTAATAAAATGATAAAATTGATGTTTTAAAGGGATTGTATTGCACACTGGTTAAACATATTTTGAACATTCCTATCAGTATATATAATTGTCAAACTATCTGCAGCTGTATACAGCGTTTCCACGGACCTGACTGTCACCTATGGCTCTGAGCCTGAGAAAATGAGCCCTCAAAAGGGCTGAAATAAACTTCTATCCCTATTCCGTATAGCGCTGTGTGTAGAGCGTACACAACAGGATCGGCGACAGGAGCTACGTGAGCGGTGACTGTCACCCAGATGCAGAAGGCAGATAATGGCGCCGTGAGGGTAAATGGCCGTATTTATAATGCAGGGACATGTGACATTCACAACCTATGACACATGCCCTTGCTTGTCTGGCAAAAAGTCTACTTACCTGTGTGTGTGTCTGGGTTTGGCTGACATGCTGGCCCGCCCCACTACACATGCGCTTAAGGAAGAAAAAAAAAAAAATGGCGATTGGCATTCTCTCAGCAACACAGATCTAAACCCCGTCCCCCCTGCACACTTTACGCTGAAATTGGATAATAGTGTGAATCACAGTGACTCACACTATTACAGTGAAAAGCCAGCTAGTAATTAGCTAGGCTTTTTGCTGATAGAACCGTTCTCAAACGTAACTCGCGCTATTGAGCTTTTAGCAAAAAGCTCAAGTTTTAGTTGGATCTAGAACACCCCCCAAAGTCACTCGAACATGAAATTGGCGAACCTCGAACCTCGCTCAACTCTAGTCATGTCAGCACTAGTATTTGAAATACATGTAGCTTTGATGATTTTAGCAGCACCGGCTCTCGGCTGATTCGTCCTGGCTGGAACCTCGGCATTTATTGAACAATATTTATTAAAGGATACCATATAACAGCGGAGATAAGGATCCCATTAATAATCATTATTCCTATTTATTGCACTCTTCATAGGAATATTTGTTCAGAGGGAGGTAGCAGCAATGTTATTTCTCTGCTCAAATGGAAATCTCTCTTAATTGATATCGCAGGGCAATAATAATAGATGTCCTAGGAGTTGTATGTTAAAGGATTAATAAAGCTTTTCCAGGTTTTAATTCCTATTATCACTATAACATCCATGATATGCTCTAAAGCCGGAACGCTGCTTGTGTATCTCAATGAGCCCCTGAAATTTTTTAAGTTGTAACTGGACGATAATAACTATCGACATCGCGCACTAGATATCGTGTCAAACGCCATTATTGGATTCAACCCACAAGCAGCATCATGGAACAACACGCCATGTCATCACACGTAAAGAGCCCTCGCTAATCACTGCACTAAATGAAACCGCCTCAACGCGTTTCATCACCCTGATAAGTAGAAGACACAGTAGCTGTGATCTGCTTTATCTGTCTATGATGTAAACTGCGCAAGGACACCCGGCACCCACCTCCGTCCATGACACTGGCCCGAACTAGCTTATCATTAAGTCCCACAGAACAGACAAGTCACTACGTCAGTTTAGGACGTCTCTGTGTCATTGGGCTCGGAGTCATAACTAGAGTAACACTAACACCAAAAGACACTGTCTTATTGCTCCATCACCAGATAAGTGTAGTATCATATCAAAGAGAGGAGACTGCCCATTAGAGGAATCTTTCAATACAAACTAGTCTGAACCTGTTCTCCGATCAGGGGTTTTATGAGGTTCTTTACAGAGATCCAACAAATAAGTATCTTCTAGAGTTGAATAACTTGATTTTAAAAGCAATGGAGAATAGACTGATCAATAAAAATAAATCTGGCTTTCTTGAAACCAAAACATCCTCAGATTGGCACCTTCTATGGCTTTCCTAAGGGTCATAAAGGACTTCTTCCCATGAGGGAATGTCCAATTCTCTCGGTAATTGACATTATCACACAGAAATTAGCACCTATGTAGATGCAGTCCTTAGGCCCTTTGTTTTAGCCTTACCAGCTTATGTCTGAAACACCATGGATCTCCTCAGAAGGTTGGAGGATTTTCAGATGGAGGAAAAAGTCCTTCTTGCTATTCTAGATGGGGAAGCATTGTATAGTGACACGTGATGGATCTTCAGGAATTTGTCCTATCACAAAACTATTTTTTGTTTGACAGGTGGGTCTTCCACCAACACAGGGGTGCAGTAATGGGGATACACTGTGCTCCCACATATGCAACTTTATTCTTGGGCTGATGGGAGGAAACTATCATTTTTTGTGATGAAAATGGGAAATGGACTTCCCACATTGCAATGTGGCTACATTATATACAGTTAGGTCCAGAAATATTTGGACAGTGACACAAGTTTTGTTATTTTAGCTGTTTACAAAAACATGTTCAGAAATACAATTCTATATATAATATGGGCTGAAAGTGCACACTCCCAGCTGCAATATGAGAGTTTTCACATCCAAATCGGAGAAAGGGTTTAGGAATCATAGCTCTGTAATGCATAGCCTCCTCTTTTTCAAGGGACCAAAAGTAATTGGACAAGGGACTCTAAGGGCTGCAATTAACTCTGAAGGCGTCTCCCTCGTTAACCTCTAATCAATGAAGTAGTTAAAAGGTCTGGGGTTGATTACAGGTGTGTGGTTTTGCATTTGGAAGCTGTTGCTGTGACCAGACAACATGCGGTCTAAGGAACTCTCAATTGCGGTGAAGCAGAACATCCTGAGGCTGAAAAAAAAGAAAAAATCCATCAGAGAGATAGCAGACATGCTTGGAGTAGCAAAATCAACAGTTGGGTACATTCTGAGAAAAAAGGAATTGACTGGTGAGCTTGGGAACTCAAAAAGGCCTGGGCGTCCACGGATGACAACAGTGGTGGATTATTGCCGCATACTTTCTTTGGTGAAGAAGAACCCGTTCACAACATCAACTAAAGTCCAGAACACTCTCAGTGAAGTAGGTGTATCTGTCTCTAAGTCAACAGTAAAGAGAAGACTCCATGAAAGTAAATACAAAGGGTTCACATCTAGATGCAAACCATTCATCAATTCCAAAAATAGACAGGCCAGAGTTAAATTTGCTGAAAAACACCTCATGAAGCCAGCTCAGTTCTGGAAAAGTATTCTATGGACAGATGAGACAAAGATCAACCTGTACCAGAATGATGGGAAGAAAAAAGTTTGGAGAAGAAAGGGAACGGCACATGATCCAAGCACACCACATCCTCTGTAAAACATGGTGGAGGCAATGTGATGGCATGGGCATGCATGGCTTTCAATGGCACTGGGTCACTTGTGTTTATTGATGACATAACAGCAGACAAGAGTAGCCGGATGAATTCTGAAGTGTACCGGGATATACTTTCAGCCCAGATTCAGCCAAATGCCGCAAAGTTGATCGGACGGCGCTTCATAGTACAGATGGACAATGACCCCAAGCATACAGCCAAAGCTACCCAGGAGTTCATGAGTGCAAAAAAGTGCAACATTCTGCAATGGCCAAGTCAATCACCAGATCTTAACCCAATTGAGCATGCACTTCACTTGCTCAAATCCAGACTTAAGACGGAAAGACCCACAAACAAGCAAGACCTGAAGGCTGCGGCTGTAAAGGCCTGGCAAAGCATTAAGAAGGAGGAAACACAGCGTTTGGTGATGTCCATGGGTTCCAGACTTAAGGCAGTGATTGCCTCCAAAGGATTCGCAACAAAATATTGAAAATAAAAATATTTTGTTTGGGTTTGGTTTATTTGTCCAATTACTTTTGACCTCCTAAAATGTGGAGTGTTTGTAAAGAAATGTGACAATTCCTACAATTTCTATCAGATATTTTTGTTCAAACCTTCAAATTAAACGTTACAATCTGCACTTGAATTCTGTTGTAGAGGTTTCATTTCAAATCCAATGTGGTGGCATGCAGAGCCCAACTCGCCAAAATTGTGTCACTGTCCAAATATTTCTGGACCTAACTGTAGATGATGTCCTTATTCTTCGGACCGGCACAAAGTAACAATTTGATCAATTTATGTCCTCTTTCAATGAGAATAATATAGGTCTTAGATGTACTACAATTGATGAACAGGAAATTTCGTTACTGGATTTTGCTATTCACCTTGACTCAATGGGTAATCTTAAGACACAATCTATAGGAAGCCATTTGCAACCAACAACCTCCTCCATTTGAATAGTCATCATCCTCTACTATTGAAAAGAGGGATCGCCAAGGGCCAATTCCTTTGGCTTAGACCAAATTGTTTGTTCTTCGGGGATCATAGACGCAGCGTACCATCATGCTAAAGTTGCGAATTGATCTACTCTTTTGGTCCCAAAGAACAAGGAAAAATGATGGCTTGATCTGTTTTCTGGGGACCTTTGGTAGCAGGTGGATAGAGGCATCTAGGATCTTGCAAATACATTGGGAGATACTTAAAATGGATCTACACCTTAGTGCGCTACTTCCACCTAAGGCATCCGTCACATATCGAAAAGGTTGGAATCTGAGGGATCGATTGGTTCATAGCCATTTAACTCAAATAGCGGCAAATCCAACATGGCTAAAAAAGAGCAAGATCATTGGGACATTCAAATGTGGTTCACGCAAGATTGTTTAAAAAAGCAAAACTGACATATGAGAGTGAAGCAATGGCTGGTAGATATACCAATAATGAATTCATCAATCGTAATATGACAGGGGTAGTCTATATGGCCAAATTCTCCATCCCTAATAGTTATATTGGCAAAACAATTCTACAATTTATGAGGAGAGTGTTGCAGCATATTGGAGATGTTCATAGGACAGAGGACATCTTATAGCGTGACGTATGTGGAAGGCACATGGTGGTGACATCAGATTGATTCAATTTCAGGGTATTGAAAAGGTGAAAATATCTCTGAGACAAGGGGATTTAAGGCCCCGTTCCACGCGTCGATTTATCGTGCGATCGCATGTGCGATCGTACCCGCCCCCATTGTTTGTGCGTCACAGGCAATTTGTTGCCCGTCACACAAAGTCGTTTACCCCCGTCACACATACTTACCTTCCAAACGACCTCGCTGTGGGTGGCGAACATCCTCTTGAAGGGGGAGGGATGTTCGGCGTCACAGCGACATCACTCAGCGGCCGCCAAATAAAAGCGGAGGGGCGAAGATGAGCGGGATGTTACATCCCGCCCACCTTCTTCCTTCTTCATTGCCGGCGGGACGCAGGTAAGCTGTGTTTGTCGCTCCCGGGGTGTCACACGGAGCGATGTGTGCTGCCTCAGGAACGACGAACAACCTGCATCCAGGAATGTGACCGATATTACGAAAATGAGCGACGTGTCAAAGAGCAACGATAAGGTGAGTATTTTTGCTCGTTCACAGTCGCTCGTAGCTGTCACACGCTACGATATCTCTAACGATGCCGGATATGCGTCACGGAATTCGTGACCCCGACGACATATCGTTAGAGATATCGTACCGTGTAACACCCCCTTTAGATCATAGGATTCTTAAGAAAGAGATCCAGTGTTTATAGGTTAAAAACTGTGCTCCGCTAGGACTGAATGAATCTATTTCCTATACATCCTTTACCTAATGAAAAGTCATGGGATGGCTCTTAGTTTTCACCTTTATGGATCGGTAGGTTTCTCATGTTCTGTCATGGACAGAGGTCAGCTTTAACTTATAGAAGCCGGGCATCTTTGCAGGGCATGCACGGTTTACATCATGGCCAGATAAAGCAGATCAGAGCTACACTAACTTATGTATTAAGCCTCTTCATGTGTCCCTACATACCAGGGTGACAAAATGCGTCAAGGCTAATGAGGCAATCGTCACTGCATGGTTTAATTTAGTGCAGTGATTAGCGAGAGATCATTACGTGCGATAACATGGCGTGTTGATCCATGTTGTTACTTCCGGAGTGAATCAAGTAATGGCGTTTGACACTGTATCTTAATATGCAATGCTGATAGTTATTGTACCGCCTTGAGAGGGGCCCGGCCTGCTTCTCCGCTTGCTCGGGCCGAGCCGCTCGAGGTCCGGGCTCGGGTTGTCAGTGGCAAGAGCATCTCCGGACCGGGGGCCACGTCGCTCTGTTAAGGGGAGAGGCAGTGGGGTGGTGGGGGTGGTGACGGGACGAGGCGCGCAGCCAGGGAGGGCCACGCTGTCATCCAACGAGTCGTGACGCCACCCACGGGTTGTGGTGACGGGATGCACCACCGCTGCGGCTGGAGTGAAGGCGGGCTCGTCCGGGATCGGTGTTGCGGATGCAGCCTAGATGTTAGCCCCTCCGTGGGTAGGGGCAGTGTGTCCCGGGGCCCGTGGGGGGGACTGGAGCGCTGATGTTGTTGTCGGGGTGCAGGGTGCCGTGCCGCAGTGTAGTGTCGTGCCCAGATGGCACTGGTGTACTCACGATTGATTCACACTCAGAGTCACTGGTAAACCAAAGTTCGGATGTGGTCGGTTCCCGCGGCCGGCTGCTGATGTCCCCTGTGGGGTTGATGGTGGCCCCTTTTCCCGTGCACTTCTGGATGTTGTGTTTCGGCTCCCCTGCCTGAGCAGTGGTAGCCCGCTCCCCGGCGTTGAGCTGCCGGAGGAGCCCTCGGTTGCCCGCAGGTGCTGGTCCATCGGGTGTTTGGCCCTTGGCGGTGGCGCTCACCCGGTCTCGGTGGGCTTTTTCCTTCTTTCGGGACTTTGGGTGTGGATGAACCCGTGAGGTCCAGCCAGCAATCAGTCAATTTGCCTATACTCAGTGGCTTCTAAGCTAGAACGGGGTCTGAGTACCCGGTTTCTGGTGCTACGGTACACGGTTGACTCCCCGGTTCGGGACCGGCGGGCTTCAACCCAGACCCGGTCCGTACGGTTCCGCTGGTTGCTGTACTCGTACTCCTGCAGACGGCCACCATCGTCTGCCTGCCTGACGTTTCCAAGGGGCCCAGGCTCCTACCCGGGTCCCTGACAGCTGCTCCACTACCACTCACTGTCAACTCAAAACTCAAAGTGTTTGAACTTCCTGCTCCAGGCCAGTAGTCTCCTCGGTGGGCGTGCCTTTCCGCCTGACTCCGCCCACCCGGTGTGCTCTACTGGCCCTGAGGGAGGCATCAGGTCTCCCTTTCGGGTGACATGTGTGTGACCTCACAGGGGATGGGGGTGTGTGTGTATGTGGTAGGTGTTATTACCTGTGACCCCTGGGGTCCAGGGTGTCAGATTATTATCGCCCAGCTACAACTTGGAAAAAGTTCAGGGGATCATTGAGATACACAAGCAACTTCCCGGCTTTAGAATATGATCAGGGATTACTATTAGATGAGGACATTCTAGCTATGGAATATGAGGCCGCTTTATAAATATGATGGAAGTTATAGTGGTAATAGGAATTAATACCTGGAAAACATTATTAATTCTCTGAAATATAACTCCTAGGACATCTAGTATTAGAGCCCTGAGATATTGTTTAAGAAAGATTTCCATTTGGGCAGAGAAATAACATTGCTGCTACCTCCTTCTAAACAAATATTCCTATGAAGGGTCATGAGTGATTGTTATATGGGATCCTTATCTCTGCTTTAATAAATATAGATCAATAAACTCTGAGGTTCCAGCCAAGACGAATCAGCCGAGAGCCGGCGCTGCTAAAATCGTCGATGCTAAATTTATTTAAAATGCTGATCTCTTATTAAATGAATTTAGGTAAAAAATACAGTTAGGTCCAGAAATCTTTGGCCAGTGACACAATTTTGGCGAGTTGGGCTCTGCATGCCACCACATTGGATTTGAAATGAAACCTCTACAACAGAATTCAAGTGCAGATTGTAACGTTTAATTTGAAGGTTTGAACAAAAATATCTGATAGAAATTGTAGGAATTGTCACATTTCTTTACAAACACTCCACATTTTAGGAGGTCAAAAGTAATTGGACAAATAAACCAAACCCAAACAAAATATTTTTATTTTCAATATTTTGTTGCGAATCCTTTGGAGGCAATCACTGCCTTAAGTCTGGAACCCATGGACATCACCAAACGCTGGGCTTCCTCCTTCTTAATGCTTTGCCAGGCCTTTACAGCCGCAGCCTTCAGGTCTTGCTTGTTTGTGGGTCTTTCCGTCTTAAGTCTGGATTTGAGCAAGTGAAATGCATGCTCAATTGGGTTAAGATCTGGTGATTGACTTGGCCATTGCAGAATGTTCCACTTTTTTGCACTCATGAACTCCTGGGTAGCTTTGGCTGTATGCTTGGGGTCATTGTCCATCTGTACTATGAAGCGCCGTCCGATCAACTTTGCGGCATTTGGCTGAATCTGGGCTGAAAGTATATCCCGGTACACTTCAGAATTCATCCGGCTACTCTTGTCTGCTGTTATGTCATCAATAAACACAAGTGACCCAGTGCCATTGAAAGCCATGCATGCCCATGCCATCACGTTGCCTCCACCATGTTTTACAGAGGATGTGGTGTGCCTTGGATCATGTGCCGTTCCCTTTCTTCTCCACACTTTTTTCTTCCCATCATTCTGGTACAGGTTGATCTTTGTCTCATCTGTCCATAGAATACTTTTCCAGAACTGAGCTGGCTTCATGAGGTGTTTCTCAGCAAATGTAACTCTGGCCTGTCTATTTTTGGAATTGATGAATGGTTTGCATCTAGATGTGAACCCTTTGTATTTACTTTCATGGAGTCTTCTCTTTACTGGTGACTTAGAGACAGATACACCTACTTCACTGAGAGTGTTCTGGACTTCAGTGGATGTTGTGAACGGGTTCTTCTTCACCAAAGAAAGTATGCGGCGATCATCCACCACTGTTGTCATCCATGGACGCCCAGGCCTTTTTGAGTTCCCAAGCTCACCAGTCAATTCCTTTTTTCTCAGAATGTACCCGACTGTTGATTTTGCTACTCCAAGCATGTCTGCTATCTCTCTGATGGATTTTTTCTTTTTTTTCAGCCTCAGGATGTTCTGCTTCACCTCAATTGAGAGTTCCTTAGACCGCATGTTGTCTGGTCACAGCAACAGCTTCCAAATGCAAAACCACACACCTGTAATCAACCCCAGACCTTTTAACTACTTCATTGATTACAGGTTAACGAGGGAGACGCCTTCAGAGTTAATTGCAGCCCTTAGAGTCCCTTGTCCAATTACTTTTGGTCCCTTTTAAAAGAGGAGGCTATGCATTACAGAGCTATGATTCCTAAACCCTTTCTCCGATTTGGATGTGAAAACTCTCATATTGCAGCTGGGAGTGTGCACTTTCAGCCCATATTATATATAATTGTATTTCTGAACATGTTTTTGTAAACAGCTAAAATAACAAAACTTGTGTCACTGTCCAAATATTTCTGGACCTAACTGTATGTTATGAGGACTCCCATTCTTAAATTATGGACCAATAAGCCAAAAGGTCTAAGGACGAATCAGTCTAAATAGTGCTGCCATAAATATTGGGGGGAAATTTCTCACAATTATAGAATTTCTACCTTTCCATATTCTGGCCCTTTATCTATATATATAATTGCCTTATTCTGTCTGTCTGTCTGTCTGTCTATCTGTCTGTCTTGCTCCAAAATTGTGTCCTTACGGTGACAAACAGCGGATTGGCCGCTCGCCTCGCCTCGGCTCTGCCCCCCCGCACGGATTGGCCGTTCGCCTCGCCTCGGCTCCCCCCCCGCACGGATTGCCGCTCGCCCAGGCTCTGCCCCCACACGGATTGGCCTCTCGACCCCGCCCCGCCCCCCTCACGCATTGCACGCTCGCTCTGGCCCCGCCACCCGCACGCATTCCCCGAACCGAGACGGAGACCCGACTTCCAGGTGAGAACAGACACACACACACACATCAGATCACACTCACTCTCACACACACACCTCACACACACATCAGATCGCATCCACATACTCACAACATCCCGTGATATCGCCTGCTTCTCGGCGGCGATACTGTGCAGTGACCTTCCAGGACCTGCCGGAGGATCACATGGCCGGAAGCATGTAGTATCTCCGGATGTTGTGATTGTTAGCGCGTATGTGCGATATCTTCAGTGTGTGTGTGTGAATGTATGCGATCGGATGTGTGTGAGTGTGTTCTGATGTGTGAGTGTGTGTGTGTGTGTGTGTGTGTGTGAGTGTATGCGATCGGATGTGTGTGAGTGTGTTCTGATGTGTGAGTGTGTGTGTGTGAGTGTATGCGATCAGATCTGTGAGTGTCGGCAGAGAAGCACGCCGTGCAGCACAGCTGCTGGGACCGCCCACCGGTGGGCACAGGGAGATGTGGGGTGTGTGTGTGAGTGTATGCGATCAGATGTGTGCGTGTATACTGTCTGATGTGTGACTGTGGAGCACGATGGGGAGTGCGCAGCATGGGGGATGGAGCACGATGGGGAGTGCGCAGCATGGGGGATGGAGCACGATGGGGAGTGCGCAGCATAGGGGATGGAGCACAATGGGGGGTGCGCAGCATAGGGGGTTGGAGCACGATGGGGAGTGCGCAGCATGGGGGATGGAGCACGATGGAGAGTGCGCAGCATGGGGGATGGAGCACGATGGGGGTGCGCAGCATGGGGGATGGAGCACGATGGGGGTGCGCAGCATGGGGGATGGAGCACGTTTGGGAGTGCACAGCATGGGGGATGGAGCACGATGGGGAGTGTGCAGCATAGGGGATGGAGCACGATGGGGAGTGCGCAGCATAGGGGGTTGGAGCACGATGGGGAGTGCGCAGCATGGGGGATGGAGCACGATGGGGAGTGCGCAGCATGGGGGATGGAGCACGATGGGGGGTGCGCAGCATGGGGGATGGAGCACGATGGGGAGTGCGCAGCATGGGGGATGGAGCACGATGGGGAGTGCGCAGCATGGGGGATGGAGCACGATGGGGAGTGCGCAGCATGGGGGATGGAGCATGATGGGGAGTGCGCAGCATGGGAGATGGAGCACGATGGGGGGTGCGCAGCATGGAGAATGGAGCACGTTTGGGAGTGCGCAGCATGGGGGATGGAGCACGATGGAGAGTGCGCAGCATGGGGGATGGAGCACGATGGGGAATGCGCAGCATGGGGGATGGAGCACGATGGGGAGTGCGCAGCATGGGGGATGGAGCACGATGGGGAATGCGCAGCATGGAGGATGGAGCACGATGGGGAGTGCGCAGCATGGGGGATGGAGCACGATGGGGAGTGCGCAGCATGGGGGATGGAGCACGATGGGGGGTGCGCAGCATGGTGGATGGAGCACGATGGGGAGTGCGCAGCATGGGGGATGCAGCACGATGGGGAGTGCGCAGTATGGGGGATGGAGCACGATGGGGAATGTGCAGCATGGAGGATGGAGCACGATGGGGAGTGCGCAGCATGGGGGATGGAGCACGATGGGGAATGTGCAGCATGGAGGATGGAGCACGATGGGGGGTGCGCAGCATGGGGGATGGAGCACGATGGGGAGTGCGCAGCATGGGGGATGGAGCACTATGGGGAGTGCGCAGCATGGGGGATGGAGCACGATGGGGGGTGCGCAGCATGGTGGATGGAGCACGATGGGGGGTGCGCAGCATGGGGGATGGAGCACGATGGGGGTGCGCAGCATGGGGGATGGAGCACGATGGGGGGTGCGCAGCATGGAGGATGGAGCATGTTTGGGAGTGCGCAGCATGGGGGATGGAGCACGATGGGGAGTGCGCAGCATGGGGGATGGAGCACGATGGGGAGTGCGCAGCATGGGGGATGGAGCACGATGGGGAATGTGCAGCATGGAGGATGGAGCACGATGGGGAGTGCGCAGCATGGGGGATGGAGCACGATGGGGAATGTGCAGCATGGAGGATGGAGCACGATGGGGGGTGCGCAGCATGGGGGATGGAGCACGATGGGGGGTGCGCAGCATGGGGGATGGAGCACGATGGGGGGTGCACACCTCCCCCCAAAACACACACACACTGCCACACACGCACTGCACAACACACCACACACACACACACACACACTAGGAACCACAAACACTGCCCTACACAGACACCCACACACACAGACAACGCCGCACACACACAACACCCAACACACAAACACCGCGGCACACACAAATATATGCACACACATTGCACAAAACATACCTCCCCCCAAAACACACACACACACCCCACACCCACACAAACCGCGCAACACACACACACAACGCTACAGACACACAGCGCTCCACAAATAACGCAACACACAACACCGCTCTCACCCCCCGCCACACCCAGACAACACCCAGAACATGTACAGCCCCTACACAAACGCTTGGTAACTACACACAACAACATCTATCTATATATATACATATATAACAAAAATCATACATTAACTACACAATACGTAAATTCTAGAATACCCGATGCGTAGAATCCGGCCACCTTCTAGTATTTAATAAGTATTTAATATTGCCTCTTTCAGATATCCTGAAACAGACTGTAATTTTTTTCCAGTTGTAAAAATAATTTCTCTCTGTCTAAAAATTGGCAGATGGAATATTTAAAAAGGTTTTCCCTTAGTATTTATTATTATTATTATTATTATTATTATTTATTTATAGAGCAGCATTGATTCCATGGTGCTGTACATGAGAAGGGGGTTACATACAGATTATACATATACAAGTTACAGTAGACAGATTAGTACAGAGGGAAGAGGGCCCTACCCTTGCGGGCTTACATTCTATAGAATTATGGGGAGGAGACAGTAGGTGGGGTGTAGATTGCACAGTGGTCGGGCGGCAGCTCCGCATGGTGGTCGGGCGGCAGCGCCGCACAGTGGTCGGGCGGCAGTGAGGTCATTGTAGATTGTAGGCATTTCTGAACAGGTGGGTTTTCAGGTTCCGTTTGCAGTTTGCAAGTGTAGTAGATAGTCTGACGTGTTGAGGCAGCGAGTTCCAGGAGACTGGGGATGTTCGGGAGAAGTCTTGGAGTCAGTTGTGTGAGGAGCGAATGAGAGAGGAGGAGAGCAGGAGATCTTGGGAGGACCGGAGGTGACGTGTTGGAGTGTAGTGGGAGATTAGTTCAGAGATATACGGAGGAGACAGATTATGCACAGCTTTGTAGGTCAGTGTTAGTAGTTTGAATTAGTATTTACTAGAACTTACTTCCTTTTGTATCCAGCATTCTGACTGGCTTGGATAGGCTTTATTATTTGTGGTGAAGATGTAATTTTAATATCTTACAAAAAGGAGGGCACAGTCTCAGTGGAGACAGAGGAGATAACAGTATTCAGGTAATTAATTTTGCAGATTTCACTCCATCTGACTATCTCTCTTGACTGACAGTCCATCACTGGATTATGCATAACCAACCAGGGAAGACCCAATACAATAGGAGTGGGGATACCTTCCAAGACATGACAGGAAAGAAGCTTCTTGTGAAGAAGAGCCCCTATACATAGGTCTACATTATGTACCACTTGTGTAAATTTTCCCTGATCGTGAGGAGCCGAGTCAATGTCAAATATAGGGATGAATTTAGCCAGTGTATTACAGGGGAGGCTATGGATCCGTGCAAACCATAAAACCACCATGTTGGCTCCTGCCCCACTATTCAAAAAGACAGAGATGGTCCCAGTTTTGTTACATATGACAACCTCAGTAGGTAGAATAAACTGAGACGCCCAGGTTGTAAACCTCCACACAACCTGGGGTCAGGCTTTTCCAATGGCTTCCTTTGCTAAGGATGCAATAGACAAACCCTTATAAAAATGACCCTTATGATCACAGAAAAAACATACTCCTGACTTACAGCAAACCGTACCGTAAGGGACCCAGACTTAGAGGAAGCAGCCCCTAACTGCACGGGTTCCAGAGCTTACGAGAAGGACTTCAGCCTTAGGAAGCACAACAGGAGACGGGGTCCTCCTAGGTTTATCTCTAAGGTGTCTATTGATACATATGGCCAGAGCCATGGCGACCTCTAATGTCTCATGAGTGTCATATAACACCAATGCTATCTTGAGCATTTCTGACAGACCCTGGCAAAAATGGCTCCTAAGAGCCGGGTCATTCCGCTTAGTGTTGTCGCGGGCGGGGAGGAGGGTGTCAGCACTGCGCTCACCCCTCTGCTCGGGTCCGGCTGCTGCTGCTCAGTGGTGGCTCGAGCGGTGGGCCGGATCCCGGGGGTCTCGAGCGGCGCTCCTCGCCCGTGAGTGAAAGGGGATTGGGTTTTTGGGATATAGTTTATTGTCCGTGACGCCACCCACGGTTGTGGTGATTTGTTGACACCACCGCTGCTCTGTATGGGGATCCCGGGAGTGATGGTATGGAGCAGCAAGTTGTTGTGTTGCCCCTCCGTGGGTAGGGGTTGGTGATCCCGGGGCCCAGTGATGTGGTGGGAAGATGCAGGGCTTGGTGGGCGCAGGGACGCGGGGGCAGCGCTGTGCCTTGCGGCACTGTGGTACTCACTCAGCCTGAGACGATGACACAGTTCTCGGTAAAACACACGGCTGGAAAGACGGTTCCCACGGACGGCTGCACTTGCTTTTCCCCTGTAGTTGACGGTGACGGTCCCTTTTCCTGCACCTAAGATGATGATGGTTGCGATGGGTTCCCACCGGTAACCCGCTCCCCGGCTTGGATATGGGCCGGAGGAGCCCTACTTTGCCCGCAGGCGCTGGCCCTGAGAAACTGGTGCCCTGGCGGTGGCGGTGTCTCTCTGTTACGGTTGGACTGTTGCCTTCAATCGGGACTTGGTTGTTGGGAGACAGTCGTCCCCTTCACTGATGGATTTGGCAAATTATGGCGACTCCTAGCCTTGCCGGGATCCGAAAGGCCCCTGCCCTGGTGCTGACTGTTCCTTGTACACTGCTCCAGACCGCCGGGTCACCACCCGTCTGCGGTCCTTCCAGCAACCTCCGAGCAGTCACCCCTGCGGACAATCACCGCCGTCTGCTGACCTTGCTGTCTCTCAGCCCGGGGCACACACCCGGACCAACTTCAGGCTTTACAAAACTGTTTCTTTTCTGTCACCACTCTTACTTTCCTCCTTTACCACTTCACTTCGCTTCCTTTCACTTTACTGTTTACTCCTTCACCTCCTAAACTGATCTTTACTCAAGCTCTTCCCTGAGCTGACTCTGCCTGGTTTTCCGCCTCCAGAGCTGTGAACTCCTCGGTGGGCGGAGCCAACCGCCTGGCCCACCCCCTGGTGTGGACACCAGCTCCTGGAGGAAGGCAACAAGGATTTTTGGTTTAGCTTAGATGTTCCTAACTGGGGTGTAGGGTGTGGTGGTGTGATGACCTGTGACCCCTGGCTTGCCCAGGGCGTCACATTCCTCCTTAGCAAAATGCAGACCGTCCGCGGGCTGCCCGTCCAACACCGGTTTTATTTTCTGAAAAATATATAAAGTAAAACGGTAACATATATACACTTTATAACATCATCCCACATCAGGAGGTTCAGTACTTAAACGTTGCAACGGTTTACGGTCACGGTCTCCGCTCTCTCCCACCCAAGCAACCTGGCCCTGATGCTGCCCCTAAAACCCAGGCAGCACCCTTTGACCCAAGTCCAGCACAAGTTACCCGAGCGGGATCTGTCCTTCCCCTCCAGAGGGTAGCCACCGGTTCCTGTGGTGGCTGGGCCCCAGCCGGCTCTACTGCGGGCCCTCCCTCCAACCTGCCTCTCCGGAGGCGGCAACTGCGGAAACGGTAACGGTAAACAACTTATTTACATTCCACGCACGTTTGTGGTTGCCCTGCAAGTTCACGGGCTTGTCCATAAGGAGTCCCTTATGCAACTCTTTAAAACGGTCCCCACGGGGACAACGGTGCCGGCAACGGCCGGTTTTCACAATCACGGTTAATCAGGTGACTCCATCAGTTGATCACTTTACTTATCATCATCTTTTCAAACAAAAACTCACACAGACTTCCTGATCCCTCTCTTTAAAGGACGGTCTCCCTGTACCTAAGTGGGGGTCTACCTAGGTTGGAACGGGTGGACCTCCAGGGTCCGGTGTCAGTGGGGCTATGCAGTGGGGCAGAGGGAACAACTGGTTCCTCCTCCCTGCTATCGTGTGGGGCAGGCGGAGGCATAGGGGAGCTGGGCACAGGTTCATCCCTGGGCACTGGCACTGGTTCTGGCTCACGGTTGACCGCTTCCACCACTTCTTCATCCACAGGTTGTGGGAACAGTATCACTGGAAGAATCACCGCGCCGTTCTGTGTAGGCCAGTCTGCTGGGAAGTCACCCATCACAGTGTGGATCACCTCTTTTGCCTTCTCTGCTGGTGGAGGAACTGGTACTTCAGCCGTTGCCCTCAATGCTGGTGGGCACCTTTTCAGATGGTCCCGGGAAACCGTGGCCAAAGTGCCCCCTTGGTCACGACTGATCTGGTAGGCCTTTCCATCTTCCCATCCTGTGGGTTGTATGACGTATGGGATTTGTTCCCATTGATCATCCAGCTTGTGGGTCTTCCGCTTCCGCTTTAACACCACAACTCCGGGCTGGAAAGGGCCCGCAGACGCTTTCTGATTGAAGCGCTGCTCCTGTTGTTCTCGACTCCAACTTAGGTTCTTCTCCACATACTCCTGGATCTGCCGGTATTGTGCTCTCCGCCGAGTTTCCCATTCAGCTGTCGAAGGGAGTGCTTCTGGGGCCTCCAACCCCACTTCAAGGTCCACCGGCAGGCGGCTGGGCCGAGCCCTCATTAGATATGCTGGGGTGCACTTTGTTGAGCTGGACAGGATATTGTTGTACATATCGACCAAGTCGGGTAGCTTTTCCGGCCACAGGTTCCGCTCTTCCAGCGGTAACGTCTTGAGGATTCCCAGGACCAAGTGGTTCATCTTCTCACACATGCCGTTGGTCTGGGCATGGTAAGGGGTGGTCCGGATCTTCTTACAGCCGTACAACTGGCAGAACTCGTGGAACACCTCTGCTTCAAAAGCCGGGCCTTGGTCAGTAAGCACCTTTTCTGGATATCCATGCGGTCGGCAGAAATAAGCCTGGAACGCTCGAGCAGCAGTTCGACCAGTTAGGTCCTTGACGGGGACAACCACCATGAATATTGAATAGTGGTCTACGATGGTCAACGCGTAGGCGTACCCACTTCGGCTGGGGGTGAGCTTGACATGGTCTAGGGCGACCAGCTCCAGCGGCTGATGTGTGATGATTGGGTGTAGGGGCGTCCTCTGGCTGGTCTCGTCCTTCCTCCTCAGCGTGCAAGGACCACACTCTCGGCACCAGGCTTCCACCGATTCCCGCATCCCACTCCAATAGAACCGCTCTCTCAACAGCATCTCCAGCTTCTTCCACCCGAAGTGTCCGGCACCATCATGGTATGCCCGCAAAACAGTAGCCACATCAGCTTGGGGAATAACCAGCTGGCAGATTTTCTCATGAGTCTTCGGGTTGATCAGCTCACGGTACAGCTTCCCTTGATGTAGATACAGCCGTTTCCGTTCCTTCCACAAGCGCTGGGCTTCAGCTGGGGCGGCAGGGTCAATTCCAACAGCACCTTGTTCCACCAGGGTCTTGACAAGGCGGACAGCCGGCGCCTGGTTTTGAGCTTCCTGCCACTCTTGACTGGGCCGTGGGTCCAGGTCCACCCGTTATTGGTGTACCTGTACCTTCTCAGTTGGCGGCCGGTGAAATGCAGGCAACTCAATCTCCTCAAGATCGTCATCCTCGCACCCTTCTTCTGACAAATGGGGCATTCGGGAGAGTGCATCAGCATTAATGTTGACACGACCAGCTCGGTACTTGATGGCAAAGTCGTAGTTGGCTAGCCGGGCCACCCACCGCTGCTCCAACGCGCCCAACTTGGCCGTGTCCAGGTGAGTCAACAGATTGTTGTCCGTGAAAGCGGTGAATTTTGCTGCAGCCAAGTAGTGGCGGAACCGCTCTGTGATAGCCCATACCAATGCCAGGAGCTCGAGCTTGAAGGAGCTGTAGTTCTCGGGGTTCCTTTCAGTTGGTCGAAGCTTCCGGCTAGCATAAGCAATCACTTTCTCCTTCCCATCCTGGACCTGGGACAGGACTGCTCCCAGTCCCACATTGCTGGCATCTGTGTAGAGGATGAACGGGCAGCCATAGTCAGGATACGCTAGGACCTCTTCTCCGGTCAGGGCCGCTTTCAGTTGGCAGAAGGATTCCTCATGCTTTTCCTCCCACACCAGCAGGGCTCCGATGGGTCTACCACCTTTGGTCTGTCCCACGAGGAGATCTTGCATGGGGGCAGCCATCTTCGTGTATCCCTTGATAAAGCGCCGGTAGTACCCCACCAGGCCCAGAAACTGCCTTACTTCCCTCACTGTGGTTGGTCTCGGCCAGCCCTGGATGGCAGTGATCTTCTCAGGGTCGGGGGCGACACACTCTGCACTTACCACGTGCCCCAGGTACTGCACTCTGGGTTTCAGCAGATGACACTTAGAGGGCTTCAATTTCATCCCGTATTTGGCAAGGGACGCGAACACCTCGGCCAGGTGCTCCAGATGGGCTTCATACGTCTGGGAATAAACAATCACATCATCCAAGTACAACAGGACGGTCTCGAAGTTTAGATGTCCCAGACAGCACTCCATCAGCCGTTGGAAAGTTCCTGGGGCATTGCACAGCCCGAACGGCATACTATTGAATTCACAGAGCCCCATCGGGGTGGTGAAGGCGGTTTTCTCCCGGTCTTCCGGGGCCACAGCCACTTGCCAGTACCCACTGGTGAGGTCAAGGGTAGAGAAGTAATTTGCAGTTCTCAGTGCGGCCAAAGACTCTTCAATACGGGGCAGTGGGTAGGCATCTTTATGGGTTATCTGATTAATCTTCCGGTAGTCCACACACATCCGCATGGTACCATCCTTCTTCTTGACCAGTACCAACGGAGCGGCCCAGGGACTACAGCTGTCCCGAATAACCCCTGCCTCCTTCATATTCCTCAACATATCTTTGGCACACTGGTAATGTGCAGGGGGAATAGGCCTGTACCTTTCTTTGATAGGGGGGTGTTCACCGGTGGGGATATGGTGTTGGACCCCTTTGATCTGCCCAAAGTCTAGTGGATGTTTGCTGAAAACCTGTTCATACTCCCGCACCACCCTGTATACCCCTGCTTTGTGATGTGTAGGGGTATCATCAGTGCCCACGTGTAGCTGTTGGTGCCACTCAGTTACCTCCCCTTGAAGCGGGGAAGTGCTGGTAGTAGGTGGGGAGACTGAGGGACTGGCTTCGTGGATGGTGTGGGGGTCCAGGGTGAGCAGTTTGGCAATGGTGGCATACCGGGGAAGCCTGACTTCTTCCTCCCCACAGTTCAACACCCTCACAGGCACTCTTCCCTTCTTCACGTCTACCACCCCTCGGGCGGCCATTACAGTGGGCCAGTGCTCGGAGGGTATGGGCTCCATCATGGCAGGGTAGTCACGCCCCTGAGGCCCTACTGCTGCCCTACACCAAATCATCATCTCACTCCTAGGGGGCACAATCAACGGAGCAACATCCATCACTCACTCCACCAATCTCTCCTCCTGTTGAGTTTACATGCTGGCGGTACATCAAGGCTCGGATCTCACGCTGCACAGCTCTCTGTCGGCTCCCCGCCGCCGTGGCGGCCAGCTGCTGCAGTAGGGACAACACATCACCCATACAGTGCTCCATCACATTGGTTCCTAGCACTATCTTCGGGTTATGATCACTGGGTTCATTCATGATCACAATCATACCCTGGTGTTGCAGTTCAGCTTGCCCTACTGTCATAGCCACCTGTTTATACCCCACTTGGGTCAATGGGAGTCCATTGGCAGCAATTAGCGTTATACTAGTATCTGGGGGTGCCAGCTCGTCAATCCCCCAATACCGCTGGTACAATGTGTATGGTATGGTGGTTACCTGTGATCCAGTGTCCAAGAGAGCCATCACCGGTATGCCGTCCACAGCCACGGGGATGATGGGCCGGGCCCCGATATACCAGTCCCGCCAGTCTGGGGGGACACGGTGTTCTACTCCTGAGGATTGACCCGGGGCCCCAGGGGTTGCTCGTTTAACGGGCACTGTCGGAAGTAATGCCCAGGCTTACGGCACTTGTAGCAGGTTGAAGGTCTGCTCCGCGGGTTGCTGTTACTTCTCCGCTGCATCCAGGAGACATCCTCAGGGCTGTCGGCAAGCTGTATCTGTGCTGAAGGCTGAGATCTGGTCAAAGGTTGGAGTGCAGCAAGAATCCTGGCGAGGTCTCCGTCCATGCGACGGCCCTGGGCTGCTAGTTCCTCCATCGTGCTGCAGGTGTTGGAGAGGTTGGTAGGGCAGGGGCCACCACAACGGGGGCCGTTTCAATGGGCCACGGGGTTGGCTCCAGGACTTCTGAAGCTGGGGGCTGTAGTGCTTTAATGGCCCGTTCCTTTAACACAGCAAAGTCCACATCAGGGTGTTCTAGGGCCCACAGCCGGAGTTGTTTGCGATCCTCAGGGGATCTCATCCCCTGCACAAACTGCTCTACTAGCATCTTGTTGCTATCCGCCTTATTGATAGGGTTCACCCGCTTTAGCGTGCGGAGGGCGGTCTGCAGACGTAAAGCATAGTCCCGAATGCTATCCACAGCCCGTTGCCAGCACTGGTAAAACTGCATCCTCAGCTCAGCTTCAGTCCGGGTCTCAAAGGCAGTGTGTAGCTTCTCAAAGATGGTGGCTACAGAGAGCCGGTCCCCCTCGGCCCAGGTCTCCGCCTCCTGCTCAGCCGCACCGGTTAACTGGCCCAGCACTACCGCCGCACGTTTCTTATCGGTCAGGGGGTACAGCTCTAGCAACGGGTTAAGCTTTTTCCGGAAGACCTGTAAAGCATCAGGTTTCCCGTCATACTGCGGTAGCCAGGTAGCTCTGGGCGCATAGGGCAAGGAGAACGGCATCACCTGAGCGAGCGCGGGGGCCGCGGCACCTCCCGCCAGCGCGGCCGGGACCTGGGCAGGTCCATTCCCATCCGCAGGTGCCACTGCGGCTGCGACCACCGCTCCTCCAGCGGCTCCGTCGGGCGCAGACATCTTGTTTCCGTCCCCCTTAGCTTCTTTCCGGCCCCTCCTCTATTGGGGCGGGGTTTTGGCCTTCGCGCCTCTGCTACTCGAGAAGACGCTCGAGCGGGAACTTTTCGCGCCAAAGATGGCGACTTCTGAAATTTTTCAGCCGGATACCTCCGGCAGTCACAAGGCGCACCTCTACCCAACGGCAGAGCGGTAAGATCCTGTTCGTGATGCCAAGTTGTCGCGGGCGGGGAGGAGGGTGTCAGCACTGCGCTCACCCCTCTGCTCAGGTCCGGCTGCTGCTGCTCAGTGGTGGCTCGAGCGGTGGGCCGGATCCCGGGGGTCTCGAGCGGCGCTCCTCGCCCGTGAGTGAAAGGGGATTGGGTTTTTGGGATATAGTTTATTGTCCGTGACGCCACCCACGGTTGTGGTGATTTGTTGACACCACCGCTGCTCTGTATGGGGATCCCGGGAGTGATGGTGTGGAGCAGCAAGTTGTTGTGTTGCCCCTCCGTGGGTAGGGGTTGGTGATCCCGGGGCCCAGTGATGTGGTGGGAAGATGCAGGGCTTGGTGGGCGCAGGGACGCGGGGGCAGCGCTGTGCCTTGCGGCACTGTGGTACTCACTCAGCCTGAGACGATGACACAGTTCTCGGTAAAACACACGGCTGGAAAGACGGTTCCCACGGACGGCTGCACTTGCTTTTCCCCAGTAGTTGACGGTGACGGTCCCTTTTCCTGCACCTAAGATGATGATGGTTGCGATGGGTTCCCACCGGTAACCCGCTCCCCGGCTTGGATATGGGCCGGAGGAGCCCTACTTTGCCAGCAGGCGCTGGCCCTGAGAAACTGGTGCCCTGGCGGTGGCGGTGTCTCTCTGTTACGGTTGGACTGTTGCCTTCAATCGGGACTTGGTTGTTGGGAGACAGTCGTCCCCTTCACTGACGGATTTGGCAAATTATGGCGACTCCTAGCCTTGCCGGGATCCGAAAGGCCCCTGCCCTGGTGCTGACTGTTCCTTGTACACTGCTCCAGACCGCCGGGCCACTACCCGTCTGCGGTCCTTCCAGCAACCTCCGAGCAGTCACCCCTGCGGACAATCACCGCCGTCTGCTGACCTTGCTGTCTCTCAGCCCGGGGCACACACCCGGACCAACTTCAGGCTTTACAAAACTGTTTCTTTTCTGTCACCACTCTTACTTTCCTCCTTTACCACTTCACTTCGCTTCCTTTCACTTTACTGTTTACTCCTTCACCTCCTAAACTGATCTTTACTCAAGCTCTTCCCTGAGCTGACTCTGCCTGGTTTTTCCGCCTCCAGAGCTGTGAACTCCTCGGTGGGCAGAGCCAACCGCCTGGCCCACCCCCTGGTGTGGACACCAGCTCCTGGAGGAAGGCAACAAGGATTTTTGGGTTAGCTTAGGCCGGTTTCACACATCCGGCTTTTCGCCGGTTTGCCGGAACCGGCGCTCTCCCGTACAGACAATACAGTACAGTGACAGCGCTGTAACTTCCGGGTCACATGCGCCGGTCACATGACAGCATGTGACCGGCGCTTGTTGCGCTGTCACTGTACTGTAGTTACTGTATGGGAGAGCGCCGGATCCGGCAAACCGGCAAAAAGCCGGATGTGTGAAACCGGCCTTAGATGTTCCTAACTGGGGTGTAGGGTGTGGTGGTGTGATGACCTGTGGCCCCTGGCTTGCCCAGGGCGTCACAGTGTCAGTGGCCCATCTCTGGAATTCAGACCAGAATTTCTCCGCTGGCCGATCTCCTTGCTGGAGCTTGCATAGCTGAGACCCAAGAGTAAGTGAAACACAGTCATCATAGATGAGAACTAGGGCAACAAAAAAACTCATCAACCGACCAAAGCGACAGTCGTTTGGAATAGAAAAAAAAACAGGATTGCGGGTCTCCTTGAAGGAGGGATGTCGCAATCCCCTACCCATTGTTCCTCACCCCTGAAAGAGTGTGGCCAGAGATTAAAGTACAGCTTGCAGGCTTCACAGAACACAAAAAGCTTATACCACTCTTTCGAAAATCTATCCATGAGGGTCACCTTGGGTTCAAGTATATTATAGTTGGCTCTCAGACCCACGGCCCGCTGTTGTGGTTGCAAAACCCTGGATCGCAGGTCTGCCAGACCAAGGAACAGACTTTGCACTAGTTCTGCAAAGGCCTCTACAGGATCCATTTAAGGTCCTGGAAAAACAAAGGTGGGCCGGTGATAATGTCATGTTGTGACAACTGGGGTCTCACTGAGTACAAGGAAAACATCCAGTGTATTCTGCAACATGCAGGGTACACCGGGGTCACAATACAATGGAGGTCCCTGGTGCTAGGGAGAGTGGAGTAGGGTTACCTCCTGCACTCACCTGCGGCTGAATCCTGCACTCCCTGATTTCCATATATGGGTTCTTTCACCCCGTCGCCAATTGCGTGCCCAGAAACTGACTTGCACTGAACTGGCTAATGAGCAGGCCGGTGAGTGCACTAGTCTCACTTCTGCAATAAATAAACATGAGGGTAGGAACATAGACAGTGGGAAATAGATACAAAAATTAAAAAACTCCAAGCAGTTATAATGCAGCTAACACTACAACTGCAAACAACATGAAACTAAAGTTTATTCCAAAGCCTGGCTCCTTCCAAAGTGGACCACATAGAAATGAGAAATCAGATTCTATCACTGGCATCAGATGATAGGACACATGACTTTATATAGTCAAGGGGAGTGGTAGCAATAGATTTGTATACACAAAGTCAAGTGTCAGCTGGGTAGTACTTCATGCAATTTCATGCTTCTTATAGTGTCAATACTTCATGTAGGGTCACTGCTTCATGTACGGTCATTGCTTTATGTAGGGTTATTGCTTCATGTATGGTCAACCTTCATGTAGGGTCATTGCTTCATGTAGGGTCATTGTTTCATGTTGGGTCATTGCTTCATGTACGGTCATTGCTTCATGTAGGGTCATTGCTTCATGTACGGTCATGCTTCATGTAGGGTTATTGCTTCATGTTGGGTCATTGCTTCATGTAGGGTCATTGCTTCATCTAGGGTTATTGCTTCATGTAGGGTCATTGCTTCATGTAGGGTCATTGCTTCATGTAGGGTCATTGCTTCATGTAGGGTCATTGCTTCATGTTGGGTCATTGCTTCATTTATGGCCACGCTTCATGTAGGGTTATTGCTTCATGTACGGTCATGCTTCATGTAGGGTTATTGCTTCATGTACGGTCATGCTTCATGTAGGGTTATTGCTTCATGTATGGTCAAGCTTCATGTAGGGTTATTGCTTCATGTAGGGTCATTGCTTCATTTATGGTCAAGCTTCATGTAGGGTTATTGCTTCATGTAGGGTCATTGCTTCATGCAACGTCATACTTCTTGTAGGGTCAATATGTCATGTAAGGTCATTGCTTCATGAACGTTCGTGTATCTTGTAGGATCATGCTTCTTGCAATACTTCATGTAATATCATGCTTATAGAGGGTCATGCTTCTTGAAAGGGTCATGTTTCTTGTAGGGTCAATGCTTCATGTGTAGGGTCAATGCTTCATGTAAGGTTAATGTTTCATGTAGAGTCATGCTTCATGTACGGTCATGCTTCATGTTCGGTCATGCTTCATGAAGGGTCAATGCTTCTTGTAATGTCTTGCTTTTTGTAGAGTCATGCCTTCATGCTTCATTAAGGTTCATGCTTCTTGGAAGTTTATGCTTTAGATAGTCATGATTTCATGTAAGATCATGCTTCATGTATTGTCATGCTTCTCATAGGGTCAATAGTTTATATAGGGTCAATGCTTCATGTAGGGTCATGCTCCATGTAAGGTGTAACGTTCACGGCTGGTGTAGAGGCAGCGAGTGATAGTAGTGGACCCACTGGATCACAGGGGGACCCAGGCTCACCTTTTAGTGGGAGGGCTTAACTAAGCACCTAGCACAAGGCAGACGCAAGGTGCACTCCCAGGGCATTAACCGAGAGTGTGGCAGCTGACCACCAGGGCAGGAAACTGACTCAAGTACAGACACAGGTGTAGGCAGGTACAGACGGGATTGCTGAGGCAGACAGGCAGGAGTGGTGACCACTGCTGGAACAGATAGGAATGGTAAGGCAGACTCAGGTATAGGTAGTGGGTATGGGACAGGAGCACGGGACCTGACAAATAATTAGCAGATGGGAACACTGACTAACTAGGGATGTTGTGCAGGCACCTCCCCTAATGGAAGGGTGCCTTAAATACATAGTGCTTCTCAGCCATAGGCTGAGAGGCATTTCCAGGAAATGGCGACCCAGCTCTTTAAGAGAAGGGCCAATGTATGCGTGCGCACTCTAAGCGCACTCCCGCGAGACCTGAGCTGCGTGCACAAGCCCTGGGAAGGGAAGTAGGCAGTAGCACATGTGGACAGCCAGGGGAGTGCAAGAGAGAAAACAGGGATGCCGGCGCTACATAAGGTCATGCTACGTGCAGGGTCATGCTACTTATTGGGTCATTCTTCATTTAAGGTCATGCTTCTTGTAGGGTCATATTTTATGTAGGATCATGCTTCATGTAAGGTCATGCTTTATGAGGGTCAAGCTTTATGTAAGGTTATGTTTCTTGTTGGATCATGATTCATATAGGGTCATGCTTCATGTAGGGTCATGCTTCTTGCAAGGTCATTCTTCTTTTTGGGTCATGCTTTACGTGAGGTCATGCTTGATGTAAGGACATGCTTCATGTAAAATCATGCATATCCGTGGTCATGCTTTTTGTACAGCCATGCTTCATGTTGGGCCATTTTTTCATGTAAGGTCATGCTTCATGCAAGGTTATGCTTTATTTATAGTCATGCTTCATGTATGGTCATTGCTTCAATAATGGGGCACTGCTTCATGCACGGTCATGCTTCACTTTGAGTCATGCTTCATGTAGGGCCATGCTTCATGTAGGGTCATTGCTTCATGTAGGGTAATTGCTTCATGTAAGGTCATGCTTCTTGTAGAGTCGTGCTTCATGTAGACCCATGCTTCATGTAAGGTCATGCTTTATATATAGTTATGCTTCATGTAGGGTCATGCTTTAGATAGGGTTATGCTTCATGTAAGGTCATGCTTCATGTAGAATCATGCTTCATGTAGGATCATGATTCATTTTAACACTAAGAAACCTATTACGTAGGTAGTAAATCAATATGGAACCAGAATGCTACCTCAATTTAAATTTTATAAAACCAGTATTTATTGAAATTCATTAAAATTCAAAAAATTCCACCTGTGACAACATATAGCACACAAAAACATAATCCCAGGACCATGGGACAGCTCAAAAATATCCGCCCAAAGGAACAAAATATTTATTCCATAATTTGTCTCAATGACAGTAATCCTGCCAAGGTATAAAATCTAAATGACCCTCACTCTCTCTTTCCTCTACCTGCCAATGGAGATGCAACATAAAGTCACAATACACCCTAAAGGTGATGAGGTGCCCCCATTCCTCGGCGGCTTTCCCTTCTAGGATATCCCTGGTCTCCCTCGTATTCAAAGAAGTCTACAGGTTATAGCCTCATTTATCAGGAAAGATAGGGAAAAATAAACTTATCTGAGAGATACTCGAGTCAAAAATTAGTCCCTCAGCAGTCCTTTTATCGTAGTATAGTGGCGTCCGGGCTTTCCATGGTCCTCAACCCAATAACATAGATTCACACAGTCTCAACGCGTTTCTCCCCATACAATTGGTTAGGGTTCATCAGGAGACAATGAAAAATAACTGGCCCAATCGCCTAATAGCTGTTGAGGGGGCTACTCATTCAGCAGCACACACCTCTCCATGTGGATATATGTAATGGACCCACTGGCGATTGGGCCAGTTATTTTTCATTGTCTCCTGATGAACCCTAACCAATTGTATGGGGAGAAACGCGTTGAGACTGTGTGAATCTATGTTATTGGGTTGAGGACCATGGAAAGCCCGGACGCCACTATACTACGATAAAAGGACTGCTGAGGGACTAATTTTTGACTCGAGTATCTCTCAGATAAGTTTATTTTTCCCTATCTTTCCTGATAAATGAGGCTATAACCTGTAGACTTCTTTTGAATACGAGGGAGACCAGGGATATCCTAGAAGGGAAAGCCGCCGAGGAATGGGGGCACCTCATCACCTTTAGGGTGTATTGTGACTTTATGTTGCATCTCCATTGGCAGGTAGAGGAAAGAGAGAGTGAGGGTCATTTAGATTTTATACCTTGGCAGGATTACTGTCATTGAGACAAATTATGGAATAAATATTTTGTTCCTTTGGGCGGATATTTTTGAGCTGTCCCATGGTCCTGGGATTATGTTTTTGTGTGCTATATGTTGTCACAGGTGGAATTTTTTGAATTTTAATGAATTTCAATAAATACTGGTTTTATAAAATTTAAATTGAGGTAGCATTCTGGTTCCAGGGTCATGATTCATGTAAGGTCATTTCTTCAAGTATAGTCATTGCTTCAAGTAGGGTCATGCTTCATATAGGGTCATGCTTCATGCAGGGTCATTGCTTCATGTAGGGTCACGCTTCATGTAGAATCATGCTTCATGTAGGGTCACACTTCATTTAGGATCATGCTACATGTGGAGTCCTGATTCATGTAGGGTCATGATTCATGTAAGGTCATTGCTTCAAGTATAGTCATTGCTTCAAGTAGGGTCATGCTTCATATAGGGTCATGCTTCGTGTAGGGTTATTGCTTCATGTAGGGTCATATTTCATATAGGGTCATGCTTCATGTAGGATCAAGATTTATGTAAGGTCATGTATCATGTAGGATCATGCTTCATGTAGGGTAATTCTTCATGTAGGGTCATGCTTCTTTTAGGATTTGCTTCCTGTTGAGTCATTGTGGAACACCCGCACCGGGGCTTGCAGGGCTCGCACGGTCACCGGGCCGGTGGTATTCGGGGTCAGGCTTGGAGTGGCCCGACCCGGCTTCCGTGACCCCCGGCGGGTTTCAATAAAAGGAAAGCCCGACAGTCAGTCCAGTGTTACAAGGGGGATGGAAGGAGGGTAACCGGGTTCCTGGAGAGCTTGCCATCACTCTCCCCCCAGGAAACGGTACGGGACGGGGACGGGGGATGCTTGCAGGGCCACCCGTGGTTTGCGGCCAGGTGTTCAGCCGCCGCTGCGCAGTCTCTCTCCGGGGCAGATGTTACAGGCAGCCGGATGGAATCGCTCCCCACATGTGGAGCGGGGTGGCCCCGAGAGGTTTATGAGACCCAGAGCAACAGTCCTCAAGGACACCGGGGGCACAGGGCGACGGCATTACTCACAGCAGTCACGGAGTGCGGTTCCAGTTGTTCTTTATTAAGAGTCCGTTCCACATCGCACCCGGGTGCTGGTCCTCGCCGCCTGTAGCCTTTGGTCGGTCCCGGGCAGGTAGGAGGAAGGGGCCGGTGGAGTGATCTGGGGGTCCTTCTCTCTTTCGGTGCGATAATGCTATCCCCGTGGCATGGAGCATCTTGGGGACCCGCCGCCATTCTGTCTGTCTCTCTTCCAGTAGCGGACACACACCAACCGCCACCGGGTACAACTTTCTCCAGGGATCCCCAGTCCTCAGCTCCATTCCCTTCCTCTAGGTGTTATCAGCCCTGGTCTCGTGGCATCTCCTCAGCAGGAGCTGTCCTGTGTAAGTCTGCACTCCTCTGCAGCCTCTGACGTTCTGACAAACCTTCTGTGTGTTATGCACTAAACTCACTCCTATTCAGGCCCCCCTCCCCTTGGTTGTCATGGGGACCTGCCTGTGTCCAGCCACCTGCTCATTAACGAGACAGGATGAGTCATGGACTCAAAACTTTATGCTGGAAAAGTTATTAACTCCTTCCTGCCAGTGTGATGTGAGTGTGTGTTGTGGGGACTCTTCTTCCTCCTGCCCGGGGAAAATGGGGTAACATTAAATACCCTGTAACGACCCGTTTACAGGGGCGTTATAATTGCTCCATGTAAGGTCATGCTTCCTGTTGGGTCATGCTTCAGGTAAGGTCATGCTTCTTGTAGGGTCAATGCTTCTTTTAGGATCATTGTTTCATGTAAGGTCATGCTTCATGTAGGGCCATGCTCATATAGTGTCATTGCTTCATGTACAGTCAGGCTTCATGTAGGTTTATTGCTTCATGTTAGGTCATGCTTCATGTAGGGTTATTGCTGCATGTAGGGTCATTGTTTCATGTACGGTCACTCAGGCTTCTTGTTGGGTCAATGCTTCATGTTGGGGCTTCAGCTGAATATTCTCTTCAACATCTGCAAAATGTTGGACTTATGCAACTTAAGACTTCACGTTAACAAAGAAATAAACAATGAGACAATAAAACTGCTGAGAAAAGCAAATTAAGGGAGTAACCAAACAGTAAATTGTTTTTTATTGATCTAAGGTGGCGATTCTTTCATGATGGGATGTGCCAGGTGTTATCTTACATGGAAACGCTATGAATAATTGTTCAGCAAATATGCTGGAAGATTTCTTCTTCAATTGTGGCCAAAAGTTTCGAGGCATATACATTTTTGTATGAATAACGTTTTACAGTGTTTTACTCTTTATTTAGACATTTTTATGGTTACTGAAATACAATTATCAACATGTCAAACGTTTTTACACTTTTATTGACAAATCCATGAAGTTTCTGTAAAGACTGAATATTTCAGTGCCGACCTTCGCCCTGGCAGCTGGATATCGGCTTCTGGGCCAGATCCTCAGTGATGACCCATTTTTGTCTCAACTGTGCTCAGAGGCTATACAATTCCTGGGGGGGGGAGTTTTTGTCAATTTTTGAGGATTTACCGAAGGTTCTTAATGTAACTGAGATCTGGAACGTTTACTAGCAATGTGTCATGCTATACTGGTGGGGGCACTGAGAAACACGAGAAGTTGTTTCTAGATGCAGTTAGCAGAATGTCACGCTGTACTAGTGGGGGCACTGAGAAACACTGGAGAAGCTGTTTCTAGATGCAGTTAGCAGACTACCCACTAGAGGGAGTAAAACAATAGAATAGTCAGCAGGCCGAGTCAGTACCGGGATGTCAAGTCAAAGCTCGGGGAGAAGCAAATCGTGGTCAGGTGCTAGCCAGAGGTCGGGAACCAGGAAGTAACGCCAATGACAGAAGGGAGAAGTATAGCAAAGCATGGTAAGAGGCCGGTAGATCAGAGCTACAAACAAGGATGGGAGAGTCACGGGACGGAACCGGGAAGTCAGGAGGAACTGGGCAAGACAGATGGTACGGGGAGGGCTCAGGTCAGGATGGCAGCTGGAAGATATAACAGATCAGGGAATACTCACGGGAGCCAGACTCACATGTTGCAGAGCAGGAACTATTACTGGTGGTATTCTATTAACAGTAGCACAAAGATACAGCAGCTTTACCACCGTGACGAGGCAGATTGGAATAATCCCCTCCCATAACCTGTAACCTGGGGAGAGATACATGCAATGGCTCAGCGGTGCCTGAGCCTGGCACAGATTATGACACAATAGACCTAAAAGCTCAATGTTTTATTCACCGAGCCACGTAGTTATCACTTTTGAACTTTGACAATGTCTCCATCATGATGGAAAAAGCATGATGGAGACATTTTTAAGTGAGCCCTCTCCCTTGGACCCCAGTCATCGGCAGCCCAATCCCTGCAGAATGATAATCTGTCCTTGATGTTCTCTTTGATAGTTTCCCAACGTCATCAGGCCATCCAGGTGCAGACACTGCTGTAAATGTTCAGTACCTCTTTTCCTGGCACAGAACTTTATGTGGAAGGACCAACATGAGTCAGTGCCCTGTATATACATGTAATTATATACATCACTTTTCTTGAAGCGTCATCTAGCCGAGGATTCCAACTCAAAACCTCTAGCATGGCAGGCAGCAACTTCAGCAGCGAGCCACAAGAGGCACAGTATGATACAAAAATTGTCTCTGTCCAATTATGTACATGGTATTCTTCTTCTTTATAGGCACATTGTACTGATATCTCGAGATATATCTATCAATAACACTACACAAAATGTCTTTTTCCTATAAATGTACGAAAACATTTTTTAAACAATTACAATAATCTCTTTTTAAACAAATCTTGCATTCCATCAAATAATATGGACATTTTAAGCATCTGTATGACAGGGAATGGACCCACTGGGCTGCAGCACACGGTACACCTGTGTAGTGTGACTTAGATGCCGACCAGGTTTTCTGATGGTGAGGAAGGACTGTGTTGCCAGTAGCAACCATGTGCCACTCAGGGAAACTTAGTGCTGCAACAGCTGGCCCCAGGGGTATGGATACTGACAGTCTCTGATAAGGCAAATGCATCTAGGATGGCTAATGTGGCAGGATTGACCAGTGTGGATAGATACAGCAGGGGGTACGGCATATACAGGTATAGCAGTGTGTGGCCGATGCCACAGGCTCAGTTGGTAAGGAACGATGTAGCAGGAGTGGCTAACAAAGCAAGCTCAGCTATTATAGAGTTATGCAGCAGGAGTGGCCGTTTTAGCAGCCTCAGCTGGTATGGAATGATGCAGCAGGGGCAGCCAGTACTATGAAACAAAGATGTGTAAGTAACACAGCAGCAGCACATAGATAAGGGACCTGAACAACTAGTCTCACATCTCTAAGATTATATCACATTGCCCAGGCACCTCCCATAAGGGGAGGGTGCCTTAAATGTATAGTGCTTCTCAGCCATATGCACGTCCAGGTTATGGTGTGCTTGCCCTTAAGAATAGGTGAGCACGCACACACCCAAAGTGTGCTCCCAAGAGACCTGTGCGGTGCGTTCTGGCAGTTAAATGAGTGCGATCGACAATATTCAAATTGTTCGTTGCTTGTTAATCGGCCTCTTTACACTGGGTTTGGAAGAATGATGGGCAAAGAATAATCTGTTGTGAACACATTTGGACTGGGTTCCGGGTTGGGGCTCCCTCTTGTTGCCAGTGCTGGTAGTAGAGTTGGTTTGCTAAACAGAAGCCAGTCAGCTGATGATGATTGGAAATCAGGCTGCTCAGACTGGGCCTATATAACTGAGTAGTGTTCTCTTGGTCTGGGCCGGTCATCAATGTTCTCTCCTGTGGTGCTGTGGGCATTCTGGAGCCTGCACTTTCTTCTGTTTCCACCTGAACTCCTTACAGATAAGTTTGATATTTGGATCTATTGCTGGTTTATTTCCGTTTTCTTGTTGTTTATTTTTGTGGTACTAAGGCTTTTTGCATCTCTCTTTCTTCATGTGTTCAATACTTTTCCCTGTGTCATTTCTCATTATTACATATAACTTAATTTATGGACATCTATGGTTTTATTTTTTTGCGGAATTGGATGGATTGTTACCAACATCTAGTGAAAAAGTAATGTCACTAGCACCTTAAAAATATATTTGCTTGGTGATATATTCAATATTTATTTCACGCCCTTTATGTATAGCATATAATGTACATGACTTAGGGAAGGTGTCCAGCAACTGCAGTAGACAGCGCCCCCAGTAGGGCGGCGATATGGAGTAATCCCATTTTCCAGATATCCTCTATACAATGCTGTAATCTAGATGAAACCACGATAATTTCACAATCACAAATCCAAAGAAGCAAAAAATGTTGTGATTATACAGTTTTACATAGGACTGCTGGTATAACCCAACTACATCCAAGAGTCAATGTAACTTACTTATGGCTCCAGGGTTTAGTGACCGCCATGCCTTCATATACCGATAGCTATAGATTTATGTGATGAAACCAGAGCAAATATTGACACATCCCGTCCTGGAGAATGCGGTTCCCGCCTCCGGCGCAGCTGCTGGAATCCATTATCTAAAGCCATAAAGAGCCGTTTACAACCTGATTATTATGTGATGCGACCATTAATCTCAGCTCCTGTCATAAAATAGGAGGAGGTGTGAGGGAGGTTATCTATAGGAAACCTACAGGATTACATCCCCTAATATTGGGCCTTCAATATGTCTGGTCTGAGCTCAAGATTGGTAGGTGGTGTGATCTGGGGTCTGGATTGGTTTAGGTGGTCTGGTCTGAGGTCAGGGTTGGTTTAGGTGGTCTGGACTGAGGTCTGGATTGGTTCAGTTGGTCTGATCTGAGGTCTGGATTGGTTCAGTTGGTCTGGTCTGAGGTCTGGATTGGTTTAGGGTGGTCTCATCTGAAGTCTGGATTGGTTAAGGTGGTCTGATCTGAAGTCTGGATTGGTTTAGGTGGTCTGATCTGAGGTCTGGATTGATTTAGGTGGTCTGGTCTGAGGTCTGGATGGGTTCAGGTGGTCTAATCTGAGGTCTGGATTGATTTAGGTGGTCTGATCTGGGGTCTGTATTGGTTGGGGGGTCTATTCTGTGATTTAGTGGGTCTGTATTGGTTGAGTAGGTCTGTATTGGTTTGGAGGGACTGGTCTGGGGTCCAGGTAAGTTTAGCGAATCTCTGTGTTGCGGGCGGGGGACAGACCCCAACAGGGGGGCCGCTCGAGGCGCTCGGCTCCGGGCAGTTGCTGTGGCTCGAGTGGCAGCTGGACCCAGGCTCGCGCAGCCGTCCAACACCCAGGAGTGAAAAAGGGGGTTTATTTACAGGGGAGATAGTTTTTGTCGGTGACGCTACCCGTGGGTTGCGGTGATGGATGGTGACACCGCCGCTGCCTTGGTATGGGGGTGCCCGGGGCTGATGGAGCTGGGCAGTAGGATGGTATCCCCTCCACGGATAGGGGAGGTGTAGTCCCGGGGCCCAGGGTAAGGTGTGGGGTTGCAGGGAGCAGTCCGTAGGGGTGGACCGGAGGATACCGGTGTACTCACTGTTGACAATAAAACACACAGTCCGCACTGTAAACCAAGGCCGGATACCGGTAGCCTCCGGAGGGGTGTGCTCGAGTCCCGCACACGGGTTAACAGGGCAGGGCCCTTCCTCCTGCACTTGTGTGTTTCTCCTTGTGTGTTGACTTAGTCCACCTAAAAGGGGAAAAGTCCACTTCCGGTGCTTTTACTATGGGAGCTGTGGCCCGAGAGAGCTGACCCGTGGGATCTCTGTAGGTACTTGCAGACGCCCTATTCCCCTCGTTGGGCTTCCGTCTCGCTCTATCTGGGCTGTCGGTGGGACAAGATCTGGAATCTTGTCCCCTGCTGGTCAATATGAAAGGTGTTTGCAGCTGTCCTCGCCGTAGGGTCCAGGGTACGGCCTCCGGACCGGATTCCCGCTGTTGGCACTGTCGGGCTACAACCCTGCCCTGGTCCACTTTAGGTCTCCCGCGACCGGATCTCCATTGCCTGTGGCCCTGCTCTGCTGTCTGCCACCTAGTCAGTGTCTGGTAGTCCAGTAGTCCGGGGGCTACAACCTCCGACTACAATGTAACTTCCTCAGTCTACTACACACTTTGACTGTCCACACTCAACTCTACTACCAACTAACTTGTTCCCACCCCTGACACCTCAGAACCCCTAAGTGGGCATCACCATCTGCCTCGCCTCGCCCACTGGTGTGTCCCTATTGTCCCAGAGGGGTGACTAGGCTTTTGTGGCTGATGTTGTACCTGTGTCTGGGATTTTGATGGAAGGCCAAGGAGAAGGGATTCCTGCACTAGAAGAGGGGTGCAGTCATATGCAACACCCTGATTTTGTCAGGGTGTCACATCTGGTTTATGCAGTATTTGTTTAGGAGTTAATTTTGGGTTTGTATCTATCTTGGGGTGTGATGAATGAGGCTTATGCGCCCTACTTGTGATATTTCATAAATTGAATCCTTGCCTGTAGACATGGGCATGGAAATACTTGGCATTTATGACCATAGACTGCTGATTCCAGGTCTTTCTGTAGCCTCTTGGACAATTCTTCTGATAATTATTTTCCCTCCTTTGTCTGTTGTCTTTTGGGGAGCACCTGATTGTGGACAGTTTATGGTGAAATTATGTTCTTTACACTTCCAGATTATGACCCCAACAGTGCTAACAGAAACCTCCAGTAGTTTAGAAATTCTTTTCTAACCAATGCCATCAGTAGGTTTTGCAACAATAAGGTTGAGACAGCTCACTGGTTTTAGCCATCATGAGATGTTTCTTGTGTGGCACCTTGGTAATGAGACACCTTTTTATAGACCATCAGTTGAACCAGCTGATATTATTTTTCATTAAGTGGCAGGATTGCTTTCTAAGTACTGATAGATTCCAGCTGCTGTCAGGACTTTCCAGGGATTTTTGCACCTCTCTTTCGTCATGTGTTCCAGGTTAGTTTAGCAGATATGTGGTTCATATTTGTTTAGTCGATTTTTGGGTCTGTGTCTATTTTAAGGTGTGATGAAATATATATATATATATAGTACAGAGACCAAACGTTTGGACACACCTTCTCATCTCTAGAGCAACTGTTAAGAGGAGACTTTGTGCAGCAGGCCTTCATGGTAAAATAGCTGCTAGGAAACCACTGCTCAGGACAGGCAACAAGCAGAAGAGACTTGTTTGGGGTAAAGAACACAAGGAATGGACATTAGACCAGTGGAAGTCTGTGCTTTGGTCTGATGAGTCCAAATTTGAGATCTTTGGATCCAACCACCGTGTCTTTGTAGAGAAGGTGAACGGATGGACTCTACATGCCTGGTTCCCACCGTGAAGCATGGAGGAGGAGGTGTGATGGTGTGGGGGGGCTTTGCTGGTGACACTGTTGGGGATTTATTCAAAATTGAAGGCATACAGAACCAGCATGGCTACCACAGCATCTTGCAGTGGCGTGCTATTCCATCCGGTTTGCGTTTAGTTGGACCATCATTTATTTTTCAACAGGACAATGACCCCAAATACACCTCCAGGCTGTGTAAGGGCTATGTGACTAAGAAGGAGAGTGATGGGGTGCTACGCCAGATGACCTGGCCTCTGCAGTCACCAGACCTGAACCCAATCGAGATGGTTTGGGATGAGCTGGACCGCAGAGTGAAGGCAAAAGGGCCAACAAGTGCTAAGCATCTCTGGGAACTCCTTCAAGACTGTTGGAAGACCATTTCCGGTGACTACCTCTTGAAGCTCATCAAGAGAATGCCAAGAGTGTGCAAAGCAGTAATCACAGCAAAAGGTGGCTACTTTGAAGAACCTAGAATATAAGACATATTTTCGGTTTCACACATTTTTGTTAAGTATTTCATTCCACATGTGTTAATTCATAGTTTTGATGCCTTCAATGTGAATCTACAATTCTCAGGACACAAGGTATTACCTCTAGGTCAGTACGATTATGGCAATACCGAATTTATATAGTTTTATATATGTTTTACTAATTTTATGGAATAATTAAACTTGTTTGAAAAAAATAATTTGTAGTTGTGTCACCATAATACTGAGAGCAGAACATTTTACCATTTTCTGTCGATGGAGCTTATTTTTTGCATTGAAGTTCTAAAATATCATTACAGAGTCAGCAGCTGCATGGAGATTGCACAAATAAAGGAGAGGGAATCCACCTGTCACTTACAGTCACGGGGTATGTAATGACTGGACAGGGTCCCCTAGGCTGGCCCTCAGACTGGGGTCCCTGCACTGTCCCTTATCTCAGAGGTAGATTTGATGGTAACCAGGTCCGAGCCCCCACCATGACCCTATTTCTTGTCCAAGCCCTGATCTTACTCCTCCTTTCCTACACACCCAGGAGGGGGGGGAGAAAACACAAAGACAAAACCCCACAAAATGACACAGACAAGGGAGAACTGAACCTCACTGCACTCAAAACACAGAAGTGACAATATGTGTACTGGTAAAACAATGGAAAAAGGGACAGAAGTAACGCACAACAGGGGAACGCTCACACCACTCAGAAGCTCAATACGAATCACCATAAACAGGAGCAACAACAAGACCAGGTTCGTATAAGCTATCATCGGGGCACAAAAAAGATGAAAGGCGTGCTTAGTATAGCAAGGAGAAAGCTGCACCTGGCAATCAGCAACCTGAGCACTTAGTCCTGCTCACCAGTCTGCAGGGATTAACTCCTGCAGAACTGCAAACCAGTAAACCTGAACCAGCCGAAGCCCGGCTCAGGCTGAACAATACAGAAGCCTCAGGTTGCTTGTCGGGATCTGTGGTGTGACAAGAGCATGCCCACAGGTGTATGAAAATCTGAACATCGCGTGACACATCCACAGTCTGTATAGAGAAGGCAGAGCAGGTTTATTACCATCTCTGCCTTCTTGATCTATGTATATACAGTTCAGATTGAGTATACAGTACACAGTGCTAATAGGGCTTCTTCCTCTAGAACCATTTATCACGGGAAGGATCAGGGTGACGGGATAGATTGGGGGCTTTTGGGTCCTAAGAGACCCAGATCAGCTTTGCACTGCAACCAAGAGAATGAATTTGCCCTGCAATTAGGGTTAATATGCTAGTGACAGGGCCATTTCTTCTTTCTCCCATTTGAAAACACATAGGAGTTGGACTGAGAGAAAGCATCCTCTATTTTTTCTGAAGTAAACTGAGAAAGAGAGCCTCCTCCCATTTAAACCCCTTCACAACAGGCCGATTTTTCGCTTTCCGTTTTTTTTTTCTCGCCATCCTTTTTCCGAGAGACGTAACTTTTTTATTTTTCAGTCAATATGGTCATGTGAGAGCTCATTTTTTGCGGAACGAACTGCACTTTTAAATGAAAGCATAAGTTTTACCATATAGTGTACTGGAAAACGGCAACAAAAATCCAAATGCGGAAAAATTGAAAAAAAAGTGCGATAGCACTATTGTTTTTGAGATATTTTGTTTACTGTGTGCACTATATGGTAAAACTGATGTGTGGGTGTGATGCCTGAGGTCAGTGCGAGTTTGTAGACACCAAACATGTATAGGTTTACTTTTATATAAGGGGTTTAAAAATCAGAAGTTTGTCCGAAAAAAATGGCGTACGTTTTACGCCATATTCCGTGACCCGTAGCGTTCTCATTTTTCGAAATCTATGGCTCAGTGATGGCTTATTTTTTGAGTCTCAGGCTACTGTTTTTAATGGTACCAGTTTTGCACAGATGCTACGTTTTGATCGCCTGTTATTACATTTTGCGCAAAATTTGTGGGGACCAAAAAAACGTAATTTTGGCGTTTAGAATTTTTTGCCTCTACGCTGTTTACCAATCAGATTAATTGATTTCATATTTTGATAGATCGGGCATTTCTGAACGCGGCAATACCAAATGTGTGTATATTTTTTATTTTTTTAACCCTTTCATTTTCAATGGGGCGAAAGGGGGGTGATTTGAACATTTAGGTTTTGGGTTTTTTTTTAATTTGTTAAAACTTTTTTTTTACTTTTTTTTTTTTTTTTTACTAGTTTCCCTAGGGGGCTATCAGGATCAACAATCCGATCGCTCTGCCATATCTGCTGATCACAGCTATACAGCAGACATGCTCATGTTCTGCATCACTCAGCTGCGGGCCGGGTGAAACCGAAAGTATATCATGTGATCTACAGGAGTTATCAAATGACCCTGTGCTACCATGACAACCACCGGAAGTCCCGTGATCACGTCACGTGCCTTCCGGTATCGGCTGGTAAGTAAATGTTTACCGCCGATGTCATTATAATGGCGCGTTCACACATTGACAGCGCCATATAAGGGATTAAATGGCACGAGCAGATAACGATTCTGCTCATGCCTGGCAGGCACACATCTCAGCTATGAAAATAAGCTGAGATGTGCACCGATCGCTGCATGCTGCCGGCAGCTTGAGCAGCATTGTTCTCCTTTAACAGATTAAACCCTGCTTTACACGTGCAATTTCACAATCGATTGTACCCGCCCCCATCGTTTTTGCGTCACGGGCAAATCGCTGCCCGTGGCGCACAAACTCGTTTAACCCCCGTCACACGGACTTACCTTCTGGACGACGTTGCTGTGGGCGACGAACGTCCACTTCCTGAAGTGGGAGGGATGTTCGGCATCACAGCGACGTCACACAGCCGCCGGCCAATAGAAGCGGAGGGGCGGAGATGAGCAGGACGTAAACATCCCGCCCACCTCCCTCCTTCCGCATAGCTGGCTGGTGCCGCGGGACGCAGGTAAGCTGAGTTCATCGTTCCTGGGGTGTCACACGGAGCGGCGTGTGCTACCCTGGGAACGATGAGCAACCAGCGCCATTTTAATTAAACAAGATTATGAAACCGAGCGACGAGTACATGACTCACGATTTGTGAGCGATACTGCGTCGCTTGGAGGTGTCAGACAGCCCGACGTCGCAAGCGATGCCGGATGTGCGTCACAAAAACCGTGACCCCGACGATCTATCGCACGATAGATTGTCTCGTGTAAAGCACCCTTAACAGTTTAGAAGCAGCTGTGTCCTCCTCCATCATCTGGTCTCCAGAATACACAGGGGATGTTATTACATTACTCTTAAAAAGAGTGCAGGATATACATACAGGGACAGTATGGAGTACGGATGAATTTAGGGGGAGGCAATCAAGATTACAAGAGTAACCTTAATCCAAAAGAGAGACAAAGTCTTTTAACATTACCAAAACTATCTAGAAGACAGTTCACTATAGTAATGCCTCGGTCATTGTCACCAGCAGCTTCATGACACTGCTTCTTGGAGTTGTACTTCCCATCTGTACTCGAAACACTTGGTGGTCACTTCTCAGCCACTGCCCTTCCACTGCTGGACCTCCACTATGGCAGGTCACAGTTACGTGTAAGCTGACCCTCTTTCTCTCATTTGAACTGCCAGTGACGTCCTCCTCAGAGGGGGAGGGAGAGGGAGAGGGGGAGGGAGAGGGAGAGGGAGAGGGAGAGGGAGAGGGGGAGGGGGAGGGGGAGAGGGAAAAAAAAAATCCCGGATCCGGATCGTGCAGCCAGATTCCCGCGACCGGGTCGGACCCGGATCGGACGCTGAAACCACGCGGATCCGGATTTTTACAGTTCGGATCAGCTCAACACTCAATCTTAAAGAGTTGGAACGGGATTAACAAAAAAGACGGAAAAGTAAGTGGTACCGATGAAAAACAGCTGGAGCATGCTAGAGAGGCAGAGTCTCTCAGAAGCAAATATGGTCGGATGTCACCAATATATGAATACACGTAATCTAGAGGACATGATATCATCAAACAATTTGGCATGGTGGCTCAGTGGTTACCATGCTTGCTTTCCAGCATTGGGGTCCTGGGTTCCAATCCCTCCAAGGAGAACATTTACAGGAAGTTTAAAAGAGACGCTGACCCTGATTTCTTCAAATGTCTGCCCTTCGCTCCAGCAGCTGGATATCATCTTCTGGGCCAGATTCTGATTGATGACCATTTCTTGTCTCATCAGGGCTCAGAGTTATCCCATTTTCTAGGGTTTTGCTTGTCACTTTTTGAGTATTGACCACAGGTACTCAATGGGACTGATATCTGGGGAGTCTCCTGGTCATGGACCCAAAATGTCAAAGTTTTGTTCTCCAAGCCTTGTGACCCAGTCTCCATCATGGACAAAAAAGGACCATCACCACTTTGTCTTGGATTATGGTAGGTTTTTCTTGGAGGAGGTTTAGATCCCATTCTTTATTCATAGCCGTGATCTTGGGTATAATTGTGAGTGTCCCCCTCCATGAATGGTCTCAGGAGATGTTACTGTTGGCAGACACAGTACTAAAGGTACCGCTCTCCTCTTTTTTTGAAAATCATTCTTCCAGATATCACAAACAGTCTGAAGGGGCTTCATAACAGAATAACTTTACCCCCGTCCTCCATAAGCCTTCACCTCACTCTGTGCGGATGCACTGACCCCTGCCTGCTGCCATTTCTGGGCAAGCTCTGCACTGGGGTTGCACCGAATCCTCTTTAGGAGATGTCCTGGCACTTGGTGGACTTTCTTGGGCACCTTAAAGTCCACAGTAATTAAACCTCTCTCTTTGAAGGTATTTTTGTGATTAGGTTAATCTTCCTAGCAAGGAATGACTGCAATCCATCGGATCACTATTTATAATAAGCTAGACTCAATACTAATTGCATCAGTCTCTAAATGTTTGCCTCTACTGTAAAATGGGCCATGTTATACCGCAACTATACTGTTATACTGCAGAGAAGATCTATTAGTTATTGTTAGGAGGACATCCAGTGGTGGAAAGTTGTACTGCACATACTGAGACATAAGACTGCTCTGCAGTGCATGTCTGCTTTATCCACTGCGCTCACAGAGCGGTGTATCACCTCAATAATACGAGTTCATCCATTCATCCCTGTCTGTTCATAGCTCATGAAGTAGCCGTGCACTTTAGAGAGGTCTTATGGGTGTCAAGACCCAGAATCCAAATGTTCAGCAGCACTATGCAGCACCTAGCATTTCTGAAACGTTTTTCACCATCAGCCAGTAAAGTTGCATCGGTTGGGCTGTACATGGAAAAGTGTGGAGCTCGGTAACCTGGACGTGGAACAGAGTGCAAAACTGGAGCTGGATATGCTGGATGGCACTTTGGAGCAGCAGAGCTGAGTGTGCGGACAGCTGGATAGGCTGGTCTGATCATGGAGGAGTGGAGCTGGATATGCTGGATGGCACTTTGGAGCAGCAGAGCTGAGTGTGCGGACAGCTGGATAGGCTGGTCTGATTATGGAGGAGTGGAGCTGGATATGCTGGATAGCACTTTGGAGCAGCAGAGCTGAGTGTGCGGACAGATGTATAATCCGGTCTGATCATGGAGCAGTGGAGCTGGATATGCTGGATGGCACTTTGGAGCAGCAGAGCTGAGTGTGCGGACAGATGTATAATCCGGTCTGATCATGGAGGAGTGGAGCTGGATATGCTGGATAGCACTTTGGAGCAGCAGAGCTGAGTGTGCGGACAGATGTATAATCCGGTCTGATCATGGAGCAGTGGAGCTGGATATGCTGGATGGCACTTTGGAGCAGCAGAGCTGAGTGTGCGGACAGATGTATAATCCGGTCTGATCATGGAGCAGTGGAGCTGGATATGCTGGATGGCACTTTGGAGCAGCAGAGCTGAGTGTGCGGACAGCTGGATAGGCTGGTCTGATCATGGAGGAGTGGAGCTGGATATGCTGGATAGCATTTTGGAGCAGCAGAGCTGAGTGTGCGGACAGATGTATAATCCGGTCTGATCATGGAGCAGTGGAGCTGGATATGCTGGATGGCACTTTGGAGCAGCAGAGCTGAGTGTGCGGACAGCTGGATAGGCTGGTCTGATCATGGAGGAGTGGAGCTGGATATGCTGGATAGCATTTTGGAGCAGCAGAGCTGAGTGTGCGGACAGATGTATAATCCGGTCTGATCATGGAGCAGTGGAGCTGGATATGCTGGATGGCACTTTGGAGCAGCAGAGCTGAGTGTGCGGACAGATGTATAATCCGGTCTGATCATGGAGCAGTGGAGCTGGATATGCTGGATGGCACTTTGGAGCAGCAGAGCTGAGTGTGCGGACAGCTGGATAGGCTGGTCTGATCATGGAGGAGTGGAGCTGGATATGCTGGATAGTACTTTGGAGCAGCAGAGCTGAGTGTGCGGACAGCTGGATAGGCTGGTCTGATCATGGAGAAGTGGAGCTGGATATGCTGGATAGCACTTTGGAGCAGCAGAGCTGAGTGTGCGGACAGATGTATAATCCGGTCTGATCATGGAGCAGTGGAGCTGGATATGCTGGATGGCACTTTGGAGCAGCAGAGCTGAGTGTGCGGACAGATGTATAATCCGGTCTGATCATGGAGCAGTGGAGCTGGATATGCTGGATGGCACTTTGGAGCAGCAGAGCTGAGTGTGCGGACAGCTGGATAGGCTGGTCTGATCATGGAGGAGTGGAGCTGGATATGCTGGATAGTACTTTGGAGCAGCAGAGCTGAGTGTGCGGACAGATGTATAATCCGGTCTGATCATGGAGCAGTGGAGCTGGATATGCTGGATGGCACATTGGACCAGTGTCACGAACAGCCGAGGGAGTCACTCAGATATGCCGCAGCTGTTCGCTGATTTGTCACAAACATGGCTACTCTCTAGCGCCCCTCTTGTCGGCAGGCCACTTTTGGTACTGCAGGACAATTTAATACAGCCACTGGTATGGTATTTGGAGGTACAGTTAAGACTAAATCAGCAAAAATACCTAAAATATAACCTTTAATAGTTTCTCTAAAAAGGGAAGGAGTACCTTACCTCTATATTTTTTAAAAACAATGTCTGCTACAGAGACTGAAGTGCTGCAACACCCTTCAACCACACAAAGGGATTAGTGCACCCTGCCACATGACATGTCAAGATACTACAAATGGTACTATCAGGTGTCACATCCGACCACATAGGTACACATTGTAATGTGCACTAGTCCCCTTTAACAAGTAGGGGGTATTGTTGCATTGTTATGCAGGCAATGTTATAAGTGGAAACAACTGTTTATAACCCCTGGACATTGCCATTTTGTGAAGAACCAATGTGTACCTATGTGGTCGGATGTGACACCTGATAGTACCATTTGTAGTATCTTGACATGTCATGTGGCAGGGTGCACTAATCCCTTTGTGTGGTTGAAGGGTGTTGCAGCACTTCAGTCTCTGCAGCAGACATTGTTTTTAAAAAATATAGAGGTAAGGTACTCCTTCCCTTTTTAGAGAAACTATTAAAGGTTATATTTTAGGTATTTTTGCTGATTTAGTCTTTACTGCAGGACAATGAATAAAATGAGGCTGCTGAGCTTTTAATGCCAAATAATGGAGGTCTCACAGCAAGGGTAAATTCCCGCTAATGGAATATATATATAAATATATATACCTCGGTACCCTTAATCATAGCACCCCAATAATTCTATGCTGCCACCACCCAACGTTTAGGGATAGCTGGGGACCCGCTTCAGATAGCAGAAGGCTTTACGGATGGGTTTGGGTTCGTATATAGAACAGGAGGAAACAAACTATTAAATTTTATATATTTAATCCGAAAATAGGCAGTGTTTAAAAAATATACAAGAAATTACAAAAGGGAATAATACAAATACAGTATAGACAGTTACATAAAAATAAAAGGTATAAATGTGAGACTTACTAAACTCGTGCCATAGATGTGACGTCTGAATTTAGGGAGGGAGGGGCTCCAAGAGAAATAGAGGGTAGAAATGGCCAACATCACCCTTACTGATGCCCTCCAGTACTGACTCCCCCAGCAACAAGCTAATCGCTCTTATGCCCTCAGGTAACCCCCCCTCTCTGTGACCTCATTTTACGGTCTCTTGTGGGCTCTGCCAAGATTGTCACAAAGTTCTTTAATTCCAGCTTTTCACATATCTTTGCCCCTGGGCCACACAGGTGAAGATATTAGCGTCATATTTTATATCTCGATTTTACATTTACAGATACCAAACACAACGCATCTAGCAGGATTTTACTGGCCAATACTCATTTGTCGCGATAAGAGCGATCTCCTAGTAAAGCTAAACTGTGCGCTGGGTTTAGCGCTCCACAGGGATTCTGGCACTATGTTTTTCATTTTTCTAGCATTAACAGGCCACATAAAAACTGTATTAGAAGTTTTTCCCTCCAACAGAACAAAGAGATGTCTTTTCTGTGCATCTTTTTGGCTGTAGCTCTACCATCACCCGAGTCGTAAATTCCTAAGCTTTCAGGCCGATCAGATAATCGTCATGACGATCTGTGACTGATGGTGGGGAGGGAGGTAAGGACCCTTCAAGAGTTTTACATGACAAGCAGCATGAAACACAAGAGTTGAGTACGCTGGCAAGCACCTTGGAGCAGCAGAGCTGAGTATGCGGCAGGCTTGGATCAGCAAAGTTGAGCATACGGAACTGTGATGCCCCTGACTCTATCAGGGTGTCACAGGGAACTGCACCCCTGTGTCTCTCATGGTGCAGAACCCACCCTTCATGGTTCTGGGATCCTAACTACTGGTATTGCTTCCATCAGCACTAAAATCCTAACCACACTTCACACCACACCCTGTCAGGCACACCAGTGGGTGGTCTATCTGGAAAAAGGCCACCCGCCTAGGGGTCAGGCAGACTGGTGGGAGGTAGAAGTCAGAAGGGTAGTAGCCCTCAGAGAGTGAAGAGCTGAGGGAGTTGGAGCTCCCTGTGTGACCTTGGCTGGGTCGCAGATGGTGGTCTGGGACAGGAGGAGTCGGAGACCCGGTCGCAGGGTATTGGAGAAAGGTGCCCAGACTTAGTTTTGCAGAATGGTCGGCACTGGAAAATCCAGTAACCGGACTGGTACCAAGCACGGCGGGGTACAGGACCCTATATCAGGGAGTAGCTTCACGCAACCTGGTAATTCATCCGGGGAGGATTGTCTCTTTATGAACTTTCCCCAAGAGCTCAGAGATCGAAGGCACCAACACAACGAGTGGGATAGGGCTTTCCAGATTATGCGGCCCACTGAAATCCCAAGTGTCAGTGAGACGCCCTGGACTATCAGGTCGTCACAGGGTATTGTGCAATCTGCCCTTCTGTGCAATATCCACCTCCTCCTTGGTTAAGGGTCCCCAACTACATGGTGTTGCCGACAACAGCTAGTAAAATCCTAGGTACACAAACACACCACACCCACCAGACACATCAATGGACAGCCTGAGTGGAATAGGGTTGCCCACTAGGGGCGTGGGTTAAAGGGGAGGTCAGGAGTGTCAAGTCAGTCAGTAAGAGAGTGAGGAGAGTGAAGTGTGGGAAGTGAAGGAGAGAGGAGGTCAGGAGCCGGGCTCCTTGGAAGCAACTAGGTAGCAGATGGTGGTCTGGGCCTAGTAGGAGCTGGACCCCCGGTCGCATGGGATCGTGACAAGGGGCACGGAACTGTCGAGGAGGACAGCCGGCAGCCTTGTACCATCACCGGGCTGGGACCAGGGCACGACGGGGTACGTGGACCCTAGGTCAGGGAGTGGCTTCAGACAACCTAACAATTTACCCGACGAGAACGGAGCCTTCAAGATCCACTCTCCACCCGCTCCAGAATCGGGTTACTAGCGCAACGAGGGAGATAGGGCTTTCCACAAAAACGGTCCAGAAAATCCCAAGCGTGAGCCCTGAGAGCAAGCTCCCACAGTTAGCCACACTGGGGAGCGGGACCCGACTAGTTCTATACTACCGGGACCAACAAGCAAGTGAACTTAGAGCCAGGAGGAAGGTCACGGATCACCAAGCAGCACCATTGGGGACGGGACCCAAACTAGCTCCCCTCAGCGGCAGCGGTGTCCAGAACTTTTGTTTACCTAGTTGTCGGTGTCAGCTTTATGGACTGAGTGAGTACACAAGTGACCCCTTCACTCCCCAACGGCACTCCCCAGCTCCTATTACCGAGTCCCGGGGCATCCCCCCTACCCGTGGAGGGTCCTGACACCTGGCTGCCCCACTCCATCGCCCCCGTTTACTCCACCCTACCACACACCACGGGTGGCGTCACGAACTCTAAACACAATCCCCTGTAAACACCCCCTTCATTTGAGTGGCCGCATGACCCCCAGGTCTGGACGCCCCTCGAGCCACCGCGGATCCGGATCCGAGCAGCCCGGCTGATGACACGGGGGCGGCACATCAGCCATCAAGAGCACAGCTCCCCTGGTTAAATATAGGGAGCGGGACCCCGACAGCTTCAGGCCGAAGGGTCACTCAGAAACATCTATATACATTTGCATGGAGGCTGGTTCCAGACCACTAAGCAATACCAGCGGGGACAGATTCCCGGACGAGCTCCCCAGAGTGGCAGCGGCACCTAGAGACTTGGTTTACTTCTGTGTCAGAGTCTGCTTAATGGTTGCAGCAGAGTCCCGGGGTCTCCCCTACCCGTGGAGGGAACACCATCTGGCTGCTCCACTCCATATCCCCCCATGTACTCCCATTGGCAGCGGTGGTACTCCCTTTACCGCGAACCACGGGTGGCATCACAAACACATATCCCCTGTAAATAACCCCCTTACATTTTCGAGTGGCCGCGAGCCCCCGGGTCCGGAGACTCTCAAGCCACAGCAACCCCGGATCCGAGCAGTTCGACTGTTGCAGGGGCGGCACACCTCGAAAACTTTGGCGTCATGAACAGGATCGGACTGGGCCCACTAACCTGGGTGACGTGCGCCTTGAAAAATCCGAACTGCGGTGTTGAAATTCTGTCCCTGCCATTTTCCGTCATTTTTTGGCGCCTAAAAAGGACAACTACACCATCTTCCTGACCAAAGAGCGTGAAGCTGAAGCTCCGCCCCTCGTCCTGAGAGCGCAGCTGAGAGCTGGAGAGCTGGCTGCTGAAAACCAAGGGGCGTAACGGGTTATAACAGCGGAAGTGGCGCAGGGACGCCAGGACTCTGCCCATAAAGTTCCTGGAACTCGCAGAAACAAGATGTCGGAGCAACGCGACTGGTCAACAGAAGGCGCTGCTCCCGGGACAGCTGCCTGGATTGAGATGAGGAGCGTGGCCGCGATATGGAAGCCCTGCATGTGGAGCGGGTAAGCAGAAGCCCAGTTCCGGTGATCCGGCCTTCCCAGCCAGGGAACCCGGTCTGCCCCCGACCACCGCCACCTTCATACCACCTCCTCCATCCTCGACTGCAGCTGCCACCGAGACACTGTCCGCAACACCGGCAGTGGAACCCTCGGCCCCCTTGGAGGTCGACCAGGCCGCGAACGCCAACCAAGTTGTTCCGGTTCCTATTGCATCAGACCTGGAGGAGATGGAGGAAGAGATGGATTCAGGCTCCTGTACACTGGAAGCCGCCTGGGTTCCGTGCTTTGGAGGAAATGGCTACCGAGTCTCCTTGTCAGCACGGTCGGTGCCGGAGATATTGGTGATGGAGGTGGAAGAGGAATCCACCTTAGATAATGAGACCCCGGCTGATACTATTGATGTTGTGGTGCCCATATGTCGCTGCTGCGGCCTGCCACGGCACTTTACTAGAGTGTGTCCGAGGAATGCTCGACACTAAGGAGCTGGAACTGGTTCTCAAGAGCAGCAGTGGTAGCTGAACCTGGATAGCTACCCGTAAGTTTGTTAAAGGTTTGAAAAATGACTTTGGACTTGTCACCTTTGTTTAACGTTCTCCAGTGTTATGTTTTAGTGGAGAAGGCCATCGGGGACCAGTCACAGAGTCCTCGATGGAGGGTGACAGGAGAGTTAATGTTTCCAGATAGATTGTGTCATTCTTGTTGAACCTTTTTTCCATGCTCTGTTGAAGGTAAAAAGGCCATCAGGGTCTTGGACGGTGCAGCGCCGGTAGACAGCACCAGAGACCCTTGATGGAGGTTGGCGCAAAGGGTAATAGCTACCAGGTTACTTAGGACGCCTACCAGAGTCATCTTCTGCACCTCCAGGACTTCAACGCTGTCACCAGGGACTGCTAAGGTACCTGGAAAAGGGGTGCCCACCAGGATTAGAGGTGGCATCAAGGATCCAGGTTGTTTGGGTGGTGTTATGTCCTGGATTGTGGATACACTGGAAAGTGCACCAGAGTCCCCTGGAGGAGCAACCAAGAGCTAACCCCTGTACAGGGACTGTCTGGTCACCCCCCCAGAGGGCCTAAATGCACGGTAGCCGGAACACAGGAGGTCCAAAGTCCAAGTCCACTTAAGGAGTGCAAGAGTCCAAAGGGATCCGTAAGGTAGAGGGACGACTGGGACCAGGTTCAGGTGCCGCGTAGGAATAGCAGACGGGGTCCAGGTCCAGTGAAACTTGCAGGCTGAAGCACCAGGTAGGGTCGGGAATCGGTGACGGGTGGAGGCAGACGAGAGATAGCAGTATCCTCAGTACACAGTCACCGTACACCTCCTGGAAGAACCAAGTCAGGACCAGCGGACGGACTCTGTGGACGAGACAGTGTTAGTAACAAGACTAAGCACAAGGGGACCTGAGCACCTAGCTAGAGAACACGTTGATCAGGCGCCGCCCACATGGAAAGGGAAGGCTTATATACCCTGTCCCTGTAACATGTCATAACCTGATTCAGGAGTGCTGGGCCTATAAGACTAGGTGAGTGGACGCGGCCCCGCCCTATACACATGCATGTGCCTAAGAATCAGAGTCAGACACAAGAGACCAGGGACAGGACGCAGGAGAGCACGAGCGGGAGCGACAGCCGTGACCGGTGGGCATGTGGACTTGATCAGTGGGTTAGGAGCGGTGCCGTGATGGTGAGACCGGATCAGTGGGTAAGGAGCGGTGCCGTGACACCGGGAGCGTGACAGGTGGCGGGTTGAAGGGAGAGGGACAGTGGGAATGGACTGTCGCAGGAAGGGGCTGCAGCGGAGCAGGCTGAGCCACCGACTACCGCTATAACCGATAGCGTTCCCCATTGTTCTAACAAATGTACTTTCAGAGTTTTGCAACGTTCAAGAGTATTGCCTCCCCTATGTGGGATGAATATTTATGCATAACCTGTTATTCTCTTTTTCAGTTTGAATCAAAATAAATCCTCTGGGTGTCCTGTAGCTCGGGGACGAGCTACGTTTAACCAAGGGGGAATGTGACGCCCCTGACTCTATCAGGGTCTCACAGGGAACTGCACCCCTGTGTCTCTCATGGTGCAGAACTCATCCTCCATGGTTCTGGGATCCTAACTAGTGGTATTGCTTCCATCAGCACTCAAATCCTAACCACACCTCACACCACACCCTGTCAGGCACACCAGTGGGTGGTCTAGCTGGGAAAGGGCCACCCACCTAGGGGTCAGGCAGACTAGTGGGAGGGAGGAAGACAGAAGAGTAGTATCCCTCAGAGAGTGAGGAGCTGAGGGAGTTGTAGCTCCCTGTGTGACCTTGGATGGGTCGCAGACGGTGGTCTGGAACCGGAGGAGTCGGAGACCCGATCGCAGGGTATTGAGAAGGGTGCGCAGACTTAGTTTTGTAGAACGGTCGGCACCGGAAAGACTGGTACCGAGCACGGCGGAGTACAGGACCCTAGGTCAGGGAGTAGCTTCATGCAACCTGATAATTCACCTGTGGAGGATAGTCTCTTTATGAACTTTCCCCAAGAGCTCAGAGATCGAAGGCACCAACACAATGAGGGGGATAGGGCTTTCCAGCTTATGTGGCCCACTGAGATCCCAAGTGTCAGCCGTCGAGAGCACAGCTCCACTATTCAAATATAGGGAGTGGGACCCCGACTGCTTCAGGCCGAAGGGTCACTCAGAAACATCTATCTACATGTGCATGGAGGCAGGCTTCAGACCACTAAGCAATACCAGCGTGGACGGATTCCCGGACAAGCTCCCCAGAGTGGCAGCGGCACCCAGAGACTTGGTTTACTCCTGTGTCAGAGTCTACTTAATGGTCGCACCAACATCTACACAGCCTGAGTGAGTACACTGCCCTCCCTGCGTCCTGCCTGCGCACATAGCCTGCACCACGCTACCCTACACCTCCACCATCCAGAGTCCCGGGGTCTCCCCTACCCGTGGAGGGAACGTCATCTGGCTGCCCCACTCCATCTCCCCCGGGTACTCCCATCGGTAGCGGCGGTACTCCCCTTACCGCGAACCACAGGTGGCGTCACGAACACTTATCCCCTGTAAATAACCCCCTTACATTTTCGAGTGGCCGCGAGCTCCTGGGTCCGGAGACCCTCGAGCCGCAGCAACCCCGGATCCGAGCAGTTCGACTGCTGCAGGGGCGGCACTGAACACTACCTGGAAGCAAGAGTTGAGTCTGCATACAGCTGGATATGCTAGAATATGGGTAAGATCAGGCTCGACTGCTTATAATTGGTGCTGTAGGGAAAATAAGTACTAGATATATAAATATAACCCAAGCACTCAAGAGTAACCCAAGAGTAACCCAAGAGTAAATAAGGGGAAAAATGGTTTGATGCTAGTGAATTTATTGACAGACCACAAACAGTGGACCTCGACTAGAGCAACACCAACGTTTCAGCTGTTACGTCTTTTTCAAGGTAGTTGCCTGTAAGGGTTGAAACATAGTGTAAATATATACAGTGACAAAATTAACAAATAATATATACAAATATATACAAAGAGAACAATACACGTACGTTATGCAAAATACAAGGTAGCGCGGGTCACATAGGACGACCGTCTCAGAAAGCTTGCCCGGGGAAGCGGTACATGCGTGTGCATCCTCTGCAGGTCACTTCATTTCTTGTAATTAGCCTGTGCTCCCTGTTGCTGGGACCTTTGTCTGATCACAACTCCCCTATATATGCATACTAAGTCCACAACTTGGCTTACTGTTGATTTTACCATATATCAACAGTGGGATCCTGACATCCCCTTTCCATGTGCTCTGATCCTGCACCTCATAGAGGTTCTAGCCTCCCTTTCCACCCTCTGATCATAGGCAATTCTGTGTGCAGCTTTTCATTTTTATATGATGGATATGGCATATTTTCAATCCTTCTAATTGGTACTTTCCTACTAACCTTTATATTTCTTACTAGAAATAGGCCCGATGCTATCGCATTGAGAGTGCGGTGAAATGAACATCTGTCTATGCTTAGTGGTGCTGACAGGAGCAGTAGTGAGTGGGGCAGGGGGCATACAGATATGGTGGGGGGAAGGCAGGGGGCATACAGATATGGTGGGGGGAAGGCAGGGGGCATACAGATATGGTGGGGGGAAGGCAGGGGGCATACAGATATGGTGGGGGGAAGGCAGGGGGCATACAGATCTGGTGGGGTGGCGGGGGTCATACAGATTTGGTGGGGGGGCAGGGTGCATAAAGATCTGGTGGGGTGGCGGGGGTCATACAGATTTGGTGGGGGGCGGGGGCATACAGATATGGTGGAGGGGCTGGAGACATACAGATCTGGTGGGGGGCTGGAGACATACAGATCTGGTAGGGAGCATACAGTTCTGATAAGGGGGGCTGGGGCATACAGATCTAGTGGGGGGGCTGGAGACATACAGATCAGTGGGGGGGCTAGGGGCATATAGATCTGGTGAGGGGGCTGGGGGCATACAGATCTGGTGGGGGGGCTGGGGGCATACAGATCTGGTGGAGGAGTCATACAGATCTGGTGGGGGGGCTGGGAGCATACAGTTCTTGTGGGGAGGGCTAGGAGCATACAGATCTGGTGGGGGGGGCTAAGGGCATACAGATCTGGTGGGGGGGGCTAAGGGCATACAGATCTGATGAGGGGGGCTGAAGGCATACAGATCTGGTGGGGGGGGGGGCTGATGTCATGTCCCCTGCAGTAATGAGCCCATTGTTTAGGAATGTGTTCCTTCTGGTTCCCTTCTGTCCCCTATTATGCCATGTCTCACCTGTCCTCTGTGCCCGCTGAACCTCATGGCTTTACTCACTGCAGTTGAATGCTTTACGGCACCACAAAGCATTCAACTGCAGTAAAGCGCTGACAGTACAGAAGCAGCGGCCCCGAACAGGTGAGTATACAGCAGTGTGTGTGTCTGTGTTCAGTGTATACATGCTTGTGCGCTATGTGTAAGGGGTGGGCAGACCCCTTACAAGGAAGCGCAGTTTTTCCCCTGAAAGTTGTTAATGCTGATGTTATTTAATAAAAATGTTTTACTGTTTTAGTGGGTTCCCCTAGTGGCCGGGTGGGACGGCTGTCCCTATAGAAACAGGGCAGAGGAAAGGAGGAGCCGGCAGCAGAAAGGGGAGGGAGAAGAGGAGTTGTTAAGGAAAAAGTTAGAGTCAGAGGCAGTTGAGTCCGGGACGGGAGAGAAGAAGCAGAAGGGGCAGAGTGTGGGAGCTGGGTGGACAGGAAAGCGAAGGAAAAGAAGAGAAGAAGTGTCCTCAAGGGTGAAGCAGCATTGGTGTGGGTCCAGTCTGTGTTAGCCGGAGTGGGAGCCAGGTGAAGTGGAGTAGCCGGGCACATCCCCACTAGAGGAGACATCCAGAAAAGGTTTTTCCCCACCCGAAGTTGTGACACCATCTGATTATTGCCTCTGTCATGGAGAAGTGTACAATAAACATGCCTTCTGGTTCAACCGATCCACGTCTGCAAAGTGTTTGTACCTCTGACGGCGTTCTCTGCACCACCACACTCTGCCCCACCAAGTCATCTCCTGTCCCAAAAGTGACGGCGGAGCCAGGGGTAAGCCTAATAGAAAATGGGGCCACGACTACAACCCCCGAGGCACCCCTGGCACCCCGTTACATGTGGCGTAGTCGGCAGGATCCGGATTATTGGCGAAGGGTCCCGATTCCATGGTGGGAAGAACAAGTGGTGCCTAAGGCGTTGGACCGGGCACAAGATGGTGGCAAGATGGCCGCCGTCTTCACGAACACGAGTGGGCGCGCGAAGAATTGGCGCCAAAAGAAAAGCCTGGGGCTGGCCGGTGAAGAAAAAGAAGTGCGGAGTGCGCCGCTCAAAGAGGGGAGGTGCTGGCCCCAGGATGCTGATGAAGATATGTGAAGTGGGCGGCGTTACAGACAAAAAGAAGAACTGCCTCGGCCAGGTCGACTTGATGTGCGAGACTGGGGGTGGAGTGTACCCGAGAGCGGGAAAAGAAGGCTCGCCTCCACCTTCTCCAGTATCTCCACTGTCCCCGGCGCCATTGCAAGAAACGCTAACGCAGAGGCTGACTCCGAGCAAAATGGAGACTCCGAGAAAACAGCATGCTGCAGTGGGCGCGCTGGTAGTAACCAGCCTGGGCAGAGGACGCCCGAAGCAGACTGCGGCCGCGGAAGGACTTACCCTTGCTCTACCGGCTGTGCCAGAAGGACCAGAGCGACCCACAAAAGTAACATGGGTCACTACCTGGGATGCCGCGACCCGTAAGACCTCGACTGAAGTCCGGGCCACCTACAAGGCGCAGCTACATCCGAGAAACAAAGTCCTGGGAGCTCCAATCCACACAGCAGTTCCGGCCCCGGAAGAGCAACACGCCCGGGAGCTAGAAGAGGACGAGTGGGGATTCTTTTGGGAGCCGGTGAAGCCGACGCCACTGACTCAGCGAAGGTCCCCATCGCCTGAACCCGATCCGGTGCAGAAGAGGTTACTGGCCGAGACCGTGGCCCACGAAATGATGGCCGGTCCCCTTAGCGACGAGTTTGAACGGGAGTGCACCGTTGGCACCGTAGTCAAATTTAACCAGAAGGAGGGCTATGGATTCATTGAGGATGAAGAGACCGGAGACCATTTTTTCTATAACTGGGTTAACCTGGACACTGAGGGCTTACCACAACGCCTTCATACGCTGTACCCGGGAGAAAAGGTGAAGTTCCAGAGAGAAGTGGGATGCCGGGGCCTATTTGCAGTAGGAGTGACCCGGATGCCCACTACACAAGAGGCCGCACAGTGGCAGCAAGAAATCGAATGGGAAGAGTGCCAATACCGGAGGCGTACCCAACAGAGACCGATGCTGGCTGAGATTTCCCGGCCAAAAAACACGCTGGCGGTATCGCCAGAAGTCATGACCGGACTGAGTGCTGACCCAGAGAAGGGGACACCGGCGGTGTTGGCAATTCATCAGAGTCTGGTCACACACCTGGTGATCGTCGTGGGCAGTCCACAGCCGTCCCGTTCAGCGACCCCGTCACCCCCGTCGGGGGTTGAGGAGGCAAAACCGGAGGCAGAGGCGCCAGAACCACCCGTTAACTACGAACCATTCCGGAGGCTGCGCCACTTGCCAGGTCAGTCCCTTTCCGATTATGTGAGGGCTCAGCGGGCCGAATGGCAGCGCGCTTACCATCCCGAGTGACCCGTAATGACCGGAGGTAATGGACATGTTCATGTTGAAGACCGGCATTGTTCAAGAGCCGGAAAAGTTCCACAGTTTGCAACCATGTTTAAGCTACCGAGCCCGGAAGGAGCCTGATGCTGGACTGAGCCCAGGGCTCCCTCTGTGTTGTTAACGGAGACTTTACTGTTTGTACTCCTACCTACAAAGACCGGGAGTGCTGTGAAAGCCTCCGGGCACACTATCTACCAAGACCGGGAGCTCCCAGGAGGGACTCCGGGCGCCGGACTTGTGCGCCCCTTGAGTGTGCCTTGATGTGAACATGTTTAGAGTTTTATAAAAATGATTTTGCTGCTAACTTGTGTTTTTCAGGGTCGTGCCTTGCCGGGAGGCTTAGGCAGAAAGAGGGGAGGAATGTAAGGGGTGGGCAGACCCCTTACAAAGAAGCGCAGTTTTTCCCCTGAAAGTTGTTAATGCTGATGTTATTTAATAAAAATGTTTTACTGTTTTAGTGGGTTCCCCTAGTGGCCGGGTGGGACGGCTGTCCCTATAGAAACAGGGCAGAGGAAAGGAGGAGCCGGCAGCAGAAAGGGGAGGGAGAAAAGGAGTTGTTAAGGAAAATGTTAGAGTCAGAGGCAGTTGAGTCCGGGACGGGAGAGAAGAAGCAGAAGGGGCAGAGTGTGGGAGCTGGGTGGACAGGAAAGCGAAGGAAAAGAAGAGAAGAAGTGTCCTCAAGGGTGAAGCAGTATTGGTTTGGGTCCAGTCTGTGTTAGCCGGAGTGGGAGCCAGGTGAAGTGGAGTAGCCGGGCACATCCCCACTAGAGGAGACATCCAGAAAAGGTTTTTCCCCAGCCAAAGTTGTGACACCATCTGATTATTGCCTCTGTCATGAAGAAGTGTACAATAAACATGCCTTCTGGTTCAACCGATCCACGTCTGCAAAGTGTTTGTACCTCTGACGGCGTTCTCTGCACCACCACACTCTGCCCCATCAAGTCATCTCCTGTCCCAAAAGTGACGGCGGAGCCAGGGGTAAGCCTGATAGAAAATGGGGCCACAACTACAACCCCCGAGGCACCCCTGGCACCCCATTACACTATGTGTGTGTACGTGCTCGGTGTATCCATGTGTGTCTGCTATGTGTGTATATGTGCTCACGTGTGTGTGTGTGCGTGCAGTGGGGACCCGGAAGCCGGAGCATTGTTCGAACTGCAGCTGCGCAACGAACAGTGCCGCGGTGCATGACGGAATAGGTGGACATCCACAACTGGAGATTATGTATGTAGATGCGTTACACTGTTTTCTGCAAAATGTTAAGAACCTTGTCTAAACTTTCTGAGACGGTCGTCCGATGTGACGTGTTTGTTAAGTCATTGTTTACTGCTGACTCAAAGGAGCCGTCCATTGTCTGAGGTTGTGTATTGCTAATTTAATGTAAATCCTTTCAGCCTCTCTGTCTACCTCACTCAGAAGAGAATTTTACAGGAGAATTAACTATACGGATTGTAATGCCACCCAATCAGAGCACAGCTTTATTCCACCAATCCAGTGAGGCTACAATACCCCGGAATGAGTGCCCGTGAGATATAAAAAGGGACTGCTTGGGTCACCATGTTGTTCTTTTGCTACATGATTTCAACCTAGGGGTTTCGGTCCCAGTTGGAAGTCTTGTACCCAGCCTAGGAACTTCGGCGCCGGTTAGGGGATCAGAAACTGGGTTACATTGTGCAGAAGCATTGCCGAGGATGCTAAGGTTTGGCTGGAAGAAATCCAGGTTGGGATCATTTGGTTACCTGGCTCCGGACTTTGCTGTGCTCGTGAAGCTTACCACGTTTGTCATTGTCCTGTTCCCGGTAGGTGCCTGGCAAAAGCATGGTGCTGTTGGTTTGGGATATGTGGCCCTAGAAGTTCCGAAGGCACGAATAGTCTACACCCTGGTGAGCCAGTGGAAGGTGAGACTCTGTTGCCTTTTACATTGTGTGATTTGCATGGTTTTGTGTTATATGCCTTTTACTGTTCGGATCCAATAAAGTCTAATTATTTTGGTTCCCGCACCCTGAGTTGTCTGAGTAGTGTTCTACCCATGGGTATGGAGTGCAGGCATTCAGTTGGGATGAGCCCTGGTCCATGTGGTCTTTCTAAAGGCAGCCGGGCTAGCAGACGAGAGCACCCACTGACCCCCGTGTCTCTACAAGCACCTTGGGACAGCAGACCTGAGTATGAGAACAGACACCTTGGGACAGCAGAGCCATGTATGTGTGGTTAGGCTGGGGTTATCTGGTGACTAATTTCAGCAAAGTTGTTGAGCTCATGATGTCAGGAGCTAAGCCAAGAAAACAGTTACATGGTGCCATAAAAGAAAATAAGATCAGCAGCCGAATATTGGTGCCAATTGGTGGCACTGGAAGGTAAAGATTAATCAACCGCTGAAGCAGGAGCGCCAACCTTAGATAATGAGACAAAACAATCACTGATCTCGGGGAGACCAGCCAGAGAAAACACTGCCGGCAGCCAGCAAAGGCGCTCAACACAGTGAAATCCTAGGTGCATTGCCCCCTGGGAAGTATGCAAATCAAAAAGTCCATGGATTCTCTGCTAGGAGTCTCGACATGGAAACTAGCCAGATATCCCTCAGGGAAGGACCCAGCCAAAAAGTGGCTCTTTTTAGGAGACCACCATAACCACCATATTAAGTGGCCCTTTTAGTCAATATCCAACTCTTGACGAGTTTAAAGCTATGACAAGGGAAATACCAAGGCCAGGTATCCATCCACAGACAGCTGTTTCGGGGTATTGCCCCTCATCAGTGTGGAGTACGATTCTGGAGAGGTAGGAGCAATGCAGTGTAGTAGCTCCATATGGGCACATCCTCCGACCAGGGTGCACAATGAAGGAGGCCTGAATAGAGCTGGAGACAGAAGTGGTGAACGAGGCCCCAAGTTTGCGATGAGCCAGTAGAGACACAAGTGTACAGACCTAAGGGCAGACCCCGAATCTCTCTGATCTCTCCACCAGATACCCATTGGACATAACAGCTAAGCAGTTGTGACGTCCTGGCCTATCAGGTCGTCACAGGGTATTGTGCAATCTGCTCTTCTGCACAGTATCCACCTCCTCCTTGGTTACGGATCCTGGCCCTTTGGTGTTGCTAAGATCAGAGCCACGGGCACGGACTGCCGAGGAGGGCAGCCGGCGGCCTTGAGGCATCAGCGGGCAGGGGCCTGGGCATGACGGGGTACGTGGACCCTAGGCCGGGAGGTAGCTTCACGCGTCCCGGTAATTTACCCGACGGGGGTGAAGACTTCAAGATTCATCCCCAACCCGCTCTGATGGGATAGGACGTTCAGTCCAAAGAAATCCTATGTGTGAATCCTGAGAGCAAGCTCACTCCGTTAGCCATAAGGGTGAGCGGGGACCTGAATAGTTCCAAACTTGAGGGTCCAATAGTGAGAAGGCGCCACGGAAAAGGCCACAGGCTAACAGCAACACCAAGGACACGGATCCAGGCGTGCTTCCTCCATGCTGCAGCGGTGCTCAGAATTCTGGTTTACAAGCTGTCGGTGTTATTATTCTTGGACTGAGTGAGTACACTGAAAACCCCTTTGCCTCTTCCCAACGGCACCCTGTCACTGACACCTAACGGGCCCCGAGGCATAAACCCCCTACCCACGGAGGGGTTAAATCATCCTGCTGCTACACCATCGTTACCAGGCTCCCCCTTTTCCAACAGCAGCAGTGGAATTCCACATTACCACACACCGTGGGTGGCGTCACGAACTTCCAATTTCCCCTGTACATAACTCACCCCCCCTTTAAATCGAGTGGCCGCACGACCCCCGGTCCGGAGACCCCTCGAGCCACCGCAGATCCGGACCCAAGCAGCCCGGCGGCTGGCACGGGGGCGGTACACAGTAAGGCTATGTGCCCACTTAGCGTATTTTCATGCAGTTACGCTGCGTTCTGCACCGCAGCATAACTGCATGCCATGCGTCCTGCGTTCTCAGCACAATCTATGGAGATTGTGGCTAATCCATGCCCACATTGCGTATTAGAATGCAGCACTTCAGCTGCTGCCCGAAGCACTGCGTTCTAAAAAGCAACATGTCACTTCTTTCGTGCACTTTACATGAAGCCCCCGCTCTGTCTATGGGAGGGGCTGCATGCAGAGCGCATGAAATCGGCTTTTCATTACGCGGTGTTTCTGCAACGATTTGAAGCGCACGTGTGCTGTTCAAATCGCTGCAGAAATTACTGCAGGGACAGAACGCAACGTGGGCACATAGCCTAAGAGGTACTTAACAGGGTGTAGGAGCACCAGAGTAATGGATAGAGAATCGGGGTGTGGATGCACTGAATGATAGCCCATAGAATGGAGAGTGCAGGAGGAGAAGTAATCTCCCTTTCTACATGCGAGATAACTAGGTCAAGCTTGCCCGGGCCAAGTTAAAAAGGTAGACTACGGAGGATGCACCCCCTCTGCCCAAAATGATGCTCTATTGACAGTGGAGCCTATTGTCTAATGAGTTGGTGACAAGCTAGTCCTGTAACTGTGACGCCCTGGGCAAGCCAGGGGTCACAGGTCATAACACCATCACACCCTACACCCCAGATAGGTACACCAAAGCTACACAAAAATCCTTGTTGCCTTCCTCCAGGGGCTGATGTCCACACCAGGGGGTGGTCCAGGCGGTTGGCTCCGCCCACCAAGGAGTTCACAGCCCTGGAGGCGGGAAAACCGGGCAGATAGAGAGTGGAAGTGAAGGAGTAAACAGTGAAGTGGTAGAGGAGCAAGAGAGGAAGGAGAAGGAGGACAGTGAGAGTAGTGACAGAGAAAGTGACAGTTGAGAAAGCCTGAAGTTGGTCCGGGTGTGTGCCCCGGACTGAGACAGCAAGGTTGGCAGACGGCGGTGACCGTCTGCAGGAGAGGCTGCTTGGAGGTTGCCGAAAGGACCGTGGATGGGTGGTGGCCCGGCGGTACCGGAGCGGTATACGAAGGGAAGCCAGCACCATTGGCAGGGGCCTTTCGGATCCCGGCAAGGCTAGGAGTCGCCGTGAATTTGCCAAATCCGTCAGTGAAGGGGACCTCTGGGTCTCCCAACAACCAAGTCCCGATTGAAGGCAACAGTCCAACCGTTAGAGAGAGACACCGCCACCGCCAAGGCACCAGTTTCTCAGGGCCAGCGCCTGCGGGCAAAGAGGGGCTCCTCCGGCACATATCCAAGCCGGGGAGCGGGTTACCGGTGGGAACCCATCGCTACCAACATAGACTTAGGTGCAGGAAAAGGGACCGTCACCGTCAACTACAGGGGAGAAGCAACAGCAGCCGTCCGTGGGAACCGTCTTTCCAGCCGTGTGTTTTACCGAGAACTGTGTCACCGTCTCAGGCTGAGTGAGTACCACAGTGCCGTGAGGCACAGCGCTGCCCCCGCGTCCCTGCACCCCACCAAGCCCTGCACCGGCCCTGCCATCCCTCATCCTCCAACTCATCACTGGGCCCCGGGACAACCACCCCCTACCCACGGAGGGGAGAACTAACAACTTTGCTGCTCCCTGTCACCGCTCCCGGGATTCCCATACAGAGCAGCGGTGGTGTCCCTACAATCACCACAACCGTGGGTGGCGTCACGGACAATAAACCATCCCAAAAACCAAACCCCTTTCACTCACGGGCGAAGAGCGCCGCTCGAGTCCCCGGGATCCGGCCCATCGCTCGAGCCACCGAGCAGCAGCAGGCCGCAGCAGCAGCGGCAGCCGGACCCGAGCAGTGGGAGAGCGCAGCGTCCCCTCCTCCGCCCGCGACATAACTACACTGAAAGCACCATCCCCACCATCACACATGGTGGAGGCAGCATCCTGCTGTGGGGAGGCTTTTCTTCAGCAGGGGCAGGGAAGCTGGTCAGAGGTGATGGGATTATGAATGGAGCTAAATACAGGGAAAATCCTGGAGGAAAACCTGTAAGAGGTTGTGTGACGCCCTGGACAAGCCAGGGGTTACAGGTAATGACATCACCACACCCTACACCCCGGTTAGGCACATCAAAGCTAGACCCAAAAATTCTTGTTGCCTTCCTCCACTGGCTGATGTTCACACCAGGGGGTGGGCCAGGCGGTTGGTCCCGCCCACCGAGGAGTTCACAGTCCTGGAGGCGGGAAAAGTGAGCAGATTAGTTTCGGACGTGAGAGTGTGAGGAGTAAAGTGGTACTAGAGCAACTATCTGACAGCATCCGGGTGTGTGCCCCGGACAGAGACAGCAAGGTTAGCAGACAGCGGTGACCGTCTGCAGGAGTGGCTCATCGGAGTTGCCGTAAGGACCGTGGACGGGCGGTGGCCCGGCGGTACCGGACCGGTACACAAAAAGAAGCCAGCACCATTGGCAGGGGCCTTTCGGACCCCGGCAAGGCTTGGAGTCGCCGTGAATTTGCCAAATCCGTCAGTGAAGGGGACCTCCTGGGTTTCCAAACAACTAAGTCCCGATTGAAGGCAACAGTCCAACCATATGAGAGAGACACCGCCACCGCCAAGGCACCAGTTTCTCAGGGCCAGCGCCTGCGGGCAAAGAGGGGCTCCTCCGGCCCATATCCAAGCCGGGGAGTGGGTTACCGGTGCGAACCCATTGGAACCAACAGAAGTACTAGGTGCAGGGAAAGAGACAGTCACCATTAACTACCGGGGAAAAGCAACAGCAGCCATCCGTGGGAACCGTCTTTCCAGCCGTGTGTTTTACCGAGAACTGTGTCATCGTCTCAGGCTGAGTGAGTACCACCGTGCCATGCGGCACAGCGCTGCCCCCGCGACCCTGCACCTCACCAGGCCCCGCAACCGGCCTGCCATCACCCATCCTCCACCCCATCACTGGGCCCCGGGACAACCAACCCCTATTCACGGAGGGGAGAACTAACAACTTTGCTGCTCCCTGTCACCGCTCCCGGGATCCCCATACAGAGCAGCGGTGGTGTCACCAAAAATCACCACAACCGTGGGTGGCGTCACGGACAATAACCAAATCCGCACCACCAATCCACCCCCTTTCACTCACGGGCGAGGAGCGCCGCTCGAGTCCCCGGGATCCGGCACACCGCTCGGGCCACCACCGAACAGCGGCAGCCGCAGCAGCGGCCGGACCCGAGCAGTGGGAGAGCGCGGCGTCCCCTCCTCCGCCCGCGACAGTTGCAAAAGACTTGAGACTTGAGGACAATGACCAAACATCAGGCTACAATGGAGGATTTAGATCAAAGCATATTACTGTGTGTGAATGCCCCAGTCACCGTCGAGACAAAAATCTACCGAGAATCTGTGACAAGACGTGACTATCCAATCTCACTGAGTGAGAGCTCGTGTGCAAAGAAGAGGAACATGTCACCTCTAGATGAGCGAAGCTGGAGAGACAGACCCCAAAAGTCAGAGCGAGGTGGTCCTACAAAGTATGGACTCAGGGGGGCTGAATACAAATGCAAGACAGAGAATGGTGGTCCTACACAGTACTGACTCCAGGGGGGTGAATACAAATGCACAACGCAATTTTCAAATTTCCATTTGTAAACATTTAGAAAACAATGAATACTTTCCTTCACACGTCACAAATACTCACTTTTCCGTTATCACATAAAATGGCAATTGCTGTAGTGGGGGAGACAAGAAAGGCGCAATGGGGTTTTAAAGCCCTGAGGAAGGAGGCAGATGAGCCTCAGAAACGTGTAGGAATGATCTAAATAAAGAGAATATTTTGACTTATACATGCTCGTGGTTTTTAGCGCGGCAATAAACCCGTTTTCTCCAGTCCTTCATATTCATAAAATGGCAATAAATTGCATTCATGTTTGTGGGTGTAACGTGACAGAATATGGAAATTTCAAGGGTTATGAATACTTTTTCAAGGCACTGTACATCTGCCCATTGTAAGTGGGCCCGGAGTTACGCCTCTGTCTTGGGAGCGGTGAGGACTCGGGATTTATTTCTAGTGACAGAAGCTGCGGTCGGGGTGTTAATAATCCGGTAATCCCTCTGTGAGCCGCTCCGGCTGTAATGTAACCGCCCGGCCTGAGCCTGAGGTCCGCAGTTGCCTCGCTGTTATCAGCACATGGAGGTTGTAGAACAAATAGCGAAGTGTAATGTAACCTCCGATGATGTGTCAGCTAGAAACACAATCTGCCAAGACCGGGAGGCCGGATCCTCGACCATTCGAGAACGTCCTAAACTCACACAAGGGACTCTCCAGAAGTCCACATTTATATAGAGTAAACCCCAGTTACAATTATGGCCAAAAGTGTTGGCACCCTTGAAATTGTTCTAGAACATTTATTATTTCTCCCAGAAAATTATTGCAATTTCACACGTTTTGTTATACACAGGTTTACTTCCTTTGTGTGCATTGGAAAAACGCAAAGAAACAGAAAAAAAAGCAAATTAGACATAATGTCACACAAAACCTCAAAAATGAACAGTACAAAAATGTTGGCACCCTCAAGTTAATATTTGGTCACAGACCCTTTGGAATAAGTTGCTTCCTTATACCCGTCCACAAGCTTCTTCCTCCTCTCACCTGGAATCTCAGACCCTTCTTTATAAACGTCTCCAGGTCTCTCATATCTGAAGGTGCCTTCTCTTCTCTTCTCTTCTCTTTTCTTCTCTTTTCTTCTCTTTTCTTCTCTTTTCTTCTCTTTTCTTCTCTTTTCTTCTCTTTTCTTCTCTTTTCTTCTCTTTTCTTCTCTTTTCTTTTCTTTTCTTTTCTTTTCTTTTCTTCTCTTTTCTTTTCTTTTCTTTTCTTCTCTTTTCTTCTCTTTTCTTCTCTTTTCCCAACAGGAATTTTCAGATCTCTCCATAGGAGTCAACGGGATTTAGATCCGGACTCATTGCTGCCTCTTCAGAACTCTCTAGCGCTTTGTTTCCATTCATTTCAGGGGCTTCTTGAAGTGTTTAGAGTCATTGTCCTGCTGGAAGACCCATGACATAGAACGCACTCAGTTTCCTGACACTGGGCTCTACATTGCTGCCGAAAGCCCTTTGGTAATCTTCAGATTTCATGATGTCTTGCACAGTCGTGGCCCCCATTGAAAGAGGCAACAAAGCAACCCCAAACATCTCTGACCTCCAGCATGCGTGACTGTAGGTGCTGTGATTTTTTTCTTTGTAGGCTTAGTACGTTTTTGGTAAACTGTAAAATGATGTTCTTTACCATAAAGCTCTATCTTGGTCTCATCTGTCCTCAAGATGCTTTCCCAGAAGAATTTTGGTTACAAATGTACATTTTGGCTTTTTTATGTCTGTGTCAGCAGTGGGGTCCTCCTGGGTCTCCTCCATAGTGTTTTATTCCATTCAGATGTTGAAAGATACTTCACGCTGATACTGATGCCCCCTGACCTGCAGGATGACTTGAATTTCTTTGGACCTTGCTTGAGGCTTATGCACCATCCGGACGATCCTACGTTACAAACTTTCATACATTTTTCTCTGCTGTCCATGTCCAAGGAGATTAGCTACAGGGTCATGGGTTGAAAACATCTGGACTCTATTGTGCACCGTGGACAAAGGAACATCAAGATCTTTGGAGATGGACCTGTAACTTTGATATTGTTGATATTTTTCAACAATTTTAGTTCTCAAGTCCTCAGACAGTTCTCTTCTCTTTCTGTTCTCCTTAGTGTGGCACATACAGGCACACAATGCAAAATTGAGTCAACTTCTCCCCTTTTTTATCTAATTTTAGATATGATTTTCATATTGCCCACTCCACAGGGGAGTTTCATCGAGCAAAACATGATAAAAACAAAGTTGTTTAACCCCAATATTGTAAAGATGCCAAGAATTTTGTGTGTCCATTCATGCCTTTCGTCCATTCGTGCCTTTATTTCCTACACTTTTCTTAATTCCCTTGTACACATATTGTTTCTCCTTTGTGGTTGAGTTGTTATTATTATTATTATTACTAATATTTATAGAGCACCATTGATTCCATGGTGGTGTATATGAGAAGGGGTTACATACAGAATACATATACAAGTTACAATAGACAGACTAGTACAGAGGGAAGAGGACCCTTGCCTTGTGGGTTTACATTCTATAAGATATTGGGGACAGTAGGTGGGGCAGTGGTGAGGCTGCAGCTCCGGCGGTGGTGAGGCGGCAGTTCCGGCATGGTGGTATGGCAGTGGGGTCATTGGAGATTGTAAGCATATCTAAACAGATGAGTTTTCAAGTTCTGTTTGAAGCTTGCAAGTGTCGCACATAATCTGACGTGTTGAGTCAGCGAGTTCCAGGAGACTGGGGATGCTCGGGAGAAGTCTTGGAGGTGGTTAGATGAGGTGCAAATGGGTGAGGAGGAGAGAAGGAGATCTTGGGAGGACCGGAGGTGGCGTGTTGGAGTGTAGAGGGAGATTAGTATGGAGATGTATGGAGGAGACAGATTATATGTGGCTTTATAAGTCAGTGTTAGTAGTTTTCATTAGATAGGATGGAGAATTGGGAGCCAGTGGAGGGATCTGCAGAGGGGAGAAGCGGGGTGGTATAGAGGAGAGAGGTGGATCATTCGGGCAGCAGAATTAAGGATGGATTAGAGATGGGCGAGCGTGTTAGCAGGGAGGCCACAGAGGAGGATGTTACAGTAGTCAAAGCGGGAGACTATCAGGGCATGCACTAGCATTTTCATAGATTGCAAATTGAGGAAAGGGCGGATTCTGTAAATATTTTTGAGTTGAAGAGAGATTGGATGTATCGTATGAAGGACAAGGCAGAGTCGAGTGTTACTCCGAGGCAGTGAACTTTGGGTACTGGGGAGAGCGTGATGTTATTTATTGTAATAGATAGATCAGGTGGAGAGTGTAGGTGAGACGGAGGAAAGATGATCAGTTCAGTTTTGGCCACATTGAGCTTTAGGAAGCGAGATGAGAAAAAGGAGGATAAGGCCGATAGACACTCCGGGATTCTGGACAGCAGACATGTGACATTCGGGAGCAGCGATATAGGTCGATAGCTGGTAGTAGAGGTTGAATCGAGGGAAGGTTTTTTTTGGGGAGGAGGTGGGATTGGGTCAAGTGCGCAGGTGGTGAGGTGTGCTTTCGAGAGATGTGCAAGCTCTCCTTCGGGGATGGTGGGGAGGAAGTTTGTGGGTGAAAGGCAGTGGTCTGTTATATGAAGAGGTTGTGGTGATTAAGCAGATAAGACATGCCTTGTTAGATCGATCTTATCTTTGAAATATTTGGTAAAGTCTTCTATGGAGATGAGGGAGGTTGGAGGGGGCAGTGGTGGGCGGAGGAGGGAGTTGTTAAGGATTGTGGGATAAAGATGATATGAGGGTTCTGAAGTAATCAAGTTTATCAGAGGTGAGGACCGAACAAAATGTGTGAATTGCATTTTTGAATGTGGTGAAGTCTTCCTGGGAGTGCGTTTTCTTCCACTTTCCAGCTCAGCAACCAGAGACACTTGCCGAAGTTTTTTAGTGAGGCTGTTGTGCCAGGGTTGTCTACTGATTCATCTCACTCTGCCATGCGCAAGAGGTGCAACAGAATCAATAGCTGATGTGAGAGTGCAGTGCAGTGTGTACGGGTTTTCATTCTCCCTTGTCGGTGTCATTTCTGTGGGGTTTTGTTACTCGGTTCTTGACCTGCTCGCAGGGTGGGGGGAGTGAGATCAGGGCTGCGACAGGAGTCAGGGTCATGCTGGGGGCTCGGACTTGGCTACCATCAAGCCTACCTCCAAGATAAGGGACAGTGCAGGGTTTCGAGTCTGAGGGACAGCCTAGGAACCCATGTTCCGTCAGTACATATTCCATGACAATATCATAATTAAAGCAGCATCAAAAACCAAGCAGAAAAAAAATGCATCAAAAACACAAATGTTCTTACAAAGCCAGGCCAAAAAAAACAGGCGTCTTTTAGAAGCATTTTTTAGATGTTCACTTTTCAGCCTCTGTGTGAATGGACCCTTATCATTGACTTCTTTACTAGCCCTATATGCAGCACAAGACCCCAGAATGTTATCATTGTTTTACAGTACGAGTGTCGTAAGAATAAAACCCCAATATGTTTCGGAAATGTGTTTAGGTTTTTTTACCATTTCAAGGTTGTTGGAATTTATTACCCGCTTCTCAGTACATTATATGATTAAGTGATGTTGTACCAAGATATCACATGGCAAAATAAAGTTATGGCTCTTGGAAGAAATGGAGGAAAAAATAAATATTATTATTTATTAATATTAATAATAATATTTATTTTTTTCCTCTATTTCTTCCAAGAGCTATAACTAAAGCATATATATAAATATAAATAAAGCGTAATAATGAAACTTGACAGATCCAGAAGCTCATGATGGAGAGGGAGGTGTCCGATGTGGGGGTCTGCACCTGTGATATCGGGCTGCACTATCCCTGCAGCAACAGACAACCTGACGGAAAAGGAACAACTCCGGTGCGATCCGAGACACGTCCCCAGAAGTCAATGATTATTCGTCTCCTGCTATCTGCAGTCACAGGTCAGATATGAAGATGTGTCATGGAGGAGATAATGGCTGTGATTGAGGCCCTGCACTGATAGCGAGACACGTGGCAGCTCAGAGTATGGGGAAATATCTGCACTAGAACATGAGCGGAGGTGACGAGGGACGGCTGGCAATCTGCACATTGTGCAATGTCAGGTCCTCGCATCACATGGAGCAAAGTACAAAACACGTCAGACTGCAACATCTACTGTCATCTGAAGGACACCGGTCTCTACATACATATACTTTGGGCCAGAAATATTTGCCCAGCGATTGAATCTTCGTGATCTCAGCTCTGCAGGACACTATTTTTGGAGTTAAACCAAAACATCTGAGATGCAATTGAAGTGGAGACTTTCATGTTTAATTAAAGAGGTTGAACAAAAATATCTGTTTAGGAATGGCAGCAATTTTTCTACAAAGCCTCCTCATGTCAATGGCTCAAACGTATTTGGACAAAGTAACTTTACTATAAATAAAATGTTCATTAATCCTTTGTAAAGAATCCTTTGCAGCAATGACGCCTGAAGTCTTTCGGCCAAGGACGTCACCATCGCTGGTCTCCTCCTTTGTGAGGCTTTGCAACCTTTACTGCGGTGACTTCAGTTGTTCCTTGTTTCTGGGTCTTTCAGCCATGGACATCTCCATCGCAGGTTTCCTCCTGTGTGAGGCTTCTTCGCATGGACATCTCCATCGCTGGTTTCCTCCTGTGTGATGGTTCCGGGCATGGAAATCTACATCGCTGGTCTCAGATGTGAGGCTTCTGGGCATGGACATCTCCATCGCTGGTCTCCAATGTGAGGCTTCCAGGCATGGACATCTCCATCGCTGGTCTCCGTTGTGAGGCTTCTGGGCATGGACATCTCCATCGCTGGTCTCCTCTGGTGTGAGGCTTCTTGGCATGGACATCTCCATCGCTGGTCTCCGTTGTGAGGCTTCCGGGCATGGACATCTCCATAGCTGGTCTCCTCTTGGTGTGAAGCTTCTTGGCATGGATATCTCCATCACTGGTTTCATCCTGTGTGATGGTTCCGGGCACGGAAATCTCCATCGCTGGTCTCCGATGTCAGGCTTCCGGGCATGGATATCTCCATCGCTGGTCTCCAATGTGAGGCTTCCTGGCATGGACATCTCCATCGCTGGTCTATGATGTGAGACTTCCGGGCATGGACATCTCCATCATTGGTCTCCGTTGTGAGGCTTCTGGGCATGGACATCTCCATAGCTGGTCTCCTCTTGGTGTGAAGCTTCTTGGCATGGATATCTCCATCGCTGGTTTCATCCTGTGTGATGGTTCCGGGCACGGAAATCTCCATCGCTGGTCTCCGATGTCAGGCTTCCGGGCATGGATATCTCCATCGCTGGTCTCCAATGTGAGGCTTCCTGGCATGGACATCTCCATCGCTGGTCTCCGACGTGAGACTTCCGGGCATGGACATCTCCATCATTGGTCTCCGTTGTGAGGCTTCTGGGCATGGACATCTCCATCGCTGGTCTCCTCTGGTGTGAGGCTTCCGGGCATGGACATCTCCATAGCTGGTCTCCTCTTGGTGTGAAGCTTCTTGGCATGGATATCTCCATCGCTGGTTTCATCCTGTGTGATGGTTCCGGGCACGGAAATCTCCATCGCTGGTCTCCGATGTCAGGCTTCCGGGCATGGATATCTCCATCGCTGGTCTTCAATGTGAGGCTTCCTGGCATGGACATCTCCATCGCTGGTCTCCGACGTGAGACTTCCGGGCATGGACATCTCCATCGTTGGTTTACTCCTGTGTGAGGCATTGCCTCCTTTACCCCGCAGTGACTTCAGTTCTTTCTTGTTTGTGGCTTTTTCTGCCTTAAGTTTTGTTTTACATGTGAAATGCAGCTCGATGGGGCTGAAAACTGATGATGACTCGGCTATTGCTGAATATTTCACTTCTTTGCTTTCGCATTATGTTTTGGGCCATTGTCCATCTGTCTGTGAAGCATCATCCATTCATTGCTGCAATTGGTTGACTCTGGGCAAAACGTTTGACCCTGTGCCTTTCAAAATTCATCCGGCGGCTTCTGTCTTCAGTCACATCATCAATAAGCACCAGGGCCCCTGGGCCATTGGGAGCCATGCATGCACACCACCTCCACCATGTGTTATAGAGGATGTACTGTGCTCTGGATCAAGAGCTGCTCCAAGCCTTCTCCAGACTTTCGTCATCATTTTGATCCAAGTTGATAATAGTTTTATCTGTCCTCTGCTGCTGCCCCAGGGCCCTTGGAAGCCCTGAATGCCAGGCAAAAAAACTGGTGTCTTTTAGCAATTTTTAGATGTTAACTTTTCAGTCTCTGTGTAAATGGACCCTTATAATTGACTTCTTTACCGGCCCTATATGTAGCACAAGAGCCGAAAATGTTATCATTGTTTTACAGCATGAGTGTCGTCAGAATAAAACCCCAATATGATTCGGAAATGTGGGGGTTTTATTTCACCATTTCAAAGTTGTTGGAATTATTACCCACTTCTCAGTACATTTTACAGTGGGGAAAATGTATTTAGTCAGCCCCCAATTTTGCAAGTTCTCCCCCTTATAAAGATGGAATTTGCCTGTAATTGACATCAGAGGTGACCACAACTATGAAACACAAAATGAGAAAACAAATCCAGAAAATCACCGCGTCTGATTTGGCAAGAATTTTTTTGCAAATTATGGTGGAAAAAAAGTATTTAGTCACCTAAAAACATGCAAGGTTTCTGTCTCTCACAAACCTGTAACTTCTTCTTTAAGAGGCTCATCTGTCCTCCACTCATTACCTGTAGTAATGGCTCCTGTTTGACCTTGTTTTCAGTATAAAAGACACCTGTCCACAACCTCAAACATTCACACTCCAAACTCCACTATGGTGAAGACCAAAGAGCTGTCGAAGGACACCATAAACAAAATTGTAGTCCTGCACTAGGCTGGGAAGACTGAATCTGCAATAGGCAAGCAGCTTGGTGTGATGAAATCAACTGTGGGAGCAATAATAAGAAAATGGAAGACATACAAGACCACTGGTAATCTCCCTCGATCTGGGGCTCCATGCAAGATCTCACCCCGTGGGGTCAAAATGATCACAAGAACGGTGAGCATGAATCCCAGAACCACACAGGGGCACCTATTAAATGACCTACATAGAGCTGGGACCACTGTAACAAAGGTTACCATCAGTAACACAGTACCCCACCAGGGACTCAGATCCTGCAGTGCCAGACGTGTCCCCTGCTTAAGCCAGTACATGTCTGGACCCATCTGAAGTTTGCTAGAGAGCATTTGGATTATCCAGAAGAGTATTGGGAAGAATGTAATGTAATCTGATGAAACCAAAGTAGAACTGTTTGGTAAAAACACAACTCTTCGTGTTTGGAGGAAACAGACTGAGGAGTTGCATCCAAAGAACACCATACCTACTGTGACGCATGTGGGTGGCAACATCATGCTTTGGGGCTGTTTCTCTGCAAAGGGACCAGGAGGATGAACGAGTGGCTTTGTAAGGAGCATATGAAGGTCCTGGAGTGGCCTAGCCAGTCTCCAGATCTCAACCCCATAGAAAACCTTTGGAAGGAGTTGAAAGTCCATGTTGCACAGTGGCAGGCCCAAAACATCACTGCTCTAGAGGAGATCTGCATGGAGGAACGGGCCAACATATCACCAACAGTGTGTGCCAACCTTAGGAAGACTTACAGACATTTGACCGCTGTCATTGCCAACAAAGGATATAGAACAAAATATTGAGATGAACTTTTGTTATTGACCAAATACTTATTTTCCACCATAATTTGAAAAAAGAATCTTCCAAATCAGACGCGGTGATTTTCTGGATTTGTTTTCTCATTTTTACAATGTACAATACGAGGTAATATTGTGGTACCGTATTAGCCAGAAAAATCGATTGAAATACTACGTCCCAAGAATGACAAAAGTATTTTAGGAGTGATACCTTTATAGGCTAACCAGAAAAATGAGCAGCTTTCAGAGCATCAAGGCTCCTTCTTCAGGCAAATTACAAATGAATTACTGAGACAAAATCACATTTAAATGAATGTTACAACAGGACATGGGAAAGATGAGGCCTCCTAAAGATCAGCCAAGGAAATCAAATTAAGGTTTTTGTTAGAAATGCAGATGAGTTGGAGGTGGTCTGTTCACATCACTTCTGAGGTTCTTCTGGTGGAGGTGTGAAGCGTGTCCATGTAGTGAGTCATAAAACCAGATGTTAGGGTACCGTCACACTAAACGACGTAGCAGCGATTCCGACCACGATACGACCTGCTACAGGGTCGCTAGTGAGCTGTCAGTCAGATCTTGCCAACGACGCAACGATACGACGGTCGCTGGGACCCTGTCACATAGCCCAATTCAAATCTTGATTAGTAACATAGGCATGCATCTACATTGCCTTTTCCGCGCCCCCTTTGTTCCGATTGGTGGTCATAACTGCGTTGTGACTGGGCGGCCTTGCCTTTAGAGAAAGCAACATAATGGCGCTTCCATCCTTCTCCATCCTACAGTCCCGATGCAGAATGGACTGTATTACAATCTGCTGCTACACGCGGTCCGGGACAAGTGAATTCAGCCCTCCGAAATGTACTGCGATCTACAAGCCAGAACAGAGGATGGAAGCGGCCAATCTGAACGCAGTAGCGATCACCAATCGGAACAGAGAGGGCGCGAAAAACAACCAAGATGCACGGCTACGTGAGTCGCGAACGAGTTCATTGGGTAAGGTGTCAAACACACCGATGCGTGCTGCCCTGCGGGAGCCCGACTACCGAAAAATGAACCGGAACAGTGTGTAACGATCAGCGATTTCACAGCAGGGACCAGGTCGCTGCTTAGTGTCATTGGTTGTAAAAGGATAAGGCACAGCCAATATAGTGGAGATATATCGAGGTGCACTTGTTGGTTTCCAAACCGTAAGTCAATCAAATAGGTACAGGGCACTCTCAAGGGTAAATTTTCATATAATTTATTCCAAAATAGTTTTAAACATGTGACGTTTCAGCCACTAGGTGGCCTTCATCAGACAACTGGTATCATAACTGGCCAAAATTGGAGTGTCAAGGCAACGGTGTCCACCGCTATGCTGCGTGCTGCTGCTGTGTCACACACCGCGAGATCGCTGATGAGGTCACTGGTACGCCACAAAACCGGTGACTCAGCAGCGATCTCGCTATGTGAGAAGTACCCCTAAATTGAGTCCTTTTGTTAAGGATCCAAACATCCTTATCAGTTTAAATTCCCAAATTTTTCTCTGTCCTCTTTAAAATGACCTGTCAGTATTGATGCTTTTAAATCTGTCATACTGTGTTCCATTGTAGAGAAATGTTTTCCCACAGGCATGTCCAGTTCATTTTTTGTGTGCCTGTGTAGATTCATCCTTGTATGTAGTTTTTGTTTAGTTTCCCCAATATATGTTCCTCCAGGGCATCTTGTGCACCGTATCATGTATACCACATTGGAGGACGTACATGAAAAGAGGTCCATGAGCTTGTAGTCCTGATTTGTGTTGGCTATGTGGACTGTATTTGTTGGTAAAATGTGGGTAGAGGTCTTGCGTTTCTTGCCATTAGAGGGGAATGTGCCCGTCTTTGATGGTGGTGAGAGGACACTTCTAACGAGATTCCTTAAGCTTACAATCTACAATGCGATGGGGGGGGGGAAAGGTACAAGTGCTTATTTACAATGACAATCCAGCCGTCTCACAAAAAATGGGGGATAGCTAATGGCTGCCTGGACCAGTTGGCCAGAACCTTGAGATGCATTTGGGTGCCATGGAGTTTGACGTGGGGTTATGTTCTGAGACGTTGTGGAGGGACTATGTGAATTTAGTTCGGCTAGAGAGTGTGATAGGCCGCCCTAAAAAGATGAGTTTTTAGGGAGCGTCTGAATCTGAGTAAGTTGTGATTTGTCCTAGTTTCTTGGGGTAGAGCGTTCCAGAGGATTGAGAAGTCTTGGGAGTGGGAGGTTCGGAGAAGTGGTAATTCAGGGAATATTACTTTCAGTCTGTGGTCCCTTTGAAATATTGGTTGAAGATCAGCACCAAATTTCCATAGAATGCTCATGTGGGGATTATATGTGACCACAACCGGTACCCTATTGTTATCCTCCCTCTGTTTGTAATCCAGGAGGCTGCTTCTTGGGATCCTTGCAGCTCTGTGGATCTGTTCATCTATTACCAGTGGATGGTATCCTTGTTGTGGGAATTTATTTCTCAGGGATAGCAGATGTAGTTTTCTATCCTCACTGTCTGAGCAGATACGGATGTACCTCAGAGCCTGGCTGTAGATGATGGATTTTTTTTATGTCCTTGGATGAAAGCTGTTCCATCGCAGATATGCCGGACGTCCTGTGGGTTTATGATAAATTGATGTTTGTATGATATTGTCTTTGATGTATATGGTTGTATCCAGAAAATGTATTTGGGACTTGGAGAGGTTGAGGGTGAGTTTGATGGTTGGGTGGAATTGGTTGAAGTTGTTGTGGAAGGTGATCAGACCATCCTTTGAGCCAGCCCAGATTATTAGCAGATCATCAATGTAGCAGAAGTATTCTCATTTTGTCTCTCATAGTTGTGGTCATGTACCGCCCCTGTGCCAGCGGCCGAGCCGCTCGGATCCGGAGCCGCGGTGGCTCGAGGGGTCTCCGGATCCGGGGGGGGTGTGCGCGGACACTCGATTTAAAAGAAGGGGGGAGTATGTACTAGGGGATTAGGAAGTTTGTGACGCCACCCACGGTGCGTGGTAATGTGAGGGACCACCGCTGCTGTTGGGGGGCCGGTGACGATGGTGTAGCAGCAAGATGTTTAACCCCTCCATGGGTAGGGGGTTTGTGTCCCGGGGCCCGTTGGATTGTTGGTGCTTGAGGTGCCGTTGGGGATAGGAAAAGGGTTTTTCAGTGTACTCACTCAGTCCAGGAATAACAACACCGACAGCTTGTAAACCAGAGTTCTGAGCACCACTGTAGCCCGGAGGGAGCACGCCTAGGTCCGTGCCCTTGGTGTTGTTGATCTGTGGCCCTTTCCTTGGCACCTTTGTCTCTATTTGGACCCTCAAGTGTGAAACTCTTTGGGTCCCGCTCACCCGTATGGCTAACGGAGTAAGCTTGCTCTCAGGGTTCACGCGTAGGATTTCTTTGGACTGTATTGGGAAAGTCCTATCCCATCGGTGCGCTAGTACCCCGATTTTGGAGCAGGTTGGGGATGAATCTTGAAGTCTTCTCCCCCGTCGGGTAAATTACCGGGCTGCGTGAAGCTACTTTCCGGCCTAGGGTCCACTTACTCCGTCGTGCCCTGGGCTCTGCCCGGAGATGTCTCAAGGCTGCCGGCCGCCCTCCTCAGAAGTCCGTGCCCCTTGACACAATCCCCTGCAATCGGGGTTCTAGCTCCTACCAGGCCCAGACCAACGTCTGCTACCTAGTAACTGCAAGAGCCCTGCTCCAGACCAGTGACCTCTCAATCACAGAGTCACCTCAGCCTCCTTCTCCTTCCTCTGCTGGCTCACTTCTCCTTTCTGCTCCACTGTCACTTTCTCACTTTCCCCTTCCAACCCCCATATGGGCGGCCCTATTCCCTTCAGGCCCCCCAATGGTGTGCCTGGTGGGTACAGTGTAAAGTGTTCCTAGGATTTTGATTGGCTAAGCTGTTAGCAACACTAAAGGACCAGGACACGTAACCAAGGAGGGTGGATACTGTGCAGAAGGGCAGATTGCCCAATACCCTGTGACCACCTGATAGGCCAGGGCGTCACTTTCACCTATGATGTCAATTACAGGCAAATCTCATCTTTATAAGGGGGAGAACTTGTACAATTGGGAGCTGAATAAATGTTTTTTTTCCCCACTGTATGATTGAGTGATGTCGCCCCACAAAAAAACGATAAAAAGATATCACATGGCATAATAAAGTTATGGCTCTTGGAAGAAAGGGAGGAAAAAAAATGAAAGTGTAATAAATAATGAAACTTGACAGATCCCAGAAGCTCATGATGGAGAGAGAGGTGTCCGATGTGGGGGACTGCACCTGTGATATCGGGCTGCACAGAAAACCTGACGGGAAAGGAACAACTCCGGTGTGATTCGAGCCGCGTCCCCAGAAGTCAATGATTAGTCGTCTCCTGCTATCTGCAGATATGAAGACGTGTCATGGAGGAGATAATGGCTGTGATTGAGGCCCTGCACTGATAGCGAGACACGTGGCAGCTCAGAGTATGAGGAAATATCTGCACTAGAACTTGAGCGGAGGTGACGAGGGACGGCTGGCAATCTGCACATTGTGCAATGTCAGGTCCTCACATCACATGGAGCAAAGTACAAAACACGTCAGACTGCAACATCTACTGTCATCTGAAGGGCACCGGTCTCATAACTTATGTGACGTAGCGACCACCAACGTGGTAAATGGTCGCTATATGTCACAGTGGAGAAGGTATCTGCAATATCTAGACGGTAAAGGTTGCTATGGGACTTGTAGTCCACAAAGGCTTCTTGCTACACATAAGGGTCAGGTTCCCTTTAACAATCACAAGGTGCTCTGCAGGGCTGAGATTCACAGACCTCCACCTGTGGGTGTGGCCAGCTTGATATAGGAGACTGGCAATGTGTATTTGGGGAGAGTGAGAGCAGAGCCCAGAACTCTGCATGGAGCAACCTGTGTGGAGGTTCAGCACAGGACTCAGATATTCAGACTGAGGTGAGTGCAGCCAGACTAGGGCTGTATGGCCGAACCTTTCCTGGAGGAGACACAGACCCAGGGGTCTGCAGAGGGCCCTGGGGCCGAGAAGGAACCTCAGCTACAGGTGTCTGCTACCCGGTGCCAGAGAGAGAAGAAAGTGGTTAAAACTCCCACTATGATCTTGTACTAGAGTCTGCTCTGTAAGCTGCAGAGCCGGAAGCCTGGAAAAGCTCTGCTCTGTAAGCTGCAGAGCCGGAAGCCTGGAAAAGCTCCAGGCCGGCGTGGAGCGATTATAAGTTTGTGGACCCTCCTGGAACAGCCGAACGGGGCATCGTAAGACCGTCTCCTACGGCAAAGGGTGCCTGTGTGACGGGGACCCGTATGGACGGTGCATATCCCGGCTGTGTTCCGGGTCCATTTACATATACAGCGAGGACAATAAAGCTGTTTTGATCGGACTATTTGAGTCACGGCGTCTTTGTGGTCCTGGGGGACCCCCACCCCGCTACACTAACTATATCAAAACAGTTAGGTCCAGAAATATTTGTCCAGGGACTAAATCTTCATGATTTCACTGGTCTCCTCCTATGTGAGGCTTTGTCACCTTTGCAGCAGTGACTTCAGTTGTTCCTTGTTTCTGGGTCTTTCAGCCATGAATGTCTCCATCGCTGGTCTCCTCCTATGTGAGGCTTTGTCACCTTTGCGGCAGTGACTTCAGTTATTCCTTTTTTCTGGGTCTTTCGGCCATGGATGTCTCCATCGCTGGTCTCCTCCTATGTGAGGCTTTGTCACCTTTGCGGCAGTGACTTCAGTTGTTCCTTGTTTCTGGGTCTTTCAGCCATGAATGTCTCCATCGCTGGTCTCCTCCTATGTGAGGCTTTGCCACCTTTGCTGCAGTGACTTCAGTTATTCCTTTTTTCTGGGTCTTTCGGCCATGGATGTCACCATCGCTGGTTTCCTCCTTTGTGAGGCTTTGCCTCCTTTGCTGCAGTGACTTCAGTTGTTCCTTGTTTCTGGGTCTTTCGGCCATGGATGTCTCCATCGCTGGTGTCCTCCTATGTGAGGCTTTGCCTCCTTTACTGCATTGACTTCAGTTGTTCCTTGTTTCTGGGTCTTTCGGCCATGGATGTCTCCATCGCTGGTGTCCTCCTATGTGAGGCTTTGCCTCCTTTGCTGCAGTGACTTCAGTTGTTCCTTGTTTCTGGGTCTTTCGGCCATGGATGTCTCCATCGCTGGTCTCCTCCTGTGTGAGGCTTTGCCTCCTTTGCTGCAGTGACTTCAGTTGTTCCTTGTTTCTGGGTCTTTCAGCCATGGATGTCACCATCGCTGGTCTCCTCCTATGTGAGGCTTTGCCTCCTTTGCTGCAGTGACTTCAGTTATTCCTTTTTTCTGGGTCTTTCGGCCATGGATGTCTCCATCGCTGGTTTCCTCCTTTGTGAGGCTTTGCCTCCTTTGCTGCAGTGACTTCAGTTGTTCATTGTTTCTGAGTCTTTCAGCCATGGATGTCTCCATCGCTGGTGTCCTCCTATGTGAGGCTTTGCCTCCTTTGCTGCAGTGATTTCAGTTGTTCATTGTTTCTGAGTCTTTCAGCCATGGATGTCACCATCGCTGGTCTCCTATGTGAGGCTTTGCCTCCTTTGCTGTGGGGACTTCACTTGTTCCTTGTTTGTGTGTCTTTCTGCTTTAAGTTTTGTCTTATATGTAAAAGGCAGCTTGATACGGCTGAGATCTGGTGAAAGTCGGCCATTGCTGAATATTCCACTTGTTTGTTTTCGCAGGATGTTTTGGGTCAAAGGCCATCTGTATATGAAGCACCGTCCAATCATTGCTGTGTTTGGTTGACTCTGAGCAAAAAGTCTCACTCTGTGCCCTTGAGAACTTGCAGCTTCTGTCTACAGTCCTATCATCAATAACCACTAGTACCCAGGGCCATTAAGAGCCATGGATGCCCAACCATCACACCACCTCCGCCATGTGTTACAGAGGACATGTGGGATATGTGAAGGTTTTTCTTCACCATGGAAAGGATTCTGCGATCATCCACCGCTGGTGTCTTCCGGGGATGTCTCGGCCTTTTTGAGTTCCCATCTCACCAGTGTGTTCTGTTTTATGCACAATCTACCAAACTGTTGATTTGGCCGCTCCTGACATTTTTTCCCTCTCTTTGATGGGTTTCTTCTTTTTTCAGCCTACTGATGGTCTGTTCCTTTCCATTGAGGCCTCCTTTGGCCGCATGTTGTGGGTTCACAGCAACTACATCCAAATGCAAATGCCTCACCTGGAATCAGCTCTAGACCTTTCACCTGATTGATGGATTAACGAGGTAACTGCCCAATAAAGAGCCTCTGAGATAACTGTCCAATTACTTTTGGGCTCTTGAAATAAAGACAGCGACATTAAAGAGCTGAAATTCGTAAACGTTTACTCCACTTAGGATGTGAAGACCTTCATTTAAAGCTCAGAGTCGGCACCTTAAGCCCAGATTGAGTATAGAAATGGATCTGGAATATATTTTGCTCAAAAGCTAAAATAATATTCTTGGACCTAACTCTATGGAGCTGAAATCCGGGAGGAGCTTGGAGCTTTGTCACTGCAGTGTTTTTGGAGCAGTGTAGCAGGAGGTCATCGTCAGATCGGTCTGTCCTCCCCGAGCCTGTAGCTCTTCTCTGTTTCGCCAGATTCGATGGTTGGACTATCCCGGCTCAGGATCCATCTAATCCAAATCTCAGCCGTTCAGGTCACTCGAGGACAGACAATGCATAACCGCGTGATCCCACGTAGCATGGCCGCTCTTCCAGTGCCCTCAGAGGGTCACATGACCAATCGGCTGCAGCCCTTACTGTCCCGTCAGCGTGGACGTCCTGTATCACATGACCAACGTTCTGTCAGGTGACGGCCACAGACAATCAGGGGCCATCGATTGGCTCCAGCCCTTACAGTTCCATCAGCACAGATATCCTGTGACACATTCATTGTTGTGTAAGGTGACCACTGCAGACAATCAGGGGCTGTTGACTGGCTGCAGCCGTTACTCTTCTGTCAGTGTGAATGTCCTGTGACACATGACCATTGTTGTGTCAGGTGACCACTGCAGACAATCAGGGGCCGCCGATCAGTTACAGACCTTAGTGTTCCATCTTTTGTCATATGACCGTTGTTCTGTCAAGTGAAGGCTGCAGACAATCAGGGGCTGTCGCTCACCTGCAGTGCTTACTGTTCTGTCGGAACGGATGTCCTATCTCACATGACCATTGTTTTGACTATGGAAGGGGAATACATGGAATAGCAGAAACTGCTGTGTGAATACTGACATGAAAAATTCAATAGCTATTTGTAAGAATGAAATGTGAAAAATGGAACCTGCATTACTGCCATGAATATATGAATAAAGAGAAATTTAGCTACTGAATTGATCAATGCAGAAGAGCCCCAACACTACGCCAAAGTATTTCTCTACGTTGGGGTCCCTAGCTTGTGTGTGTCCTCTCATGCAGTTAAAAAACTTACCGTGTATGGGACGCTGAGACCCAGGCTATATATACGATGTGGATTGGCAATAGGTGTGTGTGGGGAGGGTTCACAAACGAAAAACTACTAACATTAAGGATGAAATGTGAAAAATGGAACCTGCATTACTGCCATGAATATATGAATAAAGAGAAAATTTAGCTACTGAATTGATCAATTCAGTAGCTAAATTTCTCTTTATTCATATATTCATGGCAGTAATGCAGGTTCCATTTTTCACATTTCATTCTTACAAACAGCTATTGAATTTTTCATGTCAGTATTCACACAGCAGTTTCTGCTATTCCATGTATTCCCCTTCCATAGTCACTGGTGTGCATACCTTATCTCCCCATAGTGATGTTTTTTAGGTTTTTTGCACCCAGTTCAGACATAGAATGGAGTTCCAAACGTTATTCCTTAATGACCATTGTTTTGTCAGGATACCTGCTGCAGACAATCAGGGGTCGCCGATCGGTGTTAGAGCTTCACGTTCTGTCCTGTGTCACATGACCGTTGTTGTGTCAGGTGACCACTGCAGACAATCAGGGGCATTGATCAGCTGCAGCGTTTACTGTTCAGCCCTGTATCATATGACCATTGTTCTGTCAGGTGACAGCCGCAGACAATCCAGACAATCAGGGGACACCGATTGGCTGCAGCATTTACTGTTCCGTCCTGTATCATATGACCATTGTTCTGTCAGGTGACAGCCGCAGACAATCAGGGGACAATGATTGGCTGCAGCGTTTACTGTTCCGTCCTGTGTCATATGACCATTGTTCTGTCAGGTGACAGCCGCAGACAATTAGGGGACGCCGATCGGTTGCAGAGCTTCCTGTTCTGTCCTGTATCACATGACCACTGTGTCAGGTGACCACTGCAGACAATCAGGGACACCGATCGGTTGCAGAGCTTTCTGTTCTGTCCTGTGTCACATGACCATTATTGTCAGGTGACAGCCGCAGACAATCAGGGGACACCGATCGGCTGCAGCGGTAACTCTTCCATCCATCGGTCCTGTGATGATGAGGACGGGGGTCTCCAGGACGGGCACCTCCCCTCTCATCACAGACACCCCGAAGACTTTCTCGGACACAGAGACAATAGAAATATCAGATAAAAAATGGAAAAATATAAATATATAAAAAAATGTTAAAATCTCCAGTAGAAATAAGAAAAATAAACACTTGTCTGATGTAATAAAATGCAATAAAAGGTGAAAATGGAGGAAGATCCGGCATGGCAGAGGTTAACTGACTGGTTACTATGGACAACCTCTATAGTAACCAGATTGGAAACTGAAAGCAGCGATGTGATTGGTTGCGGGGCGTCTCCATTACTTCTCCTTTCTTCTGCTTTTGATAAATTCCTCCTTTTGTCTTTCCATTTTCTCCACGAATAGCAGAGAAGACAGCCCGTCTGCGCATGCGCAGGCTGATCACAGGCTGCTGGGAATTGTTGTTCCCCCCTCACAGCCCTGATGAATGGATTCTGCCACGTCACATGACCCCTCCGCGCCTCCTGACCGCTAGAAAGGGGCGGGTACAACGAGGGGGCGTGGCCCGGTGAAGAATCAGCCGATCGGTTCGGCCCCGCCTTTCCATCACTATGCTCCGCCCCGGCTCCTCTACTACGGACGTGACGTCACGGCTCGGTGTCTCCGTGCCCCGGTGTTCCGCAGCCGCCGAGCTCCGCCGCCTCCGCCATGTCCCGGTGCTGGGAATACGTCACTGCCGAGCAGCTCAGCGGCTTCGACCGCTACAAGGTGAGCGAGACCCCGGGAGCAGCCGCGGAGGGGCGCGTGTGACAGGAGCTGACAGCTGCTGAGGGCATGGACTGATGGGGGCGGCGGGAACCGAGAGCGGGCACCTGCGGCGGACACAGGGGGCGCCCCCGGCACCGGGCCACGTGGGGCCCCTCCCAAGCGTGACAGGAGGAGCCGCCCCACTGTGAAAGGGCGACTATCAGTATAGGGGGGAGACCCTCTGTATATGGGGGGGAGACCCTCTGTATATGGGGGGGAGACCCTCTGTATATGGGGGGGAGACCCTCTGTATATGGGGGGGTGAGACCCTCTGTATATGGGGGGGTGAGACCCTCTGTATATGGGGGGGTGACCCTCTGTATGGGGGGGTGACCCTCTGTATATGGGGGGGAGACCCTCTGTATATGGGGGGGGAGACCCTCTGTATATGGGGGGGTGACCCTGTGTATAGGGGGGGGAGACCCTCTGTATGGGGGGGTGACACCCTCTGTATGGGGGGGGGGGTGACACCCTCTGTATGGGGGGGGGGGGTGACACCCTCTGTATGGGGGGGGGGGTGACACCCTCTGTATGGGGGGGGGGTGACACCCTCTGTATGGGGGGGGTGACACCCTCTGTATGGGGGGGGGGTGACACCCTCTGTATGGGGGGGGGGTGACACCCTCTGTATGGGGGGGGGGTGACACCCTCTGTATGGGGGGGGGGTGACACCCTCTGTATGGGGGGGGGGTGACACCCTCTGTATGGGGGGGGGGGTGACACCCTCTGTATGGGGGGGGGTGACACCCTCTGTATGGGGGGGGGGGGTGACACCCTCTGTATGGGGGGGGGGTGACACCCTCTGTATGGGGGGGGGTGACACCCTCTGTATGGGGGGGGGGTGACACCCTCTGTATGGGGGGGGGGTGACACCCTCTGTATGGGGGGGTTGACACCCTCTGTATGGGGGGGTTGACACCCTCTGTATGGGGGGGGGGTGACACCCTCTGTATGGGGGGGGGGGGGGTGACACCCTCTGTATGGGGGGGGGGGGGGTGACACCCTCTGTATGGGGGGGGGGGGGGTGACACCCTCTGTATGGGGGGGGGGGGGTGACACCCTCTGTATGGGGGGGGGGGGTGACACCCTCTGTATGGGGGGGGGGGGGTGACACCCTCTGTATGGGGGGGGGGGGGGTGACACCCTCTGTATGGGGGGGGGGGGGGTGACACCCTCTGTATGGGGGGGGGGTGACACCCTCTGTATGGGGGGGGGGTGACACCCTCTGTATGGGGGGGGGGGTGACACCCTCTGTATGGGGGGGGAGGGTGACACCCTCTGTATGGGGGGGGAGGGTGACACCCTCTGTATGGGGGGGGAGGGTGACACCCTCTGTATGGGGGGGGAGGGTGACACCCTCTGTATGGGGGGGGAGGGTGACACCCTCTGTATGGGGGGGGAGGGTGACACCCTCTGTATAGGGGGGGGGGGTGACACCCTCTGTATGGGGAAATGGTGGTGATTGTTCCCATGCGCTGCTGTCCGCCATATACAGGGTCCTCCACTGGAGCATTGGGACCCTCTCTGTCTGTGCGCGGCTACAGTGGTTCTGTGAAGGACCCTCATGGCTCTGGCATGGCACCCTCCCTGTGAAGGCCTGCAGTGCGGGGGACCCCCCTCTCTGTCTATGGAGGTGGCAGCGTGGGGACCCCCTCTAGTTTCTGGCTACACAGGGGTACATGATCCGTTTCTGAATGACCCCCTCCTCTCGTTTTTCAGCTGTGTTCTGACTTCAGGGTGGGGTGTGACCCTATCAGGGTGTGCGTCTTCTGCGCTGTGACCCATTTCTCGTGTCTGTCCTGGAGAGAAAGTGAGGACCAAGTTGTGGAGCTTTTTCCCGTACAGTGGGACGCCGCGCTGGGTACACAGGTGGTCTTCAGCTGACCCCGCACTGAGTACACGTGTGGTCTTCAGCTGACCCTGCACTGGGTACACGTGTGGTCTTCACCTGACCCTGCACTGGGTACACGTGTGGTCTTCACCTGACCCTGCACTGGGTACACGGGTGGTCTTCACCTGACCCCGCGCTGGGTACACGGGTGGTCTTCACCTGACCCTGCACTGGGTACACGGGTGGTCTTCCCCTGACCCCGCACTGGGTACACGGGTGGTCTTCCCCTGACCCCGCACTGGGTACACGTGTGGTCTTCCCCTGACCCCGCACTGGGTACACGTGTGGTCTTCCCCTGACCCCGCACTGGGTACACGGGTGGTCTTCCCCTGACCCCGCGCTGGGTACACGTGTGGTCTTCCCCTGACCCCGCGCTGGGTACACGTGTGGTCTTCCCCTGACCCCGCGCTGGGTACACGTGTGGTCTTCCCCTGACCCCGCGCTGGGTACACGGGTGGTCTTCCCCTGACCCCGCGCTGGGTACACGGGTAGTCTTCACCTGACCCCGCGCTCCTTTCTGTCCAGTTTGTGGAGTCTGCTCAGGACGTCCCCTCTCCTCTGGGGACTGGACGGGAGACGGTGCTGAAAATGACACAATGATTCTCACAGCAGAGGATTTGCTACAATTACTCCGGACATCACATGGATACATTGTAACGAGTCGGGATGGGTTTAGGATCCACCAGCACTTAAAGGGGTGGTCCCAAGTTTGGAAGTTATTCCCTATCTATTGTATAAAGGATAAGATCCCCGCCACTGAGACCCCACTGATCCCGAGGACCAGGGCACTGAAGACCCCCATGGGGCTGGAGTGGAGGTCGGTCATACGCACTCATGTGAAACTAGAGATCCGCTCATTGCTCCAAAGTATTACACCAGAAAACTTCCAAATTAATTAATGGGGGTCACAATCTACATCCCCCGATCAGGACGTGGATGGAGAAAATACTCAATCTGCCGTGTTCCCACGTAGTAGTCCCTGGGATACTGGCGGCCGTCTGCTGGGGTGGGGGGCGAGACGCTGGCGGCCGTCTGCTGTGGTGGGGGGGGCGAGACGCTGGCGGCCGTCGAGTGGGGGGGGAAGCTGGCGGACGTCTGGGGTGGGGGGGGTGAGACGCTGGCGGCAGTCTGCTGGGGGTAGGGGGGGAGACGCTGGCGGCCGTCTGCTGGGGTAGGGGGGTGGGGAGACGCTGGCGGCAGTCTGCTGGGGTGGGGGGGGACGCTGGCGGCCGACTGCTGGGGTGGGGGGGGGACGCTGGCGGCCGACTGCTGGGGTGGGGGGGGGGACGCTGGCGGCCGACTGCTGGGGTAGGGGGGGGGGGAGACGCTGGCGGCCGACTGCTGGGGTAGGGGGGGGGGAGACGCTGGCGGCCGACTGCTGGGGTAGGGGGGGGGGAGACGCTGGCGGCCGACTACTGGGGTGGGGGGGGGGAGACGCTGGCGGCCGACTGCTGGGGTAGGGGGGGGGGAGACGCTGGCGGCCGACTGCTGGGGTAGGGGGGGGGGAGACGCTGGCGGCCGACTGCTGGGGTAGGGGGGGGGGAGACGCTGGCGGCCGACTGCTGGGGTAGGGGGGGGGAGACGCTGGCGGCCGACTGCTGGGGTAGGGGGGGGGGAGACGCTGGCGGCCGACTGCTGGGGTAGGGGGGGGGGGAGACGCTGGCGGCCGACTGCTGGGGTAGGGGGGGGGGAGACGCTGGCGGCCGACTGCTGGGGTAGGGGGGGGGGGGAGACGCTGGCGGCCGACTGCTGGGGTAGGGGGGGGGGGAGACGCTGGCGGCCGACTGCTGGGGTAGGGGGGGGGGGAGACGCTGGCGGCCGACTGCTGGGGTAGGGGGGGGGGGAGACGCTGGCGGCCGACTGCTGGGGTAGGGGGGGGGGGAGACGCTGGCGGCCGACTGCTGGGGTAGGGGGGGGGGGAGACGCTGGCGGCCGACTGCTGGGGTAGGGGGGGGGGGGGAGACGCTGGCGGCCGACTGCTGGGGTAGGGGGGGGGGGAGACGCTGGCGGCCGACTGCTGGGGTAGGGGGGGGGAGACGCTGGCGGCCGACTGCTGGGGTAGGGGGGGGGGAGACGCTGGCGGCCGACTGCTGGGGTAGGGGGGGGGGAGACGCTGGCGGCCGACTGCTGGGGTAGGGGGGGGGGAGACGCTGGCGGCCGACTGCTGGGGTAGGGGGGGGGGAGACGCTGGCGGCCGACTGCTGGGGTGGGGGGGGGAGACGCTGGCGGCCGACTGCTGGGGTAGGGGGGGGGAGACGCTGGCGGCCGACGGGTGGGGGGGGGGGGAGACGCTGGCGGCCGACTGCTGGGGTAGGGGGGGGGGGAGACGCTAGCGGCCGACTGCTGGGGTAGGGGGGGGGGAGACGCTAGCGGCCGACTGCTGGGGTAGGGGGGGGGGGGAGACGCTAGCGGCCGACTGCTGGGGTAGGGGGGGGGGAGACGCTAGCGGCCGACTGCTGGGGTGGGGGGGGGGAGACGCTGGCGGCCGACTGCTGGGGTGGGGGGGGGGGAGACGCTGGCGGCCGACTGCTGGGGTAGGGGGGGGGAGACGCTGGCGGCCGACTGCTGGGGTAGGGGGGGGAGACGCTGGCGGCCGTCTGCTGGGGTGGGGGTGGGGCGCTGGAGGCCCGTCTGCTGGGGGAAGGGGGGGATGCTGGCGGCCGTCTGCTGGGTTGGGGGGGCAGATGCTGGCAGCCGTCTGCTGGTGGAGGTGGGCGCTGGGGGGGGAAATGCTGGCGGCTGTCTGCTGGGGTAGGGGGGGGATGCTGGCGGCTGTCTGCTGGGGTAGGGGGGGGATGCTGGCGGCCGTCTGCTGGTGGAGGTGGGCGCTGGGGGGGGGATGCTGGCGGCTGTCTGCTGGGGTGGGGGGGGGGGGGATGCTGGCGGCTGTCTGCTGGGGTGGGGGGGGGATGCTGGCGGTTGTCTGCTGGGGTAGGGGGGGGGATGCTGGCGGCTGTCTGCTGGGGTAGGGGGGGGGATGCTGGCGGCCCGTCTGCTGGTGGAGGTGGGCGCTGGGGGGGATGCTGGCGGCGAGCATGCAGTATACAGAGGGAGCTGTAATCTAATCTGTGCATCACTGATAATCTGCGGGAATTACTGCCGCTGTCTGGTAGCCAGAACAGATCGATGCCGAGCTGCAGATTAACCATTTCATGGCTGTTGCGGGTTGTCCTTTCTCATTTCTTAGGTTGGTTTTCCCTCGTTGTGGTCAGTTCCTTAGGGCTTGTTCACACAGGTGTGTATTTTCTGGCGCATAATAGGACCACAATTCCCTGCCCGAGCACAGGCCTCCTAAAGAGGGGCACGTGAAGATGTTAGTGACTCCTCTGCTGGCCTCTTCTGAGCAGGGAGTCCCTGCGACATCATCTATGACACCATGGCTTCATTAAACAGCCAGAATGCAGAAGTGGGGATTTCTGCTATTGGAAACATAGTGCTCAATATAAAGAATCGGATGATGCCGACGGGGCAGGGGCGAGGGATCGGACGAGGGGCAGGGGCGCGGGATTGGACGGGGGGGTCAGGGCGCGGGATTGGACGGGGGGGTCAGGGCGCGGGATCGGGCGGGGGGGGGGGTCAGGGCGAGGGATCGGACGGGGGGGGTCAGGGCGAGGATCGGACGGGGGGGGGGTCAGGGCGAGGGATCGGACGGGGGGGGGTCAGGGCGAGGGATCGGACGGGGGGGGGTCAGGGCGAGGGATCGGACGGGGGGGGGGTCAGGGCGAGGGATCGGACGGGGGGGGGTCAGGGCGAGGGATCGGACGGGGGGGGTCAGGGCGAGGGATCGGACGGGGGGGGGGTCAGGGCGAGGGATCGGACGGGGGGGGTCAGGGCGAGGAATCGGACGGGGGGGGGGTCAGGGCGAGGGAATCGGACGGGGGGGGGGGTCAGGGCGAGGGATCGGACGGGGGGGGGTCAGGGCGAGGGATCGGACGGGGGGGGTCAGGGCGAGGGATCGGACGGGGGGGGTCAGGGCGAGGATCGGACGGGGGGGGGGTCAGGGCGAGGGATCGGACGGGGGGGGGTCAGGGCGAGGGATCGGACGGGGGGGGGGTCAGGGCGAGGGATCGGACGGGGGGGGGGTCAGGGCGAGGGGGGAGGGCGACGGGGGGGGGGGGGTCAGGGCGAGGGATCGGACGGGGGGGGGGGTCAGGGCGAGGGATCGGACGGGGGGGGGGTCAGGGCGAGGGATCGGACGGGGGGGGGGTCAGGGCGAGGGATCGGACGGGGGGGGGTCAGGGCGAGGGATCGGACGGGGGGGGGGGGGTCAGGGGCGAGGGGATCGGACGGGGGGGGGGGTCAGGGCGAGGGGATCGGACGGGGGGGGGTCAGGGCGAGGGATCGGACGGGGGGGGGGTCAGGGCGAGGGATCGGACGGGGGGGGGGGTCAGGGCGAGGGATCGGACGGGGGGGGGGGTCAGGGCGAGGGATCGGACGGGGGGGGGGGTCAGGGCGAGGGATCGGACGGGGGGGGGGGGGGTCAGGGCGAGGGATCGGACGGGGGGGGGGGTCAGGGCGAGGGGATCGGACGGGGGGGGGGTCAGGGCGAGGGATCGGACGGGGGGGGGGTCAGGGCGAGGGATCGGACGGGGGGGGGGGGTCAGGGCGAGGGATCGGACGGGGGGGGTCAGGGCGAGGGATCGGACGGGGGGGGTCAGGGCGAGGGATCGGACGGGGGGGGGTCAGGGCGAGGGATCGGACGGGGGGGGTCAGGGCGAGGGATCGGACGGGGGGGGTCAGGGCGAGGGATCGGACGGGGGGGGGTCAGGGCGAGGGATCGGACGGGGGGGGTCAGGGCGAGGGATCGGACGAGGGGGGGTCAGGGCGAGGGATCGGACGAGGGGGGGGTCAGGGCGAGGGATCGGACGAGGGGGGGGTCAGGGCGAGGGATCGGACGAGGGGGGGTCAGGGCGAGGGATCGGACGGGGGGGGGGTCAGGGCGAGGGATCGGACGGGGGGGGGTCAGGGCGCGGGATCGGACGGGGGGGGGGGGGGGGGGGGTCAGGGCGAGCCAGGCCTGATAGTGTTTTGTTTTTTTTAATCCTGGGGGCTAGATGTATTTGGTTTCTACTTTTTCTTACCAGTGCTTGAGTGACTGGCGGTGATCCTGGTCTCCTGGCTGATGTAGGGTTAACTGGTCATTAAGGTCATGTGATGAGGGGGGCAGCAGAGCTGCTGACATGATTCTCAGTAGGCGGGCGGCTGTAGGTGGAATATATTAGCAGTTTAGGGTCTCCTTTGTGCTTTTGGTGCTGTGTCTGCTCCTCATCCTCTTCATGTACAGATGGGCATTGTTGTACCCCCCCCCCCCAGTATAGGATCTCTGCTTGCTGTCAGTACACGAGGTGTGGAAACCTGTCGTGATGGCACTAGGTTACAGTGTGTCAGTGGGGGGGATTCTCTTAGGATTTATCACATGTAGCGGTAATATCGTTGCACCACGATCGGCTGCAGCGCTTTACATCTTTAAGTCACTGATCACCGGCCCTTCTGGATCGGGTCATAAAGCCAAGGAAACGCAAACACTATATTGCTGTGTGAATTGGCCCCTACTGATTTGGCAGCGGCGTTGCAGTTGCATTTTCGGCTTTCTTTCACTCTGTATATGAGTAGTGCCGCCTAATACCAATAGTGCTGTTGTACACGGGTCGAGATGGTTCTTAGCCCCATTCACATGTGACTTGTCACAGATTTTGGCCCGGTCTCCGAGGTGCAGAGCATGAGGTCGTCAGTAAATCTTACTGACACGTCGTGATTTCTCGTCATCACTTTTCCAATCATTTGTCTTTCCTTTTCCCGTGACCAGAGGAGCAGGATCCGCTGCGCACATGTCATATGGATAAACATATGGAGGGGAGGATGACTGCAGGGCGGGGCTCTGTAACCGTGGAGACGCATAGTCCTGCACGGGGGCTGCAGACACAATATGAACATTACAATTGCATCCGATCTAATACTTCTCACAGCTGAGGGTTTGTTACATTGTGTAAGATCTGTACAATCTTTACATTTCTTTCCATGAGTTTGCGTGTCAGGCTGGAGTGCCGGCCGTTTACCTCTTCGAGGCTTGTGTAGACTGGAACCAATTGTAACAACCCCCCAGCTGTGAGAACGATGGCAGCAATGAAACCTTTCCAGTGTGTGACAGCAAGCAGAGATTGTAACATCGGTTAGATACAGAGAAAGACCCCTCTGAGATTCTTCTTCCCTGTTGTGTGGTGGGTTACGTGGACCAAACTTGACTTTGCTTCCCTGAGATTTCTCTAGTCACATCCAGAGCTGTATTCAAAGTTCTGTTGATGGAGTCAGGACCAAGCTCTGTCCCTAAAACAGCCTGACCCTGCAATTGGCTCCCACAATGCAGTGCCCTGCGGTAAGAGGAAACCGGCAGAATCGTGAGAATCTGTGTGGTCCTCATACCTGCGCCAACCACCCCCCCCCCCGGTCCTCATACCTGTGCCACCCCCCCCCCTCATACTTGCGCCACCCCCCCCCCCCCCGGTCCTCATACCTGTGCAACCCCCCCCCCTCATACCTGCGCCAACCCCCCCCCTCCCGGTCCTCATACCTGCGCCAACCCCCCCCCTCCCGGTCCTCATACTTGCGCCAACCCCCCCTCTCCCGGTCCTCATACTTGCGCCAACCCCCCCCTCCCGGTCCTCATACCTGCGCCAACCCCCCTCTCCCGGTCCTCATACCTGCGCCAACCCCCCTCTCCCGGTCCTCATACCTGCGCCAACCCCCCCCCTTCCCGGTCCTCATACCTGCGCCAACCCCCCTCTCCCGGTCCTCATACCTGCGCTAACCCCCACCCTCTCCTGGTCCTCATACCTGCGCCAACCCCCCCTCTCCTGATCCTCATACCTGCGCCAACCCCCCCCCCCCCTCCCGGTCCTCATACTTGCGCCAACCCCCCCCTCCCGGTCCTCATACCTGCGCCAACCCCCTCTCCCGGTCCTCATACCTGCGCCAACCCCCCCCTTCCCGGTCCTCATACCTGCGCCAACCCCCCTCTCCCGGTCCTCATACCTGCGCTAACCCCCACCCTCTCCTGGTCCTCATACCTG